>NC_139033.1:89579724-90179724 GCF_964662115.1 Mustela nivalis
ATTTCCTGTGTATTCACTTACAATTAGATTAGTTTTCGCAGTTGGATTCTTAATAAAATGAGTGCTACCTTGAGTCTGTCTTTTCGCTCCTTCCTTCCTTCCTTTCTTCCTTCCTTCCTTTCACCTTGTGGCATGATGTTTTCCCTTTTAAATATACTTTAATATACAGACCTTTTGAATGTATTATACCCATATTATTTTTTTCCTTTTTTTTTTTTTTTTAATTAGGAAAGCAGTTCCCAAAGTATTTTTCACTAGATTTGCTGAGGAGGAGAAAACCCAACGGTAAATAAATTTGGAAGAAGTGTACACACTGTTTTCCTTTTAGAGATTCATTTGGCATTTTGTGAATGTTCTGAGAAGTCCAGCAATTAAAAAAGAAAGAAAGGAAGGCAGGAGAGACTTCTTCACCTTATTTAACAAAAATCTTTCCTAAATATGACCTCTTGTTTTCATAACATAAGAACATAAGTATTTTGGGAGTTTGTTTTTAAAAAAAATTATATATTTAAAAATTTATTGACATATAGTTGACATACAATGTAATACTAGTTTCAGGTAGGACATAATGACTGGACAATTCTATACATTACTCTGGGCTCACTACAGTAAGTGTAGTTATCATCTGTCACCATACAGTGTTATTATAATATTATTAACTATGTTTCTTATGTTGTACTTTTCATCTCTGGGACTTATGTATTTTATAACTGGAACTTTGCACTCCTAATCCTCTTCCCCTATTTCACCCGTACCCCCTGGTCCCTGATAGCCACCAATTTGTTTTCTGTATTCAAATCTTTTTTAAGTTTTATTTTTTTAATTTAAAAATTTATTAAAAAATTTTTAAAGTAGAGTTGACACACATAATGTTACATTAGTTTCAGGTGTACAACATAGTGTTTTGACAAGTTTATACATTATGCTGTGCTCACAAGTATAGCTATCATCTGTCATGCTATTACATTATCATTGACTATATTCTTTATGCTGTGAATTTTATTCCTGTGATTATTTATTTCACAAGTAGAAGCCTGTATCTCCCACTTCCCCCTCCCCCCACTCTGGTAACCATTAGTTTGTTCTATGTATAAGTCTGATTCTGTTTTTTGTTTATTCATTTGTTTTGTTATTTAGATTCCATATATGAATGAAATCACATGGTATTTGTCTTTCTCTGTCTGACTTATTTCACTTAGCATAATACCTTCTAGGTCCATCCATGTTGTTGCAAATGGCACACTCTCATTCTCTTTTATGGCTGCATAATATTCCATTGTGTATACATATACACATATTCCTTATTCACTTGTCTATTAGTGGACAGTTAGGTAGTTTCTGATTGTTGACTGTTGTAAATAATGCTGCAATAAACATAGGGGTGCATGTGTTTTTTCAAATTAGTGTTTTCATTTTCTTTGGGTAAAGATTGTAGATTATTGGATTATATGATAATTCTATTTTTAATTTTTTGAGGAGCTTCCATGCTGATTTCTACAGTGGCTGTACCAATTTGCATCCCCACCAAAGGGTTCCTTTTCCTCCATGTTCTTGCCAACGCTTGTTACTTCTTGTCTTTTTGATTTTAGCCATTCTGACAGGTATAAGGTGATACCTCATTGTATTTTTGATTTGCATTTTCCTGATGATTATTGATGTTAAGCATCTTTTCATGTGTTTTTTTTGCCAACTGTATGTCTTCTTCTTTTTTTTTTTTTAAGATTTTATTTATTGATTTGTCAGAGAGAGCGAGCGAAAGTGAGCACAGGCAGACAGAGTGGCAGGCAGAGTCAGAGGGAGAAGCAGGCTCCCTGCAGAGCAAGGATCCTGATATGGGACTCGATCCCAGGACGCTGGGATCATGACCTGAGCCGAAGGCAGCTGCTTAACCAACTGAGCCACCCAGGCGTCCCCAACTGTATGTCTTCTTTGGAAAAATGTCTATTCAGGTCCTCTGCCCATTTTTTAATCTGATTATTTTTTTGGTGTTGAGTTATATAAGTTCTTTATGTATTTTGGATATTAACCCCTTGTCAGATACATATTTGTAAATATCTTCTCCCATTCCATGGGTAGCATTATTGTTCTGTTAACAGTTTTCCTTTGCTGTGCAAAAGCTTTTTATTTTGATGTAGTCCCAATAGTTTAATTTTGCATTTCCCTCGCCTTAGGAGACATGTCTAGAAATCTATTCCAATGACCAGTGTAGAGAAATTACTTCCTGTGTTCTCTTCTAGGATTTTAATGGTTTTAGGTCCCACATTTAGGTCTTTATTCTATTTGAGTTTATTTTTGTTTATGGTGTTAGAAAGTGGTCCAGTTTCATTCTTTTGTATGTAGCTGTCTAGTTTTCCCAGCATTATTTATTAAAGAGACTGTCTCGGGAATTGCTTTGTTTCTTAATATATCTTTGTTTTTGGGTTAGATGAAAGAATTAATACACATAACCAATATGGAAATATTTTTTTCTTATGGGCTGAACTTAATTAGAAGGAAATAACAAGAAAAAAGGCAAAAGAAAGAATAAAATGAGAAGGCTATAGAAATATAGGGATGTAATAGAAAAATATTGGTAGCAGCAGAAAGGTTAAAAAATTCTTGTAAAGGCTGCAAACTGTTATTAAAATGTGACATAGTGAAATCCATTTATCAGGTTCCTGGATTTAACATTTCCCTAGAGATAAGAAAATATTGCTAAGTGCCAAAGTATTTTTCTCACATTTAATTTTTACAGTACTTAAAACATTTTCCTACTTTTTTTCCTGAAAAATATTATGAGGCTTTCACTTTGTTATTAAAGGACTAAAAATTTTTAACCATGTAAAGTTAGATAAGAGAGCTGCTTTGTTCCCTTAGTAAATTTCACAACTGGGAAAACATTTTCTCCTTCCTGATTTTTTAAGGGTAGGTAAGTTTGAGGTGGTATGGAAAGAATCTCTTAAGTTTGATGCTGCCTGTGATGGTGTGAACTGTGGTAATTAAGTCTCCAGTAAAGCTATGAATTGTTCAGTTGTTTGGTTACTTTTTTGTTTGTTTTTGATGGAGTGCTTTTATTCTTTTTTTTTAAATGTATTTATTTATTTGACACACAGAGAAAGATGGCACAAGTAGGCAGAGCAGCAGGCAGAGAGAGAAGGGGAAACAGGCTCCCCACTGAGCAGAGAGCACAATGTGGGGCTTGATCCCAGGACCCTGAGATCATGACCTGAGCCGAAGGCAGAGGCTTAACCCACTGAGCCACCCAGGTGCCCCTGGAGTGTTTGTATTCTTTTTGAGCTCTCCTCGATGAAAGGGCATTTCTGAACTTGATTAGGGGGAGATCAGGAGGAGGGCCTTTGAGTCTGTCTACTCTTGCCGAATAGCTTAGATAAGAACAGGAACTGAGCAGGTGGAGCATGCTCTAAGTCTTGTCAAAATATTCTAGTTAGCTCTTGCTTGGTGCAGAACTCAGTGGTCCCCTTCCATCACAGCAGCCTTAGGAATCAGAAAGACACCTGGGAAATTGTAGAGACCCTTTGGGGTTAGAATGTGACTGTTTTAGATTAGAGATTCCTGGGGACAGCCAACTAACTGCATGAAGATGGATTCAGAAAACTGACTGTGTAAGTAAGACTTTATATTTAATTATATTAGTTAATAATGGTTTTTGCTTAGGTTTTTTTTTTTTTTTAAGACTTTATTTATTTGACAGACAGAGATCTCAAGTACGTGGAGAGACAGGCAGAGAGAGAGAGAGAGAGAGGAGGAAGTGGGCTTCCCGCTGAGCAGAGAGCCTAATGTGGGGCTTGATCCAAGGACCCTGGGATCATGACCTGAGCTGAAGGCAGAGGCTTTAACCCACTGAGCCACCCAGATGCCCCAGTTTTTTTTTTTTTTTAAACTTTGGTATTTGAAGTCTTGTTGGAAACGACCTCAGCTGTACTGAAGAGAACAAAAGGAAGATTTTGCTGTTGTTTTCCTCTATTCCCCCTAGGTTAGTTCATTCATTGAGCAAATATTTACTAAGTGCTTACTGAATTCTGATGAGGGAAGCAACACACCTATTGGTGCCAGTGAGATGGTGACAGTCACTATCCAAGTGACAAACTGACTAACCCCAGGCCAAGTGAAACTTTACTGGAAACAGCTCTGACACAAACACAGGAAATACTACTGGGCTCTGTTAGCGAGGAAAATTTTCCCTTACTCTGTCTCCATAGTACCCCATTCCATTTCAGTTTTATCAAATTGAACTCCTCAGGGCCTCTCACACCCTCTTCTCTCTGAGGCTCTCTGAGATCCACCAAGCTGAATTAATTCTTTCTTTCACTGCCCTGTTTTAAATCCTTATTAGGGCAGTTACTGGGGTTTGATCAGTTGATCAGTGAATTGATTGATAAGTTCATTTGTTCAGCGTATGTTTGTTAAACATAATGAATCAGTCATTCAACATATCAGAAGAAGGGGGCTGATGAGTAAGACTCTATCTCTGTCTTCAGTGAGCTAATTGTGCATTGCTTATTGCTTGTCTATACCGCTAACTCCTACTACATCTTAAACCCATAAAGAGCAGTGATGGTTCTTATTCCTCTTCTCCTGGGTGCCCAGCACAGCACCTGACTATAACAAGGCATTCAGCAAGTGCCTTTGAATATATTGAATTTGTTTTTGTTTCTGTCACAAAGAACTGAAGATGCATGGATATTGCTCCATTATAGTTGAAATTTGTATAATAGGCTTATATTGGAGGAAACCAGACAGCTTATATTAAGTGACACATCCAGCTGTATTTAGTAAGTCTGTAACAGATGAGTTCATATTTGATACTTTTATGTTAATTTACAAGCCACTGAACTATTGTGACTTACTTTAGCTTATTTTAAATAAACTGAAAAACTGAAGAAATATGTATTTGAAATATAATTTGTAGTAGAAACGAAGGGTTGGATCTTTGTTTATCCTGCACAATGATTTAGTAAGCAATAGAGTCAGATGTCAAAAGGCTTTTAGGTCACTGGATGAGTAGAGTTGTGGTTTATTATTTACCTTTTGCCTACCACAAATGTTCTTCTAATCCAAGAACCCAGAGTAAATGTTTGCTGAGAGTCTCTGCAATGCCTAAACAATGAAATATTCACATGCTTTAGTGGTAGCAAAATTGAATGGCAAACAGCTGCCAGCAGCCATTCCTAACTGATCAAATCCAGGAGGTTTGTGAAAGGGGAACATATGGATAGGAGCTAACTGGAAATTAGCAAAGATCTAAATGTTTGACTAAATGTGGTTATAGTTTGGTATGGTAAAGCCCAGAGGTGAGAAATGACCTCGTATCAAAGCCAAGTGGTGGGAAAGAGCTTTACTGGAAACAGCTATGGCACAAACACAGAATTAGGTATGAGATGCTTTTTCCTGGGACTACATTCAAAGGAAGTTGTTATTAGACTTACACTATGGCCTGAATAAGGATATAATACTTCAAAATGACTTAAAAAGGCAAAATTTCTGCCAGGGTGTAGTTGGGAAGCATATATTACTATCTAATTATAATACAGTGTTCTCAGTATTTTTTTTTAAAGATTTTTATTTATTTATTTGACAGAGAGAGAGAGAGAGAGATCACAAGTAGGCAGACCAGCAGGCAGAGAGAGAGGGGGAAGCAGACTCCCTGCTGAGCAGAGAGCTCGATATGGGGCTCGATCCCAGGACCCTGAGATCATGATCTGAGCTGAAGGCAGAGGCTTAACCCACTGACCCACCCAGGTGCCCCCTGTTCTAAGTATTTTAATGAAAGTATATACTACAAATATGGGACCACTGAGAATGGAATTTATTTATTTATTTTTTTAAGATTTTATTTATTTATTTGACAGAGATCACCAGTAGACAGAGAGGAGAGGAAGCAGGCTCCCTGTGGAACAGAGAGCTCGATGCGGGGCTCAATCCCAGGACCCTGAGGTCATGACCTGAGCTGAAGGCAGAGGCTTTAACCCACTGAGCCACCCAGGTGCCCCTGAATGGAATCTTGAGGGAAATAGAGGTTTCCCACCTTTGCAGAAGGTTTTGTTTCAGACAGAAAAACCTATGCAACATTATAGGCAGAAACAGGAAGGTGTGAAACACTAGAACACATTTGTTTAATACTTGTTTGTTTATTGTGGGAGTGTAAAACATGATGGGTGTAACTAGTAAGAGCCTAATTTCCTGTATTCCTTGATATAAATAGTACTAAAATATGATAATCAGGAAAATGTATTTCTTTCGGTCTTAGTCATATTTTCTTACTTTTTTTTCTCTCTTTTGAGAGAGTGTGCACATGCAGTGGGGGAGGGGCAGAGAGAGAGGGAGAGAATCTTAAGCAGATGCCATACTGAGTGCAGAGCTGAACACCAGGCTCAGTCTCACGACCCCGAGATCATGACTTGCACTGAAATCAAGAGTTGGACACTTAACCCACAGAGCCACCCAGGTGCCCCTTAGTCATATTTTCTAAAGTTTAATGCAGCATCTGTTAAATGAATGCAAGAACAACCTTTCATTGCATCTTTTCATATGCAGTTATTTTATTAGGTATTTTTCCAACTTATTTCATAAGGTTACTTTTACATGAGTTAAATATACCAAAGAGCCTGGCATTTCCAGATGTAACATTCAACATCCAAGTTTAAATTGCTCTAGTGATCCCAAAGAGTGATAATCTGTGATCTTGATAAAGCACACAGTGGACCATGTGTCACCTGTGAGTTGCTTAAGTTCATAGGAGAGCGGAACTGGCTACCCAGCAACCTCATGTTAACCTCTTTACAATAAACATTTGCATTACTGCTAGTGTCCCCTGCCTCCTCCCTGCTATGCAGTGTCCTCCATCCTCCTCTTCCTTACAATGCCTGTGTGCTATCCAGTGGCCATCATCAGCACTTGGAAGCCTTGCTCTGGTTTTGCACAGACAGATGAGGTTAATGTTGTTCCTATAATGATGGACCTTAATGGACTTCAGAGTTTATTTGCATGGCAGAATTTATTTTAATTGCCTCATAAATTCTTTTAGTCCAGTATTTATAGAACCATTGAGGGTCTGAAAAGGGTTATCTAAAATTTTCAGTCATATCTTGTGAATTTTGCAGGGGATTTGGAATGATTCAGAGGTCTTTAGGAATATCAGGGATCTGTAGCAGTTTCAAGTTTTTGACTGTTAATCTAGAATCTTTTTTATCTCAGATACATGGTATGTAATAGCTATATTTTATTCATAAAAAAAAAAAAAACTGACCTGTGCTTTTGGTATTTTGAGTGAAGACTGGAAATGAGCAAATGATAATACAAGTAAGTAATTTGAATTCTCCATCGATAGAAGTTGTTAATGTTAACAATATATTTAAAAATATATATATAATTGATTTTAAAATAAAAATTAGACTTTTAGTATTTATGAAATAAGGGCTTCCTGAGTTTTAAAATGCTTTCAAGCCTCTTATAGAGGCAAGGATAAAACTTATTTAATGTTATTGAATGGCAAAAGGTATGGACTAAGAATTTAGAGATATATGAGATTTTAAATTACATATGAAAAAAATGTGTTCGTCATGTTGAATTACATGGTTCCAAAAGCAGCTTTTGACCATTAACCTCTGAATCCCTCTGAATCATAAGGATGTATGTTTGCCCATTTGTATATAACCCTCCTTCCCCTGCTTACTGCTCATCAAAGCCATTTATCAGAAAAGGCATTCAGATTTAAAGCGAGAGGAAGACCACTTCCTTTTCATGTTCTTGAGCTCTACATTATTATTATTTTTGCATTGAATATAACATTTGGTGCTTTATGGACTTATCAGAGATACTTCTATTCATTTACTCCTCTCCTTTCCTCTTTAAAAATTCCAATGATTATTTTTTTTTTAAAGATTTTATTAATTTATTTGACAGACAGAGATCACAAGTAGGCAGAGAGGCAGAGAGGCAGGCAGAGAGAGAGAGAGAGGAGGAAGCAGGCTCCCTGCTGAGCAGAGAGCCCGATGCGGGGCTTGATCCCCTGACCTGGGATCATGACCCGAACCGAAGGCAGAGGCTTAACGCACTGAGCCACCCAGCCGCCCCTCCAATGATTATTTTTAAGAGAAATACAAGTGAAGATCATAATATCCCCAATGAATCTGTTTAAAGATTATATATTAGGGGCACCTGGGTGGCTCAGTGGGTTAAGCCTCTGCCTTCAGCTCAGGTCATGATCCCAGGGTCCTGGGATCGAGCCCCGCATTGGGCTCTCTACTCTGCAGGGAGCCTGCTTCCTCCTCTCTCTCTGCCTGCCTCTCTGCCTACTTGTGATCTCTGTCAGATAAATAAAGAAAAAAAAATCTTTAAAGATTATACATTAGACCACATTTCTTGCTTTTTTTTCCCCCTTGACTATGTACTTATTATAGCTCTTCCTGATTTGCAATAGCAACCATAGGCATTTTGTTAAATGCCTTAAACAACTATATAATTTCATCAGTTCTTGTGTAAATGATATTTCTTCTTTAAGTAGATAATTAGCCATAACTTGATAAATATTGCTAATATATATGGAAAAAATATTCCAATCTCATTAGTCATCAGAGAGATATTATGTACCTCTTTTGGACTCCTATTTCTTTTGATGATGTGCTTCTTTGTAATTTTTTTTTTTAAGAAATCATTAAATTACCCTGTAAAATGGAACCAAAACAATTCTTTTTTTTTAATGTATTTCTTTTTAAATTAACGTGTAATGTATTATTTGTTTCAGGGGTACAGGTCTGTGAATCATAAGGCTTACACACTTCACAGCATTAATCATAGCACATACCCTCCCCAATGTCCATTACCCAACCACTCTCTCCATACCTCCCCCCCCCCCCCGGCAACCCTCAGTTTATTTTCTAAGATTAAGAGTCTCTTATGGTTTATCTCCCTCCTGATCCCTCTTTAATTTTTTTCCTTCCCTACCCCTCAACCCCCCCCACTTTACCTCTCTGCTTCCTCATATCAGGGAGATCATATGATAATTGTCTTTCTCCGATTGACTTATTTCGCTCTGCACAATACCCTCTAGTTCCATCCATGCCATTGCAAATGGCAAGATTTCTTTTCTTTTGATGGCTGCATAGTATTCCATTGTATATATACACCACATCTTCTTTATCCATTCATCTGTTGATGGACAAGCAAAGCTTTATTTCGCACCAAGCATCGAGAATCAAACCGATTGTTCAGGGCGAGAGGGCGAACAATCTTACAGAGAGGGCGACCCCTCCCAGCCTCACAGACTAACTTTTATAGAGCAAAGGCCATGTGGTTGAGCCTGGCCATACATGGTGGCCAGTTGAATTACAATTCACCCCATGATGGCTATTTGAACTAGCCTGTCACCTTGGTCAGAATTGGTGCCCAAAAGGCAGGACCCACACTCCTTGGTAGCTAGGGAGACAGTATACGTGCTTTACTGATCAGATGTCTCCACTTGGCCCAACTCATCCCTGCATTTGGGCTCTGTTAGCCGGCACTGGTCCACCGTATTCTACTGGTTTCCAGGACTTGCTTTTAAGTAAGTTTCCCTGGGGGGGGGGGGTCAGTTTAAGTTTTACTGCATAAACAACAAAATCACTGTTTAACCAACCGGATGGAATCACTCTGGCTAAATAGGCCCTTACAATACTTTCCTCTCACAACTGCCTTTGCTGTGTCCCACAGGTTTTGAACAGTTGTGTTTTCATTATCATTTGTTTCCATGAATTTTTTCAAATCTTCTTTAATTTCCTGGCTGACCCATTGTTTCTTTAGTAGGATGCTGTATAGCCTCCATGTATTTGGGTACTTTCCAACTTTTCTCTTGTGATTTAGTTGTAGCTTCAGAGCATTGTGGTCTGAAAATATGCAGGGAATGATCCCAGCCTTTTGATATCAGTTAAGACCTGATTCGTGACCCAGGATGTGATCTATTCTGGAGAATCTATGTGCACTAGAGAAGAATGTGTATTCTGTTGCTTTGGGATGGAATGTTCTGAATATATCTGTGATGTCCATCTGGTCCAGTGTGTAATCTCAGGCCTTTATTTCCTTGTTTATCTTTCACTTGGATGATCTGTCCATTTCGGTGAGGAGGGTGTTAAAGTCCCCTACTATTATTGTATTATTGTTGATATGTTTCTTTGTTTTTATTAATTGGTTTACATAGTGGGCTGCTCCCACGTTATGGGCATAGATATTCAAAATTATTAAATCTTCTTGTTGGACAGACCCTTTGAGTATGATATAGTGTCCTTCCTCATCCCTTCTTATAGTCTTTGGCTTAAAATCTAATTTATCTGATTTAAGGATTGCCACCCTAGCTTTCTTTTGATTTCCATTAGCATGGTAAATTGTTTTCCACCCCCTCAATTTAGATTTGGAGGTGTCTTTAGATCTACAATGGCTTTTGTGTAGACAGCATATTGATGGGTTTTGGTTTTTTATGCATTCTGATACCCTGTGTCTTTTAATTGGGCATTTAATTGGGGCATTTAGCCCCAACTTTTCAATAAACTATTATTTTCAATAAACTATTTTTAGTTTTTAAACTTTTAAATAAACTATTATTTAGTTACCATTAATTACCATTAATATAGTGCCATTGTATTGCCTGTAAGGTGACTGTTACTGTATATTGTCTCTTTTTCTTTTACGGTCTACTACTTTTAGGCTCTCTTTTTGCTTAGAGGACCCCTTTCAATATTTTCTTCAGGGCTGTTTTGGTGTTTACAAATTCTTTTAGTTTTTGTTTTTCCTGGAAGCTTTTTATCTCTCTTTCTATTTTCAGTGATAGCCTAGCTAGAGATAGTATTCTTGGCTGCATGTTTTTCTCATTTAGTGCTCTGAATGTATCATGATCATGCCAGTTTTTTCTGGCCTGCCAGGTCTTTGTGGATAAATCTGCTGCCAATCTAATATTTTTACCATTGTATGTTACAGACTTCTTGTTTCAAGCTGCTTTCAGGATTTTCTCTTTGTCACTAAGACTTGTTAGTTTTACTATTAGATGATGGGGTGTGGACCCATTTTTATTGATTTTGAGGGTGGGTTCTCGGTGCCTCCTGGATTTTGATGTTTGTTCCCTTTGCCATATTAGGGAAATTCTCTACTATAATTCGCTCCAATATACCTTCTGCCCACCTTTCTCTTCTTTTTCTGGAATTCCAATTATTCTAATATTTTTTCATCTTATGGTATCACTTCTCTCTCGAATTCTCCCCTCATGGTCCAGTAGTTGTTTGTCTCTCTTTGCTCAGCTTCCTTATTCTCCATCATTTGGTCTTCTAGATCACTAATTCTCTCTTCTGCCTCATTTATCCTAGCAGTAAGAGCCTCCATTTTTGGTTGCACCTCATTAATAGCTTTTTAAATTTTAGCTTGGTTAGATTTTAGTTCTTTTTTTTTTTTCTTTTTTCTCCAGAAAGGGCTTTTATTTCTCCAGAAAGGGTTTCTCTAATATCTTCCATGCCTTTTCTGAGCCCATGTAGCACCTTGAGAATCGTCATTCTGAACTCTAGATCTGACATATTACCAATGTTTGTATTGATTAAGTCCCTAGCCTTTGGTACTGCCTCTTGTTCTTTTTTTGTGGTAAGTTTTTCTGTCTTGTCATTTTATCCAGATAAGAATATATGAACAAGAGAACAAAATACTAAAGGGGTGGCCAAGATCCCAGAAAAAATGTATGCTAACCAAATCAGAAGAGATACCAAATCGGGGTGAGAACAAAGGGGGTAGAAAGAAATTTTTAAAAAATTTAAAATAAAATTTAAAAAGATATGTATCTTTTTAAGTTTTATGTGTGTGTGTATATATATATTAGACTGGTGAATAGAATGAGCCACCCACTTGATTTTGGGTGTATTTTGGTCTCTTAGAAGAAACTACATACTATATTCAAAAATAAGGGTAAACATGATGAGGGGATGGAATATGACTATAACGATGAAAGTTTAAAAAAAATTCTAAAAAAGGAATTGATAAGATATGTTGGGTGGAAAAAGAAAGAAAAAAAAAGTGGAGAGAATTTGTTCAGGCTGGAGACTAGACCAAAGCCCTGTAATAGATTTAGGGTATATTTTGATCTATTAGAAGAAATTATATCCCAGAATTTTTTCTAAAGAAAAATCCCTGTATGTTTACAAAAAGTTAAGTTAGATACAATGAAGGATATATCTATAATAATGAAAGTTTAAAAAGATTTTTTTAAGAATGGTATTGTTAAGATAAACTAAAAAACATTAAAAGAGGAAAGAGAAGGAGCGCCTGGGTGGCTCAGTGGGTTAAGCCGCTGCCTTCCGCTCAGGTCATGATCCCAGGGTCCTGGGATCGAGCCCCGCATCGGGCTCTCTGCGCAGCAGGGAGCCTGCTTCCTCCTCTCTCTCTGCCTGCCTCTCTGCCTGCTTGTGATCTCTCTCTGTCAAATAAATAAATAAAATCTTAAAAAAAAAAAAAAAAGAGGAAAGAGGAAAAGTTAAAAAACATTAGAATAAGAAAATATAAAATTAAAAAAATTTAATTAACTTTGCAAGACTAGAGAATCATGGGGAGAAAGCCATGAATTTCATGCTTTGCTTTTCCCCTCCTCTGGAATTCCACTGTTTTCCTTGATCAGTGAACTTGGTCTTGGCTGGTTGTTCTTGTTGATCTTCTGGGGGAGGGGCCTGTTGTAGAGACTCTCAAATGTCTTTGCCTGAGGTGGAATTGTGCTGCCCTCGCCAGCGGCCAGGCTAAGTAATCTGGTTGGGTTCGCTCTTGGGAGCTTTTGTTCCCTGAATACTTTCCATAGAGCTCTAGAGGATGGGAATGAAAATGGTGGCCTCCCAAACTCTGGCCCAGAGGAGCCAAGAGCTTGGGGCCCCACTCCTCAATGCACGCTCAGAGAAAACCAGTCAATCACTCTTGTCTCCCTGGTCTCTGCCCGCACTCTGAGCTCACCCTGCCTATGACCGAGTGTTTATGTCTCTGGCACACATCCCTGTTTGGAGTCTTCAAACCCCCAGATTCCTGCTTGTGGGTCTTACCCAGTCTACCACTTGTGGGGATCCCTGCTCAAAGAGCAGTGGTCTGACTGTGCCATGGATCACAGTTTAAGGTAACCCCCAGCTGAAAGCTCACTCCTCAGCTCCGTCTCTATAGTCGGCTTCCCCGCTCTGATATCTGCAAGCTCTGCTACTCAGACAACCCCTATCCTTATGTGACCCCGCGGAACCTGAGACCACACTGTCCCCGCGAGGTCTCCACCCACGCTTAGCCTCTGGAGCAATGTCTGTCCATGGAGCAGACTTCCAAAAGTTTGGATTTTGTGCTCTGTTGCTCCACCACTTGCTGGGAGCCGGCCCCTTCTCCTGTGATCTATCTTCCCGTGGCTTCGGATTCACTTCTCTACATGTCCTACCTTTCAGAAAGTATTCAATTTTCTGTTTCTAGAATTGCTGCTCTTCTTCTCTTTGATCTCCTGCTGGGTTTGTAGGTGTTTGGAATGGTTTGATAATTATCTAGCTGAACTGCGACTGATGACATCTCAGTCTGCAACTCCTCCACCATCTTGACTCCTGAACCCCCAAAACAATTCATTTTAAAGGGTTTGCTATGATTTATATTTTCCTAGATTGGGACAAATCAATTTTCTAGGGCTGAAACTTTATTTAATTTTGAAGGACAAAGTGTCTTTTAAGATGTTTTTTGGATATGCACATAGAAGGAAGGAACAAAAGAGGATATGTCAAACTCTTTTTTATAGTTAGGTGATATAGGACAAAAGCAAGGAAGAAAGTAGAAAGAAGTACTTAAAAATACATGGGAACCGAATTAGAGGTCATATAGCATCTTTACAGATTGCTTGTCAGGTAAACCAGATACGTTGTGCCTTTTTGCTGTATGCTTTGTTGTTGGTTAATAATAACCAATATTAACCAATTGCTCTAGCCTCTGCAGGTTGCAACTCTGTAGAAGAATAAAGTCTTTCTTATGCCTTTTTAATGGTATGGAACTTTTTATTTGGTCAGTCATAAATATGTATAGTTGTGGGGTAAAATATGGCATTATGCATTTGAACATACATCAATTAATAATAAATGTAATAAAAAGAAGGAAAACCGGGATGCCTGGGTGGCTCAGTTGGTTGGACGACTGCCTTCAGCTCAGGTCATGATCCCGGAGACCTGGGATCGAGTCCCGCATCAGGCTCCTGGCTCCATGGGGAGTCTGCTTCTCCCTCTGACCTTCTCCTCGCTTATGCTCTCTCTCACTGTCTCTCTCTCTCAAATAAATAAATAAAATCTTTAAAAATTTTTTAAAAAAAGCAGGAAAACCTCTACTGTATTTTCTCAGCTAAAATTGTGTTTTAATGTTGTATTTATTGTTTTTTTGACTCTGAAAACAGGAGAGTTGGTTTCTTTCAACTGCTTGGGGAGAAAAAAGAGATAACCAGAAGGTCAGAGTAAAGCATGTGCTTTTTCTTTCAAATCTCTCCCTCTCTCTTTTTAAGATTTTATTTTTTTTTTAAAGTAATCTCTATACCCAATGTTGTGCTCCAACTTACAACCCCAAGAGCAGGAGTTGCATGCTCTACCAGGGGAGCCAGCCAGGTGCCCCTCTACTTTTAAGTGTGATTTTGGGAATTACAGAGCTGCAGAGAAGAGAAACTACCAGAAAAGTACTAAACTTTCACCTGGTTTTGTATTTAGTAATTTTGAATTGCTCTCAAAGTAGAAAAATAAAATTGGTGTTTCAAATAAATACACTTGAACTTTTGTATTCTACTCATGCCTTTTTAAAAATTAAAATCCTACTTATTTGTTAATAGTGAATTAAAAATAGATTTTTAATATGGAGGGAGAGAAATAAGCATGTTTATTACTCAAGATGAGCAGTTAGTCATCCAGCCAAAAGCTTTCATCTGTCTTCTTTTACAATTAAAACAAAATCTATTAGTTCTGTCAATCAGTAGTCATCTGGAGTGATGACAAGGGCTGTACAAACACCAGTAGCAGCTTCCAGAGAATCAAAGATGAAACTTTTCAGAATGAAGCTTACCTTATATGAAATAAATCAGCCTTTCATGATAAGCTGGGTAGCTTGAATGCTCAACTTCAATAAACCTGTAAATTAATATCCTGTAATATGGATTTGGGAACATTTTCCTTTTACTTAGTAATCATCTGGAGTTCTTTTCCTTGGAAATGCACTGAATCTCATTTTCATTTTAGAGCTGCTACTGAGAAAATAACATTCTCAGCTCTCTGGGTATTTATAATACTTGGAAGAAGTAAAGTAAAACAGAGAAAGTGTGCAATTTTATACTGAGAATGTGACTCAGATTTTATTTAAAGTGAAGTAAACAGATTTTTTGTTTTCTTGTTTTGTCATGGTCAGTTTGCTCATACTTGAGTGCTCAAGTTTAATCAGAATGCTGACATACCATTGTTTTCTTATTTAGAATGTTGCTTTGCTATTTACAACATCTTTTCAGTAAGAAAAACTTAAGTCAACTGCGTTTCTTAATAATGCTGTCAGACATAAGAAAAGACTTAAGATCTCTTCTGGTTTGTGAGTTTAATTCAGTTAAACAAATATGTTCAGAATATCTGCTTTGTGCAGGAATTAAATGCTGGAATAGAAACAGAGGTTCTCAGTAGATATATCTTAATAGGGGAGGTTCCATCTGTTAAAGAGTTTAACTTCTTGACTAATGCAAACAAGCTAGTGTAATATAAGGAAGATTATAAGAAACCTACTATAAAGTACTGTGGAACATGGGGGAGGAAACAAGTCCTGCCAGGGATCAGAGAGAAGACTCCTTGGAAGAAATAGCATTTTAATTTCTCATGAAAAATGAGTAGAATTTCAACAAGTGAATATGGAGGGAGAGGGGAAAGTATTTTAAAAAATGATGTTCATTTTTCTAAGTAATGAGTTTGCAAAAGGGAAATGTAGAGACAGTGAGGAGCTGTGACTTCAAATAGTCATATCGAATTCTTAGTTATGATTCTGTGTTTATTTAATAGAGGTTGTTTAGCTTCTTCATTCTTTAAGAGAGACAAAATATCCAATATAATGGTGATTCCTAAACTTGGGTGGTCATTGTAATTATCTAGGCCTAGGAGTCTTAAAAACTACAGGTTTCTAGACTCTGCTCTTAGACTGTCTGTCTCAGTAAGTCTTGGGTAGGGTTCAAGTTCAAGACTTTAAATTCTCTTGATTCTGTCCAGCCAGGTTTGGAAGGTAGCCTTCCTCATGAGCTTTTATTGCTCACTAAAAATACAATCTTCCTCCTTTCATTCCCAAGTTCCCAAATTGGAATAAAACAAATAGACATGTTTTATTTCATTCTATACTTAGTTATTTGATCCTTGAAGTTTCAATGTTCAAGTGGAATTGGAGTTTATTCTTAGCTATCGGCTCATAAGTGCGCAATAAATATGTGTTGAATAGTTAGAAATGTACTAAAAAAATTTAAGGTTGTATTGGAGAGTACTCCACAATAAATTCTTCCAAGGGACTCACCCTTTTTTGTTGGTTTCTTTGTTTTGTTTGGTCTGTTCTCTCTGTTTTTGACTGTAGTATGAAATGCTCTTAGATTTTTGGAAAAGCCCTGCAGGTTCCTTGTAGCCCTTGCTTTGAGCATCACTGATAGCGATGTTCCTATAACATTATGAAAGGCAGCTAGACTAAGCAAATCCTATTGCTGAAAATTTCTTTAATGTTAAGCCTCTTTGTAACCTGCATTTTTGCTTGTTTCTTCACTCAACCAAAAATCTGTTTTCTTTAGATTCTGAAAAGGGAATGGATGCTTATGAGTATTTTGAAGTTCTAAGCAGTTCAACTGCTGTCATTGGGGGTTGAACTGTGCAGTATTATTTGATTTGTTATAGCTTCTTTATTCTACTCACTCAGCATTTTCCTGGCAGTTAATTACACAGTGGCTTTAGGGTGCATTCCATAAGATGCTGAAGACACAGCTTCGCTGAAGTCTGACACACTTTCTTCCTTGGTTACATAGCTAATGGCCACTCTGGGATAATTAGTGAGAAGAAACTCCAATGGCCCAATTACTGTCTTCTGAAGGTTTTCCCTCTTAATTCTTCTTTACTCAGATCTTGAGAGATTGCCTCCATTGTGCTTCCAGTTTTAAACACCTGTGTCCTGTTTAAAACTGGGTTTTCCAAGTTGCAGTCAGACAAAAGGTAAAAGATCTGTGTCTTAGTGTGTTGGGAGTACTGTCAGAGGTTCCTTGGAATTTAGAGAAACCATAGAGTAGTACTATTCAGAGCAGAGATAGCTAGTATTTCCAAAGCCACAGTCATTCCTGGGTTAAGAGTCATACCAACTGTCCTCATCTATGTAGTGAGAGGTCTTGAGGTTTCAGGCTCAGAACTGTTGGGTTTCTGTAGCTTTTCCTGTTATGTAGATTAGTAATCAAAGTGCCATTTTTCTGTCAGGCAGCTTGACTTGGGGTATTGTAACTTACTAATGTAATGAAAATGCATGTGCATATGCCTTGGTAATGAAACTATGTGAACATGTCTACCACAGTGTTTGGTAGGTAGATAGAATCTAAATCTTATAAATTCCTGAGTCATCTAAGTCAGCCATATGTCGTCTGCCTTTTTAGAATTTCTTTCCAACATAGAACACAGTGAGTCCATTCTTTTTGCTAAGGTTCATGTCAACATAAGGTACTTCTCATTGGAATTGTGAAGCAAATGTCTGTTTCTGAATTTTGTCCAAACTTGGGGGAAAAAGTGGCTATGTTAAAAGAAACTGCTTTGAGAAATTGCTTTTTGGAAAGTTATTAATATTATGGCTATGCTATGGATGTGCCATTTTCTATGAATGTGTCCTTTATATAGAGAGAAGGTACTCACTGAATATCCATTGATTGAATTGATGTCATGATGTTTTATCATAGGAATTCTAAATCTTGCCTTTCGCTGCAGTCTTCTTCTTTGGTTTGAATGTTCCCAGCTCTCTTTGTAGAGCATGTTACTAATTCACCCAGCCTTTTGCTTCAGTGTTGTGTGCTGTGCTTTCCCAAGTGGCTCATGAGGATTTGTAGGGGTAACTTAAAACCTTGGAGTGGTGAAACTAAGCCAAAGCCACGTTGCTGGAGCTCACCCTAAGTTGTCATGTTTTATCGAAGTAGTAAGATTGATGGACATAAGAAAAGAATATTCTAGCAACAAAAAGTTCTGTTTTGCAGCCTGGCAAATCTTCCTCTGGTTTGTCTCCAGCAAATTAAAAGTTCTTTAGATGTAGAGGTTGCGGAGTTTGTATTCAGTATGCAATGACCACATCATGTTCAAATAATTAATTAATCTCTCACCTCAGATTGACACATGGAGGGGCATTGCCTGCTGGGACTGTTTGGAATTTTGTAGGAAATTATGATTCTACTAGTATATTTTCTTCTAATATACTCTCAGTTAATGAATATCTTTGCTAAGAGGAAATCTTTGAAAGGGTAAAGGAAAAATAATCAATTGATCCAGAGACTATTAGGATCTAGTATGCTGAAACAAACAGAGCTAGAGTTGGAGAATAAGACTATTGAACAGACTCCTTAAAACCACGGAGATTGGCCTCTCCAGTGTGGTTTTTTTAGAGGGGGGAGAGGGATAGAGAAGGGGAGACAGAGAATCTTAAGTAGGCTCCACACTGAGTGCGGAGCCCCACATGGGGCTTGATCTTATAACCCCGAGATCATGACCTCAATTGAAATCCAGAGTTGGGTGATTAACCGACTGAGCCACCCAGCCATCCCTCCGATGTGGTTTTTGAAGTTCTGTATACTTGCACAGAGAAAAAAATCAGGCAATTTATAGAGTCTTCTTTCATACGGAGATATTTAGGAAAATTCATATTTTAATCTTGAAATGTTGGAACTTCTTTAAAAGAAAGCTTTTAAGTCCTCCTTTCTCAAGGACTTTTCCAGAAGTCTCTGCCTTTGTAAATATATACATTCTTAAGTTTTTTATTGAAGTTTGCAAAATTGGTTGGAAAATATGTGCGTTTTATATTTTAAAGATTTTTTTTGAAATTATTTTGGCCCTTTTAATAAGTTACATCATTATTTGGATTTTGCCCAGTTTAGAGGCTGAAGTGCCTGATAAAGCATTGAAGGAAGATTTACAACTGTAGTTAGCATAAGCTTTTTTTCCCAGTGATGTTATCCCTTTCCTTTCATTGAAATAGAAGTCAGCAAATTGAGGTTTGCTGGCATTTCTTCTACGTCCTAGCTATGTGATCACAGGCACATTATGTACCCATGCAGAGCCTCAGGCTTCTTATCTGTAAAATTGGATAAGGAACCTTGCCTGTCTCAGAGGGCTGTTATGAGGGTCTTGAGGGATAATATATGTGAAAGCATTTGGGAACTGTAAAGCAATACATTATTATAATTTCTGTAAAAGGGAGTTTCAGATCATATTTACCTTGTGGTCACTATGGTCTATTATAAGTAAATCTCTATTTAAACTGCTTTATATTAATTTTCAAATGTGATTTCCCCATAGTTCTAGACTCACATTGAACATATGTTTCATTCTGATTGAACAAAATAATAGATTTTTCTTTAAATGTGTACCATGTATATTATTTTTTCTAATAAAAATGGTAATTGCTTATCTGTGTGACTTCCAAAGGATAGGCTCCACTTTTCTGTAATTATTTCTTTGCTTAAAATTTTTCTTATTTATCTCAAGGGAATTCCGTCTATCTGATATTATCTTATTTTTCTCTTGTCATTTAGGGAGTGTGTTAATTAAACTTAGACCTGATACCAACCCTGGCATATGCAGCAGACCCTCCTCCCATTTGACATATTTTCCTTTATCATTTTCCTATGTGATCTCAGAGCCACTTTTCAATCCATCTGGCAGTGTTCATATTAGGCCAATTTTAATTAAGCTTGTGAATTAGACTCTGAGACCCTGTCTAAGTTATTTTACTGGAATACAGTTTAGATCATTGGCTTTGCCATAATTCAACATATTATGCCATTAAAATATTAAAAGTAAATCGATCAAGTCTGTCCAATCTGATTATACCTTTTTTTGAAAGTTGTAAATATTGGACTGATTATTGCTTATTACTACATTTATTTCAAAAGAAGGTATTTCTTGAAGTTTCAATACAAAACAGGAAATTGTTTGAACCATACAGATTGGAAATTTATTGGACACTTAGCAGGGTTTTACTCTACTTGTGCTTAAATCACTGCTTGTTCACCTTTCCTCCCTCAGAGATAGACTTACATCCCTGTCCTGTCCTCACTTCAGTTCTTCCCCCTTCCCCCACTAATATAAATATTTGGACAGATACCCTTGGCTTTTGAGACGCTTGTTCCTTTGCATCCTGTTTGTCTATGTTGCCCCTTCGTGTCCAAAGCACTTGCCTGTGGGTGGTTTGTCGCTAACAAGAATGCTTTTCCCACCACAGGCCAGCTCTGCTGCAGTCTTCAACTCTGAACCGACTTCTCAAACCTTAGATAGTCTGACAACCACCGTCCTCTTAGAACAGAACATGTTGGGCTTTTCCTACACTTGCCATCACGTTACATTATTTTAGAGGGGTGCCGTTAACATCCCAGATGTTTCAAATATTCCTTCCTGCAGGCACTCCCTAGTTACTGTCTGATCAGCTTCAGATTGACTGTTGATCTCTAGAGAATGATGCTGCATCTGTGCACGGTGTTTGTTTCTGAAAGGTCATTTCCTGGTGTGAATTCTGACCAAAGGAGATCAAGCCAGAATGCAGTCTTCTTTCTCTTATGTCCTTATTCTACTTAGGAGAGAAATTAAGTCTCTACTCAGATGTGTTGCACAGAACAAAAATATTAGACAATGATGTGACATATTAATAATAGACAGAAATAGGTTAAAATAAGAACATTGAAGCTCATCCAAGCTTTGACATGTGTAATGGCTTCATAGTGAATTAAATAGAGAATTGTTTCTGAGTTTGGCTTAGTCAGTGGTTTATTTTCCTCCTCATTGCTTATAGTATCCCCTTCAAAGCTTAAGATAACATGGATTTGTACCTCTGTGTTGGCTTTTATATTGTTTGGCTATCCTTGTACTTTGCTTTTGAAAAACCCAAAGCAAATAGCTCTCCTTCATTTGTTCTGCTGTCAGTATCACAAGTGATAGGGACCACAGCTCAGGGGGATGGTTGGGGATGTTACCCAGTTTTTTTTTTTTAAGGATTTTTTATTTATTCATTTATTTGAGAGAGAGAGAGAGAGATCACAAGCAGGCAGAGAGGCAGGCAGAGAGAGAGGGGGAAAGCAGGCTCCCCGCTGAGCAGAGAGCCCAATGCGGGGCTCAATCCCAGGACCCTGAGATCATGACCTGAGCCGAAGGCAGAGGCTTAACCCACTGAGCCACCCAGGCGCCCCAACCCAGGTTTTTTTTTTAACCCTCAATCTTAATTCAGAATTTCTGAAAGCATAGATTTGTTTCTTTACCATCCTAAATGATTTTGACAAGGTGTTTTGAAGTATAAGGCATTCCTTCTGCATTATACATTTAAAATAAGATTCCCTATAACAAAATTGATTCTCCTTAACCCCTGTGGCCGCCTTCTAGGCTGTTTCTGGGATCAGCATAAGTGCTACAGTCCATTAGAGCATTTTAAGATTTTATCTCCCACTATTTCATGAAAATAAAATCGAGCTCGCATTGTTTTTCAGTAATACATCAGATGCTTGGAAATAGTCTGATCTAAAGGAGTCAATTAAGCATGTTGTTATCTAGATTCTTCGTAGAAGATCACCTGAATGTGCTTCTAGATGTTAAAGATCTAAATAATGTAGCAAGTGAGATGATTTTTTAAAAGTTGACAACCAGGGTTTAGAGAAAATATTTTAAATGGAGAATGTTTGCCTACAGCTCTTTTGCATGGCTGTCTACTTGCAGCCCACCTTCCCCATTCCCTGCCCGTTCAGTCCCCAAACATCACCTGAACACAGAAAGAGAAAGTAATATAGAAAAGCACAGTATGTGTGAAAACTGCGAAATCAATAGAAGAACAAACTTGAATCCTGAGAGCAGGGTTCATTTTGTTCAAGGAGATACATTTTGTCAGATGGAGAAGGGATCGGAGGGAAGGTTTATCTGGCACAGATTTGTGAGACACCTGGCCTACCTGGTAGGTGGAGAAGATCACGGTGGTGGGCTTTTAATGAGTTTGGTGGGAAGTTATAAGGCAGTGAGGCAGGGGAGACAGATTGGGTCATACTGTGAAGGCCTTGTATGCTAAGATAAGGAGCTTTGGTTTTGTTCAGGAGCCAGTGAGCATCCCAGATTTGTTTTCCAAACTGGTTAAGAACTGTGCTCATCTTTTCTCTCTGTTACTGTGTCTCTCTGGCTACATGGCACAATGTGAACTGGAAAGGAATAACTGTGGAGAAGGAGTAGCAGGAAGACCTTCTAACTCCTGAGGGATTCTGCTGGAGTTCTAATCAAGTGGTAACGAGGTTGGACTAAGATATTGATTCTGACCATCTGGCATAGCCTTCATTCATCTTCTCCATGATAGATCCTCAGATGTCTGAAGGCAGGCTTGTGTCTTTTATCAAGGCATATTTTGAGGGTGGGAGGGGAGAACTTATGAAGTCCCAGTTTCTCTTTCAAACTAGAACAGGGTCAGTAGTGACTGGTCAACCCAACTGTGAACTTGTCTTATCTCTTCTCATAACTTTTATGCAACTGTCCTCTTCTTATTACTTTGAAATTACAGTGCTTTAAAATATTTGTTTTGGCAAAAACATTGATGTGGGGGCTTTAGTTTAGAAAACTCCAGCAAGATTTAGAACTGTTGGAGAACAAGATCTGGAAACGTGTGTGTTACGATTCTGTTTGCCAGATCTCAGACTGGCCACAAAGAACCTTGGTTTTGGTTGTTTCGCATATCTCACATACTCTGGCATTCCATTTGCTTCCACTTGTGTTCTACTCTCTAATAGGAGAGGTTCTAGCTGTCGTTCCTACAGTGATTGGGACTGTTCTTTTTTTTAAAAGGTATTACTTTTGCTGTCTTTAATACTATGGAGAGCATCAATATGTGAAGGCCACTAAACTGACATTGCAACCATTGCTGGGAAACTGGTGCCTTCCTGCTGGTGTCATTTAATCCTGTGCATTTTTTGGAAGATTGTAGTTCTTGTTTAGCTGTCAAGGAACACAGTGCTATCTCATGAGCACTGCTTTCTGATGAGCTCTTGGAGCAGAGACCCTGTTCTTTGTAGAGCCTCTTCTTGAGGTTCTAAGGATGGATAAAAATGAACTTCTGAACCCAAATTCTTTTCAACGGTGTGTTTTGGGAATGGACTATTAGAGGAAGCTTGCTTTTATATTACTAAGTGTGATAAACATGGCTGAACTGTGGTGGTAACGCCTTCCCTTAAGAGTTAAATAACTTTGCAGTTGGTTTTCTGGCCCCAGATAGCTGGGATCTGCAAGTGTGACTGCTATTGACTCTGCAGCTGGATTTGAGAGAAAATTTTAAGGGTGGCAGAGTATCATAAAAATATAAAACTACTTTTATCTACAATCTGTTAGAAGAATTTGATCTAGGGGTGCCTGGGTGGCTCAGTGGGTTAAAGCCTCTGCCTTCAGCTCAGGTCATGATCCCAGGGTCCTGGGATCGAGCCCTGCGTCGGGCTCTCTGCTCAGCGGGGAGCCTGCTTCCTCCTGTCTCTCTCTCTGCCTGCCTCTCTGACTAATTGTGATTTCTGTCTGTCAAATAAATAAATAAAATCTTTTAAAAAAAAAAAGAAGAAGAATTTGATCTGGAGTTTTGCTGAATGTGGTTTAAAAAAATATATTTATTTATTTGAGAGAGAGAGAGAGAGAGAAGGGGGAGCCACAGAGGGAGAAAGAGCAGGAGAAAGAATTTCCAGCTGACTCCCTGCTGACGGCAGAGCCTGATGTGGGACTTGATCTCATAACCCTGAGATCATGACTTCAGCTAAAATCAGGAGTCAGATCCTTAATCAACTGAGCCATCCTGGGATTCCTTGCTGAATGTGTTTAAAAAACTAATGCCTTCTGGACAGATTTTCATTGGAATATTTTAAACTTTACCAAGTTTACAAGAGACTTGCTTACAGTTCATCACTTTTTTTTTTTACAAACATGAAAATAAAAGAATTGAGTAAAAATTAAGTCTTATACATAGCATACCCAGATTACTGTTTTAGAAACAGCTGTTTGGGGGGCACCTGGGTGGCTCAGTGGGTTAAGCCTCTGCCTTCTGCTCAGGTCATGATCCCAGGGTCCTGGGATCGAGCCCCGCATTGGTTTCTCTGCTCAGTGAGAAGCCCGCTTCCTCCTCTCTCTCTCTCTCTCTGCCTGTCTCTCCACCGGCAGGGAGCCTGCTTCCCTTCCTCTCTCTCTGCCTGCCTCTCTGCCTACTTGTGATCTCTGTCTGTCAAATAAATAAATAAAATCTTAAAAAACAAAAAGAAACAGCTGTTTGGTTATCTTTTTGTTTTGTTTTAATTCAATCCAAGGTGAGGAGAATTTTTAATGAAAAAAATTGTACATTGAGGTTTATATTATTAAAGATAGAAATCTTTTCTTCTGAAAAGATTGGAAAAGGATTCTACCCTTTCTTTTATTCACTCTCTTTGCTAGTTCACTAAATTACTACTTTTCTCTATTTTTTGAACATGTATTTATTTATTTTAGAGAGAGAGTGAGAGAGAGAGAGAGAGAGAGAGAGAGAGTGCGAGCAAGCAGGGGGAAGGTCGGGGGAGAGAGAGAATCTTAAAGCAGGCTTCCCCCGAGCTTGAGCCTGATATAGGGTTCCATCCCAGGACCCTGGGATCTTGACCTGGGCCAAAGTCAAGAGTTGACCACTTAACTGACTGAGCCACCCAGGCAGTCCACTACTTTTCTCTACTTCTAGACATTTATTTATTTATTTTTTTATCCTTATAAGGGTATCCTAATCTCTACATACATAAATACATACATACATACATACATACATACATATATTCTTAAATTTATTTTT
This sequence comes from Mustela nivalis, assembly GCF_964662115.1. Classification (NCBI taxonomy): domain Eukaryota; kingdom Metazoa; phylum Chordata; class Mammalia; order Carnivora; family Mustelidae; genus Mustela; species Mustela nivalis. The sequence continues at coordinate 89,604,751 of NC_139033.1, forward strand.
TAAATTTTAAAAAATTTATTTATTTGACAGAGATCACAAGAAGGCAGAGAGGCAGGTGGGGGGGGGGGCAAGTTCCCCGGTAAGCAGAGTCTGACGTGGGGCTCTGTCCCAGGACCCCAAGACCATGACCTGAGCCAAAGGCAGGGGCTTTAACCCACTGGACCACCCAGGTGCCCCTAAATTCTATAGTTAAACCCTTTCCTTATTTTATCTTACTAAATAGCAGCTTTGTTATCCTCATATTGCTTTAGCCTTTCTTGGGCACCTCCCAGCCTACTTGGCTATTATCTCTGTGACTTCATTCTTTCTGAATCCCAGACATCATCTGTCAATTCCAAAAGACAGTGTTTAGAAGTCAGTTTCCTCTTCTCTCTCACATTAATACAATCTATGTTACTTTTCACTCTGAAACGTTTACTAGAGGTCTGTAACATTTTTTTTTTTTTTCATTTGAGAGCAAGTGAGAGAGTGAGAGAGAGAGGGAGAGCGCATTAGCGGGAGGCGGGGGGTGAGGTGGGTAGAGGCAGAGGGAGAAGCAGGCTCCCCACTGAGCAGGGAGCCTGATGGGGGGGACTCGATCCTAGGACCCTGGCATCATGACCTGAGCTGCAGGCAGATGCTTAACCGACTGAGCCACCCAAGCGCCGAAAACGTAAGTAACTTTAAGATGAATATAGAGGAGCTGGAGTATGCTCAGAATAGCCACCACAGCCAAAACAGTAGATGACAAGGATGCCTTTTAATATTTGAAGTGAGAAATGACAGAAGGAAGTGGATATATTTATTAATAGGAAGGGGCCTATTATACTGTCTTTAAGTATTGAAAGGATTATCATGTGTAAGAGGAATTAGTTATGTTCCACATTTTCTTAAAAGGTATGTAAGGATAACTTTTATGATATATGAATTACATCTTCAAAAGAATTGTGCAAGGACCAGCCAGAGGAAATGTCAGGGACATGTTTTGGTTTATTTGTTTCATATAGAGGAGAACTTCCAAAGTTAGGAGGGTCTCAAGATATGGCATTCTCTCCTGGAAGAAGTGAGTTTTCTGTTTCTGGAGGTGCTTAGTTAGGAGCTAGAGGGCAGCTGTTGATGGGATCTAGGCATCAGGTAGAAGGCTGAATTAGATGACCTCTCTACATTGGATTTCTTTGATTCTCAAAGATGTATTTTTCTCAGCTCTTTAATAATATAGGAGTCCGTAAACAATAGACATGATTATGAGAGTGACCTCTCTTTTAGTTTTAAGGTTAGAACCATATTATTTAACAATTGTTATTTTTCTTCTCATGATTATCACCAATTTTTCACAGTGGGAGAAGGGTGGAGTGAAACTCCCACATCTTGAAGGCGGATATTGTATAACATTGCAAGGAGGACAGGGAAGCAATGATAAGAGTCATAAATTGCAGCTGGAAGCTTGGAACTGATTCCTTTACCCTGCGGTAGCTCGGAAAGGATTCGGCTCCAAGTTTAATGAATACTGAAACATGATCTGAAGAAATTTTATGCAAGAAATACTTTGTTGCCTGGTTCTTAAGTGACTTGTAGTAACTGTATCTTCTGCTGTGCATGAGAAGCAGTTCGCCTCCTTCACCATCTCTTTCAGAGTTTGAGGTGATCAGGATTTGCTTGAAAAGCTTATTTTAATTATAGGATAATTTCACACACGTTGCTGGCCTGTGGTCGTTGCAGAGCAGATGTAGAAAAACACTGGCTTTAAGACTGAGCTTTTACAATGAAAGTTGGGGGGCGCCTGGGTGGCTCAGTGAGTTGGGGCCTCTGTCTTCGGCTCAGGTCATGGTCCCAGGGTCCTGGGAACGTGCCCTGCATCGGGCTCTCTGCTGCACAGGGAACATGCTTCCTCCTCTCTCTCTGCCTGCCTCTCTGCCTAGTTGTGATTTTTGTCAAATAAATAAAATATTAAAAAAAAAAAAAGAAAGTTGGGGACTTTTTCCTCAAAGCATTTGCTGATTGTATGTATTATGAAATGAAACATTACCTTCAGAATCATGGAATCTTCTTGGTGGAAGGGACCTTAGAAGACACTTGATCCAATCTCCTTATCCTGAGGGACTGAAACAACTCATTGGTAAATGGGGCTGACAAGTTGTGTTTGCCACATTCAGCAGTGATAGTTCAGAAACTTCTTTATTATTATTTTTTCAACCCTTTGCAACTTTTAGGAAGCTTGCTTGCTAGCATCTTATTAACTAAGTCTACTCTAAAAATGTATTTATAAAACAGGAAAAAGCAAAACAGGAGAGGGTATAGCTGATTTTAGAGTAATTCTTCCACAGTGTAACAGAAATATAAGAGATTACTAAACATTCACAAACATTTTTTTCTGGAATACTATCATTGAACAAAACCAGCCTCTACTTGTCATTCTAATAGTTAATTGAAACCCTGTAGACTTAACTTTGGTATCTAACTCACTTCTCTTAGACAGGATGTTGACTCTCTGGCATTCAATTCAGTTTCTTGGGTTGTATACTTGGCATTGTGCCAGATCCAACAGACTGGCCCGTTGGTCATTAAGCACCAGTAGAAGTGATTGGCTGTATGAGAACTAGAAAAATGGTGATAAGAGATTTGTCTCCACACTAATTCAGTCCTTGTATTCATTATATGTATAAATCACAGTGTGTATTATACTGCAGAAATACCTAAAGATGTTATTGTACCTTGTAACAACTAAAATTTTTTCTTTCTTATGAAGGAAGATTAGAGCTCAAAAAATTTAATCAGTGAAGCAGTTAAGTGGATTATTAGGCTATACCTACCTTGACCATCAGCCTTATAGAAAATGAAATGATATTGTTTTATCCAAACACCAAAACCTTGTATAAAACACTGAGAGTGTGTGTGTGTGTGTGTGTGTAAAAACAAGTATGCAACAATTCTTTCATGTTCCTTTAGAGCCCAGGGAGCCTGGGCATGCTGGACAGGCACGCCAGGGAAGGAACTTCGTTCATCACAGCCGTGGAGGAATACTAGGCACAGCGTACCATAGTCCCTGGAAATGAACATTGGTGTGCTTGTGTTTGCTTTTCTCCCTCCTATTTTCTCCAGAAGTTTTTTTTTTTTTTAAAGATTTTATTTATTTATTTGACAGAAATCACAAGCAGGCAGAGGCAGGCAGAGAGAGGAGGAGGCGGGCAGAGAGAGGAGGAAGCAGGCTCCCTGCTGAGCAGAGAGCCCCATGCAGGGTTCGATCCCAGGACCCTGGGATCATGACCTGAGCCGAAGGCAGAGGCCTTAACCCACTGAGCCACCCAGGTGCTCCTCCAGAAGTATTTTTTAATGCCAGGTCTAAGAAAAGACAAGACAGGCTAGAATAAGAACTCTTACTACTTTTCTTCTTAATTAGGCCAGAAAATAAGTAAAATAAATGAATTTTTTTCCCCCAATGGATTTGTTCTCAAGAAGCAAGTTGATTTTCAACTATGAAGTACCAAAAGGATAGCACTTATCCAGTTCGTAAACATAAAATGTGTTCCTTTGTAGTTGTTTTTAACGTGTATCCAACTTGCTTCAGGCAGACCACATATGTACTTCAGCAGGGGTTAGAATTTCTAGGGCCTGTGCCTCCTCAGAGGGTCAAAACTGACCCTGTAAATATTCCTGTGAATTTGTGAACAGCCTTTCAAAGGTTTAAAGCATTTCCATGAATTAATAGGCTTTAAAAAAAAAAAAAAAAACCCTCCTTTCCAACAGGAAGTAAAGCATTAGAATGGAACTCTGTTATGAGTTCTGTTTCTTATCTAAGGGGAAGGGTCCAGTGGAGGCAAAGTGTAAACTCCTCCAGGTTAGCCAGAGGACTGGGGTTAGACCTTGGGCCCCTGATGTTCTCAGTAGTGTTATATATGACTTTGAAATTTAGAGACTTGTTTTTGAGCTAAAGCATTTCTTCCCATGATTAGATGTTTACTGGTGCCAGGTTTTGAACTTTTAATGTAGCAGATGTTACCAAAGTTTCTGATTGTCTTTCTGGGTGTCTTTAGGATTGTTTGCTATATCCCAGTGGAAAATGCATTTCTAGGCCCACAAGGCTGTTCCTCTGCTACACAGCAGGGCCAGGCTCTTTCCCATCTGTCTCAATCATAGATTTCCCCCTGAAATTCAGGAAAACGTTTGCCGTGTTAGGTCATTAACAACTGTTTCAAAACAGTCTGATTTCTAACAGTTGGTGCATGTGGAGATACCTAATTGAAATAATTCCAGTCTCGTTAATAAGATAAGTGTGTTTTCTAGATGCTACAGGATTATTGCTATCAAATACAAAGTGTATGAGGCTTAGTTGAGTGAATGATGCTTGTATTTGGGTCCCTTTACCAATTTCATTGTGATTTAATAGTTAAAGTCCTTATTTTGGTTTCTTACATTTTCATTTCAATGACTGGAAGAGGTAACTGGAGAAGTATTATGGACGGGAATACTAACAACAGAGTACCTGTAAATTCCAGAGGGGTTTTAGGCACCCAGAGAAGTTCACAAATACTGAAATGCTGGCACACAGTGAAACAGCATCTTATCTGAACCTTCTATCACCATCTTTTTCACCAGCCCCTCCATTGAAATTGATTCCTTCCTTCTCTGAATTCCCAGAGTGCCTTATCTATCTCCTTCTACTTTATGCTGTGGCTATTTGTGCGTACATGTTATATAAATATTTATCATTACAGCCAGCCTCTATAACTGACCACTCTCTGGTCTCCCATGGAGTCTAGTGCAATGGCTTGCACATTGACATTCACTCAAAAATATTTGTTGAATATAGCTTAAAGAAAGAAATGACATCTGGGGTGCCTGGGTGGCTTAGTTGGTCTGCCTTCAGCTCAGGTCATGGTCTTGGGGTCCTGGGATCCATCCAGCCCTGTGTTGGGCTCCCTGCTCAGTGAGGAGTCTGCTTCTCCCTCTCCCTCTACCCCTTCCCCCCTCCTCCCGCTCTCTCTCAAATAAATAAATGAATAAAATCTTTAAAAACATATAAAAAATAAAAATAAAACCCCGTATGAAGATAGAATTCTTCATTAATCAGTGATAGCTCTGAGCTCTGCACAAAGTTTACTGTCCTGGCAACAGACACTATTAAATGCTAAACTAACAGGCAAGCAGAAAAAACTGCCACTCATTTGAGGAAGTATTAGAAAGTAAAATATTTGATCAAGCCCTGCTTTTATCAGTCAGAGTTCATTCCCAGCCCTGCATAACTTGGAAAATAAATTCTACAACTGCTGTCATGCACTTTCCTGGCTCTTGGTAGTGACCATTATCATTCTCATCTCCCCAGATCCCATCTCCCTTAAAGTTCTGTCCTCCCTAGGTAATTCTTATAAAATGAACATTAGGATTTTGGCAGCTAATGATAATGCCACTATTAATGCTGCTAGTAACAAATCCTATGGGAACACTTGAGAAAATAGGAGAAAGAAGATCAGGGGTGAGTGGGAGAAAGGTGATGGGAGGAATGATTGGAGAGAGGGAAGGAGCTGGGAGGCAGGCAGTGAGTGAGAAGCTATAGGGAAAATGGAATAGGATGACAGGTAGGCCAGTGCCTTGGAGAGGATAACAAGCATCTGCAGAATGATGGTCCATATCTGCCAACATCATTTCCTTTTTGCATGTTTGTCTTAACAACAATGCACATATTCTGTTTTTTCCCATCTTATTTATATTCAACTTGTCTTTTTATTGGTAGTTGTGTGTCTTTTGCTTCTAGAGCCTGTCATTTTGGAAGCAAATAGATCAAAAGCTAAGCCAGTCACATGATGAGGACGGAAGCTTGTTACTTCAGCTTTTTCAGCAGATGTTTACTTTAAAAAAAAAAATCTGTCTTTCCGATTGCCTTTCCAGCTCTGACTGACCTCCTCAGACCTGTGGTGTGAATGGCTACAGAGGTTGTTTTTATGATAAAATGAGACACGTCACTACTTTGAAACACACAAAACTGTTCACCACTCTTGGCACGAAGCCACGTAAAACCTGTCTCGTGCGCTCCTGTAGCCTCTTACACTCTTGTCATATGTAAAGCAGAAGAAATAGGGCATTTGTGAGAGAGGATGCTATTTACTGTCAAGAGACAGCTTTGATTGGCTACCAGATATGTTGGGAATCAAAGAGACCCCTATTTAATACTTTTTCTGAAGCACTTGGGTAAGATAGCTTGGGGAAGGTCAAAATGGACCTTCATGGACACAGCTGACTCTGGACAGTATCTGTACAAAGGGCCTAAAACAGGAGGTAATGTGCACAAATGTTAGCCAAACTTTGACTTTGGGATTTGGTGCCATGTTTAACAGGGGAGTGGGGTAATTGTCCACTTAATAAGTTGAAGAGTCACATGGAATCATTCTGTCCCTTCTCTGCCACACCCCTTTTGGACTTTAGTATCATTAATATTATAAAGGGGGCATCACCTCTGTTCATAACCAAATAGTCTGTGAGTAAAACAAAATGTTTTGGACCAGTTGTTTTTCCATGTGTTAACCTCCTGGTAGTCATGTTGGGGATCTGGCACCAGAAATAATATACAATTGGTCAGTAGTGAAGAGCAAAGATTGTGATCTGTGTTCCCTCCGTTAAGTTTGGTGGGAGTCCGTTGGTAAGCTTTTGTGTGTGACTCTGGGTTTGCTTAATGAACAGATTGATGTACTGTGAAGAGATACAAAATCACAATATCTGTAACCCTTGACACTGACTACTTCCATAGGTTAAATTGCTTTCTAGATTGGGAGATTGTATAGAAGTTACATAGCCCCCTTACAAGTCTGCGACCTGAAAATAACTAGACCATCTGAAATCTTGCTTGTAAGAGCATGATTGGAGATGAAACCTTCGAAAGTCATTTCCAGTTTTGCAAATGGAACTACAACAGAAGCACAGACAAAGTGGAGGAAAGTTGTCAACACTAATGATGGTAATAGCTACCATTTATTGAGTGCCTCCTGTGTGTGAGGCGCTGTGCTGACATCATTACCTACTTACATCCTAACAATACTGCAAAAGGATTTTAGAATGACTGTTTTACAGGGGAGGAAACCAAGTCTAAGACTGGGTCAATAACTTGCCGACAATCCAGGAATTCATAAGTAGTGATCTGGGATTTGAACCTGGGACTGTCTGACACAGGTGTGCTGCACAATTTCTGTAGTTGTGTGCTTTAAGAGGAAAAAAATTACAGACAGGCCTACAAAGAAGTACTGCCAAAACTTCTAAGGCATGGAAGCCCAGGAAGGAGAGCTTTCAACACGTTATCAAAGATCACAAAACAGTAACATGTGATGATCAGAATGAATTATGGAGTGAGTTACTTAACTAACACTCCGGAGTAATTTCAGGTAAAGGAAAGTATTAATAGCTTTTATTTTTGCATTTGTCACCACCTGATTTTTAATGACTTTCTATGCTTTAAAAATGATAGTGCTTGTAAGCCCGGTGTCTCCTGTCACCACGTTAGGCATTATTCAGTGCAGACACCAGGAACTTATTTTTCCTCCTTCATCCATTCACTGCTGCTACTGAAAACAGATGTTCCCCTAAGCCTACCCTCCCTGTGCTTCTTCTGACAAGTTCACGTAATGTGGTGGTATTGTGTTTCTCTTCCTACTCTACTGTTTCAGAAGACTTGAGTCTCTAGTACATTAGTGTTTATAGATAGATGTATTCTTTGGGAGCCCATATTTAAGTGTAATTAGTATTGAAATCAGACTTTAAATTTGGACTAAGGGTAGGGGAGCTTGACCAGTAAGCGTATGGGTGGGAGATCTTGGCTTTTACGTAAAGTAAGGGTCATTATCTGAAACATGGCAGCTGTGAATTAAGTGTGCAGATCTTTTCCAATGAGCATTGGTATTTAGGTTTGGCCTCATGGATCAGTAAATGAGATGATTATGTCTGTTTTGCTGTGAACCTAATGGCTTAGTTTGTTTAGTGGATGACTGAGATGGTAGCCTACTGAGAATATTATTTGGACTGGGTAAAGTGATAAGGTGGTGGTGGTGGTGGCTCTTCTTCTTTTTGTCATAAGGATGTTTTATGGTTTAAAGATCTGACTGATAGGCTAATGAAGAGAAAACATTAGTTTGATAGTAAATACCTTGACATCAGGGATGTGTGACAGTGCATGTGCATTGGTCAGCATAGAGCTTACAACTTTGGGATTTCAACCCACACTTGGGAATGAATGAAAGAGGAGAGTGTATTTCTGAATTTGAATTCTCTCAGTTTCTTTTATAGACATTTAAAAGCTTTGGATTTTATTTTATTTTGGTCATATTACTTGAGTAATTGCTTAGTGAGCAGTCACCCTGTTGCTACTAATCTAAGGAGGTGCCTTTAGTGAAAAGGCCATTAGATATTGGCTTCTCTTTTACTGGTTCCTCAACTGGTGTGATAAGCCTTTGAATTTTCCTTTTGTTTCCCCTTCTCTCTGGTTCTCTACCAACCTAACTTTATGTTTCCTTTTTATTTATTTTATTTATTTTCTTATTTTTTAAAAAAGATTTTATTTATTTATTTGACAGACAGAGATCACAAGTAGGCAGAGGCAGGCAGAGAGAGAAGAGAGCAGGCTCCCTGCGGAGCAGAGAACCTGATGCGGGGCTCGATCCCAGGACCCTGAGACCATGACCTGAGCTGAAGGCAGAGGCTTTAACCCACTGAGCCACCCAGGCGCCCCTGTTTCCTTTTTAGACTATAAACTATTCTGCATTATATTTCTTTTTTTTTTAGATTTTATTTATTTATTTGACAGACAGAGATCACAAGTAGGCAGAGAGGCAGGCCAAGAGAGAGAGAGGAGGAAGCAGGCTCTCCGCAGAGCAGAGAGCCCGATGCGGGGCTTGATCCCAGGACCCTGGGATCATGACCTGAGCTGAAGGCAGAGGCTTTAACCCACTGAGCCACCCAGGTGCCCCTCTGCATTATATTTCTTATCATACCTCCCAAATCCCCATTTTTCCTGCCCTTACATCTATCTTCTATCAACTCAAATATAAACAAGAATTAAAGAAGCTGTAACATTAATTTAAAATAAGATTAAAATATCTGCCTTTTCAGTGTTTGAATATGTATGTGTATTTTTAAGAAAATTTCAGAGTCTTAGAGTTGAAGAAATTGGATCTCATTGGACTTCTTATGCACACACACTCGTTTAAAATATAGGAGCCTTAAATAGTAATACTGGAAATATATTAGTTAAGTGGTCTGGGGAGTAGTTGCTATGCTATTGCTTTTACCATCTGGGCTATCCTAAATATTTTAGACAATATGTACATATTAAGTCACAAATTCATTTAGATCTTCTCAATCATTCTTGATGATAGAGCCTCCAAAATGAAGGTTCTTCCCACCCCCCACCCCCGCCCCCCACCCAGGCTGAGGACAAGTTGCTTTCTAACTCAGAAGTTTTTGCTTTGTGTTAAGCTCTCTATGTGTGTGATAAGGAAAGGTTTCCAAGTATAAGGTGGTGGTGGTCCTGGTGCTTCTGCCACTACTATCAGTGCTGTGTACAACTAACTGTATGTATACGGGGGCTCAGGGGTCGAGACCTGGCACTTTTTGAGATTCTGAACAAAAAGACTTGCACTATACTGATGGGCAAAGGGAAGAAGGCAGGTTGTACCTGGCTTGGGAGATACAGCTTAAAGCTAATATTGGTTGATGATGATTACATGTTTGACAATAATTTGGACAAACCAGCCAGGCTCCATGTGAGATAACTGAATTTGGTCTGGGCATTGGATGAGATGAAAACTTACTGAAATAGAAAGGTAAGTGCTTTAAAAATCAGGTTGCAGAAGAGTAGGTGCAATACAATTTGTGTGTGTGTGTGTGAAAGCCACACATACAAATGTATGTACGTGGGCCAAAGGAATAGACCTAATAAGATATATATCAAGATGTTAGCAGTACTTTCTCTGGATATGGAGATGTGAAATGTTTATTTAAAATTGTTTTTGCTCATTGACATTTCCTAACTTTCTACAGTGCACGTGCTTCTATTACTATGGTAGAAGGTTGTTTTGGAAAATTGACTGTTAAAGAGGACTGTCTAGTAGCTTTTCTTTTCATTGTAGATGAGGCTGGCTGTTGCTGTGGGGCCAGGTCAGGCAAGATGAGGTACTGAGGGCCTCAAGGCTTAAGTACGGTGACTTTGATAATACAGAACATCAAGAATAAAAAGAACTTCTTATCTTCTAAGTGATAGTATTTCAGATAAATTTATCAACTCTTGTGATTATGAGAAATTTACCTTCCTAATTATGTTTCAGAGCGATAATAAAATTAGTTTCTATTATAAGATTATACACAGATTACAGTAGAAAGAGCTCAGAAATGAGCTGGGTGGCTGGGGAAGCCAGCCTGGGATTTAAATTTTACAAAGATAATGCCGAGTTCATGGTACTAAGAGTTTGGCAGAAATCCCCAGGAGTTAAGAAATTTCAAACAAAGGCTGACAGGAGACAGTTGGCAGGAAAATGAAAAAGTCTGGTACAGTTGAAGTGCATCATATATTAGGATCATCAGCAATGCAATGAATTTTCATTGCCAAATCACTAAAGTCAGAAGTTTCAAAAAACAAAACAAAAAACAACTGTTGGTTTTTTTAGTCCATGTTTAAAGCTTTAAAAAATCCCATTATTTTTGAACCAGCTACTATAGTCCTGTTTTTCTAAACTGAAATAGGTGGAAGGATATAGAAATGATAAACTGTAAATTAGGAGAAGAAATGGTGGCCAAAAGCTGGGGATTCTCAGATGGTAAGGAAGTCATGTTTACCCTGAGAAAAATATTATGAAGCTGCACCTTACTTGGGAGGTCAGTTCCAAAGTCAGTACCTAAAGTGAAAACTAAAATAGTCAAAATGACCTTGAAAAATCCCTTTAAAAATTCCATGTTAGAGGGACACCCGGGTGGCTCAGTCAGTTAAGTGTCTGCCTTCAGCTTAGGTCATGATCCCAAGGTTCTGGGATCAAGCCTCCTGTTGGGCTCCCTGCCAGGTAGGTTTTCCCTCTCCCAACCCCTTCATATTCTTTCTCACTATCTCTCTCAGATAAATAAATTCTTTTAAAAAAAATTGCATGTTAGAGATCAGTACATTTAATACAGCAGATTTTTCCTCCAGTGTTAGAACAAAGCAACATTTCTTTGATTGAGTCCCAGACATACTTGGCTTGCATCTGTGGGCATGATGTTTAGGGAAAATTAATGCTTTTTACACTAGAACCACTGACAGCATGGCAAAGTGTTCACACCACGAGAGGCTCAGAAACTGAGGCTGAGGGGTACCTGGGTGGCTCAGTCATTTGGGAATCTGACTTTTGGTTTTGGCTCAGGTTATGATCTCATGGATTGTGGAGGTCCACATTGGGCTCCGTGCCCTCAGCAGGGAGTCTGCTTGAAGGTTCTCTCCCTCTGGCCCTCCCTGCCTCTCATAAATCTTTTTTTTTTTTTTTTTAAGATTTTATTTATTTATTTGTCAGAGAGCATACAAGCAGGGGGAGCAGCGGAGGGAGAAGCAGTGTCCCCATTGAGCAATATGCCCATGTGGGACTCAATCCCAGGATGCTAGGATTATGACCTGAGCTGAAGGCAGACACTTAACCAACTGAACCACTCAGGCGTCCCTAAATAAATAAATAAATTTTAGAAAAAAAGAAACTGAGGCTGACTGAAGGGAAAGCACATTCACAATTTTCATCCCTTATTTATGTTTAGATTTCTATTTCTTCTTCCCACACCTTTACTTTCCTTATCCCCCGCCACATTCATTCTCTCTCTTTCTGCCTCCCTCTCTCCCTTTCTTTTGTCCCGTTCCTCCCTCTTCTGCTGTCTTTCTGTCCTTGTCCCCTCTCTCCAGCTCTAGAGCATACAGGTGGGGCAACTAAAAGCACTTGGGGTTCTTTGTTCTTTCTATGACCATTTTAAGCAGTTACAGAATCCTTTTTGGTTCGAAATGGGGTGGGGGCAGGGGACACTGGTGTTCTGGCTTGCCAAGATTTATACTGTACCTTATATAACACCTATGTTTATGGAGCCATTTAGTCCTGGGGCAACTAGTGTCATCTTGAAGATGAGGTCTGAACTGGACTTTCAGGACTTCCAGTCCAGTCTAGGCCCCTTTAAGATATTTGGGCTGTGTTCACAAATTCTGAGGAATGTGAGAGTCCAGGGATTAATTTTGAGGCTACCTGAGACTCAGGATATACTCAGGGTTCCTGGACTGAAAGCCCTCTAGAGTATTAAAAGAGTCTTTTCCAAAACGAAATTCATGTGACCTGAATTTCCTTTGCACAGTCTGAGAGACTGTATTTTATAATAGGAAGTGCACTGAATGAAAGATGGGAAATTTGGTTCTCTACCACGACTTACTCGCTCTGTTCTGAGGTCATTGTTTCTCAGCTTTTCATGTTTGTGGCACATTTTCTAATAAGAGTTTTGGGGACATAATTGAAGGGAATAAAGCAAAAATAGCACTAAACAAGTTGACAACGATTCAGTAGAGTTAAAGTCAGAGCATCACAGTCTCTTAGAGCCCGCGAAAGCATCCTTGGTGGGGATATTTTTATTTGGTCACTCTTACAGCACTGTTTTTCTGCAAGAGCTGTTCACTGCCTGACTGAGCTTTCTCACTCAATTATGATGCAATAGTATTTGTGGTTTCATTAAATACACTCTTTAACACTGGCTTTGTGGTGCATTGCTCCTGTTGCCTCTTATTCATAGCACGTCTGTACTCTGAATTTGTGCTTTCATCTGCTATGAAATTTATGCTTTCATCCTCTTTTTTTTTTTAAGATTTTTATTTACTTATTCAACAGAGAGAGATCACAAGTAGGTAGAGAGACAGGCAGAGAGAGAGGGGAAGCAGGTTTCCCGCCAAGCAGAGTGCTGGATGTGGGACTCGATTCCAGGACCCTGAGATCATGACCTGAGCCGAAGGCAGAGGCTTAACCCACTGAGCCAGCCAGGCACCCCTGCTTTCATCCTCTTAACAGACAGGTAGAGACACTGTCTTACCTACCTCAGGACTGATGTGAGGATCAGGGAGTTATAAAGGATGCAAAAGTTTTATAAGACTTTTCTAAGGTTCTGAAGGGCTGTAGAACTGTAGGGATTTTTTTTTTCTTTAAAGATTTTATTTATTTATTTGACGGACAGAGATCACAAGTAGGCAGAGAGACAGGCAGAGAGAGGAGGAAGCAGGCTCCCTGCTGAGCAGAGGACCCGATGTGGTGCTTGATCCCAGGACCCTGGGATCATGACCTGAACCGAAGGGAGGGGCTTAAACCAATGAGCCACCCAGGTGCCCCAACTGTGGGGATTTTTGTTAGACTTTTGTTTTTTCTCTCATCTCTTTGCCTTGCTAGACAGATGATTGGAACCAAGGACTGGGGTTTTTTCTTTACTTAGTCCTCAGTATGTGGCTTGATGTTTGGCCCATAAAAGTGAGTCAATAAATATTTATTAAATTGAAATGTAAAATAATTTTCATTCTTAATACTGGACTGGTTTGCCACACAGCCAAGCTCCTCTGTGCAAAGCAGAATGAATGAGTAACACAGAGACCCAGCTGTGGCCTGGTAGATCTCATCCTGTGTGCAGAGGAACGAGGTGAGTAAGTGGCGCTTTTGGTGGGTTTGGAGGTGGAACAGGACAAAGAGACAATCAGAGATTTAGGTTCCCTCTTTTGAGACGCATTCCTCCTACATGTAGTCAGCTGGATTCTCGCATCACTGCTGTGTACAAGTAGAGCACAGCATCTTGTTTAGTCTGGTTTGAAATGTTCTGAGTGGTTTTTATTATTATAGTATGTCTATTGGAGGCTCATCCACAGCCTTATAGATTTCATTTTCTTTAATTGGGATGGGGAGGGAGAGAGAACAGCATTTACTTGGCATTCTTGCCTTTTAGAGCTGTAGGTTATTGATTCAGGGGCCTAGAATAGTAATGCTTGGAAGTAAAGGTTCCCTTGGGAGCACCAGTGTTAAAGGGCAAAGGGAAAATGATTAGAATTTAAATCTCTAGACTCCACTGAATTCGTGGCTTCATTAAAAAAGAGGGGGAGGAGGAAATGATCTGGGCCGGTGCTGTAGGCTTTGTTTAACACTTGCATCCACAAACTGATAACTCGGAATTACAGCCTTTACATGTTGAGCTATGTGGCCAAGTGTGAACAGCCAGGCAGTGGACACACTGCATTTACTGCAAGATAGCATTTTGGGCCTTGCTCAGTTAGGGCCAATCAATTCTAGAAAAATATCTCTTATTTTCTAAGGGAGAATGTAACCTTTGGCTTTGGCTTTCTTTGAATTAGTGAAATCTTTTCTGCTTGTTTGTGGAACATGTAATCACCAAATTACACACATACTTTGTTCTTTGATGTGTCACTCTTTAGAAATTCTACTTCCCCCAAATCAGGTTTCCTTTTTAGACTATTTATCTGATACCTTGTATTGCTGCTTTAAATGGTACATTCCCTAACTTGTCTATGAGCAGAGGAGAACAATGAGAAATAATGGGAAGAACATTAGACTATAATGACAAACAGGTTCTGCCACCAAACAGCTGTGTGACCTTGGACAAATCACTTAACCTGAGTATCAATTCCTTTGTGTTTAAAATGGAGGATGGTTTCTGGGTTTCTTTGAACTTGGGAATTTTGTCATTCAATGACATATAGTCTTGTTAACCTTTCAACTTTCAGCTAGTCAGAAAAATAATGTCTTTCTCTTTCTTCTTTCTTTCTTTCTTTCTTTCTTTCTTTCTTTCTTTCTTTCTTTCTTTCTTTCTTCTTTCTTTCTTTTTCTTTCTTGAATGTATGTGTTCCTTATAGAAAAACCATGTAGTATTAGTGGTTAAGAGCTTGGGCTCTGAATCTAGGAGGTCTGGGATAGAATCCTTGCTCTGCAATTTACTAGTTGATATTTGATCCTGGTTAGTTCTTTAATCTCTTTATTTCAGTTTCCTCATCTATAAAATGGTGGTATTAATAATGTCTACTTCTGGGGTGCCTGGATGGCTCAGTGGGTTAAAGCCTCTGCCTTCGGCTCAGGTCATGATCCCAGCGTCCTGGGATTGAGCCCCGCATTGGGCTCTCTGCTTAGCAGGGAGTCTGCTTTCACCCCTCTCTCTCTCTGCCTGTCTCTCTGCCTACTTGTGATCTCTGTCTGTCAAATGAATAAATAAAATCTTTAAAAAATAATAATAATGTCTACTTCCCAATATCGGTAAGGACTAGATTAGGTTATATACTTCTTACAATGCCTGGTACTTTACAAGTGTGACAATTAATTGGCTGTTTTCCTAATGAATTTGCTTCCTAATGATTCTACTTCAATAAATATTTAATGCTGCATATATTTTCTTAGCACATCCCAACAGGTGGAAAAGGCTGCCAAAATTGTTTGGGGTTGCAAGGAAATGTCATGTTGGTATCAGAAATAGAGAACACTTTCTAAGAAGAACACAGAGAGTTAACTAAGTATGGTTGCTAAATTAACATATGTAATTCAGAAACCTACAAAAAATTCCTGTCAATGATATTTTCCTTGCTTGAATTTATTTCAGAAGCTGCTTTAAAATCTTTTTTTTTCAGGCAGTAAAGAGAAGAATTGTGGTACTCAAGAATTAGTAGACCTGTAATTGTAGCATCGTGACCTTGGACCAGTCACTTCCACACAATAGGATTAAATTTTCTCATGTGAAAATGAGATGGCTGCGGTGCCTGAGTGGCTCAGTGGGTTGGGCCTCTGCCTTCAGCTCAGGTCATGATCCCGGACTTCCAGAATCGAGTCCCGCATCAGGCTCCCAGCTCCTTGGGGAGTCGGCTTCTCCCTCTGACCTTCTCCTCTCTCATGCTCTCTCTCACTCATTTTCTCTCAAATAAATAAATAAAATCGTATTTTTTTTTAAAGATTTTATTTATTTATTTGACAGAGATCACAAGTAGGCAGAGAAGCAGGCAAAGAGAGAGAGGAGGAAGCTGGCTCCTTGCTGAGCAGAGAGTCCGATGTGGGGCTCGATCCCAGGACCCTGGGATCATGTCCTGAGCCGAAGGCAGAGGCTTAACCCACTGAGCCACCCAGGCGCCCCAAATAAATAAAATCTTAAAAAAAAAAAAAAAAGAAAAAAGAAAAGAAAAGAAAATGAGATGGCTGAAGTATCTGATCTTTTAAGTACCGTCAGGTTCATATTTTAGAATTTAAGACCTAAGGGCATAACTCAAAAGTGTTTTTGTTGTTGTTATTGTTGTTGTTTTATTTTGGTCTATATTAGCCATAGTTGTGAATATTTTTCAAATTCTGAGAAATGTAAAATTTATCAGTACCTTTCCTGATTTTGCCTGCTTTGATGAAGGATGAGCCACAGTTCATATCCAAATGGTGATTAGGCCTTGAGTACATCATATTTAAAAATGTTGCTTTTGTTTGAATATATTTTGTAATGTAAATAATTTGGTTCAGCTGCATATGTCAGTGATGACATAGACCTGCAAGGACATGGGGGTTGTTTATACAAGGTTTATATAAATACACAATAACAATGAATATTGGGTTGTTGCTGTTTTACAAAGGAAAATGTTTTCTGGTACCACGACTGCCTCCCTGAAAAATAAAGGAGAAAGGAAGGGAGATTGATCAGCTTTATTAAGAAATATATATGTATGGTTGATATTTGTATATGTTAAAAACAAATTCTGTTGCTGTGTCCATGAAAATGTACACACGCACGTCTCTAAACTGGGTTAAAGAAGCATTGTCAGACCTGACTGGGGATATAGTACACTGTATTTCTAATCTTTTTGAACTGAAACTCAAGTCTCTGCCTGGGGACTTGAAATTAAAAATTAAAGTGTGGAGGCTTTTGCTTAAAATGGTATGCTGGTTATTCATCTTGTTGACAATAAGTAGATCATTTAAGCTGGTTCACTAGGAGTCATAGTGACTGTTATATCTCCAGTGTGTTTTTGACTATTCTGAGGAGGAGAGAGACAAAATATCGAGCAACGGGGGACAATATAATATCCTGAAGGCTTCACTATTGAAATGCCGTGTGTTCTACATGCTATAGGTTTCATGAAAACAAAGCAAGAGACCACCCTCATTAAGGAGATTGGGCAGTAGCCCAAGCAGCTGTGAAAGTGAATAGAAAACAGCTCTTGTTTGTCTCGGCTTTTCCATTCATTTTGTCCAGAAGTTTAGTGTCACCAAGCACAGAGGTCACATTGGTTATTGGGGTATGAGACTCATACTGTGATATTGTTGCAGATGAGATCTTTTTATAACAGTAGGTTGAATCTTGTATCAGCTGAAGCTATTTTGGTAGTGATTTTGGTGTAAGGAATAAAAACCTTAGCAGGAAAGGACTTCTTATGTGGGGCTGAGGGGTTTTAGGAACCCCAGAATCTGGATTTTATATTTGAGATCATGGAAACAGTGGTAACATAAAATGTTTTTGGTTATTTTCAAAATTAAATGCAATACACTTTAAGTGTTATAATCAAGACGCTGGGCTAGTGACTTTGGATAAAAAGGCATTTTACTAATACATGATATATCTACAGAATTGTACTAAAAATAATAAGGCTTGTGGGAAAAAAATGAGGGTAAGTGTAGATGTCGCAGAACCTCTGCAACTTTGAACCATGGAACCAAACCCCAATAGTTTTACAGCCCAGGCAGGCAGCTCAATACGTGTGGAAGTTACCACAGATATTAAACGTCCTAAAAAGAGAATTAAGAAAATGCCAGCTTGCAGAAATGTTAGATAATGCATTCGAAAGTGGAGCCCTGAGCCAGTGGGTTTGCCATTGAGGTGGGCACAGAAGGAAGTAAGACTTCCCCTGAGATGAGAACTAGAAATTATCCCTCTCTTAGCCTTGTGTACAGGCATTCTCTTTTCATTAAAATGGAGCAAAGGGCCATGTCTGTGTAACAGCCTAGCTGAAGCCATTTTACTTTTCCTTGTAAAGGTTATAATTCTTGTCTACTCTCCAGCTCCTCTTGCCTAAGAGAACAAAGAAAATCACATATGAATAAATGTTACTTCAGTATTCTATTGATATGAGCTAAGTGGTGCTTTAGAACCATGTGTTGTTGCAGAACAGACTATAAAAGAGCAAGAGATGCACTCTACCTATGTGAAACTGATCATCTAGTTGAGAATATGAGAAGTAAAGTTAAGTGATGGAAGGTCTAAAAATGGCTCCAGAAAATACTGCAAGAAATAACAAAGTGTAGTATATGATTATCAAATGATGAACATTATGGGTTACCAGAGGGGAGAAGGGGGGGGGGATAGGTGGAGGGGATTGAAGAGTACAGGACACTGAGTAAGGTACAGAATTGTTCGATCACTGTATTGTACTCCTGAAACTAATATACCAGTGTGTATATTAATGATAGTGGAGTTAAAGTAAAAAACATAATAAAAAACAAGTAAATGCTTCTGAGGTGTTACATAATATTTAAGATTCTGTAGCTATTGGGTATTTATTGTTTTGTTTTGTTTTTTTCCCTCCCACATATTTCCTTCCTTTTACTCCAAGGCATATTTTATTTTTTATTTATTTTTAAAGATGCATTTATCCATTTGAAAGAGAGAGTGTGCATATGTGGGGAGAGGGGTAGAGGGGGAAGGAGAAGGAGAGAATCTCCAGCAGACTCCCCGCTGAGCCCAGAGACCAGCCCACAGTGCTCGATTCCAGGACCCTGGGATCATGACCTGACCCAAAATCCAGTCAGACAAGTCAGATGCTTAACTGACTGAGCCACCCAGAAGCCCCCACCCCGAGGCTTATTTTGAAAAGCTCTCAATGGAGAGTACTTTATAGAATCATAGTATAGGAAGAATACTTCTGTTTGACTCAGTTCCCATTAAAGATAGGTATTTTAGGGATGGATCTTTAGCTTTCTCTTCTAGTGATGAGTAACTTGTGTCAACAGTTTTTTTCTGAATACCAAGTATTGCAGAGCACTGTGCTAATTGCTGAGTAAGATGTGGCCCCTGGGTGGGATTATGGACATTGGGGAGGGTATGTGCTTTGGTGAGTGCTGTGAAGTATGTAAACCTGGTGATTCACAGACCTTTACCCCTGGGGATAAAAATATATGTTTATAAAAAATAAAAAATTATAAAAAAAAAAAAGATGTGGCCCCTGGTCATCAAGAGGGAGAAAGAAAAGAGGCATAAACAGAGTAAAGTGGAAGTATAGGAGAGAGAGAGGGATAAATGCCAAGTGATAAAACTGTGCATGTTTTCTTGAAAAAAATGGAATTGGAGTGGGGTTTAGAAGGATTGCATGATTTTGGCAGACATACTGGAAGAGAAAAGTACTTTTGGCAGAGGTGGAGCAAAGAATACACATAGGAAAATGCTGAATGTGATCAGAACTAGTGAGTAGAGTTGTGGGTGGAGTAAAGTTTGTGTGGGGGCTCATTGATGGGGGTATTTTTAAAAGATGGAAAAGCGGATTGGAGCCAAACTGTGGAAGTCTTTAGATATCAGAACTCCAAAATTTGATTTATTCTATATGTATTGATAAGCCAGTCAAAGTTTCGAGCCAAGGAATACATGATCAGAGTTCAGAGAGGAAAGAAAGAAACCTGATGATAGTTGAGTGCCTACTATGTACTTTGCTGCTAACAACATTATATGCTTTATATTCTTGTTTATTCCTCATAATAGTCCTGAAAAGTAGGTATTATGAGTATGGTGGAATTATATAGGAACCCTTCCTACCTTTTGCTCTGTCTTGCTGTGGACCTAAAAATGTTTTAAAAAATAAGGTTAATAAAAGTTTTAAGAGTAGGTTTTATTCATGGCCCATTGTAGAATGGTGATCCTAATATGTTTTAAAAAGGGGGGGATTAGACATGTTTCCATGTACAATATGAATGTAAGTGTATAGAAGAGCCTGGAAGAAAGCATGGTCAGTGGCTAACAATGTTACTTACCTCTGTGGAGCGAGGTGGAATTGGGGGTGATGTTGCTGAGGAACCATCTCATGTTACTTAAGTACTTATCTATTATTTGAATTTTTACTAAAATGTATTCATGTGTTTACCTTTTTTTTATTAAAGATTTTTAAAAAGTTTATTTATTTGACAGAGATCACAAGTAGGCAGAGAGGCAGGCAGAGAGAGAGGAGAAGCAGGCTCCCTGCTGAGCAGGGGGCCTGATGTGGGGCTCAATCCCAGAACCCTGGGATCATGACTTGAGCTGAAGGCAGAGGCTTTAACCCACTGAGCCACCCAGGTGCCCTGTGTTTACCTTTTCTTAAACAACAAAGCTAAAAAAAAAAAGTAAGCTCAATTTAGTTACAAGTGAAGAGACTGTAACCCTGAACCCATTGTTCAAGGTCACATAGCTGGTAATTGACTGCTCAAGGACGTCTATACCTATCTTATTTTTGAAGTCATCTTTCCACTTATGAAGTGCATTAGAGAAGAGTTTGGATTCAGGAATGTAAGCCTGTTGCAGAAGATACATGATGTGAAGGTGAACTAGCAGTGGTAATATAAACAGACTATAAAGAGGTGTTATGGATGGAGACTTGACAGAATTTAAGAGATTAATGGGATGAGGGTAATAAGGGAGGGGAATTATTGAAGATACCTGTTTAACCAAGAGAATGTCTTCATTTGGTCACCAAATATTTAATGCACATTTATCATATACCTGGAACTGATTTAGGCAATGGGGTTTCAGCCCTGAACAAAGCAAAGTCCATGCTTTCATGTGTTGGGGAGAGAGAGACAATATGTAAATATGTTGGGATAGATGCAGTTTTATCTGGGTGGAAGAGAGAGGCATTTCTGAAGAAGTGGTGTATAAATAGACACCTGGAGGAAGTATGGGAAAAAAGCTATGTCGTTCTTGGGGGAAAAAAAGACTAGTTCAGGCAGATGGATCACCCAGGGTAAAGGCCCATAGGAGGAAATATGCTTGAACTCACAGTATAGGAAGGAGAACAATTTGGCTAGACTGGAGAAACTGAAGGTCCTAATGGTAGAAGATAAGATCAAAGAGGTTGCTGAGGGGAGGGCAGATCATATAGGTTTTGAGGGCCATAGTAAGGACTTCAGATTTTATTGTAATGGGAAGACATCAGAGGGCTTTGAGCAAAATAGTAACATGGTCAGACTGATGCTCAGTCGAATCATCGTAGGTGCTGTATGGAGAATAGACTATACGGCACAAGGATCAGATCCATGAAACCAGCTGGGAGGCCACTGTTTCAACGTAGGCAAGAGAAAATGATGGCTTGGGCCAAGGTGGTGACAGTAGAGTTGCGGAATTCATTTGGTTCTGGACATTTTTTTGAAAGTAGAACTGATTAGATTTGCTGAAGGATTTTATATGGGCCATGAGAGCAAGAATGGAACCAAGTTATTTGATCTGAGCTACTGATAGAATGGAGTTGCTATTTAGTGAGCAATGGGAAGAATGTAGACAAAAGAGGTTTTAGGAGAAGGGAGTTGGAATTAAGAGTTCAGTTTTTGATGCCATTAGAGATCTAAGTGGAGATTTGAGTATACATTTGGAATCTAATGAAGTTATAAATTTTAGAGTTGTAGATTATGAGTGGTCAGTTGCCCTGAAATCACAAACTGTGAATAGAGCTCAGTAAGGAAATGTGGACAGTATGGGATTAACATGTCACTACTGGGGACAAAGGAAAGTGTCTCAATGTCTTTGATTTTCATTAAAGAAAATCTAGAGAAGATATCTGAGACCCAAATACTGGGGACTGGAATATTTAGAAAAGAGAATCAGAAACAGGGAAGGGAAACCAAGAATGAATGGCCACTGCATGAGTGACTACAGCTGTTCTTTCTGCATCCAATCTTTTGTCTAATGAACTTCCTAACTGGAAAGATGGGAGACTTGAGAAGAATGGAGAGAGAATGGAGTCAATTGAAGCCAAAAGAGAAAGATGTTTCAAGGGTGAGGAAATGATAGGTCAAATAAGACTCTTGAGAGTTGATCAATGGATTTGACAGCATAGAGGTCATTGGTGGTCTTGCTTAGGGAAGTTTTGGTGGGGAAAGTTCAAGAAAATGGGAGATGAAGTACTGACCAAGAATAGATAACTTCCTGTGTCTTAAAGCTCTGTTATGAGGTGCATACACATTTATGATGATAATGTCTTTCTGATGAATTTGCCCTTTTGTAATTAGGAAGCATCCCTCTTTGGCTCTGTTTCTATTCTTTGTTTTAAACTCTACTTTGATATTAATAGACCATTTGCTGTAGCCACTTGAAGGCCTGTGTGGTCTAGTTCAGCTCTCATATTCATTTGACAATTAAGATTTTAAGTTAAAGGTATTTATTTTCACTGTGGGTGTGGTCCAGTGTTGTGCATTCTCGTTCTCCTGTTCATTTCCCCCTTCACTTGTGTCGGATAGCTGATGAACTTAGAAACAATTACCAAGGTCAGGTCCAGAGAAACCCTGTCAAAAATCAAATCTGATCTGTTACCTATACTTTCAAGATGACACAGGTAAATATCACGTTTTCTGTGCCTCATTTATGTCAGAAACATTGTCATAATTGCTACTATGATACCGTAGATTAGTATATTCACTTTTGTATCTTGAGGGAAAATGCAGAGAATTTACTTTAATTTGACATTTGGTTCGTTTGGATGATGGTTTGCTTTATTTCTTTTGATAGCTTGGATCATCCCAGCAGTCACGTTCCTTCATGACTACTGCACGCATCCCTTAATAAAGCTCATGTTGCTCGTTACAATAGAATAATTAAGTTCTATTGAGTCTGGGCTGCTTCCATAATGCTTACCTTTTAGGAAATTTGAATTTGGGTCTGGCTGTCTACTGTTGTCCATTTTATTCTTTAGCCAAATAATGAAGAGTAGGTACTTTCTCTTCCAGTGCCTCCTTCCAGTACACATCAGATACGTCTCAGACTAGCGTGGAGATTGAAGGGATGCTTAGTTTTTAATCTAATCTATTGAGGTATCAGAGAAATATGTTTTGAAATATAAATAGAACATAATTTTTAAGGAAAAAATACTCTTTAAATCTTGCAGTTTTCTTTGGCAGAGGAACAGTATTAACATCTGGTTACCAAACTGTGGTACCCTTAAGAGAATTGGAGGTGATCCAATTTCCAATAAAATATTGGATTAAGTGACTTCACTTGAGTTTTATTATTTTTAAGTACATTTTTAAACCTCTGTTCTCCCTGTAATTTGCAGTTTGCATTTACTTGCAAGCAGTGATTTTAGTTTACATGATGAATCACTCTCTATACCAACATTTGTAGGATACCACAAAAAGTATCGTCAGAGTGAAAATGCCAGGTTACTAAAACGCTGCAGACAAGAAGGCACCATTTACTAATAAGACAGCTCCATCCTTGAATCTTTGTGTTGGGAGGGAAGGAACTGATATCTCTGGGCACTGATTTTGTACCAGGAGAGTACATATTTTATCATATTTTAGGTTTACATATTTTATCTCTTTTAGGTTTGCAACAAGCCTTTGAAGTAGCCTCATTCATGCCTCACAACAATCTGCTGAATCAAGAAGGACAGATATTATAATTTCTGCTACACTAGTTTGAAATCTTAGAGAGAGGTTTGTGAGTTGCATAAGACCAAATAGCCAGTCAGTGGTGGAGCTGGGACAAGACCCCAAATTCCTCATCTTTACTTTATTCCTTCCACTGGGTCTCCTGATACTTTCTTTCTTTCTTTTTTTTTTTCTTTCCTTTCCTTTCCTTTTCTTTTCTTTCTTTTTTTCTTTTTTCTCTTTTTGGAGATTGTGGTGGTAAGAACTATGAGAGACTTTAGTGGATCTTTTTTCTAGTTAGTTCAGCATTCTCACCTAACCATCTCTCTTCGAACAACTGCAAATCTAGTGCATGTATGTGCCTGATACCAAGGTAAATACTGTCCCACCCTGTAGGAGTTCAGAATAGGGTAGGTAAGGCAGACATGAGGCAAATGCTTGCAGTGACATTTAAATGTTCGTTTCTGAGGGCCCAAAGAAGTTGTAATTCATGTAAACTTTCCCAATGACATAGTGGAAAAGTTAGGACTAGAGCACTCACCTGTAAAGATGGGGATAATAGCACATTCTTCTCAGGCTTGTTGTGAGGATTAAATGGATTATTAGAGAACCTACATAGAAAGTATTTAGTACAGTACCTGGCACAAAGTAGCTAATCAAGAAATTTAGCTTCAGTTTTATGCTTTTTTGACTCCATAAAACTGCCTCTCCAGATTGAAGTGGATAAGACGGTTGAGAATTCTCTGTATTTATCTCATAGACAGAAACAGTAGAGAAAGAAACATGTTGTTTCTTATGGAAATTTAACCAACAAATTATTACTCTTTAGCAGAAGGGACTGATTATAAGTAATTGGATTTCATACAGCATAGAGAATTACACAAACCAGTCCTTTCAAGCATGTGCTTAATTCTGAGCTCCTCCTACATTTCTTACGTGCCTGGATCCCCACATTTGTTGGGTTAGTTTTGGGATTTGTTTTGCTGTCACATATGTCACAACTTTGGGAAGGGGACATTTTTTATTTTGATATATGTAGACAATGATTTTTATGCTGTTCCAGCAGTGTTCAATGCCTTTATTCTCCTGTATACTCCTATTTAAGACAAACAGACAACATAAAATTGCTTCTCTTCTCCAAGTTAGACCTCACTTTGGAGTTTATTCATGTGTATTAACAGGGGAACTTTTTTTTTTTTTTTTAAAGATTCTATTTATTTGACAGACAGAGATCACAAGTAGGCAGAGAGGCAGACAGAGAGAGAGGAGGAAGCAGGCTCCCCTCAGAGCAGAGAGCCCGACGCGGGGCTCGATACCAGGATGCTGGGATCGTGACCTGAGCCGAAGGCAGAGGCTTTAACCCACTGAGCCACCCAGGTGCCCCAACAGGGGAACTTTTAACTCTTCTCAGAAGTGGTATGCTAACAATGCTTTCTTCTTTAAAAAAAAAAAAACCAACTTTTTATTTTGAAATAATTTTAGTCTTACAGAACAGTTGCAAAAACAGAACAGAGAGTTTCTATATACTCTTCACATAACTTTCTGTAATGTTAACATTTTGATTAGGCATAGTATAATTATCAAAACTAACAACTTAACATAGGTACAAAATTATTAAATAAACTACAGCCCATGCAATACCAGTTTTCAACTAATGTCCATGTCCTGCTCTAGGATACAATCCAAGATACCACATTGCACTTGACTGTCTTACCTTAAGCTTCCTCTACTATGTGGGCTGTCTTCCTTGTCTTGGTCAGTCTTTAACTTTTTTTTTTTTTTTTTTTTTTTTTGGTAGTATAGTGTTGCTAATGATGAATTTTTTTTTCAGTTTTAAAAATCTTTTTATTTTACTTATTTTTAATCATGATGAAATACACATAACACAAAATTTGCCATTGTAACCATTTTTCAGTGTCCAATTCTGTAGAGTTAAGTGCATTCACATTTTCCTGTAACCAATCTCCAGAACTCTTTTTGTCTTGCAAAACTAAAACTGTATACCCATTAAACAATAGCTCCTCATTCCTGCCTCCCCCATTCCTTGCCAATCACCATTCTACTTTCTGTCTCTATGAATATGACTACTCTAGGTATCTTATATGAATAGAATCACGCCATATTTCTCTTAGCAAAATGTCCTCAAGGTTCATCTTTGTCGTAGTCTGTCCCATGTATGTGTGTATCAGAGTTTACTTTCTAAGGCAGAATAGTATTCCATTGTACATATGGATTTACTGCATTTTGTTTATCCATTCATCTGTCAGTAGAAACGTGGGTTGCTTCCACCTTTTGGCTATTGTGAATAATGCTGCTGTGAACCTTATTATGCAAATATCTGAGTACCTGCTTTCAAGGATTTGGGGGTATATACCCGGATGTCAAATTGCTGGGTCATATGGTAATTCTATTTTAATTTTTTGAGGAATTGCCATACCGTTTTCCATGTTAGCTTTTATATATCTGAAAATATCTTTTTTTTTTTTTTTTTGCTATGGTATTTGAAAGATATTTTCATGAAGTCTAGAGATTTCTTTCAGAGATTTAAAGATGTTGCTACACTTGTCTTTCTTGTCTTTCTCAGCTTCCCGCTGAGCAGAGAGCCTGATGTGGGGCTTGATCCCAGGACACTGGGATCATGACCCGAACCAAAGGCAGATTAGCCTTTGGCCGACTGAGCCACCCAGGTGGCCCTGGTTTGGTTTCTATGGATTTATTCTTCTCCTCATTAAGGCTTATATTTTCCTGCTTATTTGCTTGCTTGATAATTTTTGATTGGATGTCAGGTATGGTGGATTTTACAAAATTGGATGCTAGGTATGCTTGTATTTACATGATGTTTTAAAATTTTCTTGGTAAGTTTTGTTGTTATAGGTTACTTAGAAATAGTCTGACCCTTCTGAGGCTTGCTTTTTAACATTCGTTGGGTGGGACGAGAGCAGCCTTTAGTGCAGGCTAGTTTTGCTCCATTATTGAGGCAATACCCTGCAGATGCTTCATGTCCCATGAATTGTGAGTTATTTGTTTGTTTGTTTCTTTTTCTCTCGGGGTGGTGAGAAGAATATTCCTGGCCTTCTGTGAGCTCCGGAGAGTGGTTGGTTCCACCTGCTTCTTTCTGGTGGTTCTTTCCCCAGTCTTGGATAATTTTCTCAAACTGATATGCTGTTCAACTCTCAAATGAAGACTTGGGATGGGAGGACTCTCTGAAGATCTCTATAGTTTTGTCTCGGTGCAGCTCTCTCCTCTCCAGTATTCTGCATGTGAATTCTACTCACCAGAGCATTTTGAGCTCCTTACATGGTCTTCTCAGCTGAGGGGGAGTGCTGGCTTCTTGGCTGCTGCTTCACAGAGCTACAGCTGAAAACTCTGTACAGTGAGCTTGGGCAGTCATAGGGCTTACCTCTAACTTTGTCCTCTCTCAGGGATCATTGTCCTTTGCTGCCTCTTGTTCAGTGTCTGAAAACTCTCATTTCTTCTCTATTTCCTTCCAGTTTTTCAGTGAAGTAATTAGGTATATAGGCCTTGTCCCTATTATTCCCTCTTGCCTAGAGACAGAATTTGAGCAAGTTATTTAATCTCCTTATGTTCTAGGGTACTCATCTATAAAATGAAGTTAATATTTATGGATTTGGAGGATTGAATAAGAAAAATCACATAAAGCACATACTATAGTTCCTGGCCAAAACTAAGTACTCAGTGAATTTTAGTTATTATTATTAGCAACAAAGAGGGAAGAGAACTATTAGTGAAAGTGTTTTTCCCTCCCCTTCCTCCCACCTTACTCTTCACTCTCCTTTTTATTTATTCATTTTTTTTAACAAGACCTAAAGATTTTTTTGTATATATACTTTATTACTTTTTTATAGTACATCATTAGTTTTTGATGTAGTGTTCAACTATTCATTAGTTGGTATAACACCCAGCGCTCATCACAACACGTGCCCTCCTTAATAACTATCACCTGGCTAACCCATCCTCCCCACTCTCTTCCCTCTGAAACCCTCTGTTTGTTTCTGGGAATCAGGAGTCTCTCGTGATTTTTCTCCCTCTCTGATTTCTTCTCCTTCAGTTTTCCCTTCCTTCCCCAGTGGTTCTCCATGCTATTCCTTATGTTCCACATATGAGTGAAACCATACGATAATTGTCTTTCTCTGCTTGACTTATTTCACTTAGTAAACACCCCTCCAGTTCCATCTATGTAGATGAAAATGGTGGGTACTCATCCTTTCTGATGACTGAGTAATATTCCATTGTATATATGAACTACATCTTTTTTATCCATTAATCCATCTTAATACCCTAATCAATGTAGAAGGTAGTAACTTTCTCTGAAACCTTTTCTCCCCCCAAAGTCAGAATAGTATAACAGTTAGGAACTTAGTCTATAGAGTCAGACTTGTATTGAAATCTTTGCTTTCCCTTTTACTAATCTGCAACATAAGTATTGTGCCTCATTTGTAAAATGGGGCAACACCACATATTTCATGTGGTTTTTGGGAAAATCAAATTAATGTGTATAAGATCCTTTAGCACAGTAGCTGTCACACAACTAGAACTTAGTAAATGGTAGGTAAGTGGTAGCGATTAGCTTTACTAGTAGTGAAGTTCACACCAGAGATCTAAAATTCAAATAATCATATCTAATTCCAGTGTTGTAGGCAGTGGTTTCCTTGTAGTAGTCTTTTCATTATACAACTAACCTAATAATATTTGAATATGACTTTATAGTTGGCAGAATATATTTACATACATTATCTTGTTTGATTCTTGAATCTATATCTCTGTTTTCCAGTGAGGAACCTGAGACTCAGAGAGGATAAACAATGAACTTAGGGCCAGACAGCTAGTAAATAATAGCCACAGCTAGACCCATGATTACAGAACTCCTGGTTGGGTGTTTACACTATCCATGTTGCTTCCTAATGAAACATTTCACTTGTGTCTAGATTTGCATATTGTATCATCAATAATGGATGTTCTATTCTACCATGGCAAGGATCATGGAGAGTCTTAACTGTTTATATTTTACTTAGTGGCCAGCATTCAATGTGTAGATATTATTTACATGCTATCTATCAAAAGAAAAAAATATGATTTTTCTTTTACTGCTTACTTCCCCCAAATGAGGGTTTATTGAGAAATTAATACATATTTGTGTGGGACACTGTTAAATGGTAATTCTTTCTTCAAAATGTAGCTGCGTAACTAGACTCTTGAGAGATTTTCATTTTGGAAGCAAATATCTTCTATGTAGGTAAATGTATTGCATTTTCTTCTCAGGATAAAGCTTTTCTAGAATTACCTCAAATAGAACTGCTATTTGCCAATTTCATGGAAGTTACAGTAATTCCTTTAGTAGATCCATTTATAGATCAAATGTCTATGACTAAATATAATTACTTACAGCTAAATTTGATCAAAGCAATAGGCTCAAAATAACTTATGTGGCATTTAAACCAAAGAAGGGAGGCAGGATGTTTCAAATGATGGACATTTCCAATTGTTCCTCTTGAAAAATTACTTTGAAAATGTCTATGTTCCTCCATGCTTACTTTCAGAAACAAAACAAAACAAAAAACACTTCAACTTTTATTTGATGGTTTTTGCACTAGAATATCCTTACAGGGAGAGAGTTTCTTTGGGGCAGTTAATTACATGTCAATTATCATGGCCTATTTATGGTTTTGATTTCCTTCCCTATACTTCCCTAGTATTAGAACAGTTGTACTCTTTTAAGGAGCCTATTTTGGCCAGTTTTTGCTATTTTACCATACTATTTATAGATATAGGCAAAAGATTGCTATCATTTTCAGAAACTAGTTTTGGTCAAATTCTCTTTATAAACTTAACATAGTTATTTGGTGGTTATTTATTTCCTTAGCTACTGCTTATACCCTACATAATTATCAATGGAACAATCTTTTAAAAAATATAAAACAGATTACTCTAGATGATAAAGCTGTAGTCAGTGGTCTTTGCTCTCATAATTAAAATATCTAGTGAGTACAGATGTTAAACAATGGTATTTTTGAAGATGTGGTTAGAATCCCTGGATTTGAGTGTTCTTCATCTTCTCTTCTGCAATGGAAGAGTCTGTCAATAGGCCTGTAATGCCCTAAGATGCTAAGTGTCACTATGTAAGTAAAGCAGCCTGAGCATTTGGGGTTCTCTTGATTTGCTTGTCTTTTATAAGTCATTGGATACTTATAAGCAATTAAACCTTTGTCTATCATATGAAGGAAGGGCTTCATAAAGTATCTGATGGAGTTAAAATAAAAGACTCCAAGGTGGTGTGTGTGTGTGTGTGTGTGTGTGTGTGTGTGTATTTGGAGAAATAGGAATGAACTTGCCTTCTATTTTCATCTTTCCTGCACGATACCTGACATTTAGTAGGTAATCGATACGTATTCTTTAAGTGAGTGAAAGAATCCAGTAAATAATGCAAGGTACTTCCAAATACAAAATTATCTCTAGGGTTGAGCTCACCAATATCCAGTGTTCTCCTCCTTTCTCTTTTACTTGCTCTTTGTGTTAGCCTACCCTACTCTTGTGGTATTCTTCATCTCTTTGTTGTATATTAGAATAAAAGACAGGGGTACCTGGGTGGCTAAGTGGGTTAAGGCCTCTGCCTTGGGCTCAGGTCATGATCCCAGGGTCCTGGGATCGAGTACCATATAGGGTTTTCTGCTTGGCAGGGAGCCTCCTCCCCGCCCCTCCCCACCTCTGCCTGCCTCTTTGCCTACTTGTGATTTCTGTCAAATAAATAAATAAAATCTTAAAAAAAAAGAAAGAAGAGACAGATTAGAAACATAGACTGTTTTGGAAGGGATTTAGCTCACCCACATTTTACTGATGGAAGTATTCCTAGGTTTGGAAATGGTTCTGTTCTCCTGCCTCCCGTGTTTGCTCCCATGTAGCACAAATCTTATTGCTTTTCCCACTTAGACATTTGCTAGCTGGGACATATTGACAGAGGTGAGGGGTCACGGAGACTGACTGAAAGGGAGAAAGGAAAAGGAAAAGGAAGGAGGAGGAAAAGGACAAGCTGACCATCTGCATCTAAGAGTCCCCATCCTGGCCCGTCTGTTAGGAATAGTTATTGTTTCTATCCAGTGCATAGAACAAAGAACATTATCTTGGAAAAATAGACATCAGTGTCTTACACTTACTTTCTTCCTTTTTTAAAAAAAAGTGATAAATAAGACAAAGAAAGAACAATAGGGAGGTGGGGGAGAGGAAGTGGCAGCTGGCAGAGGGTTCAGGGAATATGGCTGGGACTGTAGGGAGAGAAAAAACATTGCCCATGTGGGTGAGTGAAATGCTGGAGTTTCAAAGCGGGAGTAATTTTACACTGAAAATCCTATAATTATGTGCTTGGCTGTTTAATAAAAACATCCTGTGGTGAAATTACTATATATTTACTCTGTATCTGAAATGCAGAATATCTTAAATACATGTGTCATCATGGGATGGGTGCTACATCTTAAATTTTTTAAAAAAGGAAATTAGATGTTTTTAATAGCAGCTGCTCAGAAATTTTCCCACTATGAACGATCAATTCAGAGTTACCTGATTAAATCTGTCATTTGTCAGTCTTGAAGGTTTCCTGTTTTCTGAACTCTTGAAAGAAAATTTCTATGGACACAAATGGTTATATCATTAACTTCTTAGATGTGAACCGACTCCGGACCAAGAAAAAAAAAAAACAACAACGTGGTAGCAGGGGTAGTTGGGTTGAATATGTATGCCTGCATGCAGGCTATCTGGTCTGAGATTTAAATTTTTACTGAGTTTCTAAGGAGTGGCTCCATATGACTTTGTCTGTAGAAACAGTTATTCACTGCTTTCATGACAGTTAGAATGACCTTGAGTCGGTGGAGTTAACTGCAGCATTGTCCAGGTGACCTGACGGTGTTCTTAAAAACACAGATTCTGATTTGGTGGATCTGGGGCCAGCCCTGAAGTTTCTGCCACCTAAAATCTCAGGTGGTGCTAATGCTTCCAGGCCGAGGACAGCACTGACTAGCAAGGGTTTGTAGTGTTTGTTACTCTCCTCCTCTTTGTAGTTCTGCCTTTTTTTCTTTCTTTCTTTCTCTCTCTCTCTCTCTCTCTTTTTTTTTTAAAGATTTTATTTATTTATTTGACAGAGAGGCAGGCAGAGAGAGGAAGGGAAGCAGGCTTCCCACTGAGCAGAGAGCCTGATGCGGGGCTCGATCCCAGGACCCTGGGATCATGACCTGAGCCGAAGGCAGAGCCTTTAACCCACTGAGCCACCCAGGCGCCCCTAGCTCTACCTTTCTTGATCTATGTGTCTCTCCACCTCTGCTTCTGTTTCTCACAGTTTCTGCCTTAACTTCTCTGTGTGTAACTCTGCCTTGTCCTTCTCTGCTTCTCTCTGCTTTCCCCTTCTCTGCCTTCCCTCTTCATCTCCTCTCACTGACAACCTGCCTCCCTCTGCTTACCTCCTCCTTCAGCCTACTCCTCCTTCTCCTTCTCATGCATGTGCACAGCACATTCACAGAATTGTACTGTAGGGCACAGTCATGCTCAGTGAAGAATGTTGACTAGTATTTAATGATGTTGATGATGTATTTCCCATTTTGAGCCTAAGCCAAATCCTTCTTTCTCCCCGTTCTCAGAGATAAGGAACAATGCCAAGGATGGGGTGTGGGGTGCTGAATTTTTATTCACCATTCAGATTCTCGACATTGAGACATTCTACAGGTGATCATGGTTACCTCAAAAGTATTAGAAAAGCACATAAATCCCCCAGGCTGGTTTGGTCATTACAGAAGGTTGCAGTGGTCATTTGGAATCTAGTAATCTTAGCTGATGAGCTGAATTCCTCCCCCTAATTTAATTACTGCCCTTTAGGAAGTCATGCTTCTTGCAACCATGCATCTATTTGCCCCTGAGATTTAGTCCAGAACAGCTAGCTGGTAATTTTGAACTAATTACTTAAACCTTGGGCATTGAGTTCCTCATCTGTAAAATATGAGTTTAACTAAATGGTCTCCAAGGCTTCTTTTGGCTATGACATGCTGTGATCTTTAAAGTCACTAGGTAAAGAACATTTCAAATATTGGATGTTCAAATTATTGTTTGGATCATTTTCTCATGAAAATATAAATTTCTGAGGCACCTGTGTGGTTCAGTTTATATAAGCATCTTTCCTTTGGCTCAGGTCATGATCTTGTTGTTGTGGGATCAAGCCCTGCAGCATCTTGCTCAGTGGGGAGCCTGCTTCTCCCTCTTCCTCAGCCCATCCTCCCACTTGTGCTTTCTCTCTCTCTCTCTCTCCCTCCCTCTCTCTCACTCACTTTCTCCCTCAAATAAATAAATAAAATCTTTAAATATATATATAAATGTCTTTGTCTGTAAAATGGGGCTTGACTTGTTATATTCTAGATTTAATTAAGATTAATCAATATATTTCATCTTTCAATGATCCAAAGTAATATAGGTAAAGGGTAACATAAGCAAAAAAATCACTTTTATTTGCTTTAGAATACACTAATTACAACATAATTTTCTTCCCGATTGGTTTGCTTGGGCCGATATTGGGTATAGTTAGTATTTGTGAAGCTTCCTGGAGCTATGATTATCTACACATAGTATCTAATACTAGATGATCTGAAGATCTAGAAGCCCAGCTTAGTGCCTTTTACTTTTCAGTGCTCTGGATGCTCTCTACTTCTTATCACTGAACAGAAGGACAATTAGTAACTGTTTTAGAAGACACCACTGTTTTTGGAAGCATCCATCATATTTTCTTTTGGTTTGGGTGGGGAAGAAATGAGGATGCAAGGTAGAGTAGGGCTTTGCCAAGCTGAGTCTTTTCTTGTATAAATGGTCCCTATACGTGTTAGATGACTGCAGTCCTCATATGCTGGTACTAGTTTGAATGTTCCTGGGATTCACTATCTCAAAGTTTTCTATATTATATGTTTTCTATAAAATTATTTAATTATCAAGAAACTGTAGGTGATTATTTATCTTCTGTCATAAGACTTGACTTCTGTCATGATTTATGATTATAAACTCAGTGATAATGCAGATTGGGATGTGCCATCACCGGTGCCACAATGAAGGCTGGGCTGGATGGGGATTATGAGATTGCACAAAATGTAGACTAGTCTTTAGTATATGTGCTGTAGACTAGTCTTTATATAAAACATTCATTTATCCCTCAAACCAGGTATATCTTGCTTTAAAGAAATGCAGTATAGGGGCGCCTGGGTGGCTCAGTGGGTTAAGCCGCTGCCTTTGGTTCGGGTCATGATATCAGGGTCCTGGGATCAAGTCCCGCATCAGGCTCTCTGCTCAGCAGGGAGCCTGCTTCCTTCTCTCTCTCTCTGCCTGCCTCTCAATGTACTTGTAATTTCTCTCTGTCAAATAAATAAATAAAATCTTAAAAAAAAAAAAAAAAAAGAAATGCAGTATATAGTAAGTCAGGGTTTGGGGCGCCTGGGTGGCTCAGTGGGTTAAAGCCTCTGCCTTTGGCTCAGGTCATGATCTCAGGGTCCTGGGAGTGAGCCCCGTGTAGGGCTCTCTGCTCAGCTGGGAGCCTGCTTCCCTTCCTCGCTCTCTGCCTGCCTCTCTGACTACTTGTGATGTCTGTCTGTCAAATGAATAAATAAAATCTTAAAAAAAAAAAAAAGAAAGTCAGGGTTTAACTGAAGGGAATTTAGTGAGGGCACCATTTACAGAGGTTTGTGGAGGGTTAAGGTCACTGAAAAAGGATAGTGCGATATCTGGACCTGATACTCTGAGGAAGCAGGAGAGCTGGCATTGAAGAAGAATGGTGTGAGGGAAGCTATAGCTGCAGAGGAATGAAGTCCCTGAAACAGTCATGCCAGGGCTGAGGGGGAGCTGAGGGGTTGTGGGAGAGGGATCAGGAATAAATGCTCTGATACTTCTTTCCTCTTGCTCCTGATCTCTCATTGGTTGAGCCCGAAAGCCCAGGGTACAAGAACCATAGTTGTTATATAGGTTGGCCTCCTGGTGCCTAGGGGGAGCCACCAAGGCAGGGTATGGATAAGGTGGCAGGAGAGAGCAAACAGAATTCTCAGCACAGAAAAGGTTTATTTTGATTTACCGATTGAATTCAACTTCAAAGTAAAATGAAGTGCATCTGTGATTTTATCTCATGCTGACTATATATTCCTGTTAATCTTTGGATATATT
The DNA here is from genome assembly GCF_964662115.1 of Mustela nivalis. Taxonomy (NCBI): domain Eukaryota; kingdom Metazoa; phylum Chordata; class Mammalia; order Carnivora; family Mustelidae; genus Mustela; species Mustela nivalis. The sequence continues at coordinate 89,639,487 of NC_139033.1, forward strand.
TTTAACATCTTTTAAACTTTTTACAAGTAATTTTCACTGTGCCTTGTGAATACCTTAAGAAGTAGGAGTTCAAAAAAGGAGAAGAAGAAGAAGAGGTAGTAGTAGTAGTTCTATATGGAACTGAAAGCCAAAATCAGCTTGTTCCAGAGGTTTTATTTACTTCTGTAAATCTTTATTACACTCAAGAAAAGGAGATATGCTAGTTGGTCAAGTTGACATTTTCTTTTAAAGCTGATGAAAGATACTTTAAATTAAGCATGAACCTTTGAAGAACCTGCCAGTTCATTTTTAAAACATGACCAGTTCTCTGATGTACATGGATTGTATTAAGAAAGGATTCTGTTTTAGCACCTGATCTTTTCTTTTGAGTGATGTGCCATTAATCTAATTATAGTACTTGTTACAACTGATCACACGGAATGTAACCTTTTTCAAATGTGTCTGTAATTGACATACCTTCATGATACAACTTGGAACTCCCCATTACCTACTACTTTTCTAGAGGCTTACAAGTCTAGTTTTATTTATAACCCATTAGAGGCCCAGGCAGTGTGAGATCCTATCTTTTGAATGAGAAAGTTCTGTCTTAACAACAAGTAAAGCAACAACAACAAAATCCTAACAACTTTTTAGTATATTTACAAACAAGTAAGTTCCTCTGTCTGCCCTTAAATGTAGTCTTTTTGTGTTCAAGATATGGCCTTGCTAGTCTCGGTTGTACTACCTACTTAGAGGGAGCTCCCCCTAATAAGTCATACCCCTGGCCTTGATGAGGAGGACAGGTATCTTCCTGTCACCTTGGTTCATTTTTAGTACCTGATCAGCATACTCTTCAGAGTATAATACTATGCCAGTATTAACTTTTCAAGCCTAAACTTTTAAGAAAAGAGCTGGATTTTCCTTGTTTTGTTTTTTAGGTTTGGTTTTGGGGTGTGTGTGTGTGTGTGTGTGTGTGTGTGTGTGTGTGTTTGCAAAAGTTGTTTAGGGTAGATGAAGAGCAGTGGATGCTCTAAGTAGTGACTCCTTGAAAAGCCACATACCGTCCTAAGTCCTTGATTCAAATCTAAAGCGCAGCGACTTACTATTGTAGTTTGAGAGTAACTTCAGGTGTATGCATGCTCCCATTCTGGACTGTTGGATCACCTGCTTTTTAAATATTGTTTAATAGTTATATTTTTTTAAAGCATATATATATATTTAGGATATATAGGTAGGTAGGAAAGCTGAGGTATTGAAGGGTAGTGTTTTTTTGGTATGTTTTTATTAAGTCTTGAAATGGGTGTTGTTGAAAATTTTAAAGTCTTCTCAGTCTCTTAAATGTTTTTGCACATTCTTTCAGCACCACTCACGGTTCTATCAGTTTAAACACACATCTACTAGACAGTGCATTTACATGTTGTAGTGTACACATTCAGATGTGATTTCACAGTAATCTTGCAGCATCCTGTTTCCGTGAGGGGATGGAAGCGTTCTTTGTAGTTTTTCATCATGATAGTAAAAGAAAGTGTAAAATAAGACTGTTGTGTATCACTTATCTTTTGCAGTCATGGAAGAAATCAGGAGTCACATAAATTGTTTGGGTAGCTTAAGGAAAAACAAAATAAGGAAAAACAGCTAGTTTATAGGTAGCAGATTTCTTCTGGAGGTACCTGGAGGTACCTCCAGAAGATCTGGAGGTTGGTCCCTTCCAACTCGCATATTCCATCCTTGTCTACTTTATTCGCTTTGTCATATGTGGCCTTGTCACAAATACGGAAAACTATCTGAAGATGTAGACATCAGAGAGTGCCTTTTTGTATTGTTTCACTTATTTTTTGTTGAGGATTTTATTTATTTATTTGGGAGAGAGAGAGCTGTATTGTCTCAATTCAGTTCTCTTGAAGAAAGAAAGCAAGGTAGAAGTGAAATGATTGTTAATACCTGAATATGATCCTTTAATGCTTTTTATTTTATTTTTATTTATTTATTTGAGGGAAAGGGAGAGAGCTTGAGCGAGAGGGATGAAGGGAGAGAGACTCTGAAGCAGACTCCAGTGGCATGTGTTGAGCCCAGTGTGGGGCTTGACCCTGAGATCATGACCTGAGCCCAAAACAAGAGTCAGCTGCTTAACCTATAGTACCACCCAAGCGTCCTATCCCCCACTTAATGCTTAAAAAAAAATTTTTTTTTTACTGAGATACAATTGACATACAATAAACTGCACGTATTTAAAGTGTACAGTTTGATAAATTTTAATATATGTGCCTGCCCATGAAACCATTCTCACAATATTCACCATCCCCCAGAAGTTTCCTTGTATATGCCTTTTGTAGTTCCTACCAGCAATGTACTCTCCAGGTAACAACCAGTAGCCATTTTATAAATTAGGTTGCATTTTCTAGGTTTTTATAGAAATGAAATCATAGCATATATACTCCTGTGTATGGCTTCTGTCACCCAGCATCATTGTTCTGAGATTTATCCGTGTGGTTGCATGTGTCAGTAGGTCATTCCTTTTTTCTTTCCTTTCCTTTCCTTTCCTTTTCTTTCCTTTCCTTTCCTTTCCTTTCCTTTCCTTTCCTTTCCTTTCCTTTCCTTTCCTTTCCTTTCCTTTCCTTTCCTTTCCTTTCCTTTTCTTTTCTTTTCTTTTCTTTTCTTTTCTTTCTTTCTTTCTTTCTTTCTTTCTTTCTTTCTTTCATTCTGTTTTAAGATTTTATTTATTTATTTGACAAAGAGAGAGAGGTCACAAGTAGGCAGAGAGGCAGGCAGAGAGAGGGAGAAGCAGGCTCCCTGCTGAGCAGAGAGCCCCATGCAGGGCTCGGTCCCAGGACCCTGAGATCATTACCTGAGTCAAAGGCAGAGGCCTAAGCCACTGAGCCACCCAGGTGCCCTTCATTCCTTTTTCTTGTGGAATAATAGTTCCCTTATATGGATGCACCACAATGGGTTTATCCATTTGCCTCTTATTGGACATTTGGGTGGTTTCCAGTTTTTGTATAAATAAGGCTGTTGTAAGAATTTGTGTACAAATCTTTGAATATATCTGCTCTTGCATAAATACCTAGGAGTAGAATGGCTGGATCATATAGTAGGTGTATGTTTAACTGTTTAGGAAGCTGCCAAATTGTCAAAAATGGTTGCATCATTTTACATTTACTCTGTGAGTTTATGAGAGTTCTAGTTTCTCCTCATCCTTGCCAACACTTGGTATGCATGGCCAGTCATTTAATTTTAGTCACTTTAATGGGTGTGTAGTAGTAATATCTTGTTATGGCTCTAATTTTCATTTTGGTAATGACTAATGATGTTGAACAATTTTTCTTGTGATTATTTGCCATCCATATGTCTTTGATCAGCTAGTTTTTAAAAATTGGTTTGTTGGTCGTCTAATTATTGAAATTTGAAAGTTCTTTTTTTTTTACCCTGAATATAAATTTATGAGATAAATTCTTGACAGATTTTGTTTCAGTCTCTGGCTTATCTTTTTGTTCCCTTAATTGTTTTTTAAGGAGCAACAGCTTTTACTTTTGATGAAGTCCATTTTTTCAGTTTGTTACATTATAAATTGTGGTTTTGGTGTCATATGTAACAAATCTTTGCTAACTCCAAATTCACAAAGATTTTCTCCCGTTTTCTTCTAGACATATTATAGTTTTATGTTTTGGTCTAAGGTTGATTTTTAGTTGTTTTTTTGTATATGGTGTGAGGTATGGATCTACATTTTGGAAAGGGTGAGGGACATATGGATATTCAGTTGTTTCAGAACGCTTTGTTGAAAATACTATCCTTTCTTTACTCCCTTGCTTTTGTTCTTTGTCCAGAAACAATAGTTTTTTCTTATTGTACCCTTCTGCTTTTCTTCTATGTTGTTCAACACTGTGAAAACAAAAGGAGAACAGATAAAGACCAGACTCTGGAAAATAAACAAGACCTTTAATATAATTCGGCCCCAGTTCAACTCTCCTTGTTCATCTTCTGCCACAACTAGCTTCTTCCAATCTCCCCCCGTTTTACTATGTGGAATTGCTTTCAGTTCCCTGACTGTGTCATTGGCTTTCATACCTCTGTGCTTTCCCACAAGTTTTTCCCTCTGCCTGAGATACACTTTTCCCAGTGAATCATCAGCTCCTTTGTTAAGACCATCCAAATGCTGCTGAGAAAGCTCCCATTGTTAACTGCTCCCTCCTTTGTGCCAACAAAGCACTGTGGATCTTTACTGAGTATTTTTTTTTAAAGATTTGTTTATTTATTTATTTATTTATTTGAGAGAGAGAGCACGCACGAGTACATACAAGCGGGGTTAGGGGCAGAAGGAGAGGGAGAGAGAATCCCAAGCAGACTTCCTGCTGAGTGTGAAGCTCAATGTAGGACTCAACCTCACCACCCTAAGATTATGACCCCAAGATCATGACCTGAACCAAAATCAAAAGTGAGACATTAAATCCAATGAGTCACCCAGGTGCCCCTACTTACTACTTTCTATTGTCATTATCTTCATTACCTGTCTTTCTTAACAGACTGAGTTCAGAAGAAGATGTGTTCAAGGATCATGGCTAATTCATCTTTGTATCTCAGTGGGTAAATCATGAAGTAAGAAAATCTTAAAAGAATGGGTGCTTGAGAGAAGGGTAAGGAAATTAGAAGTGAGTATTTTAAGAGGAAAACTCATTGAGGAGAAATACATTGTGTTTAGATTTGGTTTACCTTTGTGGGCAGAATGTCCAATGGGCTATAGGAAATCTTAGATAGGACTGCGTATTTGTCCATGAGTTTCTTTATCAACTTCACAGGCTTCTTTGATGAGATTTGGTTACTGTGTCTTTACAGAGTTAAATACAGTTAGTAAATTATAGAGGAAAATAACAAAAGACAGTAATCAAGAAATGTATGTTGAGAGTAGTATTTTCTTTCTTTTTTTAGAAGAGTTTATTTATTCATAGAGAGAAAGAGAGAGCACAAGCAGGGGGAGCAGCAGGCAAAGGGAGAGGGAGAAGCATGCTCCCTGTTGAGCAGGGAACCCTATGCAGGGCTTGATCCCAGGACCCTGACAAAAGCAGACACTTAACTGACTGAGCCACCCAGGTGCCCCGAGAATGGTATTTTCAACATATATACATATAAAGGAAGAGGAAAGAAATTGTTGAATTAACAGCTGCTGAATTGTGACACATGCTGGGTTTGTTTGTTTGTTTGTTTGTTTTGGTGTGGGCGGGGAGTGTTCAGGTTTACATAGTGTTTAGCACTTAAACATGTGCAAATTGGTGTTTAATAAATATATGATTGATATCTGCCATATTTCCTGTTACTGCTTTTAAGCTGCTTGCAGTGAATGAAATTCAGTGCCACTGCCTTTTTGCACATAGTTTTAAAAAATTCTTAATCCTGATGAAAGGGATTTAATTAGAAATGTCCGTGGGATCTAATTTTGGTACTCATTTTCCCTTGTGTTGCTCAGTGATGTTTGGCAAGATTTCTAAAGACTAATAAATTCAAATTAAAGGAAGAAGTGATTAGAAGTAATACACAGACAAATATGCGTGTGTGTGTGTGTGTGTTAATGTCAACACACTGATTTCATTTTTTTCTTGCTTATGAGACTGGACTTCACCAAACAGAAAAAGGTTTGTGTTCTAGCATTTGCAGAAACAGTCTTCAAACAGAGGCCCTGAGCCCATTAACACTAATGAAAAGAGTCACCCAAGGGAGTAAGATGGATGTCTTGTGTTTGCATGTGGTAATTTCATGTATGTTTTCTGCTACAAATAATGTCCCAATGCTTGCTTCTGTGTTTTTAGGTTCATGTGCCTTTTTCCTGATAGCTAAACTGTTGGGAATGACACTTAAATGTTTCATTACAGCCAATCATTTCATGATCTTATTTCCTAATTTTGAATATCACCTAAATAAACATATCACAGCAGAGTTGTTTGTATATGCTGCTGGTATTGAAAGAAAATCGATTGTTTCTCAATTTCAGGTTTGGTATTGAAGTCTTAATGAGAAGGATACCCTTATACCCAGCTTTGAGAATGTTGGACTTTGGTTTGTTTATTTATTTATTAGATTTTTATCTATTTATTAGAGAAAGGGAGAGAGAGAGAGCATGAGTAGGGCAGAGGGGCAGAGGGAGAAGGAGAGGCAGACCCCCCAGTGGACAGACAGCCCAACATGGGTCTCGATTCTAGGACCCTGGGATCATGACCTGGGTTTAACTGAGTCACCAAGACACCCCTGGACTTTGTTTTAAAACAAAAATAGATGTGGCTCAGAGGATTTTTAGGACAGCAACACTACTCTGCATGATATTTTAATGGTGGATACATGTTGTCATACATTGTCTAAACCCATAGAATGTATAATTTTAGTGTAAGCCTTAATGTAAACTATGGACTTTGGAGGCTAGGGGTGTGTTAGTGTAGGTTTATCAACTGGAAAAAATACAGCGCTCTGGTGGGGGATGTTGATAATGGGGGAAGCTAAATATGTGTGGGGGAATATAGGAAATTTCTGTACCTTCTTCTCTGTTTTGCTAGGGACCTGAAACTGCTCTAAAAATAATTAAGTCTTTAAAAAAAAAAATCCCCCATGAAAACAACATTTTTAAAAACGACTGCCTTACCAACGTATACTTTGCTAGTGTTTCAGAAAATAATAGTTTTATATAAAAATATGATCCTAATTAGTGTTTGCACACAGCTTTATTACAAGCTATCAAGGAAGAAGTTTCCATGATTATAATATTCTGCCTAGGATCCCAGAGGAGGCTGCAGGCTTGGTTAAGCAGGTAGGATTCTGGCACATACGTTCTGTCTCCCTTCTCTGTTTGCATCTAAGCAGGCCCCTTTTAATCTGTTTAATATAGTGGATTTCTAGTTAAATTTTTGTTTGGAGAAAGATACTGGCTGCTTCAAGATGTTGCTGCTACTGATAGAGGTGGGAGGGAGGAAGGAGGAAGAAGAGGAAGATAGAAGGGAGAAAGAAGGAAGAGAAGGAGAAGTAAATGTTTTGGATTAGGGATTAGATGTTTTGGAATCAAGCGTAACTTGACTAGTTCCATGTCATCTTGGGCAAATAACTTCTGGGCCTTGATTTTCTCTTCTATAAAAGGGGACAGAGAAGTTTAAAGTAGGTGATCTCAAGGTATACAGTATCTCTACAACGCCCTATGTATTGCTCAGAATAGGGGCAACCTGAGCATGTGTAGATCAGAACTCTGTGCTCTGGCTCTGCCAGTCTCACATCCCCAGGCCAAATGGTCTCATGAAGAGCCATCAAAGCCTGACATTGATAAGAGGCCACCCCAGTGTCTCAGAATTTCCTTCTGTAGGGTGGCCTGTTGTGATCCACAAATGTAGCTTCTCCATTTACCATTGTGCATCTGCTAGACAGTTAACTGGGGGCACGTGGGCTTACCAAGAGCCATGTTCTGTTTCTTGGGATCTGCCCATATACTACTTATCACTTGATAGGCCGGTGAATGCCACTGGATCCAGAAATGATTGCACTCCCCCACCTCCCACATATCCTTCCGCACCAATATCTTAGGCTCTAAGGAAAAATCTGAAGCATATTCGGAAACACTACTCTGTAACTCCAATAAAATGTGTCTCATATGAGGAAAAATGGATTATTGGATTCTGGCTGGCAGCTCTTTTCCTTCAATCACTAAACCAAATTTGCTTGATCAATTCAAAATCTGATTTGAGAGGCGATCACAGACAAAGCTTATTGCTTAAGTGGGTGAGGTATATGACTACAATCAAACAAACCTTTTTTTTTTTTTTTTTCCAGTATGATTCTGTTGTAACACTTGAGTTAACCACTGGAGATAATGGAAGAAATTTCCTTTAAAAGTCTTTTCCTTTACTTACTGTTTAATTTTACTCATTACAATCCATATTCTAGAATTCAATCCATAGGCTCAAACCTGTTAATAGTTAAAATTATGCCAAAGTGTTTTTGCGCCCGTAATGGGTGTTCCTATTAATGAAATGATCTGATTATTAGAGTTGTTATTCTGTTTTAGTAATTTTTTTAAAAATATAGTTTAATAATTCTAGAAGGTTAGAGGAACCAGGATGCGTCTCAGGTAAGATCCCATCCTGTTTTACTTAGAGGGCTGAAGACAGGTGATGTGAAGGCCACATAGAAAAGGGGACAGTGGAATAGTAAACAAGGACAGGGTCAAGAAGAAGAACCCATTGGGAACTGAATAGAAGCGACAGCGAGGAGGGTCAGAGGAATCATCATGGTCCTCGTTCACTCACTGGTTGCAGCTCTTGCATTCGAGGCAGCTGGGAACATGGGTATGTCAGACTGCAAGCAGACAATTACTTCAAAATAATAAGTTCCTTGGCATGAAATGTTTCATGTACTGAGTAGTAGGATAAATTCTGTGATATATGAGGATATTACTGGCTTAGGACAAGGCTTTCTTTCCTAATTGGAGGTGCTTTGTGGGCTCACCATTAGCATACCAGCTGATTCCTCTTGTGTTGCACTGCAAATTGCTGATTAACTGCTTTTATGTATGCAGAGCTGACAAGTTGCCTCATTTAGGAACAAACAGTAGTGCTCTAAGGAACCAGTCAGAAGTTCAAACTGACATTTAGAAATTGTAAACCTACAGACTTCTTGACAAGTAATGCTGTCAGTTTAAATTATAGCTTTTCTACCTAGAGATAGGATAAAAAGAGCTCGTAATCTAGCCTGTGACCAGTGTATTAGAGAGAGATTCTGCTCTAGTGAGCTGAGAGATTGTGCTATTTGGATCTAACATTCAGTTGCACTTCTTTTTCCTTGGATATTTTCTGGGTGATCAGCCAGTGTGAAGGGTCACCAGTGCGAATGGTTGTAACAAATGTATATTAGTTCAACCAAAAAATGCTCACTTCTGCTCTCAGGGGAGACTTTTGAGTAACTGAATTAGGAAACGAATGAGTTGAGAGTTCCAGTCTCAAAATAAAGTACTTCATATTAACATGAGGAAGTTTAGCAACAATTTCACTATCTGGAAAGATTGAATTCTGTGAAATATGTAGAATGATGGTAGGGAAGAGTCAGTAAATAGTTCCCTCCTCGATTTTGGTATCTCCTAGCTAAGTACTTCCCGTCATCCCTTCTGTTACTATCTGTCTGGCATTTTGATGAACTTTCTCCCAAGTAAATCAAGGAAAGAGCTCTCCTGTAGTGAAAGTATATTGTATCCCAGAATAGCATGGTTTCATATGCTGGCTCTGTAATCCTTTGTGATGGACTGCTGGTGACTGATGTATGAACTGTAGGGGGTCCAAGATTGGTGAATCAAGTTGCATATTGGGGGTACTTTGGGGAAAGAAACTAACTTTGTTGGTGTTACTTTTTCTTTTTTTGGACTACATGTTTATATAAAACCTTTGAATTTTAGAATGGTGAAAAATCACTTGAGTTTTCAAACTGACTGGAATTGGCAAAATTTGACAGAAATAATTTCCAACTAATGATTAAACCAGTGGCTCATGTAGAGAAATGGTCCCTGTTCTCATCCCCTCCCATCTGCCCTTTGCTTAGGAAGCACATTACATTGGAAAGAACTTAGAGTCAAAGTCGTGGGTTTAACACCTGCTTTTCCATGCCTTGGGCAATGCATTTCACCTCTGAGTCATTTTTTCATCTATAAAGTAAGGATATCTGTTCATCTCTATTTATAGGTTTATTGTGAGACTAAAATAAAATTGGAACTATTTCGTGGACTGTGATGTTTTTCGCAGATGTTAGGTGGTATTATTATCATGTAGCATAGTGAGGACCAGCTTCTTGGGCAGGCAGCCAGTGTAGTTACCCAAGATCCTGTGCTCAGAAGTGCTTGGAATTTAAGGTGCTGTGGTCATCGTCCTGAAATTCTGAATCATTGTATCTTTGAAATTGTATTTTGATGTGAAGTCAGATGGGGCAATAGCACATGTGTTGTGGGCCTGGTGCCTCTATGAGCCAGTGTTTGGCCACTTCTCAGCTCTCTGGGGTGAATTCTTGGCTGCCCACTTCTGCCCCTGCCCAGAGACTGCTGCCACCCTCCATTCCTGGCAAGAACTGGGGTATGGGCCTAGGGGTGGATTTAGTGTGTACCCTACATACCAAGTCGTGGGTGGTTCCTAGGTGCCTGTGAGAATCTGCATTGTCCCAGGAACATCCTCATGCCCCCATATTAAGTAGGAAATTAAAAAAATACCATAACTTGTTTAGAGAGAGATGACAGAAAATAGGGAAAAGCTCCTTTTCCTGCTTTTAAACAAGAGGCCCCACAATTTTCACTTTGTACTGGCCTCCACAAATTAGGTGGCTGCCTCACAAAATATGTAACCAGGCCCAAGCAGAGTAATTTTCAAACTCTGCCCTTCGGAGCCCTACAGATTTCATTGAGCCCCTTCAAGGCCCTCATGGGGATAGGTGATAGAGACTTTGACAAGAACAGTTTGGAAAGGGTGGTGTAGGGAGTAGCCAGATAGGAGTATATGTAGGAGTAAGTGAAAGATGTATTTTGTAGGGCTCCTGGGTGGCTCAGTTGGTAAAGCCATTGTCTTGGGCTCAGGTCATGATCCTGGAGTCCTGGGTTTGAGTCCCACATCAAGCTCCCAGCTCTGCAGGGAGTCTGCTGCTCCCTCTGAACTTCTCCCCTGTCATGCTCTCTGTCTCTCTCTTAACTAAATAAAATCTTTAAAAAATTTTTTAAAAAAGAAAGATGTATTTTGTAGACAGCAACTGAAACAAACTTGTTCAAAAGATTGGCCTGGAAGAGTAGAGAGGAATGGAAGATAAACTAGAGGGAAGGGTTGCTTGTTTTTGCTTTTTTTAAAATTTTAAATAGAGTACTGAACATATTTAGATGGTAATAAGGTAATTGTGAGGGAAAAGTTAAATACAATCATTTCCAAATATTTGCTGAAAATATATTACATGGTTTTTCTATACTTTCTTGAACTGAGGTTCAAAAGTTTTCATTTTCCAAAGCACCAGAAGATGCTTTAGATTTTAGTCTTTATACCCAAATACGGGAGGGCAGTGTGAACCCCCTTCCTGTGGCTCAGGGCCATCCATATTTGGCTGTCTTTTCAGCTGTCATGGACTGGTGCTGAAGCAGAAGGCCACACAATCCGTTCTTCTTGACTCAATAGTACAGCAGGATGATCTTCTGCCCTTGCACACTGTGTTTGGGTGTGAGATCTGTTGGGCTTTTGAATACTCAGCCTTGCAACATGCTGGGGGCAGCTGTCATATTGGCTCCTTCAGGTATCTGGGATAGCTTTTGGCAGTGACTACTATTCTTTGATTCCCTAGGCAATTGGAATTAATTGGCTTCTACTTGAATAGAATATTTATCAGATTTTGAAAGTGGTGAATAAGAGTATTGTGGATTACTATATTTTTGTTTCTTTATCTGTAAAATATATACAATTCTACTACCAAATTGAGAGGATTAAAAAAGATAAAATACATAAAATTCTTAGTACAGTGTCTGGCATATGATTCAATGCTTGGCAAATATTACCTTCCTTTCTCATTCTTTTTTTTTATTAAGTGTTATGAAGATATGCCTTTCTTGATGCGATAGAGATTGTCACAAAAATGTGCAAAATCAATTTAAAATTTTAAATTATGTTGGATGAATTTTCCATTGCAAGAAAGCTTTCTGTGGTAATTCATTTTCCAAAGAGGAAAAAATGCTTTTGTAAAGAAAATTATCTCTTGTTTGTTTATTTATTTAGAGTGCACATACAAGTGGGGAGGAGTGGGGGGAGGGACAGAAGACAAGTGGAGACTCTTAAGCAGGCTTGAATGCCCAGTGCAGAGCCAGACCTGGGGCTCAGTCTCACCCTGAGATCATGACCTGAGCTGAAATCAAGAGTCTGTCTTTAACAACTGAGCCACCCAGGCACCCTTCTCCAGTTGATTAAAAAAACGAATTTTCCTTTATAGCATTTATATAAGTAAAGGCAAGTAGATTATAACCTCTATTTATAATCTCCTTTATTTGTAAAGTTAGGATAATATTAATATATAATGTGGTGGTGTTATGAAATTTATTTGAGCATGGCGGCTGACATAATATAAGTGTTTAATAAATATTAGCAATAATTATTATTTTATTTTGAGATTAAGGATTCTGTTTTTAAATACTTATACCCATATTTATGATAGTAAAACAGTATTTTTCTTTATTCTTTAAGATGTTCATGATATGTTAGTATATATTAGTAACATTGGGAAGAGGCATACTATGAGTCACATGCCAGTTCTATTTATTTTTTGTGATAAAATATATATACCATAAAATTTATCATTTTAACCACTTTTAAGTATACAATTCAGTGGCATTAGTACATTCACAGTTGTGCAAACATTACCAGTCTCCAGTTCCAGGATGTTGTCATCACCCCAAACAGAAACCCTGTACCTATTAAACGCTAAATTGCCCATTCCTCCTTCCCCTTGCCTCTGCTAACCTCTATTCCACTTTTCGTCTTTATGGATTTGCCTATTTAGGGTACATCATATAATTGCGATCATGCAGTATTTGTCCTTTTATGTCTGGCTTATTTCATTTAGTGTAATTAAATTTTTTTCTCTATTTAGCATAATGTTTTCAAGCTTCAGCCATGATGTAGCATGTATCAGAATTTCATTTTCTGGTATGGCTGGATAATATTCTATTGTATATGTATACCACATTTTGTTTATCCATTCATCTGTTGATGGACACTTGAGATGTTTCTACCTGTTGGCTATTACTGTGAATAATTCTGCTATGAACATTGGCATACAAGTATCTGTTTGAGTCCCTGCTTTCTATTTTTTGGTGGGTATATGCCTAGAATTGGAATTGCTGAATCATATGGTAGCTCTTTGTTTAACTTTTTGAAGAGCTGCCCAACTGTTTTCCATAGTAACTCTACCATTTTACATTTCCACCTATAATTCACCAGATTCTTTCTTTGCATTTTCACCAACACTTTTTTCCTCCCATTTTTTTTTATATTAACCACACTAATGAATGGGAAGTGGTATCTTACTGTGGTTTTGATTTTCCTAATAACTAATGACATTGAACATCTTCTCATGTGCTTGTTGCTCATGTTTAAATCTTCTTTGGAGAAATGTCTATTCAAGTTTTTGGCCCATTTTTGTATTAGGTTGTTAGTTTTTGTTGTTGTTGATTATAAAAGTTCTTTATATATTCTCGATATTAATCTATTTTCAGATTTGATTTGCAAGTATTTTTTCCCCTTCTGTAGGTTGTCTTTTCACTCTTTTTTTTTTTTTTAAGATTTTATTTATTTATTTGTCAGAGAGAGAGAGAGGGAGGGAGAACATAAGCAGGCAGAACAGCAGGCAGAGGCAGAGAGAGAGAAGCAGGCTCCCTGCTGAGCAAGGAGTGGGAGTTGATCCCAAGTCACTGGGATCATGATCTGAGCCAAAGGCAGCAGCTTAACCAGCTGAGCCACCCAGGTGTCCCGTCTTTTCACTCTTGATAGTATCCTTTGTTACATGAGTTTGATAATGTTCAGTTTGTCAGTTTTTTCTTTTGTTGTCAGTTGTTTTGGTTTTAAACCACAAAACCATTACCAAATAGGATGTCATAAAGCCCTACCTCTATGTTTTCTTTTAAGAGTTGTATACTTTAAGCTCTAAAGTTTAATTCTTTGATCCATTTGAGTTAATTTTTTATGTGGTATAAGGTAAGGGTCCAGTTTTATTCTTTTGCATATGGATATACAGTTTTCCTGGCACCATTTGTTGAAAGAGTGTCCTTTTTGCATCAAATGTTCTTTGCACCTGTATTGAAAATCAATTGACCATTTATGTGGATGTTTATTTGTGGGCTTTGTGTTCTATTCCATTGTTCTATGTCTGTATTTATGTCAGTATAACACTGTTTTGAATGCTGTATCTAAGTAGTAAGTTTTGAAGTGCAAGGGTGAGTCCTCCAACTTGGTATTCTTTTTGAAGACTATTTTTGCTGTTTGGGATCCCTTGAAATTACATATGAATTTTAGGATAGTTTTTGTTCTATCTGCTTGTAATACATTTGTTCATTTATATTTTAAAAAGGGCAGATTGAAAAAAATTTGTGAGTGCTCCAAAAAATAAATTCTTTTAGGTTTCTTATAGCTGCCAACATATAAGGTGATACAAAATATACCAAATTGATCTATACACTGAAAAAAAATCATACTCTCAAGTGTACAGTGAGACTATTGTATAATGGATTTGATCTTTGTAACTTTTAGAGATGCCTTATTATTTTAAAGCTGTATCACTTTGGAGACATTGTTATATAGTGTGTGAGAGTATGGAATCAGACATACCTTTGTTTAAATCCAGGCTCTGGCATTCATAAGTATGCCTGGGCAAGTGACTTGTCTTTGAGTTTTGGTTATCTCAACTGTAAAAAGAAAATAATAATAGGGTTGTTATAAAAGTTAAATGTAATAACATACAAGGATTTGTAGTGAAGAGTCAGATACAATTTAATACTCAAATGGTAAGTAGCTAAAAAAAATTTAGGCTTATGTGATTTCTTTTTAATGCGGTTATCCTTTTGGGTAGATGTTCGATAATGGAAGAGTGGGCAGCTGATGATCTGTGTTCTGCCTGCTTTGCCTCTAACAAGCTTGTAGGATTGAAGATGATTCTGGACTGGAGTTTTGTCATTTGTAAAATAAGGTCTCTTTCAGCTATAAATCTTCAGTTATGTCTTCATTTTTATTTTTCTCTGTATTCTCTTTCGGAACCCTTGTTAGATGTATTCTGACCTATCTTATTCTGTCTTCCTTGTCTCAACTTCTTTTTCCTGTATTTACCTCCTTGTCTGTCCTGCATTTGGAGTGATTTCCTTGGGTTAATCTTCCTAGTTGCTAATTATCAGCTGTGTATTGTTCAGGCTAGCTGTCGAGGTCCTCGCCACCAAATAAGATCCCTCCTCCTTTTATTTCTAGTTCCTATTTGATTCTTTTTCAGATATGCCTGGTCGTTTTCATACTATCCATTTTACCTTGTTACTTCTCTTATTTGTCTTCTTCAACATTTCAGACACAGTTGTCTTAAGGTTTCTTTTAGTCTGTTGAATGAGGCCTAACTCTTGTGGTGCAAATTCTGCCATCTGCATCACCGCTCTGGGTGGTGGGTGCAGTTTTTCCAGTCTGCATGGGCAGACCTTGGCAATTCTTGGCTTTATTCAGGTAGTTCTTGTCCACTGAGCAGCATTCATAAAAAGTGCCACCTGGGCACCTCTCACCAAGGTGTCATCAGTGCACCCCTCCAGTGGCTGAAGCCCATGACTGATTCTAGAACTCCTTCTTCCTGGGAGTTTTATTGGCTTTAGTTCCTGCTTACTGTTCTTTCTTTATTTCCTTTGTTTCTAGCATTTGGGGGAGTTCCCTTCCTTGGGTATAAACTTGGACATGTAGCCTAAAGTTCTTTTCATATATTCTACCCACTCTGTGTTTTCAGATTGACAGATATCTTCCCACAGGAGACGAGTAGACCATTTTTGTCATATTGGAAGCCCCTGCAGACATGTACTTGTCTATTTCCCTAATAAGTCTTTGGACTCTTTGATTAAACATACCCCCTGCCTTTTAGCCCTGGAGTAAAACTTAATAAAGTTGGTACTCAGTACCTAGCTGTTGAATGAGTGAATGAATGCATGGTTTCCAGTTTTGAAGTATAGTATACCATTGGCAAAACTTTAAACTTTATTGTTGCTTAGTTGTTTTTTTTTTTTTTTCTGCTTTATTTTCTTTTTAAATCAACTACATAACCTATTTTAGTTAAAGTGAACTGAATTAGAGGGTGGGTTGTGGAAGGGAGAATTACCCACAAACCAAAACACAGTAGAGAGTTCAAAACTGCATCAGGAATTAGTATTCCAAAGAGAGAGGTAAATATCAATAAGCCACTAAAAGATATTCTTAGAATCAGTGAAAAGCCCCCAGGGACCCTTCTGAAAGGAAAGAGCAGTGTTATCAGCTCCCCCTGTACCAACCATTTATGTTTTTTCATGAAATTCACCTCCTTATCTTTATAGGCAGACTTTGATAAAAGATTGCCGACTAAGTAGTGTGTTTTTTCTTGACTTCCAAAACCGCTTTAATTTTCTCATAAATACCAAGATAATCTCACTTAAACTAAGTGCCTCTTTGCATCTCAGGCAGAGCCTATTTTTCTGCTCTTCAGCTCGAGGAGGGTTAATATTGGCTTTGAATGAACATCTGCTGGCCCCATATTGACACAGGAATAAATTATTCAGCATGTAGTATTTGGGAATTTAAAAGCTCCATGATGAATTCTACAAAACTATATTATGTCTCTGACATTCTAGGGTTTCATTATTTTGTCTTCAATTATTCACAAAGGCTTTTCCCCTCTCAGAGTACATATGGAATTCTTCAGATCAAGTGAGCCCAAGGCTGTAAGGATGGAAGACTGTATTAAGACGTGATGTTTTCCTTTTTGTTTTGGTAGTATTTTTCTTTTTAGGTGGATTAAACAACCCCCTTTCTACACATACAAGAAAGAGATATGTTTGTTGTGAGAGTGAGTTCCTCTGTTTGCAGAGCACACGTTGTTAGGACGCACTCTGTGTGCAGTGTTACCGGTCCTTTCTTAACAGCTTCAGAGAAATGTTTCTTGAAGATTATAACAGTAATTCTCAAAATTTATTTACTATAAAAAAATTGTCTGTTTCCTATATGTGCATAGATTGGTGTTTTAAAATCCAAAGTTGAGGGCGCCTGGGTGGCTCAGTGGGTTAAGCCGCTGCCTTCGGCTCAGGTCATGATCTCAGAGTCCTGGGATCGAGTCCCGCATCGGGCTCTCTGCTTAGCAGAGAGCCTGCTTCCCTCTCTCTCTCTGCCTGCCTCTCCATCTACTTGTGATTTCTCTCTGTCAAATAAATAAATAAAATCTTTAAAAAAAAAAAATAAAATAAAATCCAAAGTTGAGCAAAGGCGGTGGCGGGGGGACAAGAGGGGGTCTCCTAAATATCTCTTGAATCTTTTTTCCGTTTCTCCACTATTGGTACATTAAGTCCGGCCCTCTTTATGTCTGATGGCATTGTTGTGATGACTTCCTACTAACTCAGGGATTCTTAAGTGTGTGTGTATGAGTGTGTGGGGAGGGGAGGGTGTGTCTGTAGCAGTCTGGTGTAGCCTCTGATTACAAAAAAGACTGTAGAAATATGGCTTCATCCATGGAGTCTTGTACAGCTCAAAGTGTGAAATATATTCTAGTTTAACCTAAGCCAGACTCAAAAAATATTTCATCGAAGCTAAAACTTTCCATTCTTGTGATTAACCCCAAAGCAAATTTTTGAAGTCTGAGAAGAACACATTAAACCATGAAAAAAACAACTTTTTTTTTTTTTGGATGAGCAGATAACTAATACTATTAGTTATTCAAAAAGCCTAGAAACTAAGAATAAAGACCCAGATTTTCTTAACAGCATTAATTCATATACACAATCCATTCAATTCCTAAAATTGCTAATAAATCTTATAGATGCACAGAATGTATAATATAAAAATAAGTTAAAACAGCTATGAGAAAATTGTGCTTTATCTAGGATGTAGTTAATGTTTAAACTAGCCACTTGAACACTGCTCTTATAGCTCTTGTTAGTGACTATTTTATATACAATGTGTGTAGGAAGGGACAAAGAAAGGTGAGAGATAATGGATCTGTTTCTCTCCAGTGCTTATGTTGCTTTCTGCTAATGAGTTAGATATGGGAAAAGGTGCATTTACTTACTCTTTCAACCTTCTGGGTATATACTGGAAAGGTATGCTGGTTTTGTACATGAAGATAACATTACTGTCTCATCTTCACTGTAACATAATGCTGGGTTAATTTTTAGAAGTGTCAGGTACTCTGGGGGATTAAGGGAAATGTGCTGGGATAATGTCATTCATCTGCTTTTTTTTTTTTTAAACCAGCTTGTTAGTGGAAAGTTAATTCAGATCTTTTCTGGGTTACAGTAGGAAATGATTTGTTTTCATATTTTGCCCCACATACATAATAGCATGAATTATAATAATTGCATACCTTTGTATCTAACTGTTTACGGAGCATTTTTTACTTATTTGATCCCATTTTGTCTTCACAGTAACTTGTGACACGGGTATGTCAGGGATTATTTATCTCTGTTTCACAGAAGAAGAAACTGAGGCTGAGAGAGGCTGTGACTTACGTAAGGTCACAGAGTAAGTAAGTGGTAGAGTGGAGATGGGATCTCAAGCCCTCTTAGCTCCTTCCTATGCCCTTTTTTTTAACTCCAGGCAGAGAAGCTCTTTGCGTTCTCTTCAGTATCTTTTTGTACTGCTCAGGCAGATGGATGGGCGTTTGTTCAGTCTTGGTAATGGACATGGATTATGTCCCCATCTGCTTGGTAGAAAATCAGTCACTATACTGAGCAATGTCCATTTAAAATATTAAATTGCATCAAAACTTATGACATTTAAAGTGCATTTACAATTTAGTTAAGATAACAATTTCATCTGTTTCTATGTAATTACAGAGATTTTCAGTCACTTTAATTTAGCAGACTGGAAAAATATGACCTCTGGCTACATGGCCTTTTTACTTCACAAATGTGTGTGTGTGTGTGTGTGTGTGTGTGTGTGTCTGTAACTGATGAACTTGGGGAGGTTTCATTACTTTCTGCTCTGCTTTTCCAAGGGCTCTAATTGTCTCTACTGCAACCCCCAAGCCTCTTCCTCCTGTCTGCTGACAGCAGTCAGGATTTCCACGTGACATAGAGCAGCAGATTATTGATTTTGTTTTTTGTGTCAGGGCACTGTGTGTGTCACTTGAGGTGGTCTTGTGGGCATTTAGTTCATCAGCGATTATGCACAGGGCCCACTTTAGCTTGAGCTGGGAAGGAAATGTCAAACAGGGAAGGGCTGGGACGATTCTTTTAAGAGTGAGCATCAGGGAATTTATACCAGAGAGAAACACGAAGCTGTCACTTCTCCTTCAGCGTTTCACTTTGATTTCCAGTTGGCATGTTTAAAGAGCCTGACATTTCGTTTCTCCTTGTTCACTTGAGCAGGGAGTATGGGATCAGAAGCCATCGATTGGTTAGCAGTAGTCTATAACTCTTAAATAGCATTCGATCATGAATGAAAGCTCCACATATTTGAAAGTTAGCCCCCAAATAATTGGGTATATCTTCAGCCCGTGGATTTCTTTCCTGTTTTGGTTCAAACATGGGAAAGTCGCTCCAATTCTACTAGGTTTCTCTGAAGCCTCAGCTCTTTTCAGGTGAGAGCAAATTCCAAGAACTTATGGAAATCTGTGTGCTTTATCCTGTCCTCAGATAATCTCAGGAGGCCTACTACACTAGGCCTGTACCTACTATCTCATGAGAACCCCAGTGAGTCCTGAATATCATGTCTTCCCCATGGCCCCTCAGCGGCATTATCCCTTTCAAGGATGGGAGGCACATGAGAGGACTTAAGTGCTGCCATGCACGTGCGTAGAGGCTGGGGTTGCATCTACTGCTTTCGGTTTTGTTTGTTTGTTTGTTTTTGTTTTTACAAACTGAGACATCTATGAGCTTTGCAGTTGTCCCTGGCATCTAGGAGAGTCATGGTTGTTTTCTTCTATGACTTTTACCCAAGGAGGGATTTTTCTCCTCTCACAGCCCTCAAGCACTAGGTGAACTGTCTGAAACCAAGGCACAGGTTCTAGACTAACTTGGAACACTGGTAAGGCATGTGCTTGGCTCTTTCTGGCTGGCTTCATGCTTGAGTGGCAATCCTGCTTTCAGTTTTAATTGGTTGATACCAGTCTGATAGTTCTGAAGGGAGATGTCAAAACCCCATCGCTCTAAGTCCCTTTCTCAAAATGTGTGAGATGGTGTGGATGCTGTTCTACCTGCTGCCCTTCTCTATGGGCCTCACCTAGCCTGAATGGGGCATTACCCAATTTTTGAGTTTTCCCTCACTCCTATCACACCTTCCTGGAACAATGGATTGGACATCTTACTTTCATGGTACTCTCTGCTTCCTCCCCTTCCTCTAAATTATCTGCATCGTCTGTACATAGAAAATGTTGTATGTTACAGAGATTGGCCGTCTGTGAAGTATGTACCAAGAATGGCTGTTAGGAAATTTTCATGGCTACTCAAGGAGGTTATGTCCACAAGTCCCACTCCTTGTCACCCATAGGGGCTTTTGTCAGCTGCATACCCTAACAGGTGGTAGCTTTGAGATCTTTCCCTGATATAGTGGTCCCCTGTCTACCAACTTGGATGCCATTCTCAAACTCTGGTGAGTTTGGAGCTGGTGTCACCCCTCCTGACTTTTAGATATTTCCAGTGAGCAAAAAGTAGACCCAGTATTTTCAATAAGAGCTGTTGGCCGACACATGTCTTCATCCCCAGCTATTTAGGTTGTTGTCCCTAATCCAGTGTGACACATTAGAATGAAAGCAGTGTGAAACTTGGGTGCCCCATTTTGACAAGGTTGGTAATGTCTGGTATAAAGAATGATAAACCATGAACTGACATGGGAAGAGTTAGACCTGAGTGTCTGTCCCAGATCTCCCACCTATTACCTTATGCCCTTGGGTAACTTATTTACCTTTCTGAACATTAACTTCTGCTTTGAAGATGGGCTAATCGTACCTATTTCACAGATTGTTGTTGAAATTAAATGATACCAAATTAAATGATACTATATATAAAGACCATCCAGGGTAGTGAGTACATGACATTCAGTGTTTGTTTTCCTTTCTTCCACATGAACCGTCCCTACCACCAACTCCCACCCTGAAGATTTAATAAGGACTTACAGGTTTATAAGACAGAATGAGTGATTCAGTTTAGTTATAGAGGAAACAGTTTCTTGCCCATGAATGCCAACTTTTTTTTTTCTGAGAGAAGGTTTTAACATTGAATGAATTCTCAATTATTTTAAATACTTTAATATAATTTTGTTTGAAGTGAAATGATAGACTGTGTAACTATTTAAGATCCCTTCAAGCCCTGGAGTTTTATGATTCTTTGTAGTTTTTGAAAAACCAATATAATATGCCTTTCTGGGTTTTAAGTTCTGATTTCTATGCAGTAAAAGTCTTAGAAAAAAAGAGAGAGCTTCATAAGAAATTTTTCTTGTTTATGTAACCGGAGCATTCATGTTTTTGTGATGATGTTTTCTTTTAAAAATAAAAACAACTAAAAATGAATTTCTTTGCCAAACTCTCAAAGTGGTTTTGCCTTGGGCTCTGTGAGCAAGCTCGGGCAGATCCATAAAAGGTCACTGCAGGCACCTCAGCTAACTCCGTGTCCTTCGCTCTCTAAGGAGATGGGGGCTTGTGGGGAAATAGAGCAGGAGGCCCCGGGGAAGGAGACGGTTCTGGACTTGAGGATTCAATAGTCCCGTGCACTGTATAAGGAGTTTTAGGGGGTGATTATTAGCATTGTGGCAACAGTTATTTTTCTTTCTTCCCTGTGAGCTTTTATTTTGGGGGTCTAGCTTTGGAAGTTCTGTTAACTAGCACTTTATTGGCTGTAGTATGGCATATTCCTTTGTGGTTCAAAATATTTGTGGCTGTTGTGGGTTTTTCTTTTTAATTTCAGTTCCTGTAATATTAAGACCAGCTGGTTAAAGTTATTTATTTTGATACAGAAAGGTATTATGACTAAACTGTGCTAAATAAAACTTCAGTCAGGGAGGCGGCATACTATAACGGGAAAGAGCAGAGGCTTTGAAAGTTAGATCTGAGTTTGAGTCCCAATTCAATTGGTAATAGAGTGTGTGTGACATAGGGCAAGGTGCCCAGCCTCTCACAGGCTCCTATCCCTCACTTGAAAAAATAAGTTACTAATTCTTATGTTTCAGGGTGGTTGAGAGTGTTAATTTATATCATGTGTTCTATATGTAAAGGTCTACCCACGTTAGTACCTTTCTTACCCTTCCTCTTCTACTCCTTACTCATAAAAGAATCCAACCTCTGATTTTCATAGAGCTAGAGCCTTACCAGATCCTCTGGAGATGAAAGAAGAGAAAAACCCTGCCTTCTTCCTCCTAATTAAGATCGGGGAGACTCATTTTCTCACCCCTTTGGGAAACTTCCTTATCCCAATGGTGGGCTATATCTTATTTCATGCAGATTATGGAATTAGGATGATTATAAAATAGCTTTGATTGGGGCATAAATGGAGTGTCTGTGTGGTTGGTAATTATAATAATTCCAATCAGAAGAATGGATTTATTATTCTCAGTTGTATTTCTTTTAAACTACTATATTTTCCAGCATGTGAGAGACTCAGTCTTATAACTTCCTTAATGCTTTCAGACTCTTGGGTTTGGCAGGTAGTATCAGGTTTAGTACTAGCAGCCAGGTATTTGTCATGTGTTGATTTTTACACATATTTCAAAAATACCTAGATTCTTTGTATCAAGAAGGAAAGCTGAAAAAATTTTGAGTTGAGATTATTTTAGAGACAACACGGTTGAATTTGCTATTTTCTTGGAAATACTGCTTCAGGGGGTATGAATTTCATTCTCTCTGGTTAGCGGTTCTTCAAGATGCAGCTTAAAAGCCCTTGTTTTGAACATGGTCTAATTTCTGAGTTGTGAGACACCGCACTAGATTGCTGGACCAGTGATCCCAGGACAGGCGTGTGTATGTGTTTGTGTGTGTGTGTGTGTGTGTTTAGCACATTCTTTCACAGGCCTAGATCAGACAGCAAATGACTTGTAGAGTGACTAAGGCTGTTTAAAATAATAAGTGTTTTTTGTTTCTATTGTATTTTATAATATTGCTAAAAAGTAATAGTGGTGTGTGTGTGTGTGTGTGTGTGTGTGTGTGTGTGTATGGCTGTGTTCATATATAAACAATAGCATATATTCAATGTTGAAATAAAGAATCCTTTTCTTCATCCTCTTTGTAAGCTCCCAAGGAAATTAAAAATAACAGAACACCGGGTTAATCCAAGTTTTTAGTGTTCATGTAATTTTTTAAATAGGTAGAAGCTAGTTTTATATCAGCACTGGAAAGCTGTGGAACAGCCAGCTGTACTGGTGTGCAGAATACATAACTCAGTGAAAATGTTGCTGCAGACAGCCTGGGCTCCAGTAGATGTTTATAGATGTTTACACATGTTCCAAATTAAATTATATTCATCTCCGGTGCCATGTTCTACAAATCTCACAAAAAAGACTTACCTGTGATCCATAAAAGTAATCCTTTGGAATTCTCAAATTAAACTGAGGACATTGTTGCTCCTTTGTATAAGAAACTTTTAAAGACATATGTGAGTTTCCCATCCAGGCTTTTCTGTCTAACCTCTACTGTATTTTATTCTAAATTTAAACAACTTCATGGATTGGGTATTTGGGAGATAGTTGACTGTGAGGTAAATTTATAAAATTTTGTGTATCTCATTTATGAGGTGTATTTTTCATTATGTGTACATGTGTATGTATGTTCCCTTCTGCTACCAACTAGAAGTTGTGAGTGAAAACATTTCTTTTCATTTAACCGTTTGTGTGTGTGTGTGTGTGTGTGTGTGTGTGTGTGTGTGTGTGTGTGAATAGCAGAGGCTGATGTGAATTAAAAGGTGTTTGGAATTTCCTCTTGTGGGTATAGTAAAAATTTTAGTCTGGGTCTGAACGTGTATTTGTTACTTTCTCACACTTGTTTGAAAAGTGCTCTATAGTTTAAGCTATTCTAGCTTCTCTTATCTCTTAGCCTCTGTGATATAGTTATAACATGATCAGTAGTTTGCTGTACAAATTAGACATGCTGCATGAATACATTTATCATACATACATCAATATGAAAGATGGGTTTTTAACATATGATTTAACATATATGCATGTGTATGTAATTTTATACACATTTTTGTGTGTATCATGCACACATAAAATCATGCACACATAAAATCGTGGGTCTTGTAAATTAACTTCCATCTTGTGTTTTGTCCACTTTTGTCTATGAAGATTTTATAACCAAATGACTATTTTAAACCAATTTAAGCCAAAGCAAAAAGTGAGAGTAATTCCAAATTTTATAAAATAATATATATCTTATGTTTGAATAGAAAAATACAGGCAATATGTAAGTGATCTCTGTGTGATAGGATGAAAAGATGAGTTTACTTTTGTTGTGCTTTTGTATTTTTCCCAAATTTTTTAGAATGAACACATATGAGAAAAATACAAATACTTTAAAATAAATATAGTTTAAATCTCATTGAAAGAAACATCTTAAACCTATTCTACCTCTTAGTGGAGAAATACATGTTTATATTTGATTAGTAATATGGTAAATGTGGTAGCATAAAGAACTTGGGTCCAAATTGCAAACTTAACTGTAAAATAATTAAGTAATATTACCTTTTTATGTCACCATCACATAAACATGTTAATTAAACTCTGAGAACACATTTTTCTAACCTAGGCCATATGTAGCAATTAGGAAGTTTAACACAAAAAACAACAGTTTTTAAGTTACGTCCAGAGTACAATACATACCAAAATCTGCCAACATGAAAATATCTTTATGATATAGGCTGAGTTAGTTTAAATATTGGGGGGGAAACCCCCATAAAAATTGGGAAGTCTGACAAATTTCAAAAGAAACATGAAATTTAACCATGTTATTATGACTTCGCAATTAATTGAGCAGCTTTTTCCCTTGCTCTGTTGTCTTGATGTATTGGTCTTCAAATGCCCACAATTCTTGTTTTCTTTTATCTTCAATTCATCTTAATTAGCCAGTTGAACTAAGGCAGTACTCTTGACCTTTGTGATAGATGTATCTTAGGATCATCAGTGCATTAGTTCTTATTGGGATTGTTGTAGGCTTCTTGAAGATGCCACATGTTGTACTCTTTGGAGATACTAAAGTATTTTCTCTTTCTGGTCGTCTAGTTTAATTCAGTATTTCAGGGGCTGTTAATACTGGAAAAAGTCATCTGAGGGATGAAAAATGTGGTATTTGCAAGGTATTCATTAATCTGTAAAATATTATTTTCTTTACTCTGGTCATTTTATTTTATTATTTTTTTTTTACTCTGGTCATTTTAGAGAGAACCTTGGGTGCAGACCCTATTTATTAGAGACTCCTGAATGCATAAATCAATTTTGACGTTTTCTTTGGTCTAATGATAATGTGACTTGTTAATAATTACTGTAGTAACTTCCAATTAATGAGAATTGTGACTTCAGATTAGGTTCCTTCTAATTAGTACTTTGTCATTTTACTTCATCAGAAAGTGGTGTTTGCTGGTCTGGAATTAAGAAGAGTTCCATTTGGCAATAGGTGGTTCATTAACACATGGAAAGAAATAGACTGGCTCACACCCTTCTTTGCCAATTGCGAATGTTTTGTTAAAAGGAAAAGCTTGCCTTCCTTTGTGGGGGATGGTTGTGACAGATTTCTTATACAAAACTCTTACATTAGGTTTTCTCTTTAGGGAGGAGGTGTTTGAAAAGGAGACATTGAAATGAAACCAAGTGTTATAATCACAAGGCTCTCAATGATAGTGAATGTGGAAGAATTTTTTTTTTTTTTTTTTTTTTTTTTTAGATTTTTTATTTGTGGGGAGAGAGTGAGAGGGAAAGAGGAGGGGCAGAGGGAGAAGGAGAGAAGCAGATTCTCTGATGAACACGGAGCCCTACAATCACTGAGCAGGACGCTGAAGTCACTATCTGAGCCCAGATCATGACCTGAGCTGAAATCAAGAGTCAGCCGCTTATCTGATTGAGCCACCCAGGAACCCCGAACATGGAATTATTAAGAAGAAATTTGGAATGCCTCAGCAGTTAACCACTCTATAAATAAAGAAGATCTCATTTCATAGAATAAGATTTTAGAATGTTACAGCTTTAAAGAACCTTAAGATATCACTTAACCCAGCCCCTCACTTTAGAAATGATGGAATTAAGGGCCAGAGAAGGCAAGTAATTGAAATTAACGTAGCTGGTCAGTAACAAGGGTAAAGGGAGCCCAAGGTTTCTTTACTCCTTGAACAGTTTTCTAGTTTACTACCATATATTATTACTTCTTAATTGTGCTCTCAGGAAATTTAATCTAGCCTAAATGTTTTGCAGGAAATGTGATTATGATTGAACTAGAGGCTAGAAAATATAGCAATTTGGGGCACCTGGATGGCTCAGTGGGTTAAACCTCTGCCTTTGGTCGTGATCTCAGGGTCCTGGAATTGAGCCCCTCATCAGGCTCTCTGCTCAGTGGGGAGCCTGCTCCCCACCCCCGTCTGCTTCTCTGCCTGCTTTTGATCTCTGTCTGTCAAATAAGTAAAATCTTAAAAAAAAAAAGAAAAGAAAAGAAAATATAGCAATTTATTTTTTTTTAGATTTGTCAAAAAATTTGGTACAAAATTATGCCAGAGAGATTTAACTTCTTTCACCATAATTAAACAAAGTAAGTGATGAATAAATATAAGGATTTTGAATTTGGGCATGTAAATTCTTTTTAAATTAAATGTCATTTTGAATAAAGGAGCCCAAATATGTAATTTAAGAGATTTTCCTAGAAGTAGGTATAGCTACTATAGAACGGTGGATAGAGGCACTGAATGGTCAGGTCAGAATTGAATGTTGGCAGAACAATGAGCATAACCTCGTTCATTTTCATGTAGAAGTAACCCCCTAGCATTATTGAAGAGCTTTCTCTGTTGTTGCAATGTGAGACAAAAGCTTGAAAGGATTGGGTTTTGAGAGGATACTGATGTCTCCAGACTATTTTGATTTCAAATACACTGATATCTGTATACAAAGTTATATCTATTTATGTTGAAATCTAGAGGCCTTCACTCTCAGGGGAGGATGAGCAAGACAGCAGGAAGAGATCAACTTTCTAGGCCTCCCTTTTTGTTTTTATTACAAGGTGTTTTTACAGTTGTTACTTTTGTCCAGTTTTTAAAGCAAACTATTCAGATTGTTTGAAATAACCATAAGAAAATTTGAATGATTTTCAAATAGACTAAATTGAGCCCTTATAATTTAAAATCGTTTTATTTTTGTTTGGGTTGGCCCTACTTATTGCTCTGAAATATTTCTTGAGGAAGGACTTCTTCGGATCTGTGGTCTCCCTGGCAAATGAAATCAGTGTAAGCTCTTGAATTTCAAATGCATGTTTTTTACATTTAAATTACTGTCCTCTGCTATAGGAAGAGCTCATGGAAAGCATGTATAGTTCATAAGGCTGGACTCTTGCAGTGAAATTAGAGGCCATTAGAACTCTTGGTCTTATTTCCAACTGAATTAGTTAACTGCCTGTTAAGGTTCAGAGCTTATTGACCAATAGGCATTTATTACCCTGGCCATAATGACACAATGATTTCCATTAAATTCCAGAGTTTATGGAAATAAAAAAGAGATCTTGTGAAGAAAGTGGTGAGTGGTTGCTTTTAGTTATTAGGATTAATTAGGCATTTAAATGTAGATATAAAGTATGTTTTAAAAACAAGTATTTCTCTTTCATTGCTCCAAGCCAATTGTGCTGCTGGAAATGAAGATTTTGTTGTTGTTCTTTCTTAAAGTACTCCGGGCTCTCTTGTTTCACAAAGTGTCTACTCTGAAATTGTTGAGCCATGTCTTTGGAGAGTACTTATCAATATTACAGGATATTTGGTAGTTTAACATTTGCCATTGATAATATTCAGGGTAATTTCAAAAATAATCAACATGGTTGGTATAGGATATTAAATGTGTTCATCTGGGAGCTTAAGAAAATGATTTGTCTTTTTTCCAAGGACTTTTAGTGTAAGAGTTTCAGAACCTGTTTTCCCATCACTTCTATATTTTTATTTAATTATGGTCACCATTTTATAATTAATAAGGATTCTTTACATAAGATATCAACTAAATTAGGGGCTTCACATATCGTTTTTTGAACTTGTAGTGGTTAAAAATGTATCTTAGGAGCTACTTAAAAGAACTTATTAAAAAATTAATGTATCCTGAAAGAAGGTAGAGAGAATGACAGATTATGAAGTAGAACCTAGTTTTTAAGCTTTTGGGATTCTATCCATTACATTAAAAATTGATATGGGATCTGAATATTCATCTCTAAGATCATTTGAAATGATAAGCTGCAGAATTAGAGCTACTTCTCTGTAGAAGGCTAATTTGCAAGTGTCAGGCAACATTCCTTTCAAACAACTTGAAATGGGTTTCTTAATTTGCTTTAGAAGTGTAGTTTCAGAAAGTTGATGCAAGCAAGCACATTTGCATTTCCTCTGGACAGGATAAATCCACTTCATTGATATTAGTTTGGATAATTTTTCCCCAAGGGGCAGTGCATCTTTTTCAAACCCAGAGATCCAAGAGCTTTATGGGTAAAGCTTGCTAGGTTAAATTCTTATCTGTCCTGGCTGGGGAGCATGCTGAGCCACATAAAAGATGTAAATATGGATTAAGTCTTTCTGGATTTCAGCATCTAAGCAATGGAAGGAGAGAACTGAGATTTTGAAAGACATTAAGTTCAAGGCATGAATTTGGAAGCAGTCAGGATTGCAAATTTAGGAAAAGCAGAATGAGAGACCTTGTAGGTGGAATGGAATTCTTTAGTTAATAAATATTTATTGATGGATAAATTATATCTCTATGGTAGGTTGTATGTATATAGATATGAATAAAAAATAACCCCTGCTTTTGAAGAACTTATTTTCCATTAATTTGTTCGTTTGTTTGTTCATTTAGTAATCTTTGGGTACCTACTGTGTATCAGATAACCACACTGGGGATACAAAGATGAAAATGCATCGTCTTTGCAGTGCAAGAGTTTTCACTCTGTGGAACACATTCCTGAGATACCTGTTTGGGCATGGAAAAAGTGCTCCCTTATCAATGCTGTTTTAGAGGGTAGCTACATGCTGTAGGAGTGGAGACCTGGCTTCAGAGTTGGATAGTTCTGGGTTTGAATATGTTCTGTTGCTTACAGCCTATTACTTTGGGCAAGTGACTTAACTTTTATCAGCTTCAGGACACTTATCTTTAAAGAAAGGCATCATAATAATCTAACTTACAGGATTATTAAGACTAAATAACATTACTTATGTGAAAGTTCTTGCCATATCCTAATAAACATTAGTTCCATTTCTGATCTTTTCTGTAATATTGCTAGTCCTGTGATTTACTGACATTTTGTATGAACTAGGTATTATGAACTGGCTGGATAATATAACCATACATATAAATTACATATAAACCATACATACAAATTATAGCATAATTTGTTTACGGTAAAATGCTTAAAACATTCTGAGCAACTGACTTGAAAGTGAACTTCTAGAAAACACTAATTTTGTACGTTGGGGAAGACCCATAATCAATTCTTACATGTACTTGTGTATATGTTGTTTTGAAATAATTCTTTCTTTTAAAGATTTCATTTATTATGGAGAGCATGCATTTGCATACATGCAAGTTGGGGGAGGGGCGGAGGAAGAGGGAGAATCTTAAGCAGATTCCGCAGAACCCAGTCAGTATGGGGCTTGATCTCAGGACCTGAGACAATATCAAGAGTCAGACACTCAACCAACAGAGCCACCCAGGCGCCCTGATCTTTAATTATTCAATATGCAGTTTTTATATATCTCCCCACATTGACTCTATGCTTTCTGAAAGCTGAGATTAATGATCTCTTCCTATATACCCCTATAGCAGTGAATTCATTTATACACAGTAGGTAGAGAACACATTTTTTTTTTAAGATTTTATTTATTTATTTGACAGAGAGAGATCACAAGTAGGCAGAGAGGCAGGCAGAGAGAGAGGAAGGGAAGCAGACCCCCCTGCCGAGCAGGAAGCCCGATGCGGGACTCGATCCCAGGACCCTGAGATCATGACCTGAGCCGAAGGCAGTGGCTTAACCCACTGAGCCACCCAGGCGCCCGGAGAACACATTTTTGATAAAAGGTGAAACAGTTACAGAAAAAAAAAGTGCCAAAGATTAATTTAATTAAAAATATGAAATCATTTTTGACTCTGCAGTTTAAAACCCGATAACAAAATAATACTAGAAAATGTTTCAGTCCAAAAGTTTTATAGCGGGCTTAAATGATAGAGGGAGCAATGTTAGCAATTTGTGATCTCCAGGAGCGATGCGTCATTGTTGCAGCAAAAGGTACCTGTCAAGTAAGCACACTAGAGTTATGTGGTGCAAGAGACCTTACCGGGTCAAAGAGGAGCACGAATCTGGAACTGTTTAGCCAATCGAGCCACCACTTGTCTGTGAATGTTACTATTTATGCATGATAATCAAAACCTAAGTTTATTAATAGAGTTACGCAGTTGCTTTTGGTGGCTATGCTTGTTTTCAAATGATTTTGCAAAGTATAGATAATCCCAGTGAATAGGCATGTGATATTATATTGATTATATTTGATATGTATATTACATTGATAGTATATCTGAATAAAATCTTCCAGACATTTCTCAGTCAAAATAATCTTTTAAGTTTCTAGTTATGTAGGAACTGCTATGCTGTTCTGATGGCTCTTTTTTGAAAGGGAATTCCTTTGTCCCATCCCTGCTGTTTCTTTTTTGGAATTGCCATAATTTCAAGAGGAATGCATCACCGAAAGGACTTCTGATGAATGAAAGCTGCCTGTGCCTGTTGGCAGGCACTAAGTAGGCTCTAAGCAAACTGCAATTCATTGAATCTTAGCAGGGCTATTAAGAAAATAAGTGCAAATTGTCAGGAGAAGAGAGGTTTCCTCCTTAACATCATCCTTTAACTCTTGGGTAAGAAATGTTAGGCAAGAAAGAGACTGTTTCAATTTGTCATCCTCCTGAGACCTTAAGATGTTATCTGTAGTGTTGAAATAAACCATTTCTTTCTATAAGCAGAGAAAATGAGAAAATGGTTTATGCCCAGATTGGTCCATTTAGTTAGGAGGACAGTCACATAAATAACTACCTAAGAAAACAAAAACAAAGAAAGAAAACGGGAAACCTGAATCCCTGGCATAAACCCTTTCAGGATTCAAGTCTCTGTAAATAGGATGTGCAGGACAGAACTGCCTGCTTACGGCTGTAATGGGCTTAGGGGAAGTCATTGTGCACCTTAACCTCTTTACGTAGTTTTTCCAACTGTAACATAAAAGCCATTTTCTTTTCTAAGGGGCAAGCTAGATTATAAAGTTGTAAACGACATGTGGGTTTGTTGTTGTTGTTGTTTGGTTTGTTTTAATAAGCAGTTTACCTGGTTAGATTCAGGGCATTTTATGGACTTTGGTTCCAATGCCAGTTAGGTTTTCAGAGAATTTGTGGTTCTTTTGTGTGTATCATCCATTGACCAGTCTGAGAATTGGGTGGTAGTTTAGTTCTCAAAACCTTGGTATGCTATTTAGTGTCATATCTAGAACACATCTTTATGGGATTATTCTCAAAAGTTCCCTTCTCTATCAGATGTCCCTGACACTTTCCAATTCTCTGGCTGCCCCCTTCCCTTCCCATTCTCTAGCTGAAACTGGGACTTTAGTTTCCCTGCTTTGCCATGCATCACATATATGAGGCATCAAATAGTGAGAGGGCAGAGAGAAAGAAAAAAACATTGGGACTCAGCCTGTACTCTTGAGAGTAGAGCTCTTGGGACCAGAGAAAAGGGTCCCTCAGAATTTGGGATGCCAGTCTAGCAACCACTGCTTTTGCTATTCCTGTTAATTGCCTGGGGTGTTAGACTGGGAAAGAATGGAAAGAGGACTTAAAATACAGAATTTTTTCCACTCTTACCCTCAGGAGTCCTCCTTTTTGCTGCTTTGATCAGAAGAAGGAGACTTCTTATTTTGAGCTGCTTTTGAGTCCGAGCCTGGTAATACCAGGTGGAAAGGATAAATAAAACAGGAAACCCATTGCCAGTTTGGTACTACTTTGAATTCTGGTCTCCTTCCTCAGTTCATTTGCTACCATTCACTCTTCAGAATCCTCAGAGAGCTGTCCCATAGAGTCTTTCTAGGGTATAGTTGTATTCAGTGGGGAATGGAACCCTTCTTTTTTGAAAAGATACAAAGTATATTATTACATTTTTGTGCTGGCAAGTATTGGGAGGCAGACACTTTCCTTTTTCTTGCTTTTCATTTTTGGTATGTGGTACCCTAACATACACATGCCAATGTGGAAAGATTATATAAACAGAAAGGAGAAAGATACAGGCAGCGAAGTTTACCATGTAGAAAAACATGAGTGAAATATTTGTGCAAATATTTGGGGGGCATATATTCTTACTGTGCAACCCTCCTCTCACCACCTGGTCATGTCACCCTCTTCATATCCCTCTCCCCAATACCTCCTGTTTTGCGGAGACTCTTTCTGATAGCTCGCCACTAAAGCCATTGACAAAAGTAGTTGTCCGTGGCATAGGCAGTGCTTCTCAGATTTTGCTTTGCCAAACCCCTGAAGTCAGAAGACAGGGACTCTTCCAGGGATTGGGGCTGTAGGCAGAGTGAAGATGGACATTTCCTTATGTTTTCTTTAAAAAAAAAAAATTATGTGAGCTCTTTATTTTCTTCTGTAATTTTTCATATAAAAATAATTCCCCATTGATGTTGAAAAACTAGCACTATGGTACCAGATGTTGATAGTGTGGGAAGTCCTGAGTATGTCAGAACAATGGTTATAATGGGAATTCTTCCTATTTTTCATTCAGTTTTACAGTGAACCTAAAACTGCTCCAAAAATAAAGTTCATTAATTTAAAAAATTCTCTCCCAAAAGCTTCAAATACATTTGGTTTTTCAGGAGATGTTTTGTGTCATTGTATAGTTTTACCCTTCTCCATGGTTCAATGCTACGGACTCCCATTTAAGTTACAATTTTATGAGAAAAACAGAGTTGGTCTATCAGCAAGATCATGGAGTTACTTATAGTGGAATTTCATCTGCTCAAGGAAACCCAATGTATGGCACTTACGGTTATAATTTCTTTTCTTTTCTTTTTAAAAATTTATCTGTTTATTAGGGTGAGAGAGCATGAATGGGAGGGGAGGGCAGAGGGAGAGGGAGAAGCAGACA
This sequence comes from Mustela nivalis, assembly GCF_964662115.1. Lineage (NCBI taxonomy): Eukaryota > Metazoa > Chordata > Mammalia > Carnivora > Mustelidae > Mustela > Mustela nivalis. The sequence continues at coordinate 89,672,490 of NC_139033.1, forward strand.
CCCCCTGAGCTGGTACCCCACCCCCCACCTGGGGCTTAATCCCAGGAATCAGATCAAGATCTGAACTGAAGGCAGACATTTAAGCGACTGAGCTACCTAGGTGCCCTATGATACCTATAATAATTTCTAATAGACTGCTTTCTGGAAGGAATGGATTCCCATTTTTTTGGCTTGGTTTAGATATAACTACACTATGGTAGGTGAGATGCCAAATTTTCTTTCAGCGATTAGTGAGACTTCAGTCTCTTTTCATTCCTATACTGTTAGCTTCACTGTTTTCCCACATCCACCAGTCTCTCTGCCCACCATTATTTTTTTCCATTTTGCTTCTGGTCTTACCACATTCCCCAGGACCAGGCTATGTGTGTGAAGGGGCACAAGCTCTGTATTCCAGGACTGGGGGAGGATTGGTAGGGCAGGGGCATAGAACTCATGCTAAAGCCAGATGATTTCTTGGAGAATGTTCAGGAAATTCTCTAGTTTTCTTCTTGGCAAGATTTTATACTCTTCCTATGCCACGCCCATATAGCAAAGGCACAAGATATGGAAAGTTCAGAACCATTGCTCTAGGGTACTTCAAACTTCTTTCACTGTTTATTTTTAAAGCTTGGAAGAGAAACTCCAGATGATGGTACACACATTTTATAATCTGACATAAACATTAACATTGGGAATCCCTCCAGCGCTAGAAAATGACACCTACTTAGTTAACTCCTGGTTGTCATTTCATCTTTTCTTTAACTTCTTATCAGATTTCTAATTTCTTTTTAAAATATGATTTTCCCATAATTTTTTTTAACCTTAGCACTTTTGATACAGTTAGCTAAAAATTAATTTGGGGAAAAGGAATAACTGATATGGTATGAAACAATCAGGACTGAGAGCAGATTAAATGGTCCAAAAGCCTATGTTGGGGAGAAAGACAATTCACAGCTGCAGATTTGGTTAGAATATTATGTTTAGACCACTTGGGCCTCTGACTCCAGGTTGCAAACTCAATAATGGTGTTTTCTAAAATAGCTTCCAATCTCTTGCTTGTGCTTTCAGCATACAATAAGGCAGACTAGTAAAAAATACAAGTGTAGTTTTCTGGAGAGATAGGAATGATTACTCCCAGCTGAGCAGGTTAAACATATTGCTACATGAAGAATGTACTCTTTGCTGATTCTCAAGGTTTTATTTATTTTTATTTTTAATGTAAAGTGTCAGCATACAAAAGCAAGAGAAAATTCATTTGAAAATGTCAGAAAATAAAAGAAGCATAGCAAGTTGTATTGCAGGTAAAAATCCATTTTAGCCAGCAAACAAACAAGGAATGGCTGAGAAGCTTGCTGATGGCTCCTTTTGTTTCTCTTTGATTTAAAGCCTCATGCCTGTAATCTAATTAACATCGAACTGAGTTGCAAGTACAGTGGCCTGTTTGGTTCAATAATAATACATTTATATGAAAGGTTAATGAAATGAATTTTTCCTCCATTCAATTCATTAAAACTTGTTCTACAATCAACGGTTGCTAATGGAATAGAGATTAAATATTCATGTTCATAAATTTTCTGTGTCATTTCTGATTTTCCTTCATTTCTGCCTCCATAGGTTGAATTTTGCGAGTACAAGAGTTCGCAGACAAAAACCTTGATTTAGAGGTTAATTGCACGCCATTAATTCTTTTATCAAAGAGGTAGTGTGGAATAGTGGAAAGAGAAAGAGTTTGGCAACGGGTTTGTCTCACTTTGTAGCTGTATGATTTGGGGCAAGTTTCATAACCACCTCTTTTGTGTAACGGGCATTATAAGAACGTCTCACAAGACATTGTGAGGGTTAGTGATAAACTGTAGAAAGCACCTAAGTGTTGTGTGGGACACAGAGGTAACAGTTCAACAGTTGATAACCAGAAAAGTGTTTGGAAAATAAAACACCTACATATATTCAGTAGAACTTAGTGATGATTTATAGTGGCAGGATGGCTGTGGTAGGATGGGCTTCTTATTAATTTTAAAATAGTTGTCAGGCTTGGGCCTTGTAAACCTTGTAATTCTCATGATCAGTGTGTCAGTGTAAAGAGGAAAAATTGTTTCATATTTCTGTACATAGATTTTTGATCATCTATTTTCTGCCACTTCCTTTTTCACTTGGGCCAGTGGACCTTATTTATTTAAACTGCATATGATGTTTTTCCCGGATAATGAATTTACAAGATAGTTGAAGCTTAATCGACTGCCAGAGTACATACCTTTTATTTTTTATTTTAAGAGAGGAAGGGGGGACCAGGGGAAGAGGGAGAGAGAATCGTAAGCAGACTCCACTCCCCCCAACATGGGGCTCGATCTCACGACACTGAGATCATGACCTGAGCAGAAATCGAGAGTCAGCTGCTCAACTGACTGAGTCACCGAGGCACCCCTACTTTACAAGCTTCTTAAACAGAAGATGCCAAACATAAATTAACTATTTCCCTAGTGATTCAAGGAAATCATTATGGTCATTAATTTTTGTTTTGTGTCTAATTTTTGTCAGTCTCTGGCCTACTTCACCAAAGGTGATTTCTTTTTTTTGTTAGCAACTTCTTTCTTAATATATTTACTTTTAACTCCAAAGTAAAATATGCTTTTTGCAGAAAATTAGGAAAATAAAAAAATATATATGGAAGAAGAAAATAAAACTGACTGAAAGCCCTTCCCTCAAAGGTAATTCTATTAGCATCTTGGTTTTTCTTTCAAAAATAAGCCGGGCGCCTGTAGTCCCAGCTACTCGGGAGGCTGAGGCAGGAGGATCGCTTGAGCCCAGGAGTTCTGGGCTGTAGTGCGCTATGCTGATCGGGTGTCCGCACTAAGTTCGGCATCAATATGGTGATCTCCCAGGAGCGGGGGATCACCAGGTTGCCTAAGGAGGGGTGAACCGGCCCAGGTCGGAAACGGAGCAGGTCAAAAATAATACATAGGTACTCCTATTCTTTTTAAGTCAAATTGATATCCAAGTATATAGTTTTTTTAAAAAGATTTTATTTATTTATTTGACAGAGATTCAAAGTAGGCAGAGAGGCGGGCTGGGGGGGCGGGGTGGGGAAGCAGGCTCCCTGCTGAGCAGAGAGCCCAATGCAGAGCTCCATCCCAGGACTCTGAGATCATGACCTGAGCTGAAGGCAGAGGCATTAACCCACTGAGCCACCTAGGCGCCTCTATAGTTCTTTATTTTTAAATTTTTCTTATTAACATATAATGTATCATTTGCTCCAGGGGTTCAGGTCTGTGAATTGTCAGGCTTACAAACTTCATAGCACTCACTGTAGCACATACCCTCTCCAATGTCCATAACCCAACCACCCTCTCCATACCTCCCTCCCCCCAGCAACCCTCAGTTTATTTTGTGAGATTAAGAGTCTCTTATGGTTTGTCTCCCTCCCGATCCCATCTTGTTTCATTTTTTCCTTCCCAAACTCCCCACTTTGCCTCTCAAATTCCTCATATCAGGGAGATCATATGATAATTGTCTTTCTCTGATTGACTTTTTTCGCTCAGCATAATACCCTCTAGTTCCATCCATGTCGTTGCAGATGGCAAGTGTCATTTCTTTTGATGGCTGCATAGTATTCCATTGTATATATATATACCACATCTTCTTTAACCTTTCATCTGTTGATGGACATCCAGGTTCTTTCCATAGTTTGGCTATTGTGGACACTGCTGCTATAAACATTCGGGTGCCTGTGCCCCTTCGGATCACTACATTTGTATCTTTAGGATGAATACCCAGTAGTGCGATTGCTGGGTTGTAGGGTAGCTCTATTTTCAACTTTTTGAGGAACCTCCATGCTGTTTTCCAGAGTGGCTGCACCAGCATGCATTCCCGCCAACAGTGTAGGAGGGTTCCCCTTTCTCCACATCTTCGCCAGCATCTGTTGTTTCCTGACTTGTTAATTTTAGCCATTCTGACTGGTGTGAGGTGGTATCTCATTGTGGTTTTGATTTGTATTTCCCTGATGGTGAGTGGTGTGGAGCACTTTTTCATGTGTCTGTTGGCCATCTGGATGTCTTCTTTGCAGAAATGTTTGTTCATATCCTCTGCCCATTTCTTTTCTTTTTTTTTTTAATGAGTGAAAGAGAGCATGAGAAAGGAGGAGGTCAGAGGGAGAAGCAGACTCCCCAAGGAGCTGGGAGCCCGATGTGGGACTCGATCCTGGAAGTCCAGGATCATGACCTGAGCCGAAGGCAGTTGCTCAACCAACTGAGCCACACAGGTGCCCCCCTCTGCCCATTTCTTGATTGGATTATTTGTTCTTTGGGTGTTGAGTTTGATAAGTTCTTTATAGATTTTTGGTACTAGTCCTTTATCTGATATATCATTTGAAAATACCTTCTCCCATTCTGTCAGTTGTCTTTTGCTTTTGTTGAGTGTTCCTTTTGTTGTACAAAAGCTTTTGATGGTGGTGAAGTCCCAGTAGTTCATTTTTTGCCCTTGTCTCCCTTGCCTTTGGCGATGTTCCTAGGAAGAAGTTGCTGTGGCTGAGGCCGAAGAGGTTGCTGCCTGTGTTCTCCTCAAGGATTTTGATGGATTCCTGTCTCACATTGAGGTCTTTCATCCATTTTGAGTCTATTTTTCTGTGCAGTATAAGGAAAGTTTCGTTTTTCTGCATGTGGCTGTCCAGTTTTCCCAACATCATACCAAAGGTGATTTCTGATCTGCAAGCTGGTGAAGCAGATGAGGAACTTGATTATACAACAAATACCAAATAAGAATAATAGTTAGTGAAACATTCAGTTCTGTTCATTTTAAAAAATGGCTACTCTGTGTTCTGTATTTCATATGTGCTATCAGTCAGCAATCATTGTTATAACCCTTTGAGGTCATCATCATTCTCCTTTCTTGAAGTGGAAATGGAACATGAAGTTTGGGGGCGTTAAGTGTCTCGTCCATAAGTAATCAGGACAGGATTCCAGCGTCAGCATTGTGAGTCCTTTCTCTTTCACCACAGCTGCCGTGGGAATAAGGCACATAGTTTTTGAGCTTTGGTAATAGTTATTTCTCTCATTTAATATGTCCCCTTTCAATTTCCAGTTTAGATTTGTGTTTGGAGACTTGTTGTTAGAGGAAGACCAAATTTTAGAACTGCAGTGTACAATCTAGTAGCTACAAGCCACCCTTGCCTATTTAAATTTGAAGTAACTAAAATGAAATAAAATTGAAAATTTAGTTTCTTAGTCACTTTAGCCACATTTCAAGTGCTCAGTGGCCAAGTGAGTGGCTAGAGGCTGCCATTATTCGAGAGAACAGAGAACAGTCTATCATTGCAGGAAGTTCTATTAATTTCTCTCTTTAAGTCGAACATATGTAACAAAATATATAACAAAAATAGTTTGCCTGTAAAAAAGAAAAACTAATTAGCATGTATGTGTCCATACAGGTGCCTATTTGATATAAGATGGTGAAAACTTACTGAGGAGGTACCTGAGTGTCTCAGTCAGTTAAGAATCCAACTCATGGGGCGCCGGGGTGGCTCAGTGGGTTAAGCCGCTGCCTTCGGCTCAGGTCATGATCTCAGGGTCCTGGGATCGAGTCCCGCATCGGGCTCTCTGCTCAGTAGGGAGCCTGCTTCCTTCTCTCTCTCTCTCTCTGCCTGCCTCTCAGTGTACTTGTAATTTCTCTCTGTCAAATAAATAAATAAAATCTTTAGAAAAAAAAAAAAAAGAATCCAACTCATGATTTCGGCTTCAGTCGAGATCTCAGGGTCCTGGGATTTACCACCGTGTTAGGGTCTGGGCTCAGCACAGAGTCTGCTTGTCCCTTTCCCTCTCACTCTGCTCCTCCCCCTCCTTGTGCTTGTCTCTCTCAGGTACAAATAAAATCTTAAAAAACAAAACAACCTACTGAGGACATGGGTTCTGTGCCTTCACTTCTATGTATCACATTTTTATAGGATATAATATATAATTTATAATAGAAAATAAATGTGATAGTAGGTAATTTGCATATATTTACATTTTGCTGATATGTGTCACATCTGTTTTAAGTAATAGTCTTTTATTTTCCCATACAAAGCGTTCCTGAAAGTCAAATATATAAAATATTTAGAAGGAAAATATTAAACCAGAGATTGACATGTTCAGTGAGTGGAAAGTGTTAATTCCTAGATAACTAAACAATAAAATCTCCAATCATGCCTTTCCTTTTCAAGAATCATTTTTTCATATTCCCTAACTTTATTCTTTTCCATCACAACTGAGCATAGTTAGTTGTTCTGTGTACATCAGTGATATTAAGGTTTTTCTGCCTTTGGCACTCTGTAATCATTTTCATTTTGACCCAGTTGTGTTAAATTATAGATTAATACCGCTGCTTTTTAAAAATAAGAATTGGTGTTTCTATTTTCCCCATTTCCATGCATTTTTAAATAAAATAATAAAGTAAAATTCAGTAAAATAGTTCTGCAATTTATAAACGTTGTTGAGAAAGATGGCGATGATGTGGTAGCAGGTGGTATGATTGGCTAGTAGGTATATCACCATGTTATAGATGTATTTATTCTAAAGAAAATGTAAAAATGTTCAAACAGGAAAGAATATTACTAGGAATATAAAGTATAACATGAGAAAGTACAGATTAATTGAAAGCAGAATATTTGTGAATACTTGAACTAAGTAGTAGATTGTACATGTAAGCAAATATGTTTAAATTTTTTTTAAAGATTTTATTTATTTATTTGACAGAGAGAGATCACAAGCAGGCAGAGAGGCAGGCAGAGAGAGAGGAGGAAGCAGGCTCCCCGCTGAGCAGAGAGCCTGATGCGGGGCTCGATCCTAGGACCCTGGGATCATGACCCAAGCCGAAGGCAGCGGCTCAACCCACTGAGCCACCCAGGCGCCCCATCAAATATGTTTAATTTTATGTAGCATTACATATCACATTTATTTGTTCTATGTTTTATGTCCTAAATATATACATGTGCCCATGAGCATAGTAATGTACATCACTGACTTGAGCAGTGATAGAGTAGCATGTTTGTGAGGACCGATTTCACTGATGTTTTAGAAATGGAAACCAGAAATGGGATGTTGAAAGTAAAGGCTTGTGGGTCCTTCACTGGTTCCAGGGGTGCTTGAAGCGTGAAGAACTGTTCCCCACGTTTAGTCTTTGTGTGTTTGTACTTTAACCCCGTTTAGTCCATCTGGACTGTTGTAACCAAATACCATAGGCCAGGTAGCTTAAACAACAAACATTTCTTGTTGGGAAGTCCAAGATCAAGGTGACAGCAGATTTAGGGTCTGGTAAGGGCCCACTTCCTAGTGTCCGTGCCTTGCTGTGTCCTGACATGCCAGAAAGGAAGAGGGAACTCTTGGATCTCTTTTATAAGAGCACTGATCTCATTCCTGGGGGTTCCACTCTCATGACCTAACCACCTCCCTAAAACTGCACCTCCAGATAGCATCACGGTGGGAATTAGGTTTCAACATACTAATTTTGGAGGGATACAAACATTCAGTCCACTGCAGACTCTCTGAGATGAGAGGAATGGCCACATAATAAAAAGCAAATACTAACAATTTCAACAATGGGCGTAAATACTTTGGTAGTTAGTTACATTTTTATTACTGCTGAAATATTACAAGCCCTTATTATTAGTAAGCGGCTACTAAAGTAGCAGTCACAACGTTTAGAGCTTTTTATATTCTTCCCCTCTGGATTGTGGGTAGCTTGAGGCTGAGAGTCCTGCCTGTTTCTTTTTACAGTGCCTGGTGCTGTAGATTTTTCGGGAATGCTAATGGAAGGAAGGAAGCATGGAAACTTATTCTTGTAACCAGTTGTATTTCTATTATTTGTGAGGTTATTTAGTAGTGTGTGTGGAATAATCATTGAGGCTTCTTTGTGGTGAATGACTCTGCAACACTCAAAACTCGAGGCATCTCACCTTCAGTCCAGTGTATTCACCAAGTCCTTTTAAATTTCTCTTCTTGGCTAAAGCTTCAGATTAAAACCATTTTTCTCAGGGTATAGGTGCTCTAAGTAGTGAACCCACTATGCCCTTCCTTCTCCATCTGCTGCATAACCTGTGGCTAGAATGTGGTATGTGTGGGGGGGTTGCTGTGGTTGGCTGGGCACCAAGGGTTCAACATTGCTGTGTGGGGCCCCCCTTCCCTTGCCATGCTGAACATATGCTGCTTCTGCTCAATCCTTAATGATAAAAATTTGCCCCTTTCCCAGATGAAGTAGGTTCCTGTGAAACCTGTGAACTTCTCTGGTGTCTGTAAGAGAAAAATTAGCACAAACCAGTAGAGGAGAAGCAGATAGGCTACAGCAGATCACATCAATTCTCTTGAAGCTACGGTAAACAGCTGTGCATCTCAGCACAGAAGGTCCTGTGAGTGGCTGCTGAATCTCTCAAGACCAGATAATACTAATTTGTCTTAGTTGGGTGGATCAAATTTTGTCTGGGAGCCTTGAGTTAAAGCTATGAGTTCCCAGTTGCAAACAGTCTCTTAGGGAGGAGGGGAGGAATGAATAAAGCAGTGATAGGAATTGGATCATGTTATATTGAATAGTAGAATTTTGAACTATTTCTTGGACTCCCCTTATATTCTGTGGGTCTGTAATTATGTATTCTTATTGTGATTCTTTTCTCATTAACTAATCAAAATAGCTACTTTTATTGTGTATTTACTCTGTGTCAGGCACACTGTGCTAAATTCTTTTTATTCTGTCCCAGTAACCAACAGTCCTTGTTTTATCATCATCAGTTCAACTCCATAGTGGTATTTCTCTCACGAAAGTACAGATAACTAATATAGATAGCTAATATTTTTTCAACAGCTGTCTGTACATGCAATGAATATTGTATGGAAAAAGTTGGGGAGTCCCGATCTATGAGTTTGGAACAGGGGTTTGATCACAGTTTGATCACAGGGGTTTGTCACAGTTTGATCTAATTATGCTTCGTCTTGACAGGGATACAACTCTTAAGATTTTTAATTGAGGAAATCTTACAAAGTTGAGCTTAGGGTTCTAGAGGGGCATAAGGCAGGACCAAGGGAAACTTTTGAGCCTTCTCTCTTATACCTCTTTTCAAAATCTTCTGAAAAAAGGAAGCTAGGATTGTGGGCAGCATGACCAAGTTGTACTTTTTCTCATCTCATCTCTTGAGTGTCCTAAGAAAACAAAATGTGCACACTCTTCTTGTGTAACTGCTGTGTAATCTGTGACCCTAACTTGCATTTAACACTGTACTTTGCCTACCTGGACAGAATAGCTAAATCATACTTTTCAGTGATTTCATTGTCAGACATGGAAAGCAGTTGTTCTTTCAGTGAAGTAATGAATGATTAAGTTTTGTTTTAAATATACAAGAAATTATCAAATTCAGGGGCACCTGGGTGGCTCAGTGGGTTAAAGCCTCTGCCTTCGGCTTAGGTCATGATCTTGGGGTCCTGGGATCGAGCCCTGCATCAGGCTCTTTGCTCAGCAGGGAGCCTGCTTCCCCCTCTCTCTCTGCCTGCCTCTCTGCCTACTTGTGATCTCTGCCTGTCAAATAAATAAATAAAATCTTTCAAAAAAATATCAAATTCATTGAGACTCTTATAAGGTTTTTGTGTGTATTTTCTGCCCAATTTTATTGAAATAACAGCACTGTCTGTATTGGTTGAGGATGTATAGCATGATTTGACTTCCATGTATTGTAATTATAATTGAAATAATTACCACAATAGATTTTTGTGTTTCTTAAAATACATCTTTAAATCAAAAACTACAGCCATTTTGTCTCTCTCCATAAATAATAATAATAATTTACAGATATTTGGCAAATGTATGTGTATACATAAATAAATGTACTTTTTTTTAGTTTATGTTTTCTAGAAATGCTATATTAAAGCTAAACTGTAGTTATTTTTACTTGGAATGTGGTATATATTGCCTCTTGGATTATAGAAATCACCTAAAACGTGACATGAAAAGAGTAGTGACAAATGTCTATAAACACATTAAAGATTAAAACCGTCGCTGAGTCCATTGAAAGGAAGTGATCTTATGAATTAGTAATGAAAGTGCATTTACAGGTTATTGTCTTACTAGGGTCTGAGTTTTAACAGCTGCTGGTAGTTTAAACTAATAGAAGTCTGAATAGCCCATAATTGAGTATTCATTCTGTTTATGGATTGTTTCTTAAGAGAAACACTTAATAGTATTACCCATCCTAAATTACTTCAACAGGGAGTTATAAAAATGAAATAAGATAAGGTAAGTCCATATGTTTTGTATACATGAAAAGTGCTCTCTCTCAGTGTATATAATATAAAATTATGAAATTATGTATTAAATTTATTGAGTGGCAGTTTTAGGAGTTGTTTGAAACTTTATTTAGATCCCATGAATACAATTTGTGATAATTTCAAAGTATATTGGACTAAAAAGTTAAATGTGTGTTATAAACATATAATAGTATAAGATTATTTAAGTGAAACAGGAGGCCACGTATTTTAGAAGATGTCATATAAGCAATGAGTGTATTAATTATCATTTTTCTGTGTCATTTAATCAGCTACAAAGTCCTTTGCTAGTTATGTGCTAGTAACATTTTATTCATTTACTTCTTTTTTCTCTTTCTGCTCATGTCTTAAGACTTTTCTAAAATTTAAATACTTTACTAACTTTCTGGCCCTTTCTGCAGTTAGCTGGAAGGATGTTTTCTTTTAATCAGAGTTGATAACACTGTTTTTAAACTAATCCAATTAAAGAATACAAAGGACAATAATCTTATTTTGTTTCTGAGCAAAGCACACATATTTTAGATAACAACTTTTAGGTTTTTTTTTAAAGATTTTATTTATTTATTTGACAGACAGAGATCACAAGTAGGCAGAGAGGCAGGCTGAAAGAGAGAGAGGATGAAGCAGGCTCCCTGCCCAGCAGAGAGCCCGATGTGGGACTCGATCCCAGGACCCTGGGATCATGACCTGAGCTGAAGGCAGCGGCTTAACCTACTGAGCCACCCAGGAGCCCCAGATAACAACTTTTAAATACTATGTCTGAAACACCACATTAAATGTAGCCATGTTCTAGTACTCATTGTTAAAATTATCTTAAAAACCATCAAACACTGATATTTCCCTTTAATTATATAAAAGGGGAAAATGTGAAATAAATGGAATTTGAGTGTCTTTCATTTATCTTGTATCATACCAGATACTTTGGAGAGATATATAAAAATCTCCAAACACTGTCATTGAGGAGTTTATGTTGTTAAAAGTAGGATAAAAAATATTTTAAAATCATTGGGGCGCCTGGGTGGCTCAGTGGGTTAAGCCGCTGCCTTCGGCTCAGGTCATGATCTCGGGGTCCTGGGATTGAGTCCCGCATCGGGCTCTCTCTGCTCAGCAGGGAGCCTGCTTCCTCTTCTCTCTCTCTCTCTGCCTCTCTGCCCACTTGTGATTTCTCTCTGTCAAATAAATAAATAAAATCTTTAAAAAAAATATTTTAAAATCATTAAAAAAGCAATTTGTAAATAAATGCCAAAGGATGTGGTAGAATTAATAAGTGTTCTTGAAGTGAAAAGAGTGAAAGTCTTAAATTTTCTTGAAAAAAGAATGCTCACATTTTAGGATGTTGGAAGAAATCAGAATTGATTTTGAACTGTTTACTAGAATTTTGAACCCAGGCAACCTCCATCTTAGGTATGCTGACCAGTTGTTGTAATAAAGAATCACCATCAGTCTTGGAGCATAGTATATAAGTATAACATGCATTATCTTTTCTTTATTTCAAGGCATACTTCCGACAGGGTGTTGCCCTCCAGTACCTCGGACGTCATGCCGATGCCCTGGCAGCCTTTGCCTCTGGACTGGCTCAAGACCCCAAGAGTCTACAGCTTCTGGTGGGGATGGTAGAAGCTGCCATGAAATCTCCCATGAGAGGTAAATAGGATGAAAGTATTGGTCTGACAATAATTTAAAGCAGGACATGTCTAGCTGTTGAAGACCTTGGACTCAGGCACTGAAAACTGATAGGTTATCAAATTTGCCAAGATTGGATATTTTACTCAAAGGAAGATCAAGAATCACTGTCGATAGCTGATGTTAATGAAGTGCAATGGGATGGTGGTAGGGCCACTGGCCCAGAATATTATGGACTGGGATTCTATTTTAAATTTTTTTTATAAACTATATGATTGTGGGTGAGTGAATTAACTTCTCTGGATTTCAGCATTATCTAAAGAATGCTTTTTTTTAAAAAAAATAGTTCTAAGATTCTGTACCTCTAAATCAAACACCGCCAGAGGTAAATTGATTGACTCAGTTAGACTGATATGCCATCTAGAAATAATCAAATAAGAGACGATATTAGACATTCTAATATTTCATAAAAGGAAGTATGGATCTAACTGTAAGCTGTGTCTAACATTTTTCAGAGGAACATGAAAAGATTATGTTGGATTAAAAGGAAAGAGAAAAGATAGACACGAGTTTACATGGTTTTCTCCTGCTCTTACTTCTGTTTTATACCAATTGATATTCTGGAAGAACAATGGATTGAAAATAGTACTGGAGGTTGGAGGCATTCTAAGGCCCAAATCCGATTGGCTTCCCTTCGAGGAACATTGATTTTTGCAGTAGCCCTTAGACAGATTGGGCTGAAAGGATACACCAGGTACCATCTTTGCAGTGACCGAGACACTAAGGCAGATTGATGTCAAACAATAGACAGCTAATAATGTTCCATATTAATTAGATTATGTCAGACAGAACTCTGTTTTATCTCTGAAATGGCATGTTTTTGAATGAACCTAAAAATTTTAATGGCAGTGTCATTAGATATTTTGTCTGGTTTTGAAAATATTTGTGACATGATATAGTATTAATATATCAGCTAGTACAGTATTTGGCTCATAATAAGTGCTAAGTAAAAGTCTGATGAACTAAATGGGACTCATATAGTCTCTGGGTGATTCATAGCTTATAAAAGTGTTTTCCTGGAAGTGGAAGGTTGCATGTTTTAGAAAAAAAGAGATAAGGAAATCTCTCCTCATGTGATTTTATAACCCCACACAAAGCTGAGTCTGCTTGTAGGAACCTAAATGGCTTCTTCCACTGGGGGACCTGCTGTTAATAAACTCTGACTTAGAGCAGATGCGCTTTGGAGCTCCAGGGCTTGCAGGGGGAAGTGGACAACAACAACAAAAAATCAATGTCTCTCCTTGCCATTTTCTGGCATTTTCTGATTCTCTTCATATGCCCTTCTGCAAGCAGTTTACCTGGAACATTTTTTTATTTAGTTTGTGAAGATACCACTTCCTTATTCTGAGATGCTTCTGCTGCTGCCTTAGAATACTGGAGTGAATGTGTTGAGATCAGCAGAATCATACTTACCATTTTGCCTTTGCAACAATTTGTTTAGATAAATGTAAGGAAATCTTCCCTGCCCTGTGAGAAATCACTCAGTGCTGCCGTCCCCCTTAGGGTTTTCTGTGCCATGTTCTTTCCCATCTTATACTGAGTGACCTAAGGCTGACCCCGGAGAAAGCTGCATCTTACAGGTGCCTGGAGCGCTTCAGTATTTTCTCCTCTTTCCTTAAGGCAATTTGATTTATCTCATTTATTTTTAGCATTGCCTTTACTACCGTGTCTATTCCAGGTGGGTTTCTCTTATCAACATTTTATAGAGGCTGTTGCTTTGCACGGTGTTGTTCTGGGCATCATCTCACATCTTAATGACCTCTCTTTTTGTCATATGGTTGTAATTCACAAAATCTGTCATCATTTGCTGCCCATTTTTTACCCACTGTTTATTTTAGCTTCACGCCAGTCAGTTTGTGCTGTTGTTGCATAGCTGTGCAGTTTGGGTCACTTTACATAGAGGTCTGATCTGTTGTTGTATCAGTTTTTTTTTTTTTTCCAAGATTTTATTTATTTATTTGACAGGCAGAGATCACAATTAGGCAGAGAGGCGGGCAGAGAGAGAGAAGGGGAAGCAGGCTCCCCGCTGAGCAGGGAGCCCGATGTGGGGCTCGATTCTAGAACCCTGGGACCATGACCTGAGCCAAAGGCAGAGGCTTTAACCCACTGAGCCACCCAGGTGCCCCTTATCAGTTGTTTTTGTTTTGTAATTCTTAAATGTCACAGAGGAAGCTCCCTAGTCCGAGTACTTCGATAAAGAAACAAAGCTCCAGTGATGTGCACAGTATCCCTGTGGTTTGGCCTTTTGGAGTAGTGTCAGGATTTCTTTTTTCTTTTTTTTTCTTTTAATATATGTGCTGCTGAAGTGAGCACAGGATTTCATTTTTTTTTTTTAAAGATAGGGCTGATCCACATCAATATGTCCTTGTTCCCAAATAAATGTTATATTTATCCATGTTGAAACTTACTTGATTTTTTTTACTAGATTTTTTATATTGTTGCTTATACTGCTAACTGGATTAAGTCTATTTTACTTTATTGAATCATTACTTAATGGTTTCACTCATGTTCACCAACCAAGATAACAATTAAACTACTTCTCCTGTGAATATATTTACATCCTTATACATACTGTATTTCCTTAAATCGTTAATGAAAATATAAAAATAAGTATAAATATAAAATGATATGCTTTTTCCTGACCTCTCAAGTTATCCTTTGCCTATTTTTCCATTTCTCCTTTTCAGGTAGCCTTTCAGCAGTTTCAGCTCATTGTATCTTGTAAATGTTTATGCAAATTTGCATGGTAGAGCATAGTACTACTGCCAACCAAATTCAATAGTATAATTACAAAGTGAGATTGAGTTTACCTTTATTTGTTCCTCTAAAGACGCCAGGGCTGCTTCTCGCTGAGGGTTCTCTTGTGTATATTTTCTCTCCTCCCGTTAATTCGGTAATCTAGACTATTACATTTATGGGCTATCACCTGCCGTGGTGTTTCTAGCAGCTCCAGAGGATCCAGGGAAGCTAATTTTATGGAGTGCTTGTGGAAAATGGCTCTGGAATAGATAAGCTTTTCTCTCAGGGTCAAGTTGGGGCTCACCTTTCATTTGCCTAATTGCCACCCACCCTCAGAAAATACTTTCCCTTTGATTTTCTTTTGGGTGGCCATCACTTCACAGGAGGCCTAGTTCTGAAATGCTCTGTTAGGAGAAGATGGGAATCTAATCCCAGGGCTGCCATTTGCTGTTGCATCGACTGAGTCAGGTTGCTTCCCTTCTCTATGCCTCAGTCCTCACCTGTAAGAGGGAAATGACAAGATATACCTCCTAGTACTGTTTTGTGAATCTGCCACTAGAAGGTATAAGCAGGCTCTTGCCAGCCACCTTCCCTGCCTCAGTGTGATGCACTTCTCCCTGAGGAGTGCACAGAACAGCCGTGTTAATCTGCTCTTGTATTTATGATGGGCACGGAGGTCTGGGTGTGGGAGGAATGCCGCACCGCCCAGGGGGGCCTCTCGTGTCAGCCCCCAGTGCCAGGAAAAGCTGCATTTCTCCTGAGTGGTGGTGTATTATTATTATTATTTTTTAAATGGTCTGGGAATTTTAGATGTGCTCTTTATCCTTTTGCTTCATCTTCTGTGAAGTGTAGAGCCTGAAATGTCCTGGCCACCTTTAGGAAATGGGCCGGGGCTTAGAGGCTGCCTGTCTGTATGCTGAGGTGTTTTTGTTTTTGTTTTTGTTTTTGTCTTATCCTTACTTTCTATTCATTCTGACATTCTGACTTCTGTATTTTCTACTTTTATTTCTATAGAAGGCCTTTGAATCCTTTTGGAACAAACCTGGGAAAATGTGAAATGGCTTAGACAAAGCACTAATAAGCGTCAGTTGTTTTTCTTTTCTTTTCCTCCTTTATTTTTTTTATTTTTTTATTTTTTTAGGAGGGTTCAGTTTTACTTTTTGTATCAATCAAAAGTTTTCTAATTGTGGTAAAATATGTGTAACATAAAATTGACCATTTTAAGCAGTTTTAATTTTATAATTCAGTGGCATTACATCCATCTACAGGGTTTGTGTGACCATCACCACAATCCTTCTCCAGAACTTTATCTTCTTTCCAAATTGATACCTTGTCCCCATTAAATAATAACTCCCTGGGACGACTGGGTGGCTCAGTGGGTTAAGTGACTGCCTTTGGCTCAGGTCATGATCTCAGGGTCCTGGGATTGAGCCCCTCCCTCATCAGGCTCTCTGCTCAGCGGGGAGCCTGCTTCTCCCTCCCCCTCTGCCTACTTGTTACCTCTCTCTTTCTCTCTCTCTCAAATAAATAATAAATTTCTCTCTCTCTCAAATAAATAAATGAAACCTTTAAAATAAATAATAACTCCCTATTCCCCCCCGCCCCCACCCAGCTCATGGCAACTACCATGCCATTTTCTGTCTCTGTGAATTTAACTACTCTAGGTACCTTCTTTTTTTTTTTTTTTTTTAGAAAGCGCATGCATGGGGGGTGCGGTGCAGAGAGAGAGAGGAAGAGAATTTTTTTTTAATAAATATTTTATTTATTTATTTGATAGAGAGAGATCACAAGTAGGCAGAGAGGCAGGCAGAGAGAGTAGGAAGAAGCAGGCTCCCTGCTGAGCAGAGAGCCCGATGCGGGGCTCGATCCCAGGACCCCGAGATCATGACCTGAGCCGAAGGCAGAGGCTTAACCCACTGAGCCACCCAGGCACCCCTCTAGGTACCTTCTATATGTGGAATCATACAAAAGTTGTCCTTTCGTGACAGCCAAGTGGTTTTTAATTTAGTTGCCTCTTTAAGGAATCACCCTAATAAAAGGTGACCATTAAAATTAACAGAATGTTATGAACCTCTCCTCTAAATTTGGGGTTTTGGGAGTAGTTTACATTCATAATACTTTGCTTACTTTCTTATCTTTCATTACTTGCTATTCTCTCTTTGGATCATTGTTTTGGAGATTTATTTCAGAATGGTTTCCATCAGTCTCCTGGATTTGCAGTGCAGTACTATATTTTAGTGATGTATCCAAGAGTAAGTGGTAGTGGTATCACCAGGTTTTTATAATCATCGATATATGGAAATGTTATAAGGGTAATTGGAAGCCTCTGGGTCTTCATAGTGCCATAGACAAATTGAAATCTGTGAAAGTGTTAATTACCTTGATGTTTGAATGATGACATAATTCTTTCTTGCGATTTAACTTTTTATTTTATATAAACTGAAAGAGCTCTATTGGACCTATTTAGACAGATCACTGTGAGGCACCATCATGTTTAGAGATATTAAATCCCAAATCCAGTGATATTAATATATGAATAAATGTGTGTCTCAGAACTGATGAAATATAGTGTATTTATTCACTGAGTGAGATTGTTTATTAATAGTCTCTACTATGTTCCTACAAGCTCTTCAAATGTCAAGAAATGTGACTTCGTTCATCTTAAAATCTTAAAGCCTATGCATTTTGAACGTACATAAGTGGTATTCAGTGAATGTTGCAGAGGCCCTCTACATTTTTACGTAGTTGGTTTAACATAGGCTATTTCATATATCATGCATAGTTTCTAGAAGGAAAACATCTTAATGGCTACAGGCTGATAAATCTGTTCCACCTAGCCTGATAAAATCACAAAGTTTGTCTCCTTGCTAATAGCCTATGTTTACTCTAGAATAGGAATTAGAGCAATAGAAAAGTAGAGTTGGAAAGAATCTCAGAGATAGCTAATCTAGCCTATTTTTTTTTTACATCAAAAAAAAAACCCTTGTTCTACCACTTTTATTTATCAAAAGCATGTATACCTGCTAACCAGAGCTTCTGACTAAAGAGTGTGGGCCAATGAGATATAATTACAGGCCAGAGCAGAGAAATTTGATATTAAAAATTTAAATATACAGAAAGTGAAATGGACTTTTATGTATATATCTGTGCACATACATATCTATGCACATAGATGTACATCCATGTATGTACATATGTATTTGTTTATGTGAATGTGTCCACAAGTATATATAGACATAGGCATATCTATAACATTATAGATTTATATAACCACTACCAGAGTCACAATCTATACCTGACAAAGTAAGGAGGTAGAAGTTGTGTGGCTTTGAAATCCACGTCTCTTTTTCCTTAGCTGAGTATTTCCGCCCATTATTCCACATCTGCTTCCTTTCCTATAATAGTCTCTGGTCCCTTCAAGCTGGCCTGTTCTTCATTCTCTGTCATTCCATGTGCCTATCTTCTCCTGGCACCTTTGTTTAGGACAAATCTGCCTAAAATACCCTCTACTCTCACAGGGAAAAAAAAGACACCAAAGACTTGTCCAAATCCTACCTACTCTTTCTCCAAGAAATCAAGTTGTGTTTCCATGAGGCTTTCTGATTACCCTTAATAATCACTCCCTTTTCCAAACTCTTATGACATGTATGTATATGAGCTTACATTTATTTTGTCTGTTAATGTATTTATAGTCTCTTTCCAATGTACTGCAACTGGAAATTTGTTCTTTTACCTCTTGTTCCTTCAACTGTGTTTTTATTTAGTGTAAATTTGTACAATTGAAGATTTCTTTCTTTCTTTCCTTTTTTGGCAGGGGTCATCTTCCAGGTATTTCCCTTAGTCCTTTAATTATGGCAATGTTTTCTTTTCTTTCTAACATGATACAGTTTTAGAGTTCAGTTAGAAGGCTCCTTTTTTGGCTATGATTGCTATGGTTAAAAAAAAATCACCAGCTAAAGCACGGTATCTTTGTTGACAAGTAGTCATTTTGGTCTCTCTGTGTCTGAACGCTCTTCCCGTGTTTTGGGAATTCCCTTTTCTACTTCTGCCCCCTGCCTTCCACTGTAAAAGCTGAAATCATCAGATCCTAATGTTCCCATCCTCCTTTGCAGCTAAGAGCCACCTCTGAGTTAGGAGCTAAAGGTTCAAAGAAGAAAGGTTAGCACAGAGTTTGTTCGGACGGTGTTGGTTGGCAGTTGTGACATCTGTTTTCTAAAGGTGGCATTCAGTGGTGGCGGAGGCAGCATTGGAAGCTGAGGTGTCCTGGGTTTAGTTTTGATGGTCATGTTGCTTTCACTACAGAGTTTTTGTGGCACGATTTTGACTGTGGGTCTGGAGGCCTGCTTTTTTGCCCTTCGCAATAGATCTTCAGTGCATTTCTTTTCTACTTAAAACCAGCCAAGATTGGTTTCTTTTTTTCAATAACTGAAATTTTTGCCTGGTATGGATGGCATCAGAGAGCCTGGCCTTAGAGCCCTGCAGTGGGTTCTGGTCTTGGCTCTGTTCTAAGCTGTCTGAACTTAGGTAAATCACTTCAGAACTTAGAGGCATCATTGCTAAGATGGGTATTTTCAAGGTCTTTTCGGCTTCAAAATTCTGTTATTTTTGCTTCTGCTAATTGGCTGGTGGGATGCTAGTAAGATCATCATTGACTCCCAGACCCATCAGTGGGTACCACCAAATTCTGCTCACATTGATGGTTCTAATTTCTATTCTAGTTATTCCTGGGTTCTTGTGCCTGTATTTAGCCCTATTGGTCAGCTAGTGTTTACTGGTACTACTCACACTTGCATCTTGACAGGTGTAAAAATGTTCTTTGTTCTCTATTTAGTGATCTGATTGAAGGGGGAAAAATGCTTTAGGCATCAGTAGGTTTCGAGGTTTCTGTGGTAATGTTGATTCAGATGAGAGCTCCTCAGTGTGGAGTTGAAATTCAAAGCCATAAATTATAAAAATTACATTTTAATGCAGTACCGTTGGCTGAGATATTCAAGATTTAAAGAGACCAGGGTTTTAATAGTTTTTTTTTTTTTTTTAACATATGTACAGGGGAACAACTAATGTGAAATAGTTTTTCATGAAAGCTAACAAATGTGTTATAAGTGCCACGTCATTATAGGGTTATAGCCAGTGGCTCTGCGATTGTCTTTAAAAAAAATGGGGTGGGGGGAGAAGGCACTTAGAGGTCATTCTCTAAGACTCAAGTGGAAAGAATCTCTTTGTGGCTTTCAGAGCCCTAGTCCATGTCCTTTCCAGATACCACATGAAAATAAAATGAGATCAACCTTAATTTTGTCTTCTGTCTTACCTTAGTATATTCAGGTGATGTTTTTCTTTTATGCTTTCATTTGTCACCCCAACAAAAGCTGGTAATACTTTTTTATTTGGTCATACTGGTCTTAGAAGAAGCAGCGGATGCTGGGTTGCAGTGAGGATGATGGGGATTTTGTTGGGAGAGTGTCTTTGAGTTCATCTTCCAGGGAAAAGGTAGATGGAGTTCTATTAATCAGTCATTCAGATTCAGATTGCACAAACGTTTATTGAACTCCAGATGTATTAGGGACTATCACCTGTGTTGCAACAGGAAGCTTTCGATTTAGTGTCCACATTGTGCCAATTGCTATGGCATTATTATAAAGCATTAAACACTCTATAGCAGTGTTCGCATTTAGCTGGGGAAATGCCTTAAAAATTAACATACATGGAACAATTCTAAAATAGTTAAGGGTAGAACAGCAATACCTATTATAAAAATGCAGCCAAAGTTTAGATATGAAGAGTCAGGTGGGCTGGAGGGCCTGGGAATACCATATGGTGGAGTCCAAACTTTAGAGTTGTGTTTATAAGATTTTGAGAAGACAGCAGGATGGAGGAGGGAAAACTGTCTGGGGGAAATGGCATGCTAAAGTCAAAGAAAGACCAGAAGAGAAGGTGGGTGTGGCTTACGCAGGTGCAGTGTGAAGAAGGAGACTACCTACCAGACGGAGGCTGAGATTACGGGGTCATATGGATAAGTGGACACTCGGGGTGGTGCTAGATTAAGGGCTGAAGAGTTTGTACTTGAAATGCCCCATAAAGAGGTACGATACACATTTGTTTCTAGAGCATATTACAAAAGATTGTTTTGTATATCATCCTACATTCTCTTGTTTCCTTTTTCTTTTCTCCCCAGACTCCCTCGAGCCCACTTATCAGCAGCTTCAGAAAATGAAACTGGACAAGAGCCCCTTTGTGGTCGTGTCTGTGGTTGGGCAGGAACTCCTGACAGCTGGCCATCATGGGGCCTCTGTGGTTGTCTTAGAAGCTGCTCTCAAGATTGGCACCTGCAGCCTCAAACTGAGAGGTTCTGTTTTCTCTGCCCTGAGCAGTGCTTACTGGTCTCTCGGAAACACGGAGAAGAGTACTGGATACATGCAGCAGGACTTGGATGTAGCCAAGACCTTAGGTAGGGTTGCTTCTGTCTTTTATTTCAATACAGAAAGGAAATAAAGCTGATTAGCCTCACATGGATGGGAATAACATATGCAATGAAAAGTGAGTGTGTCTCTAGAATGTTCTCTGTTTTACACCACTTAGGGCTTCAGGGCTTTTCTTATAAAAAAAGGCCGAGTTCTGTGGATTAACATATTAACATATTCATTGCCCTCTTCAGAGATTTTGGCTAACAGATTTAATATCCCAAGTGATAGTATTGATGGGTGAATCCTTCATCTTAATTTTAATTTTTGTCTATCTTAGAATGCATCAGCATTTTGTCAGAAGTAACAGTATAGTGCAGTGGTTGAGAGTGGGGCCTGTGGAGCCAGAAGGCTGAGTTTAGAATCCCCATTCTGCCACTTACTAGCCATATGACCTTCTGCAAGTTGCCTCACCTCTTGGTTCTACCATTTCCTCATCTGTAGAATAAGTGTGGTTTATGATTATGATCGTTGTTACAGTGATTATTCAGTGACTTGCAGCACTGCAGGAAGAGAAGAGTATAGTCGATCTGTCATCAGCACCGTTGTAAAGAAGCAACATGTCATAGTGGGTTTAGTTAAATGACTGAATCAACATGCTGATGGTTGTTCAGAATCTGAGGTCATTTAGCAGAGCATTGAGGTGACTCATAGCAGCTTGTTTGTGTCAAGGTCTTTAACCTCTCATTTCCAGGATACCTATGTCCCCAAATGTAGTTTATGTTATAACAACAGTTATTGTCCAGAGCTTTAAGTTCTAGGACCATAACTTACTACACTGAGTCTTGTAGAAAAAGAAAATACTTTTCTAAAAGAAGGCAAATGAAATCTTAGCTAATAAATCTGTGGTTCTTAAATTAAGATGGGCATTATAAATTACAATTAACACTCTAACTTAGAGAAATTTTATCTTTTTTTTTTAAATCCACTTTAGGTGACCAGACAGGAGAATGCCGAGCTCATGGAAATCTGGGCTCTGCATTCTTCTCCAAAGGAAATTATCGGGAGGCTCTCACTAACCACAGGCATCAGTTGGTGCTTGCTATGAAACTCAAGGATCGAGAGGTAGGAAGTTTACCTGCAGACCAAAAACACGTTTTTTGAAACATGGAGTCTTTATTGCTGTTCCGAATGTTTTACATATCGTAAAATATTACTTTTAGAGGTTAATAATCATTGCCTCTATCTTTAATGACAATCAGGTGTAGAATGTCTACCACATATGCACCTTGGGCCTATAGAATTGAGTAAGACTTTGGTCCCTGACCTCAGGATCTTAACAGCTTGCATTATTCGGATGCATGACTCTTATTCTATTCAAATATGAAAGGAGGAAACCCATGTAAAATTAACAAAAAATGGTATCTTCATGATATATCCATTAAATTAAAGAAGCACCCATTTGCTTTATTTGAGATGGAGTATTAGTACTGCATACTCCAAACTCTTCATTTTATTTCTTTGGCGGATTTTAAACTCAGGTGGTAGAAGCATATTAAGTGTGATTGAGAGACCTGAATTACAATGATGAAGAATATTATCCTATCTTTATTAGAGAAATGGAATGTAATATTCTCAGAGAGCTGATATCCGGTAGATACAGCATGAGAAAGTGCTTGCAAAGTAGAGAGAGGGTGGAGTTTGGAATAAAATAGACCCAGACTGGAATCCCTGCTCTAGTACTTTCTGGCTCTGGAATCTTAGGGAAATTATTACTTAGCTCCTCTTTGCCTCTGTTTTCTTTCTTAGAAAATAATGATTATATTTCTTCCTTACACAATTATGATAGGATTATAAATAATGTATATGTAAAATACCTAGAATGGTGCTTGGAAGTCCATAAATGGTAGCTTCTAATACATTTTATTAATAAGGAAGAGATGGGTAATAGAGGCAACAACAAATTTATGAATCAATCTATGTATTGGGAAATATATTTAGTTACATCTTAGCATTTCACTGTGGAATATTATAGAGATTATTTTTATTATTTAAATGACCTAGCATCTAGAACATGGTCATCCACTAGGAGGGGACTGGGGAAGAAAAAAGCCTTTGTTTTAATAGTGTGCTGTACTCTCCTCTTGGGAAGGTGAGAGACTTCCATAAAGTCTCTCTCATTTGTGGGTGTCAGAAAAAAAGCCTTTGAAAGCTACTAAAATGTATCATTCGAGAGAGATTGACTTTAGGTGATAATATTTTCAAGAGAGTTACCTAACTACTTTTCTCTTTGCCTGTTTACTCTTAGTTTACAAACAATTCTTATAA
The DNA here is from genome assembly GCF_964662115.1 of Mustela nivalis. NCBI lineage: Eukaryota > Metazoa > Chordata > Mammalia > Carnivora > Mustelidae > Mustela > Mustela nivalis. Next base: position 89,695,888 of record NC_139033.1, read on the forward strand.
GCCAGATGATCTGACTTCTTGATGTTAAGAGATTGAAAAGAGGGATCAGACTTCTAGACACAGAAAAGCTGATGGCATTAAGTGAGAACCAGGTTTAAGAACTAAAACAGCTTAGTTGTCTAGATAGGGCCATTTAGTGAAGGCTGGGATGGCTCTAAGTATTTCAAAAGCTGCATTTATACTGTATTTTCCTGACCTTTGGGATGCATATGTATTAGCCCAGTTACTGGATGGGGTAGAAAGACTTGTAATTAGGATATAAGATTATCATAGGTATTAAAAAGAAGAAGTGAAAAAAAAAAAGGAGAAGTGAAAGTTTTCTGCCTTCCTTATTCTTAATATTGTAATTTTCTTTAGCCTGTGTTTTCTGGGTTTTATAAACCTTTGCTGTACAATACATTATTAAGAAATCACTGGTTATAAGGATGGAGGGGACCTTGAGATTGCATTGGAACCAATTCCCTCCCCAAATATTCCCTTCTTGGAATTTCCACTTGGCCACAGACACCCTGTTTCCTCCTCTTTTGGTCTCTGGTTAACCACTACTACAGTAGTTCACAAGTCTGTCTATTGGGAAACCTTCCTTATGTATAAGTAAGAATGATTTTAGCCCTCTGGGACTAGATAGAGAATGTTCAGCTCCTGTAATTAATGGCCTATGGCTTCTCCTTTTCCAAGTTGAAAAATCCCATTAATTTTCTTTTTTTTTTTTCCCCATTAATTTTCTCTTCAAATTTTCTCATTATCAAAACTTGAATAATTTTTACAATTCTCTTCTGGCTCTTCCACTCTCCCTGTTGCCCACTCTGCTTATTGGTTAGCCATAGGTTGGCCACCACAGAAGCCTTCTTTTGGGAAGTTCTTTCTAGCCCATGCTCCTGCTCTGTGTTGGCATATTTATCTGATTTCGAGACTGACCTATAGAATTTCTCTTGACTCTCACTGTGTCTCTTCTGTTGTATTTGCCTCTGGAATCATAGGGTACTCTTCATTTTCTTGAGAATGTAATGTCATTTTCTTACCTTTTTTCTTAATTTTTAATGTTGTATTTGAGTGCTGCTACTTGTCTTTCTGCATTTAGCTGGAAATCTTTATTCCCACATCCCTGAAACCAGCCAGTAGCTGTTAAGACTAGAGTTGATATTGGTCCAGAACTTAAAGGAACATAAAAATGCCTAAGGAGAACTATTGCAATCATATATATTTCATTCAGTTTCAAAGTTTTGGTTGGCCAGTCTTCTGTGATATGATTCAGTTAAGTGTGATATCTGCTTGCGATGTATCTAACATGTACACAACACTGTGCTGAGGGTTCTGGGTCTAGGCAGTAGGGGTGGGGTTACTCCCCGTGAGGGGTTTATGTTATCTTTGAGACAGACTTTAAGATAACAAAAATATCAAAACAATGCTTGAGCAATAAATAAATAATTAATCACTGCCAAGATGCTCGAATACCAGAAGAGAGAGAGACTGGTATAGACTTGTGGGTGCTTTGTGAAACAGGTGGAACTCATGTTGGCCCCTGACTGTGATGTAGAAATTGGCATGCAGGCTTCTCAGATCTGGTTAACATATCAGTCAGGTGATCCCTTATATCACTTGTGAGAGATGAGATAGTTCATACCATTAGCAAAGATCAGATACTATTTTCTGCCATCCTATTCGTTATGCTCATAAGTGTAGCTGTTTTAAAAGGTAATATTTATTAGTTTTATCCAATTATATAAAAAAACTCATGAAAATAACCAGCCATAAGCCTTAGATTTTCATATATATACATAATGATTGTTTAGACCTATCCAAACAAAAATTGAAATCCTCCTGTGATAACTTTTATACCTTGTTTTTTCATTAATATTTTTTCACTTAATTTTTATACATTTATGTATTTTATTAAATGTTCTCCTGAAAGTCTTATGATTTGGTCACAAATCATTTCATCTATACCCTTACTATAATACATTTAGTTTGTTTCAGAAGCTTTGGTATTATGAAATCTGGAAAAACATCTTTGTAAATACATCTCTGAACATATCCCCCATCATTTCCTTTAGCTAAATTATTAAAAGTGGGCTTCTTGGGAAAAACATATTAAGGCTTCTGATAATTACTGCTATATAGCTCTTGGGAAGGCTATATCTGTTTTTAGTCCTACCAGCAATGTATCAGAAGTTCCATTTCCCTGAACTGGCCAACACAAGGCATTACTAAAGAGTAAATAAATTAAAAAGTCAAATTGATGAGTAAAAAAAAAGTGATATCTTACTGTTTTACACTGCATTTGACTGCTATTGAGGCTACTTTTTTCCCCCCTAAGATTTATTTGTTAGAGAGAGAGGTGGGGAAGGGGCAGAGGAAGAGGGAGAGAGAGTATCTCAAGCAGACTCCACACTGAGCGAGGAGCCCCCTGCAGGGCTTGATCTCATGATCCTGAGCCAAAATCAAGAAGTGGGTACTTAACCAACTGAGCTACCCAGGCACCCTAGGGCTGACTATTTTAAAAAATGTTTTTTAAAAAGAGCTTTAATACTCATCCCGTCTTTTTCTATTGTGATGTTGGTTATTTTACGTTTTATTTTATTTTATTTTTTTATGTTGGTTATTTTGTGTTGATTTGATCCTGGGCCTAACTCTATCAGCCCAGTGAGCTGTTGGACAGTTTGTGCTCAAAAACAAATTTTTGCTTATTGTTGCTTCATTATGCATTTTACATCTGCTACAAGTTTCATAACATTATTCTTTTTAAAAAAATGTCTACAATATCTTTTCTCCCCTCACTACCCCCAAATACATTTTAAAATCATTTTGTCAAATTTTGGAGACTCTTCCATTGGTATTTTTGTTGGAATTTACATATAATTATAGATAAATTGATGTCTTTTCAGTAGTGAGTCTTCTATTCAGGAGCCTGATCTGTGCTTGCATTTCACTTTTTATGCCTTTTAGGGTCTGAAACTTTGAGGGGAGTATTGATGGCATACAGGAAGGGGGTTTGTTTTACATGTTTTGCATGTTTTGCCCATATGAAAATTCTCTTATAGCTCATAATTTTTTGTTGATTCCTAATTAATTTTCTTGTAATGGGAATTTTTTGCAAATAATGATAGTGTTGTGCATTTGTATCCATGTGTTATATCCCTACTTTTTTACCTCTTAATTATTACACCGTTAGAACTTTGAAAACTCCCCCCAAAAGTATCACTCTTCCTCTTGAGTACAAAAAGTTCAGAGAATGTACTTTTTATGACTACCCTATTCTCATATTATATCTGTGACCTCAAACTGTGCCTTGGTTTCCCTTTTACATTATTTTGATATTGAGATAAAATAATAGGAAACTGCCTTTTGAAACAAAAGCTAACCACTGTGAATGCTGTGACTATAAGAATAACAAGCTACCTCATTCTGCATTTCACATCTTTGGCTATAGTACATTTTAATATTTTCCCAAATAGTGACATAGCAGCCTGGAACCACTTTGTCCACTTACCTTAAAGAACAATAGGTTTTTCTGCTATACAGTCACCATCATACTTAGTAGGGGAGGTGATACCTTCTCCACAGGAATTTTTCATTCTAACTAACCTTCTATCTGCTTTAATGGTTTGAAAATTAATTTCAGGTGCCTACAGAGACCTTCCTATGAGCCAATATTAATTGTCAGAAGAACGCATAAATTATGTTGTATTAGCAATGTTGTTCTCTATTCAGGGAATCTGATATGCAAATATGCTGATGACTCTGAAGTTTTTTTCATCAGTCTTATTTCTCTCCTGGGCATCATATTTCTTTATCCAGTTGCCTCCTGGACACCCACCTTCAATTCTGTATGCCTAACTTAGCCCTCAGTCTGTGCCTATGTCTGCATTTCCTGTTTGTCCTGTTGTCCAAGCCACCTAAATCTCATGTTTGGCTTGTTACTGGGTTCTCTTTTTTCTGGCAGTCTCTTTGCTGGCCTGTGCCTTCCTCTGTGCCATCATTTGCCTGGACCCTTGCAGAACTTCCCACACTAACATGCACTCTCCATCAAGTGAAGAGGAGAGAATGTTTACTGCTTGGACATATGAGTATAGCCTGGAGTTGCTGCCATAAGTGGGTAATGTCTTTCTTTCAAGTATAGTTCAGTGTAGTTGAGAGTGTGAACTTAGGTTAGAGACAAACTTGAACTTTGGCCCTGCCACTTATTACCATGTGATCGTGAAAATTATCTAAACTCTTCTAAGTGTGATGGACAGGAGAGCTGTTTCCAGTTTTTGGCTGTTATGAAAAAGCTACTAATAAACATTCTTGTATATATCTTTTGGGAAACATCAGCATGTGTATCTGTTAAGCATTGGGTCATGTATATGTTTAGATTTATTAGATGTTTACCAGCTTTCCATAGTAGTTGCACCAAGTTATACCATCAGCATTGTGTAAGGGATTGTGAAACCTTAGTAGCAGGTAAATAAAAAATAAAAAGAATATGGAAACATAAATATCTGAGTAGATAATTCTGTAAGGGATTGTAATAGTAACTACTTTGCTTATTGTTGTAAGGATTAAACGAGTTCATATACAGTGTATCCTTAGCACAGTGCCTGAGACACAATAAGAATTCAACCATGGTGCTACTGTTATTATTGGCATTACTGTTGTCACCATCATTTAAATGATTCATATACAGTTGCATATGCCTATGTAATATCAGGGCTTAATTCAGTGTAAAATTGTTTTCCCCCAGATAGTCAAGTAAACTGAACATGCTTGGAAAAAGTATTGTTTATCCATTAGGTAACTTTGCATACTTCTTGTCACTCTGGAGAATGTAAACACTGTGATTTGTGAAATGTTTTAACTCTGCCCTGATTCTAATTTCTTCTTGATTTGATCCATCACCTAGTGAGATCTTTGAGTTATCCCTCGAAAATTCAGTTCTCATCATGCAATTTTCCTGCTTAAAAGCCTTTGATAGTTTTTTCTTGCCTTCAGAATAAAGTTCAAACCCCTTCATAATCTTTTCCCATTACTTCATCTACTCTGTATGGCATACACCTTATCATCTGTTCATACAAACCTACTTGCTGTACTTTGTTAAACATGCCTTATATTTTACCCTCCATATCTTTACTCAATCTAGACCCTCTGCATAGAAGACCCCATCTTTGACCCCTCAGCAAGGTTTTAGTATGCAGGTTTCATTAAATAGTCTCTGCATCACCAAAGCTCTCTTTTTCAATTTTTATTTTTTTTATCCATTATCATACAAATGTCTGTGAAGCCTGATTTATCAATCCCCTCTGACCCCACTTTAAAAAAAAAAATGGTTTGTGCCTTTTGTGTTCTGTTTAAGAAAATGTTTGTGTATCCCAGTGTCATGAAAATAGTCTTCTGTGAGGCTTTATTGTTTTACCTTTTGTGATTAGGTCCCCTGCCACTTGGAATTTACATTTGTGTTTGGTTTGTGGTAGGGATCAAAGTTCAGCTTTTTCCCTCATATGAGTATCAGTTGACCCAGTACTGAATATTCCACAAGACTGCACTGTGTGTGCTGCTTTTGTCATAAAGGACTCTCTTTTCTGTGCTGTTGATCTCTTTGTCTATCTTGATGCCAATAGCATATTGCCTAATTACTGCAGCTTTTTAATGAGTCTGGAATTCTGATCATGTAATTCTAGTAGCTTTGTTTTTCTTCGAGATTGCTTTGGCTATTTCAGGTTCCTTACATTTATGTACATGTAAGTAAATGTATGTATTTTAAAATTAGCTCTTGGTTTCCCCATCTTTCCCTCATGGTAGAGCATTGAATCTATATATCTATATCTATATCTATATCTATTTGAATCTTATAGTCTTTGAACTTGGTATATTTCTCCATTTATTTAGGCCTTATAAAATCTATTTCTACAATATTTATAGTTTTTTTTTAAAGATTTTTAATTTTATTTCTTTCAACAGAGAGAGAGATCACAAGTAGCCAGAGCAGCAGGCAGAGAGAGAGTGGGAAGCAGGCTCCCTGCTGAGCAGAGAGCCTGGTACAGGGCTGGATCCCAGGACTCTGAGACCATGACCTGAGCTGAAGGAGGAGGCTTAACCCACTGAGCCACCCAGGAACCCAATGTTTATTAGTTTTCAGTGTAGAACTATTGCATATCTCTCTATAGTTTAATCTTGAGGTTTTAGGTGTGTGCATGTGCATATATGCATGCTGTTGTAAAGAGTATTTTATTATTTTCTCTTTTAATTCAGTAGTATTTTATTTTTTTAAAACTAGTGTGATTAACATACTCTATTATATTAGTTTCAAGTGTACAATATGGCAATTCTATACATTATTCAGTGCTCATCATGGTAAATGTACTCTTAATCCCCTTTACCAGTTTCTCCCAAAGCCTCACCCATCTTCTCTCTAGTAACCACCAGTTTGTTCTCTATTCTAAGTGGCATTTTAAGGTTTATATTTTCCTGCTTCTCTTCTTCAGCCCAGATATTGAGCAACCCTCGGAACAGGTTTATTTGCGCAGCCATTCATATTCCCATACTACTTTCTTTTACCTTTTTTTATTTTTACCATTATATAATTAATATGTGAGTTAGTTGTTGATGTAAAAGATTAAAACATTATCTTTACCAGAAGTAACTCCTGTTACCAGTTTGAAGTATTTCTCTTCTAGACCTACATTGTCCTTTGTGGTAGACACTACTGTGTGTGGCTGTTGAGCATTTAATGTTTGAAATGTGAATTGTTTGAATTAAGGCATTATATAAATGTATAATACATTATATAAATGTATTTATATAATACATTATATAAATGTAAAATACATACTGAACTTTGAGGACTTAGAATGAAAAAAAAAGGAACCCCAAATATCTCTTTTTTTTTTTTTTAAAGATTTTATTTATTTATTTGACAGAGAGAAATCACAAGTAGGTAGAGTGGCAGGCAGAGAGAGAGAGGGGAAGCAGGCTCCCTGCCGAGCAGAGAGCCCGATGCGGGACTCGATCCCAGGACCCTGAGATCATGACCTGAGCCGAAGGCAGCGGCTTAACCACTGAGCCACCCAGGCGCCCCCCCAAATATCTCTTTACTAAGTTTTTATATTGACTAAAACACAATAATATTTTGGGTACATTGGATTAAATAAAATGTTGTTAATTCCACTTTTCTTGTCTTATATTTTTATGTGGTTATTAGAAAGCTTAAGTTATTTCTATTAGGCAACATGGCTCTAGCCCATTTTCTCTTATAGTTTTGTTTTTCATATGTGGGAATATGATATTGTTTTCCAAATGGTTTTTTCACTCAGTGGTCTTAAACTCCTTTTCATGTTAGCACATGCAGATCAACCACATTTTCTTGAACTTCTGTTTAGTGATGGTGTACCATTAGTATTTAGTTATGATTGTGCCATTCATCTGCTGATGGAATGTTTAAGGAGATTTTTTTACCCCCTTTTGCAAGCATGGTTGCCATAAAAAAGACCTTGTACAAATCACTTTGTACACATAAGGAGTCGAGTCGTGTCTAGCAAGTGGAATTGCTGGGTACACAACTATTATACACATTTTAAATGAAAAGATTTTCTCAAATTGCACACCAAAACGGTTGTTCTAAACCCATAAGCCCTTGATATTAATCTTTTATTTTTTTTTAATTGATTAGCAAAAGGTAGCTTGTAGTGATACCTCAGTTATAGTACTTACCATTTGTTTGTAATGGCTGTCTTCTCCCTGTTGTATAATTGGCAGCTTCTGGAGGGAAAGGAGAATAGCTTATTTATACTGATAATCCCATTCATTCCCTTATTCAACACATGTTTACTGCTCAGTGCTTACTGTGTCCCAGATGCTATAATGCCTTTGTGTATAAAGATGGATATGCCATTGTTCTTGCCCTCAAGGAACTCAAATATTCTAGCGGGCCATCTGCAGTGTTCCAGTCCCATGTCAGTAAATGCTTATTAACCTGGAGGAAAAACATTGAGGCTTATATAGTAGGTAAAGAGTGCTCACATCTCCTTGGTTCTTATGAATGGTGGTCTTCATTTTGTTCAGAGCTGGAGAAGAAGACTTATGGAAGCTCAGTTGTAAATACCAACTAAGTTTACTTTTCTGCAGCTACTTTGTGTCAATAACTAAAACCTATAGTTTACATTCAAAAGGATACTTCTTATATTCTGATTATACCCACCATATAAAACATTTTTTAAAAGACTTTATTTACTTATTTGACACACAGAGAGAGATTACAAGTAGGCAGAGAGGTAGGCAGAGAGAGAGAGAAGCAGGCTCCCTGCTGAGAAGAGAGCCCGATGTGGGGCCCAATCCCAGGACCCTGAGATCATGACCCGAGCCGAAGGCAGAGGCTTAACCCACTGAGCCACCCAGATGCCCCCATATAAAACATTTTTAAAGTGAAATTTCATTATTTGTAATTTTGAAGATTAAAGGTAAATTATAATCATTATCAACTTATGAAACCTCTGGTTTCACAAGAACTGTTATTTTCCACCCCTCCCCAAGGACTACTTGACTTTTTGAGAAAATTGATCCTTCTAGATTTCCTTTAGGATGTAGCTACAGGAAATTAATTAGACAGTTTTTGATGACATCACCCCAACCACAGCACTTTCTCTGAAAACAATTCTATTTTTCTTGGACCTTTTTGCAGCATTTTTTGCACTGTGTGTATTAGTGTATTAGTATGAAGTCCACACAAAAATTTGTGGAGGGGGGGGTGACACATACACACAGGGACAGAGACAAAGAATATAGTGAAATAATTATAATACTACCAGTAGTACAGGGGAGAAGGTTAAAAGGTAAAAAGCATTCCATTTTAGCAGAGAACCATATCCTCATAGGGAGTATTAAGTTCAGGAGGGGAATGCTTGGCAATGTTTTCAGTGGTGTGTATCTTACAGGCTTTTAAGAAACAAATAAGATTCTTAAGCTGTAACTCTTCAAATCACTGAAGAGTTGCAGAGTAGACACTTGTGAAGAATGGCCATAGGACATCAATTTCTTGATTGTACTCTTTGTACTTTGTATTACAAATTAGCTGAGCCAGAGCTTTTGAGCCTGTAATGAGTTATAAAAAAGCTCTTTTTCTTATACTGATAAAATAGTTATTGCCTCAAAAGAAATTGCACACCCAGTGAGTATATATGTATGTATGTGTAATGTCTGATATGTTTGCAAATCATTCTGCCCTTGGCTGTTCCATTTTCCAAATAATTTTTTCAAGTTCTACTCTATCATTACTTCTTCCATTATACTTTTGGGTGTCTTCTTCCAGCTAGGGTGTTTGGCAGTCTCTTCCACAGAGTAGAAGAAACCTCAGACTCAGAATGAGGAGATCTAAATTTGAATCCTGGTTTTGCTATTAGTGGCCTTATATTCTGGGAAGTCCTCTTGTTGCTGGCTCACCATCTGTAAACAGAAAGACCAAATCAGATGATATTTTACTGACCAGTGTAGTAGCCACAAGTAGTTATATTAAATTAAATGAATTAGAATTAAGGTAAACAATTCAATTCCCCAGTCACAAATAACCGTATTTTAAGTGCTCAATAGTCTATGTGTTTAGTGGCTACCATATCAGATATCATAGAAAAAAATTTCTGTTATCTAAAGTTTTATTGAATAGTGTGACTCTAAAGTAGCTCTAAACTTTAGTCAGAAGGCAAAAAGTGCGTCAGTGTGAATCATAGACCAACTTTATTTTTCCACAGTACCTGATATTTATACTAGAATCATCTGTATTTTCTTTTGATAAACAGGGAAGGAGGGAAGATTCTGCTTCTGATAATGGCAGAGTAGCTCAGCCACATATGACAACTGTGAACTTTGGGAAAAATATAAAACAAACAATTACATGGAGGTACTGGAGAGTGACCAAAAGCTAGCAGAAATTGAAGGAGAATTAAAACCTGGAAGAGGGGAATAAAACTAGATGAATTTCCCATTTTTTAAAATTTCATTTTAATTCCAGTGTAGTGTTGTATTAGTTTCAAGTCTATAATATAGTGATTCAACAATTCCATATATTACTCAGTGCTCATCAAAATAAGTGTACTTTTAATCCCCTTCACCTATTTAATGCATTCCCCTCCCCACCTCCCCTCTGGTAACCATCAGTTTGCTCTCTATAGTTATAAATCTGTTTTTGGTTGTCTCTCTCTCTCTGTTTCCTTTGTTCATTTGTTTCCTAAATTCCACATATGAGTGAACTCAAATGGTATTTGTCTTTCTCTGGCTTATTTCACTTAGCATTATACTCTCTAGATCCATCCATGTTGCTGCAAATGGCAAGATTTTATTCTTTTTTGTGGATTAATAATATTCCATTGTATATATGTATACAATATTCCATTGTATATATGTATCACATCTTTATCTCTTCATCTATAGATGGACACTTGGGCTACTTCCATAATTTAGCTATTGTAACCAATAATTTCCTGGTTTTAATGTCTTTATTGCCAGAGTGCCAATGCCATACCCGACAATGGTACCGAAATGTGTATAGAAACCTGTAGACTTATTGATTGTGGAATTGGAGGACCTATTTGGCCTCACGACAGTAACCGGAAAGAAAGGAGGAAATTCTGGAAAGAGATATCTACATAGAGAAGCCCCAGATTCTGTGTTTAAATTCTCATCAAATCTCTGGGTAATCTCTGCAGTAAGCATATGAGGGCAGATTCCAAGCAAGTCGGCTAAGGCTGAAGGAACTGAAGCGATTTCAGCTGCTGTTCACTTTAGGGCAGTCTGGTGTTTGAGTTTGTTAGGGTTAACTGCTTGCAAAAACAAAAAAGCCGATACTCTGTAGGGTAATATAACAAAGTCCTGAGTGTCTACAATGTATCATTCACAATGTTCAGGATATATTCTAAAATTATTGGACATATGAAGAAACTGGAAAATGATTTATACTGAAGAGAAAAAAATGCATTCAATGAGACCAACCCTGAAATGACCCAAAGGTTGGAATTAATAGGCAAAGGGTTTTTAAACAGTTATTATAACTATGTTCAAATCTGGAAAGTAAAATATGCTCATAATGAATGCATAGAAAATCTCAAAGGGAATAGAACCATTCTATAAGAAAGTAAAGAAAGCAAAATGAAAATTTTAGCACCGAAAGCCCAATATCTGAAGTGAAAACATTTATGATGGGATGTTGTTGTTTTTCTTTTTAAAATTTATTTGTCATTATTAAAGATTTTAAATTATTTATTATTTGACAGAGAGACAGCGAGAGAGGGAACACAAGCAAGGGGCGTGGGAGAGGGAAAAGCAGGCTTCCCACCCAGCTGGGAGCCCAACATGGGTCTTGATCCCAGAACCCTGGGAACATGACTTGAGCTGAAGGCACACACTTAATGACTGAGCCACCCAGGCGCCCCCAAGTTTTTCTTTTTTTGGTGGGGTGGTAGGGCAGAGGCAGAAAGCAAGAGAGATAATCCTAAGCAGGCTCCCTGCCTTGTGTGCAGCCTACAACTCAGGGCTTGATCCCACAACCCAGAGATCATGACCCAAGCTGAAATCAAGAATTGGACACTTAGCTGATTGAGCCACCTAGGCACCCTCACTGAATGGGTTTAATTGAATATTGGAGATGACAGAGAAGGAGATACCAGCTTGAAGATAGGTCAGTTGAAATTATCTAATCTGCAAATCAGAGAAAATAGATTGAGAAAAATTAACAGAACCTCAGTGTCTTCTTGGATAATGTCAAAGTGTCTTACACACACACACACACACACATACACACACACGTATGCATGTTGCAGAAAGTTAAAGAGAATAATGGGGGAAAACACTGGTAGAGAAAGTGGCTAAAATTTTCCTAAATTTAGTAAAAATAAATTTGGAGATTCTAGAAATTGAGCTAACCTCAAGCAGAATAAATATAAAGGAACTATACCTTTGCGATTTATAGGGAAATGACTATAAGCCAATTATAAAGAAAAAAATTTGAAAGTAACCAGGGAAAAATGACCTGTAACACAAAGAGGGACCAACTATACTAATGATGGCCGATTTCTTAGGAGAAATAATTGAGTCCCAAAGACAGAACAAAATTTTCAAAATGCTGAAAGGAAAACATAAAAACATAAAACTCTGTCAGCCCAGAATTCAAGAATGAGAAAAAATAATTTTTAAGAATGAAAGCAAAGTAAAGGTATTTAAAGAGAAGTGAAAACCAAGAAAAATATAAACAGAGCACGGTAAGAAAGGTTGAGAGAGGATTTTTAGGCTGATGGGAAATGGTATCAAATGGAAACTTAGACCTTTAGGAAAAGAGGAATAGCACCATAAATAATAAATATGCTGGTAAATATAAAATACTGCTTTTATTTTTTTTCTTCATAATTAAGAAACATGCCTATGGCTGTTGAAAGCAACAATTATAACATCAAGTTGTAGGATATAAGACATAGATGGTTGTCACACGTTTGCTTTTCCTATGTTGGAAATGTGAATGGTAAAACCACTTTAGGAAAAGGTCTTACAAGTATCTTTAAAATGTAAACATACAGAACACGGGGGTGACTCAGTTAGTTAAGTGTCTGCCTTTGACTCAGGTAATGATCTGGCTCCTTGCTCAGAGGGGAGCCTGCTTCTCCCTCTGCCTTCCTCTCCCCCCGCTTGGGCTCTCTGTCTCTCTCTCTCTGACAAATAAATAAAATCTTAAAAAAATAGACACTGACCCTTTGGTCCACCAAGTTCACCCCTAGGTATTTACCCCAGAGAACTGAAAACATGAGTCTGCAAAAGGACTTGTACAAGAATGTTCATAATAGCAAAATCTGAGAATAGCCCAAGTGTTTCTCAACAGAAGCATGGATATAACCCACTATATCATTGTAAAATACATGCAGTGACATGAGTGAATCTTAGAAACATGAGATTGTATAAAAGATGTAAAAAAACAGAAGAGAATGTATTTTATGATTGCATTAGCAACAAGCTCTGGAAAAAGCAAAACTAATCTGTGGGGAAAACAGATCAGTGGTTGCCTTTGGGAGCCAAGTGGGGACCAGGATTGACTGAGAAGAGATACAAATGAACTTTCTAGGGGAAGCACATTTAGTAAATTGCTAGTAATTGCAGAATCTTTATATTCTGAGATATATATATATATGATTTATTTATTTATATATTCACTATATAATTCTTAAAACTTTCCTGTGTCTTTGTAGTTTTTCACTATAAGATATCAGAGAATTTAAAGAATAAAGGATTTGGTGGTGAAAGAAGGATAAGCAGTAATTCTAGTGATCAGTCTGTTGGTGGGAGCTGACCCATGTGGAATACATTTCACTGGATGCCGCTGTCTCTGGCCCCAATGCTAAGAAAAGAAAAACCTCACCACAACTCCCTTCTCCTTCCTGTCTCTATACCCAACATATCCTGGAACAGCATCGCAGCAAAATACTCCTATGTGGGAGTGACCAGGTTTAACTCAATGTCAGAAATCTGTGACTTGCACAGTAGCCTTGCAAAGTATTTTGGGTGGTGTGAGTTGAAGGAGGGAGCAGGTGGCCGTCTGATCTCTGCTTTAGTGAAGGCGTGAGCTCTTACGTTGCCTGCATGACCAGAGGCCTTTTCTTACAGCATTGGCTGTGCAGATTCACCTCTTCCTTATGGAAAGGTGGTAGGACGGGGTAGGAAGTAAGGTATAGGTATCATGGAAAAAGTACCTTAGGCAGTTTATTAGAAGTCATCAGAGCTAATCCTTTCCTTTTATCCTTTTTCCTTTTAAGGAATAAAGGGCCTATAGAAATTAAGTGACTAATCCAAGATCAACAGAGAGTTGCTTCATATTGTTATATTTAAGAATAGTTTTTCTTTTGTGATTAAATGTGGCACTTGTAAAGATCTTAAAGTAGTCAATATTTTCTCTATAATATTACAATCTGGAGAATGTTACCTGTGTCCTAGTCATCTCAAATGGTGACCAGTGATAATGAATTGTGTGTGTGTGATTAATGTTTACTATTTACCAAAAAATTCTTATTTTTTATATCTTTTTTCATGTTATTCTCATACAACCTAGAGCAAGGAATGGATTTTTGTATAGTTTGATTTACTTCAGTAATTTCCCAGAGAGACAGGCTTCCTGGGCTATATACCAAAGCCTCTTGCTTGATAATGCATATGGTACACCATCATTAGGGAGCATGAACTGAACCTAGAGAGAAGAAATTTGAGCACAAAGGGTCAGTGTTAACTCAGGAATAGATAGAATCTGACATATTGCTGGTGGCAGCATTATCTTAGGACTAAGGGGAATTTGAGGGCTATTGTTCCTGAAGTCACTAATGACAGTCTGTAATGGGAAGAACCTGTCATTCTGGTGTGATAGGTGGCATGATGCTTAACAGAACAGCCACGGGATTAACTTGCACTCCCTCCATTTTTAACCTTGGACTTCTCTTTTATTGGGGACTCTGGAAACTTGGAAAAACTAAAGCAAATTCATGGTATTTTTCTTACTATCTAGATGAGAAAACCAAGGCTTGGGTGATTTTTCTTTAGGCCACACAATAAGGACTAGAATCATGGTTTTGGAAAACAATACGGAAACACATTCTACTAGCTACTTGGAATAGAATTTTTTGGTACACATCATTAATCCTTGCTGAAATGAAATCCATCCTGTGTGTGCAGTTTTTAAAAAGATAATTTCCAAAACAAAAACAAAAACCGTTAATTTCCTACAGTCCATTTTAATTCTGTAAGGACATCGCTGAGGTTTGTTTAATTTTATGTCATTGTGGGTTAGAACAATTAAAATCTGATGAGAATAGATTGTAAGAACAATGCCCTTCCCATCCACTGCTACAAATGATCCAAATTAGGAATCCTTTCTTATTTTCAATTTTAGTTCACTATCAAAAAGTCTGTTTTCAAAGCAATAATCAGAATCTTTTATTCTCCTGAATAAAAGCACTTTCCTCTAATTACCATAAAACACGTACGAATCTCAAAGTTCTTCTTTTCTACAGAGAAATCACATCCCAAAGAAATCACTATTGAATTGTTTATTGCTTTTCTTTCTTAATCCACATTCTTCTGCAGACTCACTAACCAGGTGTCCTCTGGTTTCTAGAGGTATATTAGAGCATGTCTTTGGGCCTTTCCTGGAGATAGAGGTTAAGAGTGCTAAGAATTTTCTAAAAAAATTTTTTTTATCATTTTAGCCTCTGATAATACTTCCTAATGAATTAGTTAATTAAACTGATTCTATTTAGAATTTATGATAATTGGTTAAAGCTAAATGTTTACCTTTTAACTATCTTATAGGAGGTTTGACCAGGCAAATCAAGAGGCTAAAATGATTACAGGATGAATAAAATTCTTTTTTTTTTAAAGAGTGAGCTACCTTTTTTTTTTTTTTTTTAAGATTTTATTTATTTATTTGACACAGAGAGAGTTCACAAGTAGGTAGAGAGGCAGGCAGAGAGAGAGGGGGAAGCAGGCTCACCACTATGCAGAGAGCGCAAAGCAGGGCTCTATTCCAGGACCCTGAAACCATGACCATGAGCTGAAGGCAGAGACTTAACCCACTGAGGTGCCCAGGATGAATAAAATTCCTAAGACAATAAACATTCCCAAATTCTCCGGAAATATTAGGCATATAAGGAATTAATTATGCTGATCGGAATTCATAAGCAGAATATGATTAACATCACATAGACTTTGGCTGAGTCCTCACTCTGACACTTATGTAGTTGAGGGACTTTGAGTAAGTTACTTAAAATTTCAGCCTCAGTCTGCTAATCCATAAAATCGGGGTAATATGCAGTAAAGCATTCAGCCCAGTGTTTCACACATAGCATGTGGTTGGTCGGTAAGTGTTAGCTGCTATGGGAGTCTCTGGCATTATTCTTCTTGGCCATGAAAGCTGTTAGAGCAGATCTAGTTACTTTCCTTACTTGACAGTATCATACTTCTATTTATCTAATCAAATCTTAATTAACTCAGATTCATCTGTCTCCTGAATCCAAACCAGTGAGATGTTTATTTTTCCTTTGACATATAATTTTACTCTATTACTTGATCCCAGTGTTTTAGGCTAGCCAAGTTTGAAATATTGATACATTTGAAGTATCCCTATAAAAATAGTGGTGACAGTCCCCACTTTGCTGATCTCTCAGCCATCTATAAAACTGTCTCTAAGGCCTGTCACCTTCTGTCTATCACTTACTTTGTTGTAGGGCACTGCTGCTTCAAGTGGGGGGATCAGAATCACTTGGCCAGCTTTTCCAACCCAAACATACCAGATCCCTTCTAATACCACATCTCCTGATTCAGTCTTCTCATCATCTCAGTATAATGGAGCAGAGTGGTCGACAGCATAGTTTGAGAAACAATTTTTTAAAAGAAACCTCCTCTTCTCCCACTTGAGAGGTTAAAAACCTGTTATTTTCCTCTAGTGCAGAATACTTTTACTTTCTCCAAAAAAGCAACTGGAGTGTCTTCTTTCAGCAAGAAGAGGTACAAGAGAGCATTTTCATCTAAGAACAATGTTAATTAAGTTCAAGTAGGAATATTTCTGTCAGCGACGTCTTTCCCAAGGCTCAGCATAGTCTGATAATAGTTTCCTTTACTAAATTACTGGAATGGAAGAATATTCAATAGCTGTAAAGCCTAAGAAACAAAACAAAACAAAACCATGTAAAGCCTGCACTCGGTTTCTGGTTCCTAGCATTGTCCAGTTTTAAAGCCACCATCACTGAATATGAGATCCTATAAGGACTAGGAAACAACAGCTGCCAAATCAGAAAGATGGCTTTATTAACAGTCTTTACCACAAACCACAAACTGATTTTTGTTTTACGTAAACTCATGGTGGTCGTGGGAATTTACTTTAAGGGCACGCTCTTTGTTCCAAGTGAAATGTGCGTGAGGTGGGAAAGGGCTTTGCTAAAGCTTTTACACCAGACTGATGGATTTTCTGAAAGTTGCCTTAGAAATGTCGAACTTCTTATAAAACTTACATAATAGAGCTTAACTAGTCCATTCTGTTTTAAAGTTCATGTTCAGGGTGCCTAGGTGGCTCAGTGGATTAATCAGTGGATTAAACCTCTGCCTTCAGCTCAGGTCATAGTCTCAGGGTCCTGGGATCAAGCCCCACATCGGGCTCTCTGCTCAGTGGGGAACCTGGTTCCCCCTCTCTCTGCCTGCCTCTCTGCCTAATTGTAATCTCTCTCTCCTTCTGTCAAATAAATAAATAAAATCTTTAAAAAAACCTCATGTTCTATAAGTGATTACTAAATTTCAGTCTGTCACAAATGGATCCCTTGCTGTAAGATCCAAGATATTGTATCTATTTTTTTGATCCATTACTATCAAATTACTCATCTCCTAATGCATTCTTACTAGCATCTTTCCTTCAATCCATATTCTTTTTTGCGGGGGGGGGGGAGTGCTCTTATTAAATAATTACTTCCCTCTTGTCTTAGATTCTTTTCATTTTGCTTATATTTGTTTATATACTGTTTTCATATAGAAACAAACATCTTATGTGATCAAGTTTCCAGCTTGGCCCTTAGCACCTTAGTCACTTTATAATCTGTAGATGAAGTAAAAGCTTCATCTCCTATTTCTGAGATTATCTCTCTCTTGAGAGTCTTTTGAACCCAAAGAATAGGTGCTGGAAAGATAAGTTAAACAATAGAAAGGAGGAAACAAATTGTGTATGGACCATTTGTGAAGTGAATTTGCAATGTGAGGACTACAGTTACATATTTATGTGTGTATGTGTTTAAGTAAACTTTTATTAGAATATAACATATACATTGAAAAATGCACATATCACTTTTTAAAATGATGTTTCACGTAGTGAACATGCCTGATTAACCTACGATCAGGAACTAGAACGTTACCAACAACCTAGTAGCTTCGTTCCTGTCTCCTTCCAATTTTTTTTTTTAAATATTTTATTTATTTATTTGACAGAGAGAGAGATTACAAGTAGGCAGAGAGAGAGAGGAGGAAGCAGGCTCCTTGCTGAGCAGAGAGCCCGATGGGACTTGATCCCAGGACCCCAAGATCGTGACCTGAGCCGAAGGCAGTGGCTTAAACCACTGAGCCACCCAGGCGCCCTCCTTCCAATTTTAACCACCCTCCAAGGATAACCACCATCCTGATTTATAATCTTGTAGGTTTGTTTTCCTGTTTTTGAACTTTGTACGGATGGGACTCATATAGAGTAGCCTCTTTTGTGCTTGGCTGCTTTGGCTCAGCCTTATGTTTGTTAGATTCATTATTGCTGATGGCTGTAACAGTGGTTCCTGTATTCTCATCCTTGTAGTTTTCTATTTTATACACACACACACACACACACACACTAATTATTCATTCATTTTGGCCATTTCTGGTTTTCTTTTGAAAATTCTGTTTCAGTGTTATTGTTGATCCTTTGAAAGTATCTTTTCCCCTCTCTTCTGGCTTTTTCCTTTTGTCTTTGGTTTTCAGCACTTTTACTGTGATATTGCCTAGCTGTGGTTTGCTTTGTATTTCTTCTGTGTGACGTTCTCTGAGCTTCTTAGATTGTGGCTTGATGTTTTCATCAGTATCCCAACATTGTCAGCTATTACCTCTCAGATATTGTTTCTATATTTTGCTTCTGGCCTCCTGTTCTAGGATTCCACTTACATGTAAGTTGTACCATTTCACCGTGTTCCATTTGTATCTTTTGCTTTCCATTGCATTTTCCATCCATTTTATCTCTGTATTTCAGTCTGGATGTTTTTACTCTCCTATATTGTAGATCACAAATATTCTCTCTTGAGCTGTTTCTAACTTTTATTAAGCCTATCGACAACATTCTTTTTTTTTTTTTTAAGACTTTTTTTTATTTATTTAGATAGGGCAGAGGGGGAGAAAGAGAGAGAATCCCAAGCCGACTCTGTGCTGAGCACAGAGCTTGATGTGGAGCCCAGAATCATGGCCCCGAGGTCATGACCTGAGCCAAAATCAGGAGTCTGACACTTAACCAACTGGGCCACCCAGTCGCTCCTCTACCACAATTTTTTTTATTTTTTATTATTTATAAACTTATAATATATTTTTATCCCCAGGGGTACAGGTCTGTGAATCGCCAGGTTTACACACTTCACAGCACTCACCATAGCACATACCCTCCCCAATGTCCATAACCCCACCCCCCTTCTCCTAACCCCACTCCACCCAGCAACCCTCAGTTTGTTTTGTGAGATTATGGTTTGTCTCCCTCCCAATCCCATCTTGTTTCATTTATTCTTCTCCTACCCCCTTAACCCTCCATGTTGCATCACCACTTCCTCATATCAGGGAGATCATATGATAGTTGTCTTTCTCTGCTTGACTTATTTCGCTAAGCATGATACCCTCTAGTTCCATCCACGTTGTCGCAAATGACAAAACTTCATTTCTTTTGATGGCTGCATAGTATTCCATTGTGTATATACACCACATCTTCTTTATCCATTTATCTGTTGATGGACATCTAGGTTCTTTCCATAGTTTGGCTATTGTGGACATTGCTGCTATAAACATTCGGATGCACGTGCCCCTTCGGATCACTACGTTTGTATCTTTAGGGTAAATACACAGTAGTGCAATTGCTGGGTCATAGAGTAGTTCTATTTTCAACATTTTGAGGAACCTCCATGCTGTTTTCAAGAGTGGTTGCACCAGCTCGCATTCCCACCAACAGTATAGGAGGGTTCCCCTGTCTCCGCATCCTCACCAGCATCTGTCATTTCCTGACTTGTTAATTTTAGCCATTCTGACTGGTGTGAGGTGGTGTCTCATTGTGGTTTTGATTTGTATTTCCCTGATGCCGAGTGATATGGAGCACTTTTTCATGTGTCTGTTGGCCATCTGGATGTCTTCTTTGCAGAAATATCTGTTCATGTCCTCTGCCTATTTCTTGATTGGAATATTTGTTCTTTGGGTGTTGAGTTTGCTAAGTTCTTTATAGATTTTGGACACTAGTCCTTTATCTGATACGTCGTTTGCAAATATCTTCTCCCATTCTGTCACTTGTCATTTGGTTTTGTTAACTGTTTCCTTTGCTGTGCAAAAGCTTTTGATCTTGATAAAATCCAAATAGTTCATTTTTGCCCTTGCTTCCCTTGCCTTTGGCGATGTCCCTAGGAAGATGTTGCTGGGGCTGAGGTCGAAGAGGTTGCTGCCTGTGTGTTCTCCTCAAGGATTTTGATGGATTCCTGTCTCACATTGAGGTCCTTCATCCATTTTGAGTTTATTTTCGTGTGTGGTATAAAAAATGGTCCAATTTCATTTTTCTGCATGTGGCTGTCCAATTTTCCCAACACCATTTATTGAAGAGGCTGTCTTTTTTCCATTGGACATTCTTTCCTGCTTTGTCAAAGATTAGTTGACTATTCCTCTACCACATTCTTAATTTAGGTAATTTTGTTTTTCCAGAATACCAGTTTGATTATTGTTTCATAGATTCTAATTCTCTATTGAAATTCTCCACGTTATCACTTTCTCATGAACATATTCATCACAATTAGTTTTTTTTTTTAAGATTTTATTTATTTATTTGATAGAGAGAACGCAAGTAGGTAGAGCGGCAGGCAAAGGGAGAGGAGAAGCAAGCTCCTTGCTGATCAGGGGGCCCGATGTGGGGCTCAATTCTAGGACCCCAGGATCATGACCCACACAGGCAGATGCTTAACTGACCAAGCCACCCAGGTGCCCTCATCACTATTAGTTTAAATTTCATGTCTAGTAAACCATGGGCTTGATTCTATTTTCTTCTTTTTTTCCCTTTTCTTTTATCTCCTCTTTTTCTCTTGGTCTTTTTTTGTTGTGCCTAGTTCATCGTTTTTGGTTTTTTTTTGTTTGTTTGTTTTGTTTTTTTATTGAATGCTTCCTTTGTGTATGAAAATAGTAAGAGATCTCAATGATACTGTCTTCTTCCAGATAGAATTTTCTTTAATGTCTGATAGGCATATAGGGGAGGAGGAGATCATCCTAATGCAGTCAAGAGTGAGTTATTTCAGAGCTGTGTTTCAGTCACATCAATTTCTGATTGAACTTCATATGTAGGTTTTTACTCCTTCAACAATCTCAACTGTAAATGTCAGGGTACTTACCAGGACCACCACCGTGGTAGGCTCTGAGCATTAATTTTTATCTTACCAGTACCAATGGGAATGCCAGTAAGGTGATTTCCTGCAGTTCCTCTCTGCTTGTCTTCTCCTCCTGTAGATGTGTGCTAGTCTAAAATAGTGACTGTCTGGAGGATTAAGATGGCTCACTTTTCTGTAGTATTGGTCAAATCCCAGCTTCCTTGGTAGCCCTCAACTTTGATTTTATTTCTGTAGTCCCATGTGATTACCAAAAGCTCTGCTCAGGTTCTGGGCTTCATAGTAGCCACTTTGTGCTTGACCTCTCTACCTTTTTCCCATGACCTTTTCAAATTGGAAAATTTCTCCAGAGCATGTCAGGCTCACCTCAGTGAGTTTTCTCTTGTCTACAGTCTTGGTCACTTAAGTCTTGAATGCCTTGATACTGCTCACAGTACTTTTTGCACAGTACTTGGGTTTTTTTAATCCAATTTTTTCTAGTTATTTTTCACAAATGAATTCTGCTACAAATTAGTCGGTCATAGCTGGAAGTAACTTTGTTATGTACTTTTTACTAATAAATATTTTTATTCCTGATGTTTGTTTATTTAGAATCACAATGCTGGGATCATATAAGGATCTTAGAGACACCTTGACCTCATTTTGTAGTAGAGACAGCAAGAGCCCTGTGATAGGAAGACCCACCCAAGGACACACAGCCCATTAATGGCTGTTCCCATATCGGGAGTCTCAGCTTCTAGTCCATTGGCTTTTACACCGCATCGCTGATAATGTAGTATTTGTGACTTCTACTCACTTACTGAGGTCATAAACCATGTCTAACCGGCATTCTATAAAATCAACTCAACCTTGACCCAGTTGAGTGATGATAGTGCTCTGATGGACTTTATATTATGAAAAAAGAGCTTATATTTTGAAGTTGCTATAGCGTTGTAAAATTGTGAGCACATCCTTGAAGCCTTATCTATGCTATTTAATACACCCACATTTAAAATTAGAGTTTCCCCCTTTGGTTAGCTTCTACATTTAAAATTAGGTTTTTGGGTTTTTTTTTTTCAATCTAAAGAGGATAATTTATAAAGAACATTACCAGATTATGCCCATCTCTAGTGCTCTAGAAAAGTATGTATTAACTACAGTAGCTTAGCTCTGTAAGATACGTATAGTTGACTATGCAATCACGTACGGAGGGTGCTGAACCAAAGACTCTTGTCTGGGACCTCACAATTTACCTTCAGAATGTTTGGATAATTTTTTTAAAAAGATTTTATTTATTTATTTGACAGAGAGAGATCACAAATAGGCAAAGTGGCAGGCAGAGAGGGGGAAGCAAACTCCCCACCGAGTAGAGAGCCTGATGCGGGACTCGATCCCAGGACCCTGAGACTATGACCTGAGCTGAAGACAGGGGCTCAACCCACTGAGCCACCCAGGTGCCCCTGTTTGGATCATCTTAATCTTATCTTAATCTTTTCAGTCATGTTGATACCTTCTCGTACAAAGGAAAACTTACTGTAAATTCAGAGGAACTGCTGTAGAGTGAACGGAGCTGTTTCTGGTGAAAGAGTCTAACCTGGCTTCTGGATCCAGAGAGGAGCCATTGACAATTGCCTTACGGTAGCATAGCTTGACTGGCTGGCTTCTCACGCTGTACAAGGAAGTGTAAGGTAGCATCTGGGTTGCTTATCAACTTACCTTTTGGTTTTTATGTTAGGAAAATGTTAGAAAACAGGTAATGGAAATATGTAAATAGAGAAAAACATTAATGGGGAATAAATATTGCTTAGTGTTTGACCTCTGTACATATAAAAGCTACTTGGAAATGCTTTTTGTTTGTTTTATTTTTAAAATGACAGAGTATAATCTGTACTTGATGACAGTCTGGGAAAGAATTCTAGTGTTGCTTTGGGCTTGCAGCTTTTCCAGACAAAGTACATTTGTTAGGCAATGTCTGATCCAGGGATTATTACTATTTAATAGTATTGCCAGAGCATAATTTTATGTGCCTGTGACTTTTTTCATCTCTCTGTTGTTATATTTTGAAGAGTAACATTTCTAACATTTGCTTTTTTTTAAATGCAGTTTTAGGATTCAGATGTTTCCCCAGTGTGCCTTTTGTTTGTCTTTTGCCTTTTACTTTTTTTTTTTTTTTTTTGGACAAAAATTAAAATATAAATGAAAATAGCTAAGGTGAGCAACAGGAGACAAATCAGTGATTCCTTTGTATCTAGGCCCAGAGACACAAAAAAAATTTTAGAAATAGAATTGTAGAGATGGAAAGGACTTAGGGAGATCATTGCTGGCACTCTTCTCATTTTATAGTTGAAGAAACCTAGTTGCCCGGGTTGTCTATGTAGCCAGCTGACGAAGAGTAGTTTTGGAACTAGTCTGCAGGCTTTCTGATCCCCAGCTCTGGTTTCTTATCTTTGGTCCTTACTTTTTCACCTGTGCTTTCTTATAACTTATTTAAAGTAAGGTTGTTCTTTGGTATTTATCTTTGTGCAGCTTGGATTTAGTCTTGGGCTTTGCCCCACTTTTCAGATGCTAGAGATTGACTGGGGTGGTACAGATTGGGCCCAGCACTTATCACTTGTTACTTTCTTGGGTGAGAGCTCTGCTTCTCTCAGTTATGAAAAAAGCTTTTAAGAAAAGCACATGGTTCTCTGCCGAGACCATTTCATAAATGTTTTTCTTTATCCCAATAAATGATCCTTGAAAAATCACTTGACTTCTCCCAACTTTTTTCCTGATCAGCATAAATTCAGAGCCAAGCTTTCCAAAGCTTACCTCCCAAAGTTACATGTAGAATGACATCGAATGACTTGGGCATTTCTTCATGCAAGGTCTTATTCACATCATGAGCTGCTCTATTGTTTTATAGAAATCAGTATTGGTACATTGTGCAAGAAGTCAAAAACTCCTCCCCTAAGACAGTATTGTTAAATGTAGCTAAATAGGTCTGGGTAGAATGGGCAATGTACAAAAATAACTTTAAAGAACAAAACTGGGAAGAGTGTTGAGAGACCACAAGGACTTGAAAGCAGAAATTAAAAGGAAAATGAAGAGAGCAAAGCAATGTGTTTCTCGTTGGGCAGAATTCCCCTGAGGGACCCTGTATTCAAATACTCTTTGACATTGCATTTGAATTCTTAGCTTCCAAAGGCCACTGATACCACAGAGACCCAACAGTGTGTAATGGTTCCTTCATCTCATGGGCCTCTAGACGCCTCCTATTACAGGCCCACATTTAAAAATAGCAGGGAAATGAGAGAAAATCATAAACTCGCTATAATAAAATTAGTGCTTGCGTGAAAGACTATTGCCAGAGAACAGCTTTTAGAAGGCCCATGGCTGCCAGAAGGCCGTTGGGCGTTGGCACTATTCAAGTATACACTGGCCAGCACGTAAAGACCAGAATTAGGCATTTTATTAAAGATAGAATGTCTTTTCTTTATGATCATGAGTATAAAAAGATTTTTAAATAGAAAATGGATAAGAAAAAGTGAATTGCCATAGTAAGTAATAGTGCTACTCATTCTCACCAAAATACTGAAGTAGAGATTAAATAATTTTGACTGACAAAGAAATGTTACTGTTTTTCTCAAAAAGACTGATTAAGTGAAGGGTGTCTAAGAGCTCACACCTAAGGAACTAGATGTCTAGTTAAGGAACACCACCACCGCTGACAAAAAGCTAATTCTTCAGTAATCTGTAAAAGGGAAAATAAAGGTCTGGTGAGGTATGGTGAGGATCATTGCATTTCCCATTAAATGCATACTTGCAGAAGATCTGGAATTCTCATTACAACTTAAAAGGAAAACTGATTCTCTCTTAGAATCAGATAGTTTCAAACTAGTATGTCACAGAGCCTGCTCTGGGTCAGTGGTTCTTGCTACTAAGTATGCATTCCCGTGGCAACTGGCTTTCGTTCCCACATATATCATTAACATAGATGAGTCTTGAAGTCAGTCTGCTTTCAAGGATGTGTTTCAGTGATCTGGATGAAAAGATTTTTACCCAACCTTATGAATCAGTCTTTTAAAAGGATTTTTCTTGGCACGCACCCCACCTTGTCCCTGCTGTTGAACTTGTAGCACTCCTTTCCTACACCCACTGCAGGCAGTAGTCTGGATCACGTTTCTCTGCAATATTCTTGTTTCTAGCAGCCTTGGAAAGAATGAGCTGGAGGATTTCAGTACAAATACAGTTACAAGGGCCATTTGAGTGAGAACCTCGGTTAAATCTAAAAAGTTGGATCAGCATCCGAAGCTTTCATTTTAAGTAAACTCTGCTAGGGCTGCTGGGGCCAGACCATTAATCTGGTTCATATAGTCCATTTGCTTTTAATCTCTTGAGTGTACAGAATATGCATCTCCATTCTAAATGGACAAAAAAAGAGCCTGTTCTTGATGGCACACTTGACTTCGACATACCCTTTAGATTTAAATAAGATAAATACCTGATATTAAACTTTGAAAATGTCAGTAAAAGGATTTCACTGCAGCTGACCAGCTCTGGTCCCAAAGAACTTGATCTCTGTCCTGTACTATTACCTAAGAATGTGGGATATCAATCATTTTAGAGAGATTGCTAAACAATTACTGAAACCTTTGAATTTAATGTTTGAATTTAGGAACACTCTAATTGTTGTGATTGGCTTTAATATGTCTAGAGAATGAACACTTCTGATTATTTACCACCCAGTTTAATTCATGTGTGGGCACTGGACACTAGGATCAGTGGTGCTAGGCTAATTTATATGAAGATCTTCCTCTGAAGAAATGAAAATATTTTATATGTCTTAGCACATTCAGTATTATGACTCTAAAACATCCATGTTTTCTTCTCATTCTATTTTATCTCTCTTGGTTACAGAAAGAATTGGACATAGGTAAAGGATCACAAAAAAGCAATTACTTGGCTCCTCCTCCCACCAAATTTCAGAAACAGATATTTTGGCTTGCCTTGTTCCCATTTGCTAAGTGTGATTTGCCCTGGCACCTAGCTGTTTTCATGTCCTGTGTGGCTATTAAAAGGAATGAATTTCCCAGCTTATAAAGTTTCTTCTAGATTGATATGCCAAGATTAGACTCTCGAATACTAGAGAAGTCTTTCCAGGAAATAGAACTAGAAATCCAGCTGCTTTTTCTTCTCCCTAGAAACTAATGTTTCTGTATGTTAGGTAACTGACTTCTTTCAAGGTATAGAATAAGGAATCACAGAAATTGAAAGTAGGAAAGATACTGTAGGCCATTTAGCCGGTGTTTAGTATAATACCTTACTACTCCCCCACAAGCATCTAGGAAGTCTGTTACTATGCAAGACAGTTTTCTCAAATGGATAGAATCTTAGCAACTCAGTATCCTTATTGCCTTCTGATTCTGAGTTTAGAAGTATCATAATAGGAAAGGTTCCTTATTTGATGCAACTGCTCATTAAAATCTGTTTACAAACACCTTAAAAAGAGTGATTTCCCAAATCTTTCTTCAAATACATACAACTTGGGACGCCTGGGTGGCTCAGTCGGTTAGACATCTGCCTTTGGCTCAGATCATGATTCCATGGTCCTAGGATCAAGCCCAATGTCGGGCTCCCTACTTAGTGGGGAGTCTGCTTCTCCCCTACCCTCTACCCCACCTCCTACCCCTGCTTGTACATGCTCAAGCTCTCTCTGTTAAATAAACAAACAAACAAACAAACAAACAAACACAACTCATATTATTGTTGAGATGCTGTCATGTAGTCATTCTGGTGGAGTCGGGGTTTTTGTCAGGTTAGTGAGTAAATAATTTTCACATGTTTAACAGTCATGTCGATCAGTTTTCTGTGGCTACAGTAATGCAGTAAGATAAAGCAATATACATTTATTTTTGCTTGCATATCTCTGATCAGAGCTAGGCTTGGCAGAGCTTACTTCCATGTCTGTAGTCAGCTGAAGTCAGCTGACTAGTAGCTAGGCAGCTTCCCTAGCCTCTCTCTCATATCTGAGACCTACCCTAGGGCAACTGGGTCAAACAGACTGTGTTCCACATGTCTCATCCTCCAATAGATCCCCCTGGGCATGCTCCTACTTAACAGTGAAGGTAGAGTAACAAGTGCTTGTCAGCCTTCTGCTTATATCACATTTGCCTACATTTTATTGCCCTAAGCAAATGAACTTGACTTAGCCCAGAGTCCATATCAAATCCTCAGTGGGAGGAATGAAGAATTGGGGCTATCAGTGCAATCCCTCTACCACAGTGTAATGGCATCATTATCTCATCAGGAACATGACTGTAACCCAGTTTACAAATACCTTTATAGGTATTGTTTTCCATGATTTCTTTTGAGGAAGTAATACACTTGCTGTCCATATCCTCAGAAGAAAGAACAGGACATAGGTTGACTAGAATCAGTTTACCTGGCACTTTCTTATTTTTTTCCATTTCATCCCCACAAAAATCTATAAGAACTCTTAATAATTCTTTTTTTGTTTTAAGATTTTATTTATGTATTTGACAGACGGAGATCACAAGTAGGCAGAGAAGCAGGCAGAGAAAGAGGAGGAAGCAGGCTTCCTGCTGAGCAGAGAGCCCGATGTGGGGCTCAATCCCAGGACCCTGGGATGATGACCTGAGCCAAAAGCAGAGGCTTTAACCCACTTGAGCCACCCAGGCACCCCAAGAACTCTTAATAATTCTAGTCATTTTTGCTATCCTTGAAATACTGGGCTTCTTCACTTCTATCTGGATGTGTGAAAAAATGTTGATAACTTTTTTTTAAGATTTAGGTACTTATTTGAGAGAGAGAAAGAGAGGAGAGAGAGAGATTGGGGAGAGGGAAAGAGGGAAAGAGAGAGAATCTCAAGCAGACTCCCCGCTGAGCATAGAGCCTACCTTGGGGATTGATCTCAAACCCGTGACACTGTGACCTGAAGTGAAATCAGGAGTTAGGTGTTCAACCAACTGAGCCACCCAGGCGCCACGGGATATTGGTAAGTTTTTAAGGCTGTTTTCTACAGTAAGGTTTTTATGACACAGTGGTTACTACATAGTTTTTCTAAGTATCTGACTCATTTACTATGTTATCTTGGCCAAATGACTTTGACCTTTTGTTTCAATATTACTGTTTCTAATATTAGTCTTAGAATTCTGAGTGTATAAATAAGTTGCTATCAGTCAGTCATTAGCAACCTGGCATAGGAGATGAGTTTTGAGTAGTGCTGCTGGTCATTTGGCAACACTGTGACATTATGTAATAACATTTGCTACCGTCTACTGAGCCTCTCATGTCCTGCAGGATATATGCAGTATCTTCTCTAATTTTTGCAGTAAGCCACAGGAGTTGGCTTTGCAGATGTAGAGACAGAGGTGCTGTCACAGAGGAAGCATTTCAGCACCTGATCTGGTGCTCAGAGCTTCTCATTTCTTCCTTCCACAAAGACTGACTGGGAAGGGAGTGAATTAATGAGCACTGATAAGCCATTTGGAAAGCTGTAGTTACTGGTTCCTCACATAGGCAGAAAAATCATAGGCTGGATGCATTGTATGTATGACTCCACAAAAGACATTTGGTTGAAATTACAATTGAGCAATCCGTCAGTCTTACAGTTCCATTAATTGTGTAATTTGTGTAAGCTGCTAATAAGAATAATTTTTTAAACCACATTAAAAATCCATGGGCATACATAAATATATGTTCCTCATTTTATTCCTTCCAGACTATTTGTGAAATATCTGTTGCAGATTTAGTTTACAAATACTGTACATTTACATATTATCTTTTTCCAAGGAGCTCACAGATAAAGTAGACCATTTTTGTAGGTCAAAAAAAAAAAAAGAGTATTGGTAGTTTCTTGTGGTTTAATTTAATATTCAGGACTGTTACCTGTAAGGGAAAATGAGGAGTCACTCAGAAATCACTAGAATTATGTCTTCATCCTAGACCTTGCTCTTAAATTTCAAACCCTTCTTTTAGACTTCCTTCCCTACAGCTCTGCCAGCGTGTGTCACACATGCTCTCAGCTCATCAGCTTCCCTAAAATTCACTTTGTCCATTGTAACCTTTATTCTGGAATTCTTGTAGACCATCTTCTCTGCTTGCCTGCCCTCCTCTTCCTGTTTTTTCGAGGCCTAATTCCTGACCCACTCCTGCCTGCCTCCCTTATTTAGGCTCTGTAACTTGGCTCCTACCTCGTACCAACTGTATTTACTTGTCAATCACATTGGACCTCTCGTGGTCTCATGAAAGACTGACTTGTGATAGTCATTCTCTGGTTTCCCTTTGAGGAAAGCCCTGGTTCTTCATTGTGGGATGACAGATTTGTCATATTTCCCTGCCCTGAGGACAGAAAAATAAGACCCTTCAGGCTAATATTTGGCCATTCCCTGCCTTAGGGCTTATCTGAGTGATTTGTGTATGATACATGACTCGTTGGGATTCTTAACAAATAGTCTTATGCTAGATCTGTCAGTCTAGGTCCCTTCATTAAGACTGATTTTACTTTATACATAATTTTTAACTTTAAAGGGAAAAAAAATCTCCTTGTTAATTGTATCAGAGATGAAGCTCTAGAAATAGGCTGTTAGTTAAGTTTCAGTGACTCAGAGATATTCTGGGCATGTGAGACTTATTTGAAATACTTTGATGTGAATAAAAGAATATCAGAGAAACAAATTGGATAATGAATATATTGCTTTGAAAAATCTAACTTTAATTTAGCCTTGCTGCAGTGTGGAAAACCCTATTTTTCTAGTTTAGTGGCTCAGAACTATTGTTTGCATAAATTCTAATTTACAAAGTCTGTAGCTGAGATAAACATTTGTGTCAGATACAAATGGATATGGGTTATGTCAAATTCAAGTAGCTGCATGGTTATGTTAGTCCTAATAGTTCAAGCTGTAGAGCTACTCCTGTGTGACAACCAAGCATCAGTGAGGGGTCCTCATTCAGAATGACTTTGACTTTGATTTTTGCCTAGTTTCACAGTATGCTGAGGGAGATTTTAGCCCTGATTATGCTTCCAAGTATTCCCGATTCCCTTCTCTTTGTCATTATTTCACTGTATCAAGAGAGAGAAAGGATAGATAGCCAACGCCTAAAGTTGTTTCATCTACTTTTCGTAACAAATCTCGTTGACCCTATGTAATAGTGGTTTTGTTTTTTTTAAATCTTTTTTTTTCAAGATTTTATTTATTTATTTGACAGAGAGATAGAGAGGGAGAGAGCACAGGTAGGCAAGCGGCAGGCAGAAGGAGAGGAAGAAACAGGCTCTCCACTGATGGAGCCTGATGCGGGGCGGGGCTCCATCCCAGGACCCTGGGACCATGACCTGAGCTGAAGACAGCTGCTTAACTGATTGAGCTACCCAGGTGCCCCTCATTAGGAATCTTCTATTAAAATATTTCTGATACAGAAACTTATTGGATCTCAAAGGACCTTAAAAGATCATTTAGGCCCGTTTTCTCTAGATTGGGTTCTGAACTGGTCCTGGAAGTGTGAGAAGGTGTACTGATAATAAAAGAGTTTTATGGACATAGTGGGTATGTGATACCTAAGGTTAAACAGTAAACTTAGTAGGCCCTTTCCAGCATGAGTTCTCAGAGCTTTAAATGTGTAAAGGCACTTTGTTAATCATAAAGGGATTATTTAGGGAGGGCTAATAAAGTAGGGAGGGCGACTCAAATTTGTTCAAATTCTTTTTATGTGGAACACCTGTTAACGTCTACCAGAAGGATCTAGTTAAAACAGTAACTCAGAGTATGCCTCTTTCGCTGCTCAAAACTAGTAAAAGATGTTCCCATCTCACCAAATAAAAGCCAAGATTCTTACAGTGGCCTGCAAGACCCTTGTAGCCCAGATCTTTTGTTTTTCTCGAACCTCTTTTGCTTTTCCCTACCCTGGTTCAGGTACACTTGTCCTTCTCAGTGAGGCCTGCACAGATCATCCTGTTGCCAATATTCCCTCTCCCTCTTCCTGCCCTATTTTTCTCCAGAGCATGTGATATCTTCTCCTCAACTAACTACATCATTGCCTTAGTTTTTTCTATTGTCTGTTTCCTCCTACTTGAATGTTGTTCCATGACAACAGAATTTTTGGTAGTATTTTGTGCTCTATTGTATCCCCAGCATCTACAATACTGCTTCACACCAAGTAGATTCTCAGTAACTATTTGTTGGATGAGCTAATTGTCCTTGGGAGAAATCAAGAATCTAAATTAGGGTGATATCCTCAGGCTAAGAGAAAGGTATAGATTTTTACCAGCTCCAACCGCGGCGGGCCAGGCAGGGAAGAGAGGCTCACACACAGTTGAAGGGTCCCTTCCAGGAAGTTACTGTAGGAGGACACAGGAGTCCTATTTTGGTCTTGCACTGTGAATGCGGTGACAGTTTCCTTCCCAGAACAAAGGGTGAGAAGAAGTAGGAGGAAATTAGGAATGATGATTCAGAAATAGGAATAGGTGATGGGGCTCATCTCACTGTGCTCTTCTCTCCTGTAATTACAACCAGTGCCCCATGAAAGAACAACGCAGCCCTCTGGCATGTCTTAAGAGTGAACCCTTAGTCCAGAGCAGAACTGGTTCCAAGTCCAGGAAACTTAGCCTTCTAGTGTTTTTTGAAAGTTCTATGATGATCATTCTAGTTCTTGCCACAAAGAAATAGAGGTTTTATTTTTTAGCTGTCTGACTTGTTGCAATTCCTATCATTTATTTATCAAAAAGAAATAAGAAAGAAATTTTTAGTCCCGTTCTTTTCTAGATGGATAAAATACACCAATTCTGTCCCATTTGCTAAAAAGAATAGATACAGTAGTGTTCTGGAGAGTTGTCCAACATTTGTTCCCTTTAATGCAAAATTTTGTAGTTCAAAATCACAACTACTAGTTTTCTACCTTTCCACTCCTGCCTCATAAAAAGAGAATTGTTCAGAGGTATGTTTTTGTCCCATGAGATTATCCTTTAGGACATGTGATTGCCCTAAACAAAGCACAGGCTCTGCTCATTCCTAATAAATTATTATGTCTTCCGCATCTGTTCCCGTCTTTTCTCCAAAGCATTCATCTAAGAGAACAGAGCATTAATTGAAAATACACGCATTGTGGCAAGACATTTTTCTGATAAATGCATTGACAGTTGATTTGTTGTGATTAGAGGAAAACCTCAGGAGTTGAGGGTTTGGGGCTGAAAACTGACTTTCTGCCTCTACTGCCAGACAGCGTCTCCTTCTGCCCTTTTCCCCTTTTCTCGCAATTTCCTCTGAGAGAAATCATGTGACCCTGTCACCACAGTTTTCAATGCCAAATATCTAAGTGTCTTTAAAATGCAGCACAACACTTTTAAAGGCAAATAGTGAAGTAGTTTCATCTGACATTTCCATTATAGCTGCTCTTAGAGGATTCTAGACATCATACATAAAGGTGGCTGGCTGGTTCTTTTTTAAAAAAATCATGATGCAAACCCATTGAGCTGTCTTTTCATATTTGATGCTCCATCCGTTGAACATGAAGTGCATTTTTTTCTTAGAAATGTGATTTGATCTGAGGATCTCTACAATAGTCTGGACTAAATTTTTCTAACATTTGTCTTATATTTTAGAGCTACATCCA
Source organism: Mustela nivalis (assembly GCF_964662115.1). NCBI lineage: Eukaryota > Metazoa > Chordata > Mammalia > Carnivora > Mustelidae > Mustela > Mustela nivalis. The sequence goes on from NC_139033.1 coordinate 89,728,575, forward strand.
TTTTTTCTAGTTTTGTGATATACCTAAGCATTTCTGAACTAACATCAATTACTTTGTTATCTCTAGTACGCTGAGTCCAAACTGAAAAAAACAAAATGTTAAATTGCCACCATTATTGCCATTACTGTCAGAGTGTTGTTTTATGTAGAAGTGAAAATTATATTCTCAGACTTTGTATGCAGTTTGTTTTTGCATCTGAAAAGTTTTATTAAATTCATTTTTATTCATTTATTGAATACTTAATGAACACCTACTATGGGTTAGAAATAACATCTGACCATAATGATACAGAGATGGGCAAGATTCATTCCCTGCCTTTGAAGAGCTCACAATTCAGAAAAAAGGCAGGTGGGTAATCAGGGAAATTACAACAATTACAGCAGTAATAAGTTGCTTCTAAAGAGCTGTTGCATGTCCATGATATGTGCACATCTACCACATTTTACCAGTTGACTCCTCCCCAGTAATGGAAAACTGGGTGGCCTTTAGCTTCCTCCCACCACAGCAGTTCTTTGAAGATCCCCTTTGTATTTGTTCCTTTCTGGGCCTGTATGAGAATTTCTTTGAAACATATAATCGGAGGTCAAAGTGTGAGGTCATAGGATATACATACACTTGATTGATCCAAAACGGCCAGATTCTTTGTTGGAGTAGATGTATTAGTCTATACATCCACAAATATGTTCCTGCGTCCCACATCTCAATGGAGACCTGGCACTCTTCAACATTCTAATTTTTGATGACCTAATAAGAATAAAATGCTTCCTCATTGTTGCTTTAATTTGCATGTCTTTCATTACTAATGAATTTGAGCACCTACAGATATTCTTGTTAGCCTTTGAGTTTCCTTCTTTATAAATTGTTAGTCATTTTGTTGTTGTGGTGGTGGTTGCTGTGCTGTGAATTGGCAGGCACTTTTCACGTGCTCTTGAAAGCGTTCAGGTCATTCACCAGTGTTAGACTTTGCAGATGTCTTATTGCCATCTTTGTTGCGAGTGCAATTGTGTACTTATTTGTATATTTTGCATTTCACCCTTCATAAAAATGAGTGGGAAATTTAAATATCAAAGTTCTAATACTAACAAAAGAAGATTTGTAGGTCTCACAAACTAATACAGTTGAGGTAAAGATGGAGAATTATTGGTCCTGCCCCACATAATATGTCATTTTCCTCCATCTGGCTGTTTCTTTGAATTCTCCTGGTAAGTGAGGGAAAAGAATAAGACTGAAGAACATATATAAAATGCTGAAAATGTATATTTGAAGATCCCATCTAAGAGCTTCTAACTGTAGAACAGGAATTTCCCTTAGAACATGAAATTCCATTGTTTGACCTGTGCACATTCAGCCTTTTGTTCACGGTTTCAAGAACAAATTACCAGGAGCAGGGCCCAAGCTCTGAGAGACCAGTCACAACAGAGTTGCTAAGTAATGTCCACCACTTTAAGGCACCAAATAATTCCAACTTGAGTATGTTTATAGCATTATATTTGGCTTCTCCTAATGAAGGTGGAAGATAGGAGAACTAAAAGAATATGGAGGGCAAGTATTTTATTCTTTGGGGAAAATTTTGGAGACCTTTTATTCAGTGGCTTTTAATTCATAGAAAGAGAAGAGTTAAGTTTTCTATGAGGACAATGGTGGTAAGAATCAGCTAAGAATTTCTATAGCATTTGCTTAAATAGCTTAGTAAATTAAGTAAGTGATTAATGTAGTTTTTCTTTTCTGTCTTTAACACTTAGTTAACCTCTTTCTCCTCACCATCATCCTTACAAATATCTACAAGTCTCTTCTGTTTTGTTTTATTTTATTTTTTTAAAGATTTTATTTATTTATTTGACAGGGAGAGTGCACAAGTAGGCAGAGAGGCAGGCAGAGAGAGAGGGGGAAGCAGGCTCCCTGCTGAGCAGAGAGCCAGATGTGGGGCTCAATCCTAGGACCCTGGGATCATAACCTGAGCTGAAGGCAGAGGCTTAACCCACTGAGCCACCCAGGCTCCTCAGTCTCTTCTATTTTAGAATAAAATTCCCTTGACCTTGTGTCCCTTTTAAGCTACTATGCTATTTCTTTACCGCCAATGTGGGCCATATTTCTCAAAAACATAATCTACAGCTAATACTGACACTTTCTGACTCTGTAGTCATTCAAACAAACAAACAAACAAACAAACAAAAAACCTCTTTAATCATGTTGAAATATTTATTTTATAAACTTTTCTAAACCAAACTCACTTTAGACAGGACAGGCTAGGTTATCCTACAATCATAACCAGTTAGCCCCAGATCTTAGTGGTTTAGCACTACAAAGGTGCATTTTTTTTTTTTTTAATGCTGTATCAGAGACTCTCTGTTCATTGTAGTCACTCAGAGACCCACACTGAAAGATCAGCCACCATCTTGAGCAACACTGGTTACCATGTGAGAGTGAAAAGAGGGCCTTATACTGGAACTAACACGTTACTCACCTACAAGTAGGCTAAGAGGTGTGATATTTCATGTCTATAAGGCATAGGGCTGGAGATATTTGGTATTAGCACTAATGACAACCACAGTTAAATTATGTCACATATCAGGGGTCCAGGTTCTTAATTCTTTGTGTCTTGTGATGTCCTCATGGAGAACGTCTTTCTTGTGTGGTCTGTGCCTTTTTCAAATGGTGCAATCATCTATATTAGGAGTGACTGTGGAAGACTTTCTGCAGATTGGCTTTGCACTGGCTTCTGCTGAAGAAACTAAGATGTTTCCCTGGTCTAGAACTTGTTCTGTTTCTTTCTTTCTCTCTTTCTTTCTTTCTTTCTTTCTTTCTTTCTTTCTTTCTTTCTTTCTTTCTTTCTTTCTTTCTTAAGATTCTATTTATTTATTTGATAGAGTAAGAGAGCAGACACAGGCAAGGGGAGTTGCAGAGGGAAAGGGAAAAGCAGGCTTCACTCTGAGGAGGGAGCCTGACTTGGGGTTCGATCCCAGAACCCTGGGATCATGACCCGAACAGAGGGCAGACACACAACTGACAGCCACCAGGTGCCCCTAGAACTTATTCTTAATGTGGATTTCTTGGTTTGAGATTCCATAAAGTTTGGTAGGTTTTTTGTTTTTTGTTTTTATTTGACAGAGATCACAAGTAGGCAGAGAGGCAGGCAGAGAGAGAGGAGGAAACAGGCTCCCCGCTGAGCAGAGAGCCTAATGCGGGGCTCAATCCCAGGACCCTGGGATCATGACCTGAGTGGAAGGCAGAGGCTTAACCCACTGAGCCACCCAGGTGCCCCAAAATTTGGTAAGTTTAAATTCAGACTCGATCAGGGGCGCCTGGGTGGCTCAGTGGGTTAAGCCTCTGCCTTCGGCTCAGATCATGATCCCAGGGTCCTGGGATTGAGCCCTGCATCAGCAGGGAGCCTGCTTCCTCCTCTCTCTCTCTCATCCTGCCTCTCTGCCTACTTATGATCTCTGCCTGTCAAATAAATAAATAAAATCTTTAAAAAAAAAAAGAGAGGGACGCCTGGGTGGCTCAGTTGGTTGAGCAGCTGCCTTCGGCTCAGGTCATGATCCCGGTGTCCTGGGATCGAGTCCCACATCGGGCTCCTTGCTCGGCGGGGAGCCTGCTTCTCCCTCTGCCTCTGCCTGCCTCTCTGTCTGCCTGTGCTCGCTCGCGCGCTCTCTCCCTCTGTCTCTGAAAAATAAATAAAATATTAAAAAAAAAAAAAAAGAGCTGTGTATTACATAGTCCAGGATTTCAATCTTTAACTGGGTATGATATTTGTATACAACAAGACAGATAACAAGGTTTCTTAAGTCTTTCTGGGACAGGTTATCTAGTCCCCTCTTCATGGAGTTGGCTGGGGTGAGGGTTAGAGAACTGTTCCAGCGTCCTTGTTTTATACAAAGGTATCATTTGGTTCTCTGCCTTCTGTGAACCTATGGCCAGGTTTCCTTCTCCCCATTCAGGTAATCTTCCTCATTTGGGGGCCCCTAGACCACCACTCTATTGGCTCCCATATTTAATATTTTGGTTTTGAATTTCCTGTTTTTAGCACCTGGGAGATTTTATCATGTGGTTATATCTGAGATTTCTATGTGTTTTAGTGGGAGGAAGTCCACATCCAGGCTCAGCCACTCTTTATAGCATGTCTTTTCTTTCCTTAATATACGAACCCCCTTTTTTCAGTGGTTCTTGATTGATTGCCATTTTATCAAATCCCAGAGATACTTTTCAGCCTCTTAGCGTACCAGACATTTTTTGCGCATTCAGTATTCTTGAATGAGCACTCTGTTTGAGATAGTCTCCTTCCTTGCTTGGCTTTTCTGTCCTGATTCTTTTAGCACTTTGAATTCTTTCAGTTCATTTTTGGGCTTTCCCAGATATACTCACTCATCAAATGTTGATGTTCTTCAACTTTATTGTTCACTGTGTTTTTCTCTACATTCTCCCTTTGTATGATCCCATATATTTTCATCATTATAACTATTACCAAAAATATATTTTTAGACTTACCCTTCCTTTCCTCATATACCCACTGGCCTACCAGACGTACACAAACTAAGCTTTTTAAAACCAGGGCTAGGGGACGCCTGGATGGCTCAGTGGGTTGAGGCCTCCGCCTTTGGCTCAGGTCGTGATCCCAGAGTCCTGGGATCGAGCCCCACATCGGGCTCTCTGCTCAGCAGGGAACCTGCTTCCTCCTCTCTCTCTGCCTGCTTCTCTGCCTACTTGTGATCTCTGTCTGTCAAATAACTAAATAAAATCTTTAAAAACAAAACAAAACAAAAAAAAAAACCAGGGCTCATTACTTTCCCCTCAAAACTCACTTCTCTCCATAAATTTCTGATTCCACTTAATGATGCCACTGTTTTCCTGGTCATTCAAACAGGAAGCCTGACCTCTTACCATAGATTCTTCCTCTCTTCCTCCCTCAATGCCTCATCTAGCCAGATATCAGGAACTATAGCTCTTAGATCTCGCCCCTCTATCCCTACCACCATATGGAGTTAAGGTCCTCATTGTTCATTCATGTACTCACACAACAAATATATACAGGTTACCTACTATGTGCCAGGTATTGTGTGCTGAGTGCTGAGGTCACAGTAGTGACAAAGACAGTGACGTCCTTGCCCCATGGAGCTTCCATTCACACACAGGATATAGTGAACAAATCAATATGTAATGTATGAGATGACGCTAGGGAGCAAGAAGCCATTGCTTTGCAGAGACATTGTATTGTTACCTAGTGGTGATTTAGGTAACTTGCAGGTTTGGTGTTTGGAATGTGAATAAAATCTGACCTGAAGATTCAATCTGTTATTAAAATAAGTTCCAGAGCTCAGCCACCATCATGAACGACACAGTAACTATCTGGACCAGGAAGTTCATGACCAACCGACTAATTCAGCACAAACAAATGGTTATTGATGTCCTTCATCCTGGAAAGGCAACAGTACCTAATACAGAAATTCGGGAAAAACTAGCCAAAATGTACAAGACCACACCAGATGTCATATTTGTATTTGGATTCAGAACCCATTTTGGTGGTGGCAAGACAACTGGCTTTGGCATGATTTATGATTCCTTGGATTATGCAAAGAAAAATGAACCCAAACATAGACTTGCAAGACATGGTCTCTATGAGAAGAAAAAGACCTCAAGAAAACAGCGAAAAGAACGCAAGAACAGAGTGAAGAAAGTCAGGGGGACTACAAAAGCCAATGTTGGTGCTGGCAAAAAGTGAGCCAAAATTTTTCACGAGAGGATTAATAAACTAAAATGTTAATGTGAAAAAAAAAAATAAGTTCCAGAAAATGCCATACTACGACTATTTCCCTTAAGTTTGAAACATGCAAAACAGCATTTACTTTAAGTAGTTTGGAAGTCAAAACAGTTGTTTCCATTACATTACTGAAATGTGTTCCTATAAAAAGTAATTTGATTATATAGATATTTTTATTTTATTTTATTTATTTATTTGACAGAGAGAGATCACAAGTAGATAGAGAGGCAGGCAGAGAGAGAGAGAGAGAGAGGGAAGCAGGCTCCCTGCTGAGCAGAGAGTCCGATGTGGGCCTCGATCCCAGGACCCTGAGATCATGACCTGAGCTGAAGGCAGCGGCTTAACCCACTGAGCCACCCAGGTGCCCAATTATATAGATATTTTATATGGTGGTTTTTTCTTTAGTTATATTTAGAAAATTTCCCAGAAGTAGAAATATACACTCCCTTCTCAGGAATATTTAATTTTCTTTTAATTTAATATTTTGTTTCAATTCTCTGAATTTTATTGTTTTTTTTTTTTTTTTTACTTTGTTTTTTTACAATTTTTATGTAGACATGTAAACTTTTTTTGGGTGTCTTTAAAATTATGTGACTTTTTCAGAAAATGATAGCAAGACAAACTATGTTTATGGAATGAGCAGGGACTAGAGTACCTAAATCCTGTCTTGGCATTTAACAGGAAGGGTGTATATTTGGGTATCTTTATACCCACATTATGCTGTTCTTTGGCTTGCTACTGTTGGTGATGAATTTGTTATGTTTCTGAAACAACTATGTAACTGATAACTCCTGTTGGGGGATGGGCAGGGGGCAGAACATTGATTGGGGCTTGCTGGACGAGTTAACGGCCATCACACCTGTCCCTGCAGTCCGCTTCTGCCAGAGAATGGTGCCAGGTCTTTTGTGGTCTTTGAACACAAACCTGAATCTTTCCCCTAATGTCCTCATCTTTCAAAGACTCCAGCAGGGCTAAATGGAGATGAACCTGCAGTATGAAATGAGGGAAAAAAAGATCCCAGCATCCAACTTATTGCAAATGAACAGCTTCTCTCTGGTTTCAGCTGTTTCATTTAGATAAATGCTTCTAGGAAGATGAGACACCATTTGCATTTATGGGTTTAATCGTGGCAGTTACACCTTAACTATCTGGCTTCGGTTTTGTAGAAATACCTACCATCGTCCACCTCTTCCCCTCCTTTCTTGATCTTGCAGCCATCCTCAACTCAGGCCTGCAAAAGCTGGTGCTGCGGTTTAAAAAGGGTGATCGGAGACTTCACAATCTTATTTCTCACGGTGCTATACTGGACTTTTTTTTTTTTTTTTTAAAGATTTTATTTATTTATTTGATGGAGAGAGAGATCACAGGCAGGCAGAGAGAGAGGGAGAAGCAGGCTCCCCGCTGAGCAGGGAGCCTGATGCGGGGCTCAATCCCAGGACCCTGAGATCATGACCCAAGCCGAAGGCAGAGGCTTAACCCACTGAGCCACCCAGGCGCCCCGCTATACTGGACTTTTATTCTTTATTTTGGTTATGGATTTGTCATTGATGTTAACCAGTGGCTGTCGCTACTCTTGGATAGTGGGACAGGAGTTGTTGAAAATCTGTTGAAGTTGCCTTATCAATCGAGTTGGAGCAGAAGATAGCAGTGGAATCACTCCATATTGGCCCAGGGCTTTTCTCTTTTCTGAAAAGAGAGTCGTAGCATGTTATTCATATGCACAAATTATGATACTGAATAATTTTGTGGCTATTTCTGAGTTGTGTCCTCACTGCGTATAAATACAGTTTAATTTTCTCTCCTAAAAAAGTTAGTAACTGAGTGGAGAATGTCTTACAGCTAGCTGACGTGGCTAATAACCAGTTGTCTTGGGAGTGTAGGATAAATGCTCATGGCCTTGTTATGTGTTTGTTTTGCTTTTAATCATATGAAATATGAAATACTGAGGCAGGGAGAGGGAGAAAGGGGGAGAGGCTTTCTGATTCAGGATATTTTTTAATGGATATGGAGTAGAAGTAACCTATCTCATAGCCCTTTTAATGTTTCAAAGTATACACTTTCTCATGTTTTCATATCATTGGTTCCCTGCATTAGACTGTGAAACACAGCTCAAAATAGGTTAAATAAATTGATTAAAATGATTCCATTAATTAATAATCCTATGCCACCGTGTATTTGTGAATCACTTTACCTTTTAGTTGATAACTCATACATATTATATTTTTGTTTCTTCCAGCAGTGTCAGAGTCAGGTATGGAGTCCAGTTCTCATTTCCAGTTCTGTGGCTATTCCTCTAAAGTTGGCGCTGGCCAACTTTTTCAGTAAAAGACTAGGTTTTTTTGGGCCAGTAGCAACTATGCAATTCTGCATAGTAACACAAAATCAGCCATAGACAAACTAATGGGTGTGACTGTGTTCCAATTAAGCTTCATTTCAAAAATAGGTGGTGGGTGGGATTTGGTCAACTCTTTGTCTAAACCAATAGCTTCTGAAGTTCCCCTTACTAAAGGGCCTTTTGTGGTTCCCATTTGTGCATCTTTCCAGACTCTCATATTTTAAAAGTTGGACTTCTTCTTCTTCTTCTTCTTTTTTTTAAGATTTTATTTATTTATTTGAGAGAGGGAGGCTGCGGAGGGGCAAAGAGAGAGGGAGAAGCTACTCCCACTGAACAGGAAGCCTGATGCAGGGCTTGATCCCAGAACCCTGAGATCATGACCTAAGCTGAAGGCAGACGCTTAACTGACTGAGCCACCCAGGCACCCCACAAACTCAGTACTAAATCATAAAGATTTCAGTCTCCCATTTATAAATTAATGCTAATCAAAACCTGTCATGGCCATGTTTCTTGAAAGCTCTGACCACTGAGTCAGATATTGCCTTGTGATACTCAGATTCCAATTTCCTGTCGAGGGCATAGCCACGAAGATGATGATTTGAAAATTAGAAAACTCAGGCCCTAGGCTAGTGGCTTGCCTCCTTCTCTAGCTTCTGTAGTCTGTTACATGCCAGCCACAAAGAGGGGCCCACTCTGCCATCAGGGGGTGGGAGTAAGCTCCTGACATCTCCCTTTGTAGGCGGGCATCCCAGCCAGTCTCTCAATCACCAGACAGCCTCAAGCAGCTAACTTAACCCCCAACATTGCTTCCCAAGATAAGCCTTAATACTGTTTGGGAGGGCATAATCATTTCCTTAGTGAGTAAGCATCTTTTTAGAATTATGTATTGAAATATAGATGTGATTCAAATTCAAATACTGATATTCTTGTGTTAGGGATTATATACTTTAAAAATTTAAAAGAATTTGGTTTATTAGATTAATGGGTCAGCCTTGGGATTCTTAATATATGTCTCTGAGTAATTGATTAGACTTGTGATTTTGAATTAGAATGCCTAAGTTTATAAACAATATCGGAATATTAGAGAGCCAAAGAATGATCATATTTAAACATTTACTTATATGAATTATCTATGGGGTGCCTGGGTGGCTCGGTCAGTTGACCGTCTGCTTCTTTTTTTTTTTTTTTTTTTTTTGGACCGTCTGATTCTTGATTTTAGTTTAAGTCATGATCTCAGGGTTGTGAGATTGAGCCGTGAGTCAGACTCTGCTCAGCACAGAATCTGTGAAATTATACCCCTTTCCTCTCCACATCCCTTCCCCCTGCTCACACTCTCTCTCTCAAATAAGTAGGTAAATAAAATCTTTAAGAAGAAAAGGATTACCTACATTCTTTCTCTGTCAGATAACTAGAGAACTTCAAAAGAGAACTGAATATATTAAATTTATAAATGTAATTTAAAGCATGTAAGTGGGGACGCCTGGGTGGCTCAGTTGGTTAAGCAGCTGCCTTCGGCTCAGGTCATGATCCCAGCGTCCTGGGATCGAGTCCCATATCGGGCTCCTTACTCCGCAGGGAGCCTGCTTCTCCCTCTGACTCTGCCTTCCACTCTGTCTGCCTGTGCTCGCTCTCACTCTCTCTCTCTCACAAATAAATAAATAAAATCTTTAAAAAAAAAAAAAATAAAGCATGTAAGTGAATTTAAAACAATCTCTATTTAAATGTGAGAGTAGAAAGAGAATAATCAGAAAACTGAGCTTAAAATCTTAAGAGTGGAGTTTTGAATTTTGAAATATAATAAATGAATAAATAAAACAAGAAACACCTGTATAGTCTTTTCTCTGTATGTCCTCTAAGACATTAAAAAGAAAAACATCACACTGAAATGATCAGTATGAATATCATCATGACGGTACTGTGCTGATGGAATTCAAGGCACACCAAAGAAATGTGACATTTTAGTTAGATTGCACACTTTACAGTTTCCTAGGGGCCTTTGAAATATTGAAAATGGTTTATGAATCTCACGACTGTCTTCCAGGACCATGATTTGCCAGTTACTTACATTAGACACCTCTCTTATGTGTAGAATTAACTTCTTAGTTGAATGTTAATTGAAATGTTATATTTAAGTGGCTGGGAGTCCTCATTTTAATCACAACAAGAGGAATGAAATCTCAAAGATGCTGCTCTGAGGAACAGTGAATTGGTCTCTACATGAAATAGTGAGTGAGCGGCTGGTCTTCAGGCCTGACCTCTGAGGTAATGTCTCAGAACTGAGTTTTCAATAAAATAGATAAAGAATTTTTATTAAGTTTCCTGAGCTGGAAACACATCCATCCTCTCATTTTGCTGGACAATGTGTTTACCATTAAGGGACTGCCCGTCTCAGGGAGAGCTCAAGGCGGCCATAGAGGGCACACAACCCTGCTGCAGGGGGAAGTGAAGCTTGGCTGAATCCCACTTGCATTATGGGTCCTGGTGGAGGTGCTGCCCTTTTGCCCTTGTCCTTGGGAAATTCATCAGTTTTTCGAGCTACGAGAGATTACAAGACATTATCTCATTCAGCCCTCTGACTCTAAGGAGGAATGCACTTAAATTATCTATGGCAAAGGAGAATGTCTTCATGTACTACTTGTATAATTCAAAATTAATTTTGAAGATTGTATTTTTTTTTAATTACCTGTGGGAGATTCTGTTCTACCTACTCCTAAGATCTGCAGGGATGGTGAATCGCCTTGCTACCCTTTGAGAAGTAGTGACAAGAAAGATAATTAGAGCTTATAGATATCGAACATTTTCTGTGTGCCAGATACTGAAGCAGAAACTTTCTGTGCATTCACTTATTTAATCCTCACAGCTACCCAGTGGGGCAGATACTGTTCTTGTCCTCATTTTGCAAATGAGCAGACTCAGGGTTAGAGCTCCCGAGTGGTGGAGCTGGGATGTGAAACTTGGGTTTGTCTCATTTCAAGAACTGTGCTTTCAAATCTTCATGTTACTCTCACTTCCCAGTTGTGGTACTTAGTTTGTCATATTGTGTTTTTCTTCTGGGAATAGATTATTAGACTATACAAAGAATTATATCATACAGTGCAAATGGGAGAATTGGGGGCATTAAGGAATTCGTGTTATTCTGCGAGTCCTACCTATTATTAATTAATTGTGCAGTATTTATGTTTGGAAGGACGTTTTTACCCACATGGTATAGACAATATAAAAGGAAAAACCGTTTGTATAGTTCTGTATATCCTCCCTGTGTTAAATACCCCATAGTGCTTTAGGTTTTCATTTTGTTCCCTCTATGTGGAAAAGTGGAGAAGCTAGACTAGTGAATTATCAATCCTTTGCGAAATGAATTAGGAAACAACCTGCAAGAGAACCTTGATGTGAAATGAGAGTGTGGACCTTTATTCTTGACCTCTTGGATTAGAAGCCATATAGGTTTATGAGGTACTTTGGGCAGAATCCTTTCTTTTTCCCTAAGTAAACATCAATGGAGGGCGCAGTCTAGTGTGGCTTCCTTGGGTGTATATTATGAAGGACAAAGCAGCAGCCAGAAAGAGGGATCTTACTCCAAGTCTTTCCTCTTTACTAGTTATTGAGCTGAAAAAACAAAAACAAAAACAAAAAAATCCCTACCTATTTATTTGAATGGTGTATATGGTGTAGGGTATATATTGGCCATTTTCACAATATTTTTGTAGTTGGCAGTGTTGAGAATTGTGTTCTGTTTCAAATTCTAATGTCCTCCTTAATTAAAGAGCACCTCTGGAATTAAGTCTCATTTTTTCCATGGCGAATGAGACCCTAAGAAAGGAGTAGAGATTAAAGTAAATTCAACCCCCAGCCTGGCCCCTGGTTTCTAAGCTGGCTACAGTGAGAACTGTCAGGGAGATAGATGGGGGCTCTAAGGTTTCCTGGAGTTTTCAGCCATGTGTGGGCACCACATGTGGTGTGTTCAGTGAATACAAATACAAGAACACATGCTGTTTCCATTAGGGACACTTCAGACCCCTCTCTGTCCCCAGCCTTACTACAGAGTTGAATGGGTCATTTATCATAGGCCACTTACTGATACTGACTGGTGCTCAGGCCCTGTTACAAGTAGGCAGCAAACAGTGTGACTTAGTTCTTTTAGAATGTTTATTATACAAGGATATTATTTCTTGAGAATATCCAAGCTCATTTTCACAGAAGAAACATTTTATTAGGTGCTTGTAGCAGGGAAATGTTTTTAAAATGCAAATCTGACCATGTGTCTACCTTGCTTCAACCTTTCAGTGACTCATGATAGTCAAAATCATTCAAGACCAGGTTCTGCCTTCTCTGTAGCCTCATCCCCTTTGTTACCTTTAGAAGATTAAATTGCTGTTAGCTATCCACAAGTATCAGACCATTTTTAGCCTTCCCTTGACCTCTGCTTCTTGTGCCTTTTGTTGACAAGGCCTTTCTCCTCCTTGAAAAGGTATTCACATTTTATAAGACTTAGGTCAGGTATCATTTCCCCCAGCAAGCCTTCCCTATTTCTCTTCTCCCAACCTGGGTTTAGCATTTTCTTCCCCCTTTTGCTCAGAAAATGGGGAGATGTCATCTGTTATAGGGAGCTCTTCTCTCTCTGTATTGAAACAGTGTTTCTGCCCCCTTCTCCTGGTGCGAGCGGCTAGAAGGCTGGCTTGCATTCCTTTTCTCAGCCACCTTTAGGTGCCCAGCCCAATGTCTGGAGCAGCACCGAGGCAGCCGCTAGTGATTCTTGAACTCAATTGGGCTGCCTTGTAAGCAACTCTGGGCTTCACTCAGGCACAATCACATGTGATTCTCATTATATCCCTTATCCCAGTGCCTCGCACACCCACATCATGAGAAAGTTCATACTGAAGAACTGGCCGGCAGTGTGACTCCTTCAATTTTCCTTGATTGAAGAGTGCAGATACCCAAAGTGTACAGTCTGTTTTCCTTCATGAGTGTTGTCACTGGAGACACTCTCTATTGAGTGTTGTCTCTTGTGGGCCCCTGAGGCACCCAGCAGCCGTATCGTCTATTGTTTACAGTTAGCAGGAAAGTAGTATCTTAGAAAGAGCACCTCATATCTTGATCTTAATCATTTTTCTGTTTTATTTGGCATAGCTGTTCAGAGTCAGACAGATCTTGTCCTCAGCGAGGGCTCTGGTAGTTTCTCGTGGTTTCAGTGTGTGTTTGCATGCTGTTTACTTTCAAGAAAGGCATTTTCCCAACCAGGTGCTGGGATGGACACATGGTTGTTTGGATTTACTCTATCCCTGCCTTTTTTTCTGTCTTACTGTTTTTACTCGTTTGCTATCCTTGGTCTTCCCTCTCCTTACCATTCCTCTAGGAGACCACATAGCACAACGGGAGTAAGAGGAGCTTTGAAGCCTGGGATCTGGGGTAACCACTTACTAGATTATGACTGGCCTGCAGTTCAGCCCTTTTGAGCCTTAATTTTCTTGTTTGAAAATGGGGATAGTTCCTATGTCTTAGGTTGGTGTGAGGATTTAGTGAGTTAACATACATATAAAGTTGGCAAATACTAGGTCACTGCGATCATTACCACATACAACTCTGCTAGGGTCTATGTGGGGTATAAAATACTGACACATGAGACAAGTAAGTAGCAATATAAGGTATTATATGCAAAGAGACAAGATTAGCTCCTTGAAGAATCACAAAATGTTAAAAATCAGGAAAGAGCCTTGGAGACTAGCTAGTCTAATCCTTCCACTAAAAACAGGGTTTAAATTTTGACTATATCATTTATTAACTATATCACCTTAGATTTACTTCCTTATCTATAAAATAGGGAAATCACTAATATGTATCCCTTTACGGAAGTGGCCTAAGGATGAAATGGTATCGTTACTGTGCATTAATAAATGATAGTATTGGTATTACTGTAATTGTTAATAATAGAAGGTCTGTAATCTTCCTGCTGCGTTTTGGTTTTATATTAAAAATAGTTGGAAGTCTGTGATATTTTTTTTCCCCGATCATGACGCATGGAGAACCCTTAAAACTGTTACACAGTTTTCATGTATCTGCTAAAGGAAATTTCTACCTCTAAATCTTATCAAAACCCCAAAGGGAAGCTACTGTTCCCAGCCATTTGTGAATGTAAGCATGACTTCTGAAAAACAACTTTCCACGGTATAAAAATGAAGGTCTGGCCTGCTTTCTCTCTCCCTACATTCTGTTCTAACAAGCTGTAAGGGCATCTGAATGATAACTGCTCTCTCTCTCTTAATACATAATGTCTCCGCTTGAACTTATCTTGCTTGTAGGCATGACACAGTAACATCAAGGCTGGGCACTCTCAGTAGACCTCCTCCTAGGTGTATGTGGATGGCCAGCTAGATCACTTTCACTTCACTGAGCTGTGAAATTGACACCAAATTGTGCCATTAGCTTGTTTCTGAAGGGTATGTTGTGCTGGATGTTCTCTTCTTGCTTGCACAGTACATGAAAAAAGATGACAAGATAAAAATGTCCCATAAATGAACATGAGGGAGGAAATTTAGATGTAATTTGTCGTGAATTAAAAACATTGAATAATGTATCAAGAGCCCCTGGAAGCAGGGGTGCTGAGAATTCAGAGCAGGCAGCCAGTACTTGGGGGGAAACTGTAGAGCTTTAGGTTTTTCTTCTAAAGCTTTTTCAGATTTTTATTTGCCTTCTTGATACCCTGCTAGCAAGAGGACAGTCTTGCAACCAGTTAAATCATTCAGTAGCAGGATCTGTCTGTTTCCTGACTTAGGTGTAGTGGTGTGTTAATGTGTCTTTTTTCTCTCTAGATAAATAATTCTTTGCCTGCCTTTTGATTTAAAACACTGAGATAGATTATTTCTTAGTAAAATCTTTCTCCTATAGTTGAAAGGAAGCAAAGGTTACCTGTAAATGTGGGAGGAAGAGATTTCTCGGAGTGGATCCACATCATCCTCATGAAAGCGTTCTGCACGGTAAAGCAGTGGCTGGTCTCCATCTAGCCTTTGTGTTTTCCCTTTGTTTTTCTCCCAGCTATCCACTTAGCTCACTCTCTTACCCCTGCAGGCTTTTCTCCTGCCTGTCTTCCCTCCCTGCTTTATTTTCTCCTCCGAACTTAGCACCATCTAACTTCCTGCCATGTTTATTGCTTCTTGGTAAATATATATATGTTTCACACTTTGACATCTCTGAAATTGGGATATCTCTAATAATCAATGATGTCCTAGATTATGAAAAATAAATATGTGTATTAGTTCAGTTTCCTTATTGTCTTTTTCTCACCTTTAGTTATAAGCTCCACAAGGCAAAGATTTCTCTTTATGTTGCGCATTATATATATCCAGAGCCTGTGGTATTATGGGAACTCAGTATTTGTTGACTGATTTGATAAACTGTCTCAGTTCAGGGAATTTTGGGGAAAAGTTATTCTACATTTATTCCTTTGTCCTTGTCTGAACCTCCCTTAGGCCCCCTACTCTTCACCTTTATCTTAGCTTGCTTATCTTATCTGTACCAGAGGATACTCTCACTTTGCCTGGCCTCCAGTCTTCTCCAGCTAGCTTGTGAGGTCACTAAAGTAGTGAGGTGGGCAGACAGAGGATATCTGTTCCCTATTTCCTGTAATTCAAGCCTAAACTCTAAGAATTTCCCTGCCAGCTCAGACCTTACTTTGCCTAGCTCTATAGTTGTTTATAGTCTGTAGTCATGATAGGAGCATAAAAGCTTGCCCTGCATTAGGGCAGGGCTTTTCAAATTCTGTGGCTAAGGATCAGTCTTTTTTTTTTTTTTTTTTTTAAGATTTTATTTATTTATTTGGCAGAGAGGCAGGCAGAAAGAGAGAGAGGAGGGAGCAAGCTTCCTTCCAAGCAGAGAGCCCGATGCGGGACTCGATCCCAGGACCCTGAGATCATGACCTGAGCCAAAGGCAGAGGCTTAACCTACTGAGCCACCCAGGCACCCAGAATCAGTCTTAAATTAACAACCCATCACAGGGGTCCTGGCTGACTTCAGCCAGTGGAGTGTGAGATTCTTGATCTCAGGATTTGGGTTCAAGCCCACCTTGGGTGTAGAGATGACTGAAAAATAAAAAACAAAAAACAATTCACCACAAATTGACATATTTGTAAAATACAAAAAAACAAAAAGCAAAAATGAAATACATTTTTAAAAAAGATCTTTATTAGAGAGAGAGAGAGAGCATGCAACATGAGTTGGGAGGGACAGAGGGAGAAGGAAAGCAGCCCTCTGAGCAGGAAACCGAATGTGGGGCTTGATTCCCAGACCCTGGAATCATGACCTGAGCCAAAGGCAGATGCTTAACAGACTGAGCCATCTAGGCACCCCAAAATAAATTTTTTAAAAGATAGATATACAAGCCACAATTTTTAAATTAGATTAAATAGATATATCAATTTGATAAAAATGTTTCTATACTTACTCTCAATTTCTGTGCTTATCTCATTGCAGACCAGTTATAAACAGTTTGTAGATCAGGGACAGCCTATGAACCACAGCTCGAGAAGTTGTCTTAGAGCATGGTTGCCCAATTCTCTGTCTGTTCAGTTTTAGCATGCCCTCTAAAAGGAATCTGTTACTATTACTTCTGCCTTTACAGGTTATTAGTCTTAGGTATTAAAGTTGAAACTTAACCAAAACTAGGCAACAGCAGTAACTGATTGGTTAATGGGAAAAATCATTTAGAATAGAAATCATAGCAAGGATATGTACATATCCAGGCATGTTGTTTCAACTAAAACAAACATGAAAAACGCCCAACAACTTTAACGTGTAGAACCAAGGTCTTTTCTTTTAATCTGGGCCTTAGATTTCAGCCGACTTGTTCTTATATAAACTGTATACATTTACAAGTTCAGTTTCTTCAAAGACATGAAAGAATTGAGTGCAGCATTTACAAAGAAACCTGGGTGCAGAAGTTCTTTAGATTTTTATGATTTAAAGAAATTGATAGTTATTGCACCTACATTGGATTCACCACAAATTCATTGTCTTTCTAAAAAAATTCATTGTTGGGGTGCCTGGCTGGCCGAGTCGGTGGAACATGTGACTCTCAATCTCAGGGTTGTGAGTTCGAGCTCTGTGTTGGGTGTAGAGATAACTTAAAAATAAAATCTTAAAAAAAAAAAAAAGAAAGAATTCAGTGTTTTTTTGGGGGGAAAATAAGAGCTTTGTTTTTGTGCTCATAGTTAATTGATTTACCTTCTATAATTCCTGTAACAAATAAATGTGACACACTGGTTTGGGAGCAGTCATAGCAGACTCTTGGTAAACGAACTGTTCCATTAGGAGAAGTTCAAGGTGCCAGGGAATACTGGAGAGTAGACGGCAGTCCCAAGTGGTTGGTGTGCTTGGCACTGGACAGTGTGTTCAATGGAGGGAACAGATAGCAGGGGATAATCTGTGTGTTTGTAGGAAAAATCCCTAAAAATAGTTTCTTTTTTGCCATTTTATTTATGCTTCCTTTCTTCAAAGTGCCACTTTTAAGCTTTTGGTATTTATAGTGTTCTGTTTAATGAATCTGTTTTCAGCCATCCTGTTTATGATTATAAATGCTTCATTCATATTCTTGCTTTTTAAAAATTATTTTATTTTATTTTTTTTACTTACAAAAGAGCCTGGTCTTTTTAGTATATAACCATGTGCTACATCCCACTCCTTTGATTGTTTTAGTTACCTTTCTCTGGTTTCACCATCACTTTGTTACATTGTTATAACCCAACTGCTTTAAGTCCTGTGTCTGAAACATGAGAGGAGAGGAAGCACATTTTTTTTAGCTTTCTGTTTTTATATAATATCAAACTCACAAAAAACTTGTAAGAGTAGTACAAAGAGTACACTTATCATGATGAGCACTGAGGAAGGAATAGAACTGTTGAATCACTATATTGTTCACCTGAAACTAAAATAACATTGCATGTTAATTATTCTGGAAAAATTTTAAAAACTCTTAAAAAAGAGAAAGTAGTACAAGGAACTCTTGTGTGCCTTGTACCCCGGTTCAATCATTATACTGACTTTCTTTATTGTGTTTTCTCTCTCTTCATATTTTTTTTTATCTTGAATCTTAAAAAAAAAGATTTATTTCCTTATTTTGGAGAGAGAGGGTGTACACTTGTATGAGTCGGTGGAGAGGCAGAGGGAAAGAATCTTCAAGAGAAATGGGGCTCTATCTCAGGATCCATGAGATCATGACCTGAGCCAAAACCAAGACTCAGATGCTTAACAGATTGAGCCACCCGGTACGCCATCTTGAGTATTTTGAGAGCAAATTATGAAAACTTGCCTTTTATCCTTAAACTCTTCAATTTGTATTTACTGCAAATAAGGACCCACCCTCCCTCCCTCCTTCCTTCCTTCCATCCTTCCTTCCTTCCTAACCATATAGCACAATTATCAAAGTCAGGAATTTATGTCAATTCAATACTATTATTAAATCCACAGCTCTTACTCAAATGTTGTCAGTTGTCCCAGTAACTTCCTACCTGGTTGTTTCCTGGTCTAGGATCCAATCCAGGATTATACATTGCATTTACTTTTCATGTCTCCTTAATCCTCCTTCAGTCTGAATAGTTTCTCAGTCTTACTTTGTCTTTCATGACCTTCACACTTTTGAAGAGTGTGGGCTATTTCTTCGATGGAATTCTCCTCTTTGGGTTTGATGAAACCCCCAAATTTAGAATTTGCATTTGTCTGATGTGTCCTCATGATTAGATTCCAATTATACATTTGGGGGACAGGAATCCCACAGAAGTGATGCTGACTTTTCTCAGTGCACCCTCAGGGGCCACATGGTTTTGGAGGCCTCCTTCCTAGGCAGGTGAATTTTTATCACTTCTTTCAGTGGGGGTCTGCCAGGTTTCTGTACTGTGCAGTTACTTTTTTCTTTGTAATTTCTAAGTAATTTGTGGAGATACATTTTGAGACTAGATTACATATATTTCCTGTTTATCCCTTTTATTTTTCTTTGTTGGCATTTTATCAGAAAGAAGAGCTTTCCCTTTTCTAACCTTTATTCATTTATATCAGCATGGTCTCATGGATTCTCATTTTATTTTGTATTTCATTAAATGGGTTAAAAAACCTGTTTCTATTTTTATTTAATTTGATTTGATGCTCAAGTTGTCCCAGACTTGGGAGCCCTTTTAACCTGATTCCTGTAGCCTTTTGACATTATCCATTATTCTTTGAGCATTTCTTTACTTTCTGGTACAATGAGACGTTTCAGGCTCAAAATCTGCTTTTCCTGCCCAGGTGTCAGAATCAGCCATTTCCCCAACTATCCCTTGTTCCTTTTAGAAGGGAACGGTTTTTAGACATCAAGATCTCAACTACAGGTGTGCTCATTCCTAATGAGTTAACAATATTCCTCTCTGTAAACTAAGATGGGGAAAACTAGTTGTATACATATTATCTCTATGTCTCTATATATCTTTGTGTAGCTCACATCAGAAATATGTGTTATACATGCACATACATTTGTATATAAATATATACATAATACATACATATATGTCTATAGCTATTTCTACATTTAACTGTATTAAAAATCATGTATTAAAAATCATGACTCCTTGCAAATACCTCCAATTCCAGTCTGAATCATAAGAGTGTTCATTCTAGTCTTTCCTCTTTCCATATTTATAACCCTTTTATTCAGGAGTGAGAAACCCGACTTCTGTTATCCTCAATGTATGTTCTCAGTCCTTCCATATACAAAATTTGTTTCAGAAGTGCTAATTCAAATCATGAAAAACAAACTCCCTAACTGGATTCAGTGTTTGTTTATATCTGTTTTTGTCTTTATGTGAGGGTACATAATCAAAAGTTCAAGAGCTTGATTCACAAGTTCCTTGGGTTAGTTCCCATTTTTTAGTATAATTATATAATTCATCTGAAATACAATTAGCTTCATTTATTTCTGTCATGTAATAAATAGAGTTCAGGGATGTTGCTAAAAATAAACATCCTACAATACACAGGATAGCCCCCCACAATATTATTTATCTCCAAATATTGATAGTACCAAAGATGAGAAACTGTGGTGTATAACCAGTGAGATGTGGTGAGGGCCTGGGATGGGGATAGGTCTTAGGAAGATTAGTTTCTTCAAGGAATTCCCTTCAGGAGAGGGTCTCAGGCAAGGGGACCCTTGGAGGCTTTAGGTCCTCGGCATCATAAGACTATGCCTGCTATCTCCATTCCTTTTTTTAGGGTCCCATTCCTTTTTTCTTTTTCTTCCCTGTGAGAACCTGGTAGAGTGGCTGGAGGATAAACCCCTCTTTCTGCCGAAATTTTCCAGGAGCTTTATGTTATTATGCTAGACCATATTAAGCCTTTAGCAATTTGTTGACATTTTTTAGTTTAGTTTTCTTATTGGCTTTATGGTGTTCGACAGCATATGTCTCAGGTAGCAAATGCTCAGTCCTGTTTCTGAAGTTACTTGTATCTAGATTTTAGGTTAGTTCTCTGCCCTGTGACCTCCATCGTCCAATCAGTTCAAGACACTGATTTGTACTTTGTCCAGTTTTTTCTTGCTTTAAGATGGAGTGATGCTCTTTCCAGTTTTCTACATTTTTACTCTGAAACCAGAAGTCACTAGCCACATTTTAACTTCTCAGTAGCCACATGTGGCTGTTGGCTACCATGTTGAACAGAAGAGATTATAGAATATTTCTTTCATTGTAGAAGGTTCTATTGAACAGCACTGTGTTAGATAGGAAATTGGGAGGCAAGAAGGAAAGAAAAAGGATAAAAATTCTCCTTTGGTCATAATGGAATAACTAGGATTGAATTAGTCCTTCCACTGTAAAAAAATCTATAACTCTGGCTAATACCCATAAAAAAAAACATTTTCAGTCATTAAACAAACAGTTCAGGACTGTGATCCCTGAGAAAGAGGAAATAGAGAATTGAGTCTTAAATTACCCTGGTTCTACCTAGAGCCACTTAACCAGTTATGGTGCAGGGAGTGGAACCCAGATGGCACCCAGTGGTCTCACTGAATGGAAGAAAAATAGATCATAGTCTGAGGAGTCTGAAATATCTAGAATTTGTGGAGCAGCAACAGGAAAAGTTGAAAAGAGAACAACTTCCAGAAATCAAGAGGCTATATGGATCTTCTGGGTCTTTGGATGTGTCCTAAATTATATTTGCATAAGATCAGTTTGAATGACGTCAGACAAAAGTAACTCCTGGGACAAAAACCACTACCTGGGATCTGTGTCGATAAACTGCTGGAACTACCACAGGACCAGACTGGAAAGGCCTTGTTGAACAGCCACAGCATTTAGTAAAGAGCCTAAAAAGACCAGAAGTAGGACTAAACATCCTTGGTAAAGGCACTGCTGCATGCACTCTAACAGACTTCCAAAGAAGTCTTGAAATAAACGAATCCGTGAATAAGTGATACCCATGATGGAATTAATAGGCAAGTACTTTACAACAGGTATTATAAGTATGTTCAAGGATTTCAAATTGATGGTTGATAGAGGGGAATAGGATGGAGGAAATGGGAAGAATAGGTGAAGGGGATTTAAGAGGTATAAACCTCCAGTTATAAAATATGCAAATCATGGGATGAAAGTACGGCATAGGGAATATAGTCCATAATATTGTAATAACTTTGTATAGTGGCAAAGGGTGCTTACACTCATCATGATGAGCATCTCATACTGTATATAACTGTCAAATCACTATGTTATACACCTGAGACTAATGTAGTAGGCCAACTATACTTTAAAAATAAAAAATAATAAACATGTTCAAGGCTTTAAAAGAGATCATTTGATATAATGAAGGGAGAAATGGAAGCTATCCAAAAGAACCAAATGAAACTTCTAGATTGGGAGAATACGATATGAAAAATGAAAAATTACTGGATGGGCTTAATAACAGAGTAGACACAGCTAAAGAAAAGATCAAAGAACCTAAATGTGGAACAAGAGAATCCATCCAAACTGAAGAAAAGGAAAAATGGTCTAGGAAAATGCATAGAGCCTCAGTGGTCCTCTGGATATTTTAAGTGTTTTGCCACATGTGTAATTGAATTCCTGGAATAGAGCATACAAGTATTGAAGAAATAATGACCAAGGAATGTCTAATAGTATGAAAATTATACAACCATGGAGCTCAGTGAACCCTGTCCATACAGGATGAACATGAAGTAAACCCACACCGAGGCACACTACAACCAAACTGTTGAAAACACATGATAAAGAGAATGTCTGAAAAGCACAGAGAAAAAAGACATTACATACTGGGGAACAAAGATGAAATGATTTCTAACTTCTCCTCAGAAGCAATACAAGAAAAAAAAAAATTCCCAACAACAATGGAATGATGTCTCTGAAGTATTAAAAGAAAAAAACAGTCACCCTAGACTTCTTTAAGGAACCATAATATACTTCAGAAGTGAAGATGAAATAAAGACATTTTCAGATAAACAAAAGCTGAAAAATACTGTTGTCAGCAGACGTGCCCTAGATAACCGTTAAAAGAATCTTTCCAGGTGAGAGGAAAATGATTCCAAAGAGAACCTCAGCTCTACACAAAGGAAAGAACTTAAAATGCAAGTATGTGGGTACATATATGGATGCATGTAAATGCCATTTCCCCCTCATATTTTCCATTTGTTTAAAGATAATTTACTGTGTAAAGCAGAAATAATAGTAATGTGTTATGGGGCTTATAACATGTTGAAGTAAAATGTATTATTATAATAGCTCAGAGGACATGAAGCTGGTGTAAAGCCCTTCCATTATACATGAAGCAGTGTACTGTTATTTAAAGGTGGGTGGTAAAAAAGTTAAAGATGCATACTGGAAACCCTAGCAGCCTTTCTCAACTGGAGTTCCGCATATCAACTACAGAACACAGAAAATGATCTGAGTGACTGTTGTCTCAATTCTCCTAAAGGTGGAATGTAATTAGTACCACTCTACAATGCATAGAAGAGTTAAATCATTACACATAGTGGATACCTTAGAGCATTAGGGGCTTAATTCTGTCATAGAATCCCAGTTGAAGAGGGCTGTAAGAGCAACCGCTGAGAGAAAGAGAGAGAGAGAGAGAGAGGTATGGGGGTTAGGACAAGAAGGAGGGGGAGCTAATAAGCCAATAGAAGAGAAAAATGAAATCCTAAAAACTGCTCAGTTGATCCAGAAGAAGGCAGGGTAAAAGAGGGGGGAAAGGGAACAAAGGAGAGATGGAAGTTCCAGGTTTTTGTCAATCATTCAAATTGTTAGAGCCACTTCCGGTTACTTGAGCTCAGTGAACTTCTACGAATAAATTTGTTCTGCATTATATTCCTTTCACTGTAGCATCCAATACAGTCCTCAAATACAGTCCTTGGGTTTCCGTTGGTATGAGCTACAAAATCTCATAATTCTGCTGGTGTTTGTTTCCTCCTCATAGGTCACCCCTGAAGCTGCCAATCCTTGAGACTAGTTATTGGCCTGGAGCATTTCATTGTTCTCAACAGGAGGCACTTCTCCACCCCCCTCCTCCCAAGCACAAAGGGGACATTTGGCAGTATCCCATTTAACCCTGGTGACAGGATCTCTAATACCTCTAAGTGTAGTCAGAAAAGAGAACCAATTCTAGATTTGCTTTCATTCTGTTACCTTAGAACTCCACTTCCAAGACCAATGGTTATATCGGTCATGCAGGCAAATCCACTGTGAGTGTTAGGGGATAAAGGATTTAATATAGAAATTAGATCTTACACAAATGGGGGTATAGCTAAGGAAATGAAAGTCCACATGGGGGGGGGGTTTAGCGGATCAGTGGAAAAGTCACTAATCTTTCCTCCTCAAGCACTGGCACAGTGGACAAGCTGGAGCTTACAAAGGAATCTCAAAGGCTGAGCATGTTCAGCTGCTGAAGTGGGATTGTGAAGGGGAAGTTCATAGAGGGGTCTGTGGGGAAGCCCCTGCCATTGTGTCACTACTGCCGTTGGCCAGCTGTGGTTAGCGGAACAATGGAGGAAGACACACTGGAATATACGAGGTAACTCTCCACCTGTTCACCCCCGTACCTGACCATGAAGCCTCTCTGAGGGCAGTAATTTTGTGGTCTACTCTAACCTGAAGCCATGTGAGGAAGGGGATTCCAGGAAATGTAGTTCAAGTTAACAATGAAACAATCAGAGGTTTTGGCTTTTGTATTTTTATCTGTGATTCATTTTGAGTTAATTCTTGTGTATGGTCTGAAGTATGGATCTGGTTTTCTCTTTTTTCCAAAAACGATTCAGTTTTCCCCATCAACATTTATTAAAAATCCATTTCTGCCTCGGTGCCTTGAGAAGCTACTGTAATCATATTCTGAATTTCCTGATGTACTCTCATCCATTCTGACTTCATATTGTGTTCCATTGTTCACTTTGTCTGTTCAGGTACCATGACTACATCGTTTCATCCTAGAGACTTTTGGTGTCTCTTCATATCCGATGGGGCTAGTCTTCCTTTATAGCTTGAAAGCCCATGTTTAAATAAATAAACCCACTCTTACCTTACTTTAGTTAGAGCCTCACTTAAATCAGTGTTTCATCTTAAATATAAGGAATCATTAATGGGAAGGACAACTCTGAGATTTAGAGACCACTAACTTTGCCACTGATTATCATGGAGTTTCTGTGGGGGAGAAGCTGCTTTCCTATATGGAGCTAAGTAAAGGAGTAGATCCAGATAGCAAATGTCACTTCCTGGTCTCTTGGTCTTGCCTATTTTAGGAGGGAAAAAATAAAAAATATATATACCAATAAGATAGCATTAGAATAACTGGAGGAACAGTAAAGTCTGGACTAAGAGAAAGTGATTCCGGGGACTGGTGGTGGCTTTGACATGACACCTTTTGTGCCTACGGAAAAGTTGTTTCACCTCTCGGGGTTTGATCTCCCATCTGCCATATGAGTGGACTAGATTAACCACCTCAGTCTTTCCTTTTCTAATATTGTTTGCCTCAAACCTCATCATACTGTATATCAAAAATGACTCAGAGCAGAAGCACTCGTAATACATATTAGCCCTTTCCTTGAATATAATGTTAAAGATCACAACTTAAGTTGGAGCTTATCATTGGCTGATTGCCTATCAGTGAGCATATTTTAAGAGCTTATTATGTGTAAGTTCTCAACCCCACTGGAACAATTCAGCATTGTAGTTCTAACTTAGAAGTAAAATATAGTGTCTTCCTAGCAGTGTTCCTTTTAGTGTTCAAAGATTTTATTTACCCCTTTGTTTCACTAGGTATGGATAAATACTTCCAGGGATCTCAGCCTCTCTTTTATTCTGTAAGGTCTTTAAGTTAGAAGATGAGGCTAGTATAATAGAAAATGGAGTTTCGGGTCCTGATGAATTCCCCTTTCCCTAACAATTTTATAAATTCCTCCATTGTCATTTAGCCAGTGATGTATTAGGCTGTAGAATGCACATTAGTTATGGCCCCTTGTGCTCTTGTAACAAATACGACACATGACTTTGAATGGTGTAATGTATTGCTGGTGAATTTTTAATGTCTGAAGGGTATTTGGAATATATATGTGCAACAAGGGAATCAACCCCTGGGTTGTTTTTTTTTTTAATCATCATTTTATTTTTCACTATTTTACTAGTTATATAATAGACAAATACTCACATGTTCAATAACTTGGCAGTATTCTAGAAGACTGTGTACATTAACAAAAATGTATGCATGTCTTTGAGGTATAAAGACATGTTCTTATAATGAAGGGAAATTAAAATAATTAAACTATGAGCATAATTATGTGATATATGTGATGCTATTTAAAAGCAATGAAGTATGAAAAAAATATCCAACACTCAAATATAAATTGCTTGGGAGCACTTTAGATTATTCTTTCTACCAATGTAGTTGATTTTCTGCAAAATTATCACTGGAAGAAAAATCCAGAATTTTAATGCTTAAATAATATTATATTATTAATATTCATAATATGATATAGGAAATATAAATAAAATTTATATGTAAACTTGAAAATACTATATAAACAATATAATATCATCAAAAGAACTCTAAATAAAGGAAAGAAAAAACAATGTAGTCCTAAATCTGCAAAATACATTAGTCAAATTATTTTATGTGTTCACTCTACTTTTCTGTCTTGAGCCACATACAAGAATCAGTCTTAGCCCTGCTACTCAACTTTATTTTTTTAATTTATTTATTTTCTTTTTTTTAAAAGATTTTATTTATTTATTTGACAGAGAGTTCACAAGTAGGCAGAGAGGCAGGTAGAGAGGGAGGGGAAAGCAGGCTCCCTGCTGAGCAGAGAGCCCAATGCGGGGCTCGATCCCAGGACCCTGAGATCATGACCTGAGCTGAAGGCAGAGGCTTAACCCACTGAGCCACCCAGGCGTCCCGCTACTCAACTTTATTTAATTACACCAAGTCTCAGTTTCTTCACTTATAAAATGAAGATTGTACTTATGTATTTTGAGTTTCAAGAAACAGAAATCTGTGAAAAGCACATTAAGAAAATGGGAGTTTAGTGTGAGGATACATGTACCTGGACTAGAAACTCCATTAAGGACCACCACCTTTCACTGGCTTTACCCCATGAGCCCATCAGGGTTTCTCTTTTGAGGTCTCTGCTGCTCTCTGAGAGCCATTCCCTCATCTTCTGGCCGTGCCATGAGTGTCCCAGCCCCCAAAGCTGCCTCACGAGGCCTCTCTTTTTAGGTGTCCTTTTCAGCTTTGGTTTTGCTCTAGGTTAGACCTCTTTTTTTTTTTTTTTCCCTATTCCAGACCCCAAACCAGGTCGTTGGTCATCCAGCTGACTGGCTGTCTTTCAGTCAGATCCCAATGCCGTTCAACTAGCTGTGATGGGTGGTTGAAATACTGTGGTACTCAACATGGCCAGCTGTGGCTCTCAACAGGGGCTGGGATGAAGAAGGAGTTTCCTTTAAAAAGGACCTGTGGGCTGGCATTCCCCATCATTGGATTGTCTGATGTAAGAGAATTTATACTTGACTTACATGGCTATAGGTCCACACTTGAAAAAGTTATCCATGGCTCCCAGGTCTCTGCTGGGTACTACTTTCTTAGCACTACTGAGAACGACTGTGGCCCATAGGTATGTAAGTCTGGAATAAATATTTAAGCCTTATACCAAATCAGGAAAAAAAAATTCCTTAAAATTTCAAGCTATTGATTGATATTTTAAGTTCTATACAAATAAATTAAACCATTTTAAATTGTTTCTCTGCTATTATCAAAGCTGGAATTAATGTATGGTGAGAAGGGTAAATGACCTGATGGTTGACTTCTTATATTCCTTGGAACAACAAATATCTTCCTTCCAGACATTTATTTTCATGGACTTTTCTAATGGCCCTGCCCGGGCTGTTAGAGCTGAGCTCCTGAAGGCTCTTGTATAGCCTCTCCCCCATCAGCCATGTATAAACTGCTAACATTCCACGACCCCCCACAGGACCTGTAAACCAAACAGAACTCGGAGCTATTCCCAGCTGTGATCTACAGACACCAGCCCCTCTTGTATTGGATTTACCTTGTGATTCTAGGAGGAGTTAGAAGAGTTACAGATACAAGCTGTGCATTTTGACCTCGGCAGGGATTTGGAATTAAAAATTAGAACTAGGACTCTAGGCTCTTTTTCTTGCCTGGTGTTCAAAAGCCAGAATCAGATACGATGATTTTCTCTTAGAGTTTCCTTAGCTCCTGTATTAAAGCACTTATCACATTACATAGGCCTTTGTTTCACGTATCTGCCTCCTCCTACGGACAATTTGATTCCTCAAGTGCAGACACAACACTTAATTCATCCGCGCATGCTCTTCCCTACCCTCCCTCTCCTGCAAGTAATATATGACTGGATTCTGTAGTCTGCATTTGTGCATGAACAGGTTTGAAAGAAAAGCTGGAGATACTAGCTTTAGAACATACCCACCCAAATAAACGCAAGTACAGGGTTCAGCAGTGTTACTAATATTTATTATCATTCATACCTGTAAAATACTTGAAACATATTTTACCAGTACAAGCTTCCCATGTGGCCATACACATCTCTTGTACTTAAACACTTTTTTGCCTGAAACTCGCACAAAAAATGAGTAATGAGGTTAGACTTCCTATTACGTCACTTGTCTTGGCTGAGGAGGATTAGAATCCTGGGATCGGAATGAATGAGAGCTCAATAGTTTACAGTTCTGGGAAACTTTTCCTACCCATAAAATTTGGGTTCGACTCACTCTTAACTTAATGTTCAGACCCTTACCAGGTGGCATGATAGGGTATATATCTCCAAGGAAAAATGTCCCATTGCTGCTAAACCCCTCCTCGTCTCCGTCTGTGTCCCCAAATATTGGTGTGATGCAAGAAAAGCCACTGGGTGACTCTGTCATGGCATGTGTAGGAGATGCTCTGGAGGAAGGAATCCACTTGGAACACCCCCTCCCACCCCTCGTGATATCCAGGTTTCACTTAAGGATGAGAAACTTGTTTTCTTTTCTAGGCCATGAAAGACCAAGAATTTGGCCCTGGTGTGAAGGTGCAGGCTTCTCTTGCATTCACCTGTGAATGGATTGTAATAAGTCTTGTCTGGATCTCATGAGTTAGATTTAATAATGTTGCAGAAAGCTTCAGCAGGATCAATAAGCCTTTTACAGCTGACAGAGCTCCATGCCTGCCGCTGCTCAGCCGCGAAAAGTCAGCCTCGGCTTCGCTGGAAGGGGCCTTTCCGAGGCCAGGGTTATTTGCTTTCAGCCTTTGGCTGTCTCTCTTGTACATCACACTGCCACTTGGGCTGATGTGACCATGGCGAGTAGAAAAAGAGCCTGCATTTTTCTTTGTCAGGATCTGTGACTTTTCACAGAAGCAACGCCAATCCGAATCTGCTGTTAGAGGAGGCAGGCTACTGCCACAATGGCTTTTTCCGTTCTTGAATTTCCAACTGTTCTGTCAGCTGGTGACCAGGCTGCAGAGAGCAGGTTCCCACTATTTGACTCTTCCGTCTGGAGCCCAGACACACTGTGTATGTATCCTGTTTATTACCACATCATGAGGTAGTCATTAGCAATAGAATTTTGCCCTTTTTAAGATTTTTTTTAAAAAATTAAATGTCTCAGAATGTTTTCTAGAACTGTGCTTCTCAGAATCCTCTCATTGTAAGTGCAAAACATCATCATGTATATCTGATAGAAGAGGAAATTTGTGAGAAGTTATGCTGTGTCTAACCCCAAGAGCTCAGAGTGAGGCTTCAGAGTTACTGCTATCCACTGTGGGTGATTGTTCTACACGCCTGGTCCTTATGCCTGTAGAATGGAAGGGGTCCATGGGAAGTAAGTTTTCGCGACTGGCAGCCCTTAGGAACCTGTATTTTGCCTTCCATTTTACTAACCTTGAGCATTGTTTTGAGGACCCCTTGACTTTAATTATATAATCTCAAATAAATGGTTAGGAGAACAAGAAAATAATGAACTGGTTGAATCTGGAGTATTCAAATGAGCTAGTTAGGTCCATGTATTATTTGAATGCATTAGAATAGGGCTGCCTGGTTGAATTGAATGGTTTCAGAGTTGTCCTTTGCTGGGAACGTTGGTAGTAGTTCATTATTATAGCTGTTAAAGTTAATTATCTTCTTGACCCTCTTGATCTCTCATTTTTACCTAGCTTAACTTAGTTTTTTAGTTTGTATTTTACTTTTTCCTAAGATTTTATTTATTTGAGAGAGTGAGCACGCAAGCGTGGGAGAGAGAGAGCATGAGCTGGGGGGGAGGGGTAGAGGGAGAAGGAGAAGCAGAATCTCTTCTGAGCAGGGAGCCTGATGTGTCTCAATCTCAGGCCCCTGGGATCATGATCTGAGCCAAAGGTAGGCGCTTAACTGACTGAACCACCCAGGCGCCCTTTAGTTGGTATTTTGAAGCAGAATGGAGGGCTTACTTGTGTTTTGTGTGATTTTTAAAGACAGTAGATAACTTATTCAAGAGATACAAGATTAGCTCTCTTTCCCTTTGAAACTAACTTTATTATCTTATTGTGGTGTGTTTTTGTATTTAAATCATCTAGAAAATATTTTTATTCCATTTGTTGATTTAAATAAAAATTTAAAAAATAGTTTTTACCAGGGAAGTAGTCTTCACTGTCTTAGAGTGTGACTCTTATCAGATCTGGGGTGTAGTCTGAGCATGTGTACTTTTTCAAATTTATTTTTTATTTTGGTAAAACATAACTAAGTTTACTATTTTAACCATTTTTAGGTGTATAGTTCAGTGGCATTAAGTTACTTGACATGCTTGTGCAACCATCACCACCATCCATCTCCAGAACTTTTTCTTCTTGTCCGCTTAAACTGTATACCCTTTAAACACTGACTTCTCATTCTTCCCCCACCACCCTCCCAGCCCCAGGAGACCACTATCCTACTTTCTTTTTCTATAAATGTTACTACTCTAGGTATCTCTTATAAAGGAATCATGTATTTGTCCTTTGTGTCTGGCTTATTTCACATAGCATAATGTCTTCAAGACTCATCTATGTGATTACATGTATCAGAATTGCCTTCTTTTGTAAGTCTGAATAATATTTTATTTTGGGTATATACCATGTTTTGTTTATCCATTCATCAGTAATGGACACTTGGGTTGCTTCTACCTTTTGGCTTTTTGTACATAATGGTCTTATGAACATGGCTATGCAACTATTTTTTTGGGTCCCTTTTTTCACCTCTTTTGGAGTAATACCTTGAAGTAAATTGCTGGGTCATAGGGTAGTCTTGTGTTTAATTTTTAGAGGAATCACCATTCTGTTTTCCACAGGTAATGTTTATATTAACACCAGCAGTGCTTAAGGGTTCCAGTTTTTCCGTGTCCTCACCAGTACTTGTTCTTTTCTTTTCTTTTCAACATATAATAGCTTCCTAATGGGTGTGAAATGGTATTTCATCATGATTTCTTAAAGATTTATTTATTAAACAATCTCTACACCCAATGTGGAGGTCGAACTCACTAGCCTGAAATCAAGAATCACATGCTCCTCCAACCCAGCCATCCAGGTGCCCCTCATTGTGATTTGGATTTGCATTTTACTACTGACTAGTGATGTTGAGTATCTTTTCAGGGCCTTGTTGGCCATTTGCATGGCTTCTTTGGAGAGGTGTCTATTTAAGTCCTTTGTCTGTTTTTGAATTGAGCTGTTTGTTTTGTTTTGCTTTGTTTTAAAGATTTTAGTTATTTATTGGACAGAGAGAGGGAGATCACAAGCAGGCAGAACAGCAGGCAGAGAGAGGGAGAAGGAGACTCCCTGCTGAGCAGAGAGCCCAATGTGGGTCTTGATCCCAGGACCCTGAGATCATGACCTGGGCCGAAGGCAGAGGCTTAACCCACTGAGCCACCCAGGAGTCCCAAGCTGTTGGTTTTTTGTTGTTGAATTGCAGAAGTTCTTTGTATATTCTGGATATTAATCCCTTATGAGGTGTATTTTTTAAAAATCTTTAAAGGATTATTTATTTGAGAGAGAGAGAATGAGTGAGTATGCACAAGCAGGTGTGGGGGGCGGCAGTGATGGGAAGGGCAGAGGGAGAGGCCGGCTCCCCGCTGACTCCAGGGGTCAACCACAGGACCATGGGATCATGACCTGAGCCAAAGGCAGATGCTTAACTGACTGAGCCACCCAGGCTCCCCCTCCAACCATCACGTATATTATTTACAAATATTCTCTCTCATTCTTTGCATTGGCATTTCACTCTCTTGATAGTGTTCTTTGTATACAGCTTTTAATTTTGATGAGTTTGTTTTCCAGTTTGTTGCTTATGCTTTTGGTGTCATGTTTAAGAAACCATTGCCAAATCCAAGACCATGTAGATTTTCCCATATGTTTTCTTCTAGGAGTTTCATAGTTTTAGCTCTTTGATTTAGGTCTTTGATCAGTTTGGAGTGAATTTTGAATATGATGTAATGTAAGGGTCTAACATCATTCCTTTGCATGTGTATATCCAGTTTTGCAGACTATTTGTTAAAAAGACTGTCATCTACCCCTTTGGATGGTTTGGGCACTCTGATGGAAAATCTATTGATCATATATGTGAGAGTTTGTTTTTGGGCTGTTGTATTCCTTTGATCTATATATCTGTCTTCATGCTAGTACCATACTATTTTTTTTAAAGATTTTATTTATTTATTTACAGACAGAGATCACAAGTAGGCAGAGAGGCAGGCAGAGGGGTGGGGGGAAGCAGGCTCCCCACTGAGCAGAGAGCCCGATGCGGGGCTCAATCCCAGGATCCTGAGATCATGACCTGAGCTGAAGGCAGAGGCTTTAACCCACTGAGTCACCCAGGCACCCCAGTACCATACTATTTTTGATTACTCTATCCTTCTAGTAAGTTTTGAAATTAGGAAGTATGAATATTCCATTTTTTTTCTCTTTCTTTCAAGATTATTTTGGCTATTTTTCCCTTCAGATTCCATGTGAGTTTTAGAATGGATTTTTTTTTTTATTTCTGAAAAAAAAAAAAAAAAAAAGCCATTGAAATTTTGTAGGAATTGGATTGAATCTGCAGATAATTTTGAGTAGTATTGTCATCTTAACAATATTTGGTCTTCTAATCCAAGAGTGTGGATTAGAATCCATTTATTGTTGTCTTCTTTAATTTCTGACAACCATACTTTGTGGTTTTCAGTGTATTAGTCTTTCGTTTTCTTGGTTGAATTTATTTATTCATTCAATTTATGTTTACTGCTTTTAGTTATTTTATCATTTTTATTTTTATGCTACTGTAAATGGGATTGTTTTCTTGATTTTTTTTTTCCATTACTAGTGTATAGTAAAGCAATTGGTTTGAACATGGACATTTTTGAAAGGCTTTTTAGAGACTTTTGATGCATGTCTTGGGTTAAGCACTCTGCTTCCAGACCCTCTTAAACTCCCCAATAGGAATTGCAGCTAGAAAATGGTTTAAATCTCACATCTTCCTGGCTTATGACCTTGGACATTTCCTGATAATTAAAATGGAAATTATACTATTGATCATACAGGTTTGCTGTGAGAATTAAATGAGATAGCTGTGTGTATTACCAAGAATTTAGTAAACCTTCAATAATGAACAGCATTCATTTTGTTTATTTATTTAAAAATTTTTTATTTCACTATTGTTCCTGAATAGATAATGCTTGAAGTGAGTTTCAAAGCCAAGTAGAATTTAGGTGAAAGAAGGGTTTTAGCAGGAAGTAGCCCCACATACGAGGTGTGAAACAGTTTGCCATGTTGGGTAACTACATAGTGATTAAAACCATGGGGTTTGGAATTGAGTAGATTTGTATTCAAATTCCAACTTTTCTGCTTCTATACTTTATGTTCCTGGGCCAGTCATTGAGCCTTCCTGACATGAATTAAAAAATTCAAAATGGAAATTATTAAGTATTTTTAACTGAATGGAAATATACACTGCAAAAGCAGCACTGGGGGTGCTATACTGTAAAAGGAGAGTGGCTATACTGTAAAAGGAGAATCTTCCCAAATCAATGACTTAAGCTTCTTAAAAAAACTAGAAAAGGAGGGTAAATTAAACCCAAATTAAACAGAAGAAAGGAAATAATAAAGATCAGAGCAGAAATCAATGAAACAGAAAAAGGGGAACAATCCAGGACATCAGTTAACTTTGAGAAAATCATTAAACTTATAAATCTGGCCAGACTGATAGGGGGGAAAAAAAACCCCAAAAAACCACAAATTACCAATATTAGGAATGAAATAGTGAATATTGGTACAAATATTAAAAAGATAATAAGGGAATATTATGATTTATGCCAATTTATGCCCCCCAAAAATCTGACAATTTAGGTGGACTGGACAAATTCCTTGAAAGATAAAAATTGCCAAAATTATTCTCACTCAAGAATAATTAGATGACCTCGATAGCCCTCTATTTACTAAAGAAATAGAATTGATAAAATGGACTCCATCAAATAAAAACTTATGCTCTTCGAAAGACGTGAGAGGATAATAAGAAATACAACTTAAGAATTGGGAAAAAAAGGGGGGTGCTCAGTTAAGTGACTTCAGCTCAGGTTGTGATTTTGGGGTCCTGGGATTGAGCCCCCATGTCGGGCTCCCCACTGGTGGGGAGTCTGCTTGTCCCTCACCCTCTGCTCCTCCCATCCCCAAATCATGCTCTATCTCTTTCAAATAAATAAATAAAAATCTCTAAGAATTAAAACAATAAATAAAATTTGAAAAAAGAGGTGAATAAACATTTGATTGAAGAATGGTGACGAATGGAAAACCAATATAAAAAGATGCTCAATACCAGTAGTCTTCAGGGAAATGCAAATTTAAACCACAGTGAACAACCCTACGTATCTGTTATAATGATATGTCAAGTTTTTGCTACAGATGTGGAAGAGCTGCCATTCCCATACACTGCTGCTGAGAATATAAAATTGTATTACCACTTTGGAAAACAGCTTGGCAGTTTCCTAAAAATTTAAACACTTACCATAACTATCCAGCCATTTCACTCCTAGGTGCTTACCCTAGAGAAAAGAAAGCATATGCCCAAAGACTTGGGCATAGCAGCTTTATATTTAATAACCAAAAAAGTGAAAAAAAAAAAACCCAATGTCCATCAACAGACAAATGGATAAACAAATTGTGGTTATATCCAAACAATGGAATGCTTCTCTCTAATAGAAAGGAACAAACTATTGATACTTGCAACAACATAGATGAATGTCAAAAGAGTTATGTTGAATGAAGAAACCTCTCTCTGCCACCAAGGAGTACATATTATATGATTCCATTTGTATAAAAGTCTAGAAAATGCAAACTAATCTTTAGGCACAGAAAGCAAATCAATAGTTGCCTGAGAATGGGGGCAGATGGGAGGGGGGTCAAAGAATAGGGATTAAAAGGGGCAGGAGGAAGCTTTTGAGGAATATGGGTTATGTTCACCATGTCGCCCATCATGATGTATGCAAATGTCAAAGCTTATCAAACTGTACACTTATTTCAAATATATGCTATTTATTTTATGTCAATTACCTCAGTAAATAAATTGCATGCTGTTTTGAATTATCCAAACAATTCTACTCTTCTTCAGATCATTATATTTTCTTTTAATATATGTGTTATTGTCCATCAATGGTAGAAAAGTTTGTTTATCTCAACTTGAGGAGTTGATTGGAGACATTTCCCCCGGCAGGAGCAAGAATGAGTAACTTGGGATCATGGAATGAAAATTTGAGGAACTCTTGTTTTTCTAGGAGCTATGGCATAACTGTAAGGTTTATTATGGGATCATCAGTGGGCAGACTGTGTAGTTTAATGAGCATGGGATTTGGGAGTAAATATTTTGGGCTTTGCCTTTTACTGATTCTTAATGACATTTGGTAAGTTTGTTAACCTCTGAGCCATTGCAGGATTGAGGACAACCATTATGAACATGATTTAGTCAGGAATCAATAATTTTAAGTAAAGAAACCTCCTTAAACTGGTTTAAACAAAAAAGGCAATGTAAGCACAGGATAGAGAGATATCTAATGAATTTTGGGTCAGAAAGTTCAGCTGAAGCTCAGGAGGGACTAGAACCAAGGTAAGATCACTCTCATATTTGTCTTCCATCAGGAATTGCGTCCCTCCTTCCCTCCTTCCTTCGTTTTCAATCTCTCCCTTCCTCCCTAGTTTAGAACCTTCTGTTTGTCTTTGCACATTGGCCTGGTCCACAGCCATCCTGAACTGTGTGTTCTTGAACCACCCCTACATCAGTTTCTAGT
The DNA here is from genome assembly GCF_964662115.1 of Mustela nivalis. Classification (NCBI taxonomy): domain Eukaryota; kingdom Metazoa; phylum Chordata; class Mammalia; order Carnivora; family Mustelidae; genus Mustela; species Mustela nivalis. The sequence continues at coordinate 89,764,423 of NC_139033.1, forward strand.
TCCCACAATTGATTGCTGGCTCCTGGTTTTCAGCAGAAACCCTCTATAGTTCCTGAAGCCTGATGACAGATTCTTAGAAGAGCTTATCTGACTGGCTTAGCTGGATACTGGGGTTCATCAAGGTATAATGAGCCATGGCTGGAAGGATAAGATCATGTAGCCTACTCACTGGGGGTTTGAGACCAGATTCTTGAGAAGGGCTGCTTTGGACAGGCACACTGGATACTACATGGGATATTGGACCTTGGTACTTAGTGGATCAGCAGCATCAATATCACCTGGGAGCTGCTGAGAAATACAGTATCCCTGGCCCGGCCTCAAACACTGCATTTTAACCTCCCATGATGCATGGGCACTAAAGAAACACTGCTTAGTGTAGGACTTCTCCCCCTCAGCATTGATATATGGGGCCAGATCATTCTTTGTGCAGGGAGGAGACTTTCCTGGCTTCATAGGATGTTTAGTAGCCCTTGACCTCTACCCTTGAGTTGCCAGTAGCAACTCCCACCCCAACCCCAGCTGACAACCAAACTTGTTTTTAGGCATTGCCACATGTGCCATACAGGAATATCGCCCTTGTTGAGAACCATTGCTCTAGCGGACTGAAAGATATAATGAGTGAAGTGTTTTATAAACTATTAATATCTGTATAAATATTAGTCAGTCTGTTGGGATTTGACCACAAAAGCCAAAGGCCTTGTGAAAGAGTAGGTTTAATATCAGGATTTTGGTGAATTTTTATTTCTTCCTCATATTAGTTTATGTAACATTCTTGTACACTTTACTGCATTAAATTAGAAAGCCATTCCTTTTCCATTTTTCTAATATAGTGATAAAATGTTTGTTTACATAGATATCATGTACACATTAAATCTTGAAATTAGCCACTTGTTTAATTGTATTTGTTTTCTATAAAATACCTCTTGCCATTTAACAGAACTTTTCAAATAAATCTCTTTGGGAAGTTCAAGCTCTAATCATTCAGGAAGTTCTACTGCTGTGGCCAACTGTAGAGATGTAAAAACAGATCAAATACAGTTCACATAATTACTTTCTAATGCACAGATGTTTGAAGCTCATGGAAATGGATTATAAAAGCCAAAATCATTATAATAGCTTTCCTTAAACTTTTAACAATGAACAGTGGAAATAAATATTTTCTCAATTTCAATATTTTTTTTAGAAAAGTAAGCCAAGTATGCTTCCCAAAGGGACTTTGTTGGCTTCACCTAATGTGGTTTAAAACTTCCTTTTTTACATCCTTAATTTCTTACTTATGCTACTATGTTAATCCTGTTTTGGAGGAGTCTATTGTCATAATAGCACTGAGTAAGCTCTCAGTGAGTGTCTGTGGAATGGAAAGAAGGAACGACCGAAGAGCAAGCAGGTGTACATGATGGTACGTACAGGAGATGCTGGTTCTGTCCAACTCTCCCCATGGAATGCACCTGCTGTTATGCTGAAAGCATCTTGACAGAAGGGCCTTCCAGGTTCTGGACACATTCTCTCCACTAGTCTGACTCTAAGGACATATTAAGCAAATTAGTTCTTTTTTGCAGGGAGGGGGTGGTCAGCATAATGCTTGTTCCTCGTTATGAATGGAGTTCTTTATTGTTGTAGGCCAAAGGGCCATTTAAAAACCTGGATCTATGCATATTTTAAAATAAAATGAAAAGATGTGTGTATAATTTGTTCCCATTTCCAGGGTTTAATATCCATATTAAGAGCCAGAAAGGGATCGTGTAGATTAGCTGAGACCTTGTTTCCAGCCACTCCTGGTAGGGGTCATCTTGTACATTAACAATCAGATTTGAAGGATTCATTTCAACTTAACATCTTTCACCATAGAAAAGAATTGACTGATACTGTTGTGCATGTCTGAGGATGATGAATAGCCCTTCCCTCTCTTGTCCAAGTGAAGGTACACAGCTTCAGAACATTAGTAGTGCTGAACTCAATAGCCAGCCTCAAAAGTAGTCATTGCTGTGTCTGTGATCCAACTTTGTGCTTGTACATTAGGTTTAGTCATTAAAATCTCACATGCAAGGGCAGAAGGAAGCCATTCTCACATGCAGATTGAATTTTGAAGAGGAAATAGTTTAGCTGTAGCTTCATACACTAAAGATACCAAGTGCCAAGGCTTATGTTTTTTTTGTCAGTACAGGGAGAGGGACTTAAAATCACCTTCAGGTCGTGTGGATTTTCTGGGTTACCCACAGTGGCAGTTGTGAACCACACTTGGGATTTTCGGTCTTTTGAAAACATGTGGGTGTTGTGTTCTGCTTTACTTCTCACATCTGGTGATCAGAGCTCAGGGTCAACAGGGGAAATGTCTGACTGTGCACGCAGATTTGCAGTTTGTCCATAAAAGATTTAGTGCTGTTTTTTCAGCCCACGATCTCAGGCTTCAATAGTATTAATGCTCATTAAAGAGCAGCAGTTATGTGAACCCAGGCATACACACAGAACTGCCATCAATATTGCACGAAGTACGGTGTGCAGCAGCAACAGGATAAAGGGGTATTGGCGAGGGTCGGGGGAAGGAATTAGACTCCTAACACAAGATCAAGAAAGCATGATTTAATTGCTTCCTGGGTTTGTCATTTCAATAACTTTTATTGAGTAACTATGAGATGCCAGCCACTATTTCAGGTGTGAAGGACACAAAGTTGAATGGGTGGGTAGATAGAGCCTTTTCCTTCCCATACTCCCAGTCCATTAGGATGAAGATATGCAAACAATCATAGCTTGGTAAATGCCACAGTAGTGGTCTGGAAAGGAGGCACATTTCACAGGGAAAGTAGCATTTGAACTGGGTCCCAAAAGGTAGTAAGAATTCCCCAGATGGAGATGGAGGAGATAGGGCACTCTGGGCAGAGTAAACAAAGAGAAGACTCAGAGGCATGCAAGTTCAAGCCACATTTGGAACATGGCAGGCTGTTCTAGTGGTTTCAACCTTAGGAGTATCAACATGGAGGCAGACAAGACTAGATGGGCAGACTGAGGCTGGATTTGGGGTGACATTCATACCATACTATGGATTTAGACTCTACACAGTGTCCTATAGATCAGCAAACTATCAGAACTGGTTCCTGTCTTCTCTTGTTTAGTTCCCAATATCAATACCTCCCTGGCCAATGCGTCACTGGAGCAAAGGTTGTTCTGGGTTATTAGCCAATGGAATCTAGAATTAGTTTTGCTGCCCTAAACTGTGGTATGCCCAGATACTCACAAGTTCCCTAAGTTCTGTAACTGGACCTTTACTATATTCTTGTTCACCTGGTGACTGGGCTTATATTTCCAGATTAGCTTTCCAGTTCCCAGAACTAGAGCTTGCTTCAGGGTTCTGCCTTCCCAGCTAGAGCCCAGACATTGGGTCTATCTCTTAGTAGTCCTCCTCCTAGAGCTTCGGTTCTTCTTTCCATATTTCAGTGGCTCACTAGGATCCTGTTCCAACTGACAGCTTTCCTTGGAGCTACACCAGACTGTTAGCAACTTATTGTGAGTGCCTGTTAATTCTTACAGTTGTATCCAACCCACCAAATCAGATCATCTATACAGCAGTATATTCCAGTTCTCATCTGGATCTGTTGCATCTCTATGTATATAAATTTATATTGATAATAGGCCCATAACCTTGTTCCCCATAACTATCAAATTCATGAATTATTACCCTAATTGTGGCTCTTCTCAACTTTCTGTTTCCCCCCAGCCATGTTGCATGTTCTAATGTATCTGTGGTACACATACTCTTAATGTGGTCCCTATGATCCCTGCTTCCTGGTGTTCATGCCCTTGTGTGATCCCTTCCCCTTAAATATGGGAAGGACTTGTGACTTGCTTCTAACCAATAGGATATGACCAAAGCAACATGATATACATGCCATATTGATGTGATTATATTATATAAGATTATAGCGCCCATCTTGCTTGAGTCTTTCCTTTGCTGGCCATGAGGAGCCAAGTAGCCATGCTGGGGAAACCCATGTGGCAAAAAAAAATGCACGTAGTTTGAGGAGCTGAGGGCAGTCTCCACTGATAGCCAACAAAAAAATGGAAGCTCTCAATCCTGCAACTGCAAGGAACCGAATGCTGCCAGTGATTATGGGAATAGGAAAGCAGATCCTTCCCCATCCAAAACTCCAATTGGGAAACCCTGATTACAGCCTTTCAGAATACCCAGCTAAGCTGTGCCTGGACTCCTGAGTCAAAGAGCTGTGAGATAACAAATGTGTGTTATTTTAAGTTTGCTAAGCCTGTGGTAGTTTTGTTATGCAGCAACAGGTAGCTAATACAATGTCTCAGCAGAGCAAAACAAGACAGGACGGTTAGAATATCTGTTCCGGTTAAATACTTGACATCTGGTAATTAGATGTGTAGCTTTGCTTTATTAAACATTTTCTCTCTCGCTCCTACTAACACTCCTAAGGAAATGGGAAATTTTTATTTTCTACAAGGAACTGGCTCATCACCTTAATTGTCTCATTCCTGAAACAGGTGTCCTAGCTAAAGGACACCAGATGGGATCCAGCAGCTGCAGTAGAGAATTATGTTGAGTGCAACCTTGTGTGTAGCAGAGAACAGAGGAAAAACAAATGAATTCTTTTTTTTTTAAGATTTTATTTATTTATTTGACAGAGAGAAATCACAAGTAGGTAGAGAGGCAGGCAGAGAGAGAGAGGAGGAAGCAGGCTCCCTGCCGAGCAGAGAGCCCGATGCAGGACTCGATCCCAGGACCCTGAGATCATGACCTGAGCCGAAGGCAGCGGCTTAACCACTGAGCCACCCAGGCACCCCCAAAACAAATGAATTCTTAAAGATGTTCTTGAAAGACTTAGGGAAGGTGTCAGTAGTGTCCGAAGTACAATACTACATGGTTCAAGATGAGTCCAGTGAGATGTTCTACAAATGTTCACTGGCAGAGAATATAAACATTTGTCCAAAGCATTTTAAAATCTCTCTGTCTCAGAACAGATTAGATCTGTTATTTATGCATCATTCTTACAGTAATTTCCCCAGCTATCCTTAGTGCTTCTGATCTTCAGTCGTGTAATCTCTCTGGGCTTTAACATAGATGGAGAAATGAGATCTTCTCTATTTTTTCTAGGGGAAAGAAAATTAGAAATAACATTTTATGAACAACATTTTATGGCCTGTTTCTCATCTCCTGCGATCTTCACAGCAGGTCTATGAAATGGAATGATTTCTCAATCTTCCTTTTGTTAAGTGAGCAAACTAAGGCCGGAGGGGTTAAGTACTGTGCCCCAGAGCACACAGTTAGTAAGTCTCAGAGACAGAACTTAAATCCTAATGACTTCAGAACTCCTTTTCCCTCTCAAAGCCGGATCTGTGGACCCCCTCCAGTCCCTGAGGTCCTTTTAGGGAATGCATGATGTCAAAATTACTTTCCTAATGATATTAAGGTGTTACTCCTGTTTCAGGTGGTGGTGGTGGGGTTTGTTTTGTTTTTACTGCGCTGATATTTGCCCTCACAGTGCAGAAATGTTGGTAAGAAAAGCTGCTGGTGCCTTAGCATGAATCTGGGCAGCAGCACCAGACTGTCCTAGAAGTCATTATATCTTTCACTGCTATAAATTTGCAGTTAAAAGGAGAAAAAAAGCAAGTTTCATATAAGAATGTTCTCAATGAAGCAATAAGAAACATTAGTTTTATTGAAACTCAGTCCTTGAGTACGCCTTTTTAATATTCTGTGTGACCAAATGGGTGGTGTGTAGAAATTACCACTGCCACACACCCGCCTAGGTACTAGGGTCGTTTCAAAAGGAAGGCACTTGTGCAGTTGTATCATTTGTGAGCTGAATGACTGGTTTGTTTCTTGTTTTTTGTTTTTGTTTTTTATGAAACACATTTTTTGCTTGAAAGAATGACTGACAGAAAAACCGGTTATCCAGTCCTGAGAAGATGGAGAGATTTTATCAAAAACGAGTGAGTGACAGATGAGGGCAATGAAAGCTAAAATAAACCAGTGGGATTACATCAAACTAAAAAGATTTGCACAGCAAAGGAGTCCATCAACAGAATGAAAAGGCAACCTACCAAATGGGAGAAGATAATTGCAAATCATTCTTCTAATAAAGGGTTAATATCCAAAATGTATAAAGAGCTCATACCACTTAATATCAAACAAACAAACAGACAACCTGATTAAAAAATCGGCAAAGGACTTCAGTATACATTTTTCTAAAGAAGATATACAGGTGGCCAAGAGGCATACCACTAATCATCAGGGAAATGCGATGAAAACCACAGTGAAATATCACCTCAAACCCATCATATTGGCTATATATACATATATAAAGTTAAATAAACAAATGGGGTTGCATCAAACCGAAAAGCTTTTCAACAGTGAAGGAAACCGTCAATAGAAAGGCAACCTACTGAATGGGAGAAGATATATAGAAATCATGTGTCACGATGCACACGCACACACATGTGTGCACTGGACTATTACTCAGCCATAAAAAAGAATGAAAGCTTGCCATTTATGACAATATGAATGGACCGGGGGGATATCATGCTAAGTGCAGTAAGTCAACAAAGATAAATACTGTGTGATTTCACTTACATGTGGAATCTAAAAAACAAAATAAGCGAACAAGACAAATCAGAAACAAACTCATACTCATAGATAGAGGAAACAAATTGTTGGTTTCCAGAGGGGGAGGAATTGGAGAGCAGGCAGAGTAGGTGAAGGGGATTAAGAGGTATGAAATTCCAGATACAAATAAGTCATGTGGATATAATTTACATTATAGGGAATATAGATAATAATATTATAAAAACTTTGTATGGTGACACATGGTAACTAGACCTACCATGGGGATCATTTTGTAATGTATAAAAATAATGAGTAACTATGATATGTACCTGAAACTAATAGGATAATGTATGTCAGTTATACTTCAAAGCATGAATGACTGAAAAAAAATGAATAAATCTGTCATTTTAAGAAAAGTAGTATTTTTGTCAATTCAAGTTCTCAAGGAAAACATAGAATTTTGGGAAACTTGTGTTCATCAGTATGACTGTAAGTTTACTTCCCAGTACTTTTTTTCTGATGAGATTGGTAGTGAGGCTTTCATGTTGTATTATGAAATGTGTCAGCATTTGGAAGAGCTGTACACTCAGTGAATGCTATTTTCCAAATAACCAATGGATGATGTTACAGATGAATAGGTAAGAAATCCGTTCAAAGTGCAAGCTAGACCAGTGTATTTTAATGTAGCAGAGTATGGAAAGTTTATTGATACAGTCTCAGATTCCACACTGTGGCTAACCTTTAAAAATTATCACTTGTCAAGTTTTTGCATATTACTACAGAATAATATCCATATTTATCCCTTTTCTACTTCCATAGCTGTGTGAAGCTGGATTTTATATATTTCAAGCCAAACGACATATTGCAACAGATTGAATAGAGAAACAGATATGAAAATCCAACTGTAGTCTATTAAGCAAATATTTAAGGTTTTTAAAAATATAAAGTGATGCTACTCTTTTCATTGTTCTGTTTTTTTAGAGAACCTAGTTACTTTTCAGAAAAGTGTGTTGTTTATATTAACTTATAATTGATTTAATTATTATTAGTGGTTAATATTTAAATTTTCTTATAATTTTAATTTCTCACATATTAAAGGGTTCCTGAGACCAAAAAGTATTTTTAGAACTGATGCTTTATGCTGTATTGTTTCCTATACCTACATGTTCATTCTGAATGAAAATGAAATGTTGTAAGCAGACTAATTTGATAAGGCACTTTAAAGATACATTGTCTCATCCCTAGATGATGAGCCCATTTCACCTTGATTCTAACTGTTAGCCTTGATTTTGCTATTGAGAAAGAAATCTGATGCTATTAGGAGATTATATTTAATTACCACTTTCCTCCATCACGACAATTTCTTTCTACTAAATAGAATCCATAAATTAGACATGACTTGGCTGAACTGATATAAATAAGTGTGTAGTGAAACTTGTTTTATAATCATGTCTGAATTTATTGTTAGGTCATTTGTAGATTTTTCTGGCAAGTTACACTCAGTTTTAATGGTGCAAAACTGTAGACTGTTTTACTGACCAGTTTATGTAGGTTGCAGTCAAACTTGCCATTGAAATAATTCCTTAGTCATGCTGTCTGGGAGCAATATATATTGGGGCTGTTAATTATTCCCCTTCAATCTTTCTTGTATAGTAGAGTGATTCTTGGGACCACAGCTTGAGGACGGTCTGTATCTTGGGTAGTCATTAACACTCACCTTTTAGAGGCAATGAGTTCTTGACTTGGACCATTTAATGACACCTGATGAATATGCTAGGACAGACTACAGCAAATCTCTTGCTTATATCTGAGGGTGTTCAGTGTTTTTTCCACATTTGAGCTAAATGTTTTCATCACATGAAGTTTATTATTGAAAATAATATTTACTGTAATCAACAGCTTTAGTGGACACAAGGATCAATAATGACTGTGGTGTTGCTGGACCTTTGTGGAAGCTGCCAATATCCTTTCTTCCTCTGTGACTACCTCTTGTTTTGTTTTTTAAACTTTCCCTTCTATAGAAATGAGGCTGTGTAAGGCATATTGATTCTGTGCAGTAGGGTTATACATAGCAAAGATGACATAAACACCATTTCTCTCTTACTACACCCCACTCTGCAACCCCTAACTCACGTGGTATCACATGTCTCGCTCCAAATACCTTATCACTAAAGGAGAGTTAGACTCATTGAGTTTATGCACTGAAGGCTCTGTCCAAGTTCACCTCCTGTGCAAAAGGCTTTTCTGACTTTCTGTCCACCCCCACTCACTTAACCCAGTCCAAATTGATCACTCCCTCCTTTGCCCTGACTACACGAACTTCCTTCCAGATCAGCAATGGTAATTACTGCACTTGTCATGTGCTGACTCTCCATATGGAGCCCTAAACTCTTCAGTGACAGGGACTGTGTCTCATTCATTCATTCTGCAGATATCAAGTGCCCCGTCTCTCCGTTGCTGCACTAGGTGGTGAGGATGCAGCAGTGAGCCAAAGTGCATACCCTATCAGTACTTAGATGGCTGTGCCTATGCACCTAGCCCCATAGGGTCTGCTAGAGTAACAGCTTAACAAAAATTATCTGTTGAATGGTATGACGCTTTTCATTCACTGTCTTTTCTAGTGTTTAAGTTTTTAGTGAGTCACAATTTAATGAGCTTGTAGTCCATGTGTGTCTTGACTTTTTTTCTGTCTGATTTCAAGGTACCTTTTGTATAATAAGAGTAAGAAGAGTTAATAAATATATGTCTTATATTTGCCCTATGCCTGATAATTAACAGATTCTGTCCATACTTCTTATTTTATTTGATTCTTATAGCATCCCTAAGATAAGTAGAGAAGATGGTTTTATTTCCATTTTTAACATGGTCACTAGAATTCTGGTCTTCTGATTCCACCCCATCATACCTGTGCTGACAAACATATCCTCACATACACATGTGTGTCTGCTCTAAAATCATTTTAGAGATCTGCCAACTTAAAGTGGCCTTGATTTTATTCCCTTAGAGATATATTCTATAGTGAGACCACTATTGCAGGGAAGAAAATTGCCAAATAAGGAGACAAGGAACAAAGAGGGCAGGGGAGACATTTTTCATAGCAAAACCCAGTTAATGTGACCCATCTTGAGAACCTCTGCCTTCTCTTGGTAAAGTGTGAAATGGTAGCACAGTGGTGCAGCCGTGAATGAACTTGGAATTTCAGTGCCGGAAGCTACCATGTAGAGCATCTGATCCCATCTCCTTTGTTACAGCTAAGGCAACTGAGGTGCAGGGAAATGAAATGACTTCCCTGAAGTTTCTCAGCTGGTGTAGTGGTGGCTAGTCTATAGATCAGTCAGTGTGAGCATAGAAAACTATGAGAGCAGTGGTCTCTCAGCGTACACTAAGTCTGATTTAAAAGACTGTGTGTCTGGGAAACCTTTTAATTCAACTGACCTGTTTTGAGTCAGTGGCTACAAAGTAATTTTCTTTGGCAGGTCCCAGATGATTCTAATGAGCAATTGCTCTTCTGAATGATTGGCGATTGACCCTTTAGTATGTAGAGGGAAAGCACCTTCAGTCTAAAATCTGAGCACACAATTTTCTGACAGAACTTTTCCCACAGGCTGAAATTGCTTTCAGGTCCATCAAGTCTTAGAATCAGTGTTAGATGTTGACTACAGCTTTTTCCACCTTTGAGGCTTGAAAATATATTTTTTAAACTTTGGTTAGACGATAAACTACTGTATTTTAGAAGACCATGGATTGTTATAACTTGAACTCATAAGTTATTAACATATGTAGAAAAAGACAAGGTAGTATTGTATAAGCAGAGACTGTAGCTATCACTGGTAACCTAGGGGAGGTCATAGATAAATGTGTGGCTGTTTTTATTCCTAGATTTTGAGAGTCTTTGAACTTCAGGGTTTTCTTGCTGTGGCCCAAAGAAGTTAGAAATTATTCAGACTCAGAGCTGTGACCTGAACCCCGTTCTTCCAATTCCTCTAGTGTGGTGCCCTTTTCATCACCCCACCCACTGTCAGTGTGCAGCAATTCCAGCAGTCTCTGCTGTTTCTTTGTTTTAGCCACGTATCACATGGACAAAGAGCCTAATGTCATGGGGAGTTTACATGGAGGCTGGTGAGTGGGATAATGAGAGCCACAGTAAAGCTATTAGATTTGACTAATACTATGTTACTTCATCTTTCGTCATTAAGAAATGAAGATTTGTGTTTCCAAGAAACACTGTCAGTGTTTCTTGGAAAATCTATGCCTCCTTTGTTTATTTATTTTTTTTTAAAGATTTTATTTATTTATTTGACAGAGAGAAATCACAAGTAGATGGAGAGGCAGGCAGAGAGAAAGAGGGAAGCAGGCTCCCTGCTGAGCAGAGAGCCCAATGTGGGACTCGATCTCAGGACCCTGAGATCATGACCCGGGCCGAAGGCAGCGGCTTAACCCACTGAGCCACCCAGGCGCCCCTCCTTTGTTTATTCTGCAAACACTAAGTACCTTGCAGCATTTTAGACAGGTTGCAGAATGGAGGGGAGAGACTACACATACGACCACACACCACCTGTAACTTCCACATTTGCTGTATTACATAGGACTTGTAGAACCAAGGTGGTTGTAAGGAGCAGTCAGAGTGCAGCAGGGTGTGTTCATTGTCCCTTGGTACTCAGCTTCCTGAGACAATCCCCATGGAAGTCAAGTTCTATGACACTGAGTACCTCCTACTTTATAACCTTTTAAAAAACTATTATACTTTATCTGTTATTTATTTTAAACCACTTTACTGGTATGGTTGATATACACAAAGCTATACCTGTTTAATGACTACAACTTGGTGAGTCACACACATCCTTTTATTTTTAGGATTTCATCAGTGTGCCAGAGGAACTTACACTTACAGGATATGGGCTTCATTTAAGGATGTTTACAGACACAGGCTGCTCCTGGGTTCTCCACCAGGCTTAGTGTGAGCAATGTCAATTCCCTATTGAAGGAGAGAAAGTAGAGAACATCCCTGTGTGTTCTTGAACCATGTCTCTGCCTTCAGCTTTCCAGTGTCTCTGAAGTCCTCCCTTTGATGTTGATCTTGAGGGTTCTAGTGCTGAGTTTAGAAAAAACTCTTTATTCTGTACACCTACTGTGTTCTAGGTTCTCTTCTATAAGTTTATATCGTTAAAAATCTACAAGGACAGGTGTTGTTGGCCTCATGCATATTAAGTAGCATAGTAGAGACCAAGATTCATTTCCACATCTTTCTGATTCCAAAGGAGGCCCCTTCCCCTTTTCACTCTGTCATACAGTCAAAGACAGTGTTTCTAACTCAGTGTTTTCTGAGATTTTTGGTATTTCTCTGCTGAAATGCTATAGTGGGTTTTAGGATGAATTAACCCACAGTGATTATACTATGCCACAACAGTAGAAGAGGTATTTATCAAAGGCCTAATTTTTGTGCCCCTTTGTACAGCTTCTCAGCCTCATGAAATCAAGTGGCATCCTCTTCAAAGGGCTTAGTGGCTTATTAGTTATTTGAATTTAGAATTTTCCCATTAAGGGTACTACATTCAACTCATAGATAACCTCGGTAATAAATAATCCCCAAATGGAACAATCTAAGTATCATTTACGTTTGGAGGATTGTCCCAAATTTACCTAATAACAGTTTATATTATCCAGTCTTGAAATGTTAGAATGAATTACTAGTCCTGACCTGTCCTTTCTCTCTTTGTCCTTTGAGGTTTTATTGCCTTTGCCCCTCCCCTTTCTGCCCAGAGTGCAGACTTTTCCCCATTATCTGTAACAACATGAGTCAGTTGCACTTAAATTACTTTTGAGTGGCTATTTCTTGCAATAGTGCTGAGTTAAGTACTAATGAGGATGGTGACTAGAATATAGTGTGGCTCCCAGGATAGAAATGTGTCAGTTTTCTTTTTCCAGCTTCCCCATAGCCAAAATTCAGTGACTTTTCAAACCCCTGATGAGAAGACCCATCTCTTTTGTTTATGAAGCCCTAGTGCTATTTAAGGCAAAATGCAGCTCCCAGATCTTAAATGATTTAGCAGAGAAAATACTAATCAGAGCTCATCTCCTGCAAGGGACATATTAACCAGATTTGTACATCAGCAGAGTAGGCTAAATTTTCCTTTATGGCCTAATGTCTGAGCTATATGATAAACTATGTTCTCTTGCACTGACTCTGGACACTTAACTGCTGCTTGGGCTAGCACAAATACTGTAATTAGCATCTCATGTTATTAAAGTTGAAAGATGATTAGAAAGTGGACATGTTTTGTTACTTCTCCATTAGAATTAAACAACAAAAGATCTGGAGGTGCTATATGATCATAACTTTTACGAGAGCCCACAGTAAACAAATATTTTATACAAAGAAATCTGAGGAGACTAGAGCATTTGCTCACCAAAACCTTAGGGTTTTCCATCCTTCTGTAAATGCATAGATTTATCATCGCTTACCAGGATGCGATCATGGGCTTTTGTATTTTAATTAGCAATTACTGCACAGCTGACCTAATTCATAATTAGAATAATCATGGGAGTAGATTTTGCAAGCTGGCTTCCAAGGGACTTAGGTTGGAATTTTAAAGCAGTACTGTTTTGCTTTAGATCCTAGGTTAGAGAACCTCTCCCTTTCTCAATTTTCAGTAATGTTCCCCTCTTTTTTGACATCCCATGGCTATTTAGGGGTTTGTGCATACAGAGTCTACAGTAACCCTCTTATACTCATCAGATACTTAAACCTTAGCATGAATCAGTGTTGGGGGGGGCGGTTGGTGGATCAATGTTTTTCATGAAAATCAATGTGCTGCTTCTTCCAAGGGGTTATTTCCATTTAAGCCGATCTCTAGTGGTAAAACAAATGATTCTGTGGCTTGTTAAAGGAATTCGTGCATGGGGAAGGGGAGCGGGTTTGGGCTTATGTGGGCTCCTTTCCTGCTCTAGGAAATCGTACCTTCATTTCAGAGTTGGCCCTGCTCTCAAAAGCTTAATTTGTGTATATCCCATCAAATTTTTATTCTGTTGTTCACTTAACAACTTAACATCTTCATCCCTGAAAATCTGCGTTTAATTCATACCAACCAAATAAGTCAACCATTCACCTCTCTGATATTTTCTTATGTTAATTTCAATCCCCTTAGTCCTTTGGAAGCCGCTAGATGGAAGTGTCATTTTATGAAAATTTAATATCAATTTGACCCTGGAATATGGGCAGCCAGGCAGAATTATCACCAGGTGTAAATTCTGGTCTGGGCTTCAGGTGCACATGATCTTTTGTGGTCTTGTCACAGGTATTAATTATTGTGCTGTACCACCTTGAACAGAGGTTCTGGGAAAAATGAATCTTAAAAATTTGAGGATATTTATAAGGGAGAAAAATCCAGGTGTACTATGGACAAGTAAATGAGTTTGAATAGGGGTGTGTGTGTGTGTGTGTGTGTGTGTATGCACATGTGTGCTTCTAGCATCAAAGTAAAGGAACATCTCTTCATCTTCACTGTATTCATCTAAATTCCCTGTTTCAGTCCAAGAAGGTGCAAAGAAACATGAAACCAATATAGGTAATATTTCACAATGCCCCTTATGATAGACATAAGGCCAATAGTGAGTTTGTTGTATGGTCTCCACTAAGATCATATTTTACCTGAAATGTATTAGTCTTTGGCATTTGGTCTGAAATGAAGAGACTAAATAAATAATAAACAGTTTTAAGAGGAGGGTAGGGGAAATGCATATAATAGAGTAGTATTTATTGCTACCAAGAGTCCTTATCATTTAGACCCTTAATTTTCTTTGAAAAGAGCATAGGTATGTACCTGTCTTCCCTGTAGTGTATTTATAAGTGTTCAATAAAATTTTATCACAATTAATATCCCAAGTGGATTGGGATTTTTTTTTTCTAGGAGTTGAAAGTACTAGAGGCTTAGGAATCTTGGGAAAGATTTTGTTTTTCATGACTTGCTATTTGGCTGTGCGTGAGTGCATCCTGATTTTCTTTATTCGTTGTGCTCTTTGGTTCTGTATTGCAGGTAGTCCTCTCACAGAATGATGAGAGTCAGGCTAGAATTTATTACATTGGACACGTGGAGTGGGAAGAGAATGGCCTCATAGTTAGACCTGGATTTGAATTATAGTTCAACTGCAGTCTGGAAAATGGAGACAATTCTACTTCTCTTTCAGGGTTAATTAAGAATAGAACTAATAAAGAACCAGGCATGGCAGAGGCCCCGGATAATAGGGATTATTAATATCCCCAGACAAAGATACTGAATCCATGTGGCTATCAGAAGAAGCAGATTAGCGTATTCTAAGTGGTAGTTTTGGTTGGTGTATTAGCTAATGTCCCATCACAGTGTACCAAGTGATGAGTTCAATTTAGCACATTCTTTTTTTAAAAATAGTCTCCTTGCCCAGTATGGAGACCAACACGGGGCTTGAACTCACAACCCTTGATATCAAGAGTCAGATACTTAACTGACTGAACCACCTAGGTGCCCTTCAGTTCAGCACCTTATTATTATTTTTTAATGGTTTTTTTTAAGGTTTTATTTATATATTTGAAAGAGAGAGAGCATGAGTGGGGGGAGGGGTGAGGAAGAAGCAGATTTAAGCCAGAGGTAGGGCTCCATCCTGGGATCATGACCTGAGCTTAACCAACTGAGACCCCCGGGTGCCCAGTTCAGCACATTCTTAATGAGCGTTTCTGAATCCTATGAGAAGTGAGTAGGATGTCTTTCCGGACAGGAGCTTGTAGAGAATCAGGGCTACGTAAGGCTTACTACCTGCTGAGCTCTGGGCAACAGGCACATGCCCTGGTGTTGAGAAGAAAGAGAAATTATTACCCTGTTGGGGAGGGGAAAAGTCAGGATGGATTTCATGAAAGAGTTAGTAGTTTGAAAGGAATCATGAAGAATGGATGAAGTTTTGAAAGGCAGAGGTAGGTATGAGAAGTGGGATCAAGGGATTAAAATAAGGCGATGAATAAACATTTTTCTTTCTTTTTTCTTTTTTTATGGAGCAATAACATAATCAGAAGAGCTTTTGAAGGCACAATATCAATCTTCTTATGACAGGTGAGGCCAAGATGACATAAACAGCAATGCTTTTGCTGATGTCAGTATTGAGCCTGGATTTAGCATCTTTATTGGAAACACAGATGAATGCTCATTAAATTTATAGGTAACACAGAATTGTAGTGGAATGGCTTGGTCTACAGGGAGGTGGGCAGGAGAGGGGTTGGGGGGACAGGATTAGGCTTAAAAGACTGCTGTCAGTTTGATTCCTGATGACAGTCCTATAGAATGGCATTCGGTAGAAATCAAAGGCTTAGTGGTTTAATTTGGCTATTATAGTGAACAAACCAAGCCCAGCTGGGTAGGAGAATATATAAAAATTCACAGAGACTTGACCTGGAAATTATAACACCTCCTGTCACATTAGTACAGTCATGGGGCTATTCAAAGACATAGGATTCCTGAACAAATGTGAGGAATTCCACAAGTTACAATAAAAATAGCTGCCATTTATCGAGTGTACACTATTTTATTGTGACAAATAACAGTTAACATCTATTAAATATTTGCTTAGTGCCAGGCCTAAAGATAGGTACCATCTAATACCTCCCAATAGCTTTGCTAGGTAGCTTTTTGTCCCCATTTTACAGATCAAGAGACTGGAGCTTTGAAAGGTTCAGGAACTTGCCTGAGAGCCTAAGTGAAAAAGCCACGGTGCAAAGCCACAGTGCCTACCTGGTCACCCCATGCATGCTTGCCTCTCTTCAGCAGTTGTGTCCTGCTAAATAAGGCAAGTGTGTGCAAATAAGTATGGGGAAGCAAATCTGCAGAGGGATGTGTACAAAGTTACTGTTGATGTACAATTTGAAAACATACCAAAACACAACTTTAAGGAATTCACAGTAGCAATGATAGTATCAAATATATGTGGAGTGGTAAACACCAATGCCACAATAGTGGTCACTCTGGAAAGGGGAGAAGGAGGTGAACTGTATCTGTAATGTTTATTTTCCTTAAAAAAGGAAAGAGAAAAATCTGAGGCAAATACGGGAGACTGTTAAGACAAGTTAAAGCTGGGTTATAAGTATTCATTATATTATTTTTTTCATGCTTTTCTCTGTTTCAAAGTGTCAGAAAATGAAAAACAAAAAGAAAACCAGCCCTAAATTATCACGTAGAAAGTTTTGGTGGCACTCGCATTAGAAGGAGGGAAGAGACAGACTGTAGGCACCTCTGAGGTCCCTCTAGGACAGCTATAAAACTCAATGGTTCTTAGATGACCAAGGTCCCTGCCAGTTTGACACCTTTATAGCTAAGATACAAGAATGATGATGCAAAGAAAATTCTACCTACCCTTGTTTCTCTCCTTCTTAAAAACCACTGAGGAATAAAGCAGGATTTCAGAGTTTCTGAATTTATTTAGATGTGTAATGGTATTTTGAAAAGAGCCAGGGCCCTGTGAAGTCAGACGGACCCAGGTCTGAATCCCAGCCCTGCTACTTGACAGCTGTGAGACAGAGGAGAAGTTGCTAAACCTATCTGAGCCTCTGCTTTCTCTGTGAAATGAGGTTGAACACTATCTCACAGAGTTGCTGTGGGATGAGATGTTGTAGGATATCTTACATGACATGTATGCAGAGTTGAGCACAGACTACGTGCTCTTTTTAAGTTATTTCATTTGGCCATGAAAGCTCTATTCAAACAAGAGTTCCATTCAGTTCTGTACTTCAATATTTCTCATATCTGCTTATTTCTCTCTAATTCTAGGATCATGACCTACATTCATCTCTCGATAAATAGCCTCTTACCTGATCATTCTGTGCTGCACTGGGTCCCCTCCAAGTGTGTTGCTTCCAGTAGTCAGGTCTTTCAGAAACCTGAGTCAGACTACAGCCTTTCTTTGCTCATTTCAGCCTTTCATGCTCTGTGCTGGGCACTCCTTGAGCTGTCCCTGCCATCTTCTCTCATCTTCTTTCTCACTGTTCTTGCTTGCATCCAGTGACTCACCCATACGGAGTTTTTTTCTAGTGTCTTGTTTCTTGTCTACCTACCCTGCACCTTGCCTTACCTCACCTTTTTAATTTTATTCATTTTTCAGGCTTTACCCCACACCTTCTTTTTAAAATTGAGGAATGATTGTGCCTGGGTGGCTCAGTCAGTTAAGTGTCCAACTCTTTTTTTTTTTTTTTAAGATTTTATTTATTAATTTATTTGACAGAGAGAAAAAGAGAGATCACAAGTAGGCAGAGAGGCAGGCAGAGAGGGGGAAGCAGGCTCCCTGCTGAGGAGAGAGCCCAATGCGGGGCTCGATCCCAGGACCCTGAGATCATGACCTGAGCTGAAGGCAGACGCTTAACCCACTGAGCCACCCAGGCGTCCCAAGTGTCCAACTCTTGATTTTAGCTCAGGTCATGATCTCAGGGTTCTGAGATCAAGCCCCATGTCTGGTTCCATGCCCAGATTCTCTGTCTCCCAGGGTACCTGGGTGGCCCAGTGGGTTGAGTGTCTGACTCCTGGTTTTGGCTCAGGTTGTGGTCTCCGGGTCATGAAATCAAGCCCCACATCGGACTCTCTGCTGGGCATGGGGTCTGCTTAAGATGCTCTCCCTCGAACCCTCCTACACTGTTGGTGGGAATGCAAGCTGGTACAGCCACTTTGGAAAACAGCATGGAGGTTCCTCAAAATGTTGAAAATAGAACTGCCCTATGACCCAGCAATTGCACTATTGGGTATTTACCCTAAAGATACAAATGTAGTGATCCAAAGGGGCACATGCACCCGAATGTTTATAGCAGCAATGTCCACAATAGCCAAACTATGGAAAGAACCTAGATGTCCATCAACAGATGAATGGATCAAGAAGATGTGGTATATATACACAATGGAATACTATGCAGCCATCAAAAGAAATGAAATCTTGCCATTTGCGACAACATGGATGGAACTAGAGCGTATCATGCTTAGCAAAATAAGTCAAGCAAAGAAAGACAACTATCATATGATCTCCCTGATATGAGGAAGTGGTGATGCAACATGGAGGCTTAAGTGGGTAGGAGAAGAATAAATGAAACAAGATGGGATTGGGAGGGAGACAAACCATAAGTGACTCTTAATCTCACAAAACAAACTGAGGGTTGCTGGGGGGAGGGGGTTTGGGAGAAGGGGGTGGGATTATGGACATTGGGGAGGGTATGTGCTTTGGTGAGTGCTGTGAAGTGTGTAAACCTGGTGATTCACAGACCTGTACCCCTGGGGATAAAAATATATGTTTATAAAAAATAAAAAATTTAAAATTTAATAAAAAAAAAAAAAGATGCTCTCCCTCTGCTCCCCCCCACTCTCATTCTCTGTCAAATAAAATCTTTTAAAAAAATTTTCTCTCTCTCTCTAAAAAAATTAGTAAATAAAAATAATAAATAAAATTGAAGTATAACTGACATATAATGTTGGTTTCATGTATACAACATAATAATTTAAATATTGTGAAATGCTCACCACAATAAGTCTAGTTAACAACCCTCATCACACACAGTTACAAATTTTTTTTCCTATGATGAGAACTTTTTAGATCATCTATTCTCCTAGTACCTTTCAAATGTACAGTACAGTGTTATTAACTATAGTCACCATGTTGTACATTATATCCCCATGACTTATTTATTTTATGACTGGAAGTTTGTACCTTTTGACCTCCTTGCCCATTTTGCCTCTCCACCGTCCTCTTCCCCGCTTCTGGCACCCACCAGCCTGTTCTCTGTATCTAGGAGCTTTTTTTTTTTAAAGATTCCACAGATAAGTGAGATCATACATTATTTGTCTTTCTCTTTCTGACTTATTTAACCTAGCATAATGCCCTCAGGGTCCATTCATTTGTTGCAAATGACAAGATTTCCTTCTTTTTAATGGCTGAATAGTATTCCTCTCTATGTGTATGTGTGATGTGTGTGTGTAGCATAATTTTTTTAATCCATTCCTCTCTTGATGGACATGTAGGTTGTTTCCATATCTTAGCTATTGAAAATAACACTTGAGATTGAAAATAGCAGTGCATGTATCTTTCTTTTTGAGATAGTGTTTCATTTTCTCCAAATGAAATCCAGAATGGAATTACTGGATCATAAGGTAGGTCTATTTTTTAGTTTTTTGAGGAACCTCTATACTGTTTTCTGCATTGGCTGTACCAGTTTACTTTCCCATCAACAGTGTACCGGCTTCCCCTTAGCTCTCTATCCTTGCCCACACTTGTTATTTTTCTCTCTCTCTCTCTTTGACAATAGCCATTCTAACAGGTATGAATTGGTATCTCACTGAGCTTTTGGTTTTCATTTCCCTGATGATTCATGGTGTTGAGCATCTTCTCACATACCTTGTTGGCCCAGGCTTCATTTTAAATTTCAGTTTCTAGGCAGCCTTTGCTGATCCTTACCCAAAGTTACCTCTTGCCTTCTTCACCTCATCTCCTGCAGTTCCCCAGTCTTCATCAAACTCTGTCTTGTAACTTCCTGTTTACACCTGTGCTCTTGCCGGCCTTACACTCAATGAAAGCAGAGTTTTTTGTGGTCCTTGTTATTTTCGCAGCCTAGCTCACAGGTAATAGGTACTCAGAAGTACTGGTTTGGTTGTTGGAATGAATGGATTTTGAGAGCGATCACATGCTGCTCCTGTACTTCTCTCACTGTGTGCTCTTGATTGAAGGACCTGGCTGACACTCGGTTTTCCATCCTTTGAAATGAGAGAATACCATCCAAGCCTGGTGTGCTGTGAGTTGCAAGTAAGCCAAGGTACATAAACTGGCATATTGTGGATGCTGAAAGAAGTACTGTTTTTCCTTCATAACCATTAAGCCAGAAGATATTTTCCTCAAAAACTGTAATCGTGTTTTTAAAAATAAAAACATTACTTATTTATATAGTAATGCATAACCTAACTTTTCTACTTGTAGATCAAGTAGAGCAAGTCTCTGAGAACCTATTATGAGCTGCTTATCTCAGCAGAGTTTTTAATCTTTCTCCTACCTAGTGGTGGCCCTAGGCCATTTCCAGCCTTCTAACCAGCCACTCTGTTTATATTGCTCCTTAATTGCTAGTTGGAGATGGCAGTGCTCAAGACTGCATTACTGGTTCATTTGTTCCCCATTCTGGGCCCTAACTGCCCTCCTGTGGCTCAGAAGTTCTCAGAGGAGCGGTCTTCCTTGCCCTGCAATTCTAAACCCAGCTCAGAATTGTTTGTTTCCAACCCTGGGTGTGATCTCTATGGTAGAATGTTGAACTCCCTTGTGAAGAGCCAGGTACCAACAGTGTCTCTGACCCATTTGGTCCTAATTTATTCTTTCGGGACTGTTCTTTTTAATTCAGAGTTAATAAGACTAGGATTCTTTTAAAAAGCAAACCTTTTTTGAATTGTAAATTAGTGCATACTGCTGTAGAAAATTTAGAAAGCAATGATCAAAAAGACAGACAAAAATGATGTGTCATCTCATTTTCCATCTGCAAGCACTGTTAACATTTCATATTTATTTTCAGTTTTTGTCATTTTCTTCAAAAAAAAGCTTCTTTAAAAATTTTTTAGATTAGTATTTATAAATAAATTTTACAAAAACAACAAATGTCAACCATAGTTTTATGACTCAAAGATAATTACTATTAATATTTTTATTTCTGACTTAAAGTATATGGATATACATAGATAGATTTTTGTAGTAAATTTTAAAACATTACAGGGAAAATGAACTTGTCTTTTGTTCCTGCCCCATCCCTCCCCCTCATCCTCCCAGATTAACTTCTGTCCATTCCGTGCTTACCTTCCTCAGGGTGGGCTGTTGGGTGGGGGTTGTTACTGGTACCTAGTACATAAAGGCCAGAGATGCAGCTAAACACCCTCCAAGGCCTAGGACAGGTGCCCCTTCCACCCCGACCCAACAGAGAGCTATCTCATCCTAAATGTCAGTAGTGCCACTGTTGAGAAACTTTCTTCCAGACCTGGAAGAACACGTGTGCAATGTTCAATGAACACATACAATTTTGTGTTATCCTTTTTAAATGTAAGTGGCATCATTTTATTGTTCTTTTTGCTCCTTGCTCTTAATAGTATGCCTTAGAGAAATCTCCAACTTGGTTCATCTAGTTCTTCCATCTTTCTTTTATGGATAGTATTCTGTACTACGGGTTTGCCATAGTGTATTTGATCAGTCTCCTATACAATCATTTACGCAATTTGCGATTGTCTTATCTTTGCACTGATTTCTTTGTGTGTATTTCTCTAGAGAATATATTCAGAAGTAGAATTGCTGGGTTGCGAGGTATTACTCTTTTATCTGGGAATATGTGAAAAAAAAAGAAACAGATTTCAATTTCAGTATATATACTGAATACAATGTATTAATACTAATAAACAATACTAATACAATGTGTTAATCCATTCTGTTCATTTAACATTATATCATGACTTGGACAGAGACTGAACTATTGGTTTACCAAATATGTTTTCTCTTTTTTCTGCACCCATGACTAGGTTACATATCCCAGCCTCCTATTCAGTTGGTGGTCTCCTGTGACCCAGTTCTAGACAATAGAACGTGAATGGAATTGATTTTTCCTATTTCCCAGCCATGATCATCCAGCTGCTAGATAGACATTAACAGTATGGGTAGCTTTGGAAGCTATAGTGGCGAAGAAGGCAGAGCTGCTGGCAGCCAGGGTTTCAAAAGGCCCGTGTGGGACAGAGCCCCACCTCCACCTCATTTTGCCTCCACCCATCTGGCATCACTTTGGACCAATTCATGCACAAGAAATAAACTTCCTTTGTGCTAAGTTAGGAAAACTTTGGTGTTCATTACAGCAGCTAGTGTTATTCTAATTAATAGAAACATTTTTTTTTTTCATTGAATGTTTTGAAAACACCATGTGAAATTACTGTATGGTTCCTCACAAAATACGGTTGCCATCATTTATTTCACCATTCTGTTATTACTGAGCATTTAACATGTTTATAATTTTTTCTTATAATGTTGTTACAATTTACCTATAAAAATCTTCAACCAACTTTTTCATTATTTTGTTTGTATAGAACAGTGGTTCTCAACTGGGAAAGCTCTGTTTACCACCCCATCCCCACACCCCCAGAGGACATTTGGCAATGTCTGGTGATGTGTTTGGTTGTCACAAGTTAGTGCAGTGGCAGTGGAGGGGGTGGTTAGACTGGCATCCTGGCATCCAGTGGGTAGAGGTCATGGGTGCTTCTAAACATCCTACAAGGCATGGGATAGTCCCCTACAACAAAGAATTATCCAGCCCCAAGTATCAACAGTGCCAAAATCGGAAACTCCTGGTTTTGAGACTAGAAGTAAAATTACTGCATCAAAGGACATTTTCAGGACTTTTGATTTGTTCTGTTAAATTGTTTTTCAGAAAGTCTCACCAGTCTGTATTCCTCCTAGTAGTACATGAGAGTACCTACCTCACTCCATTCTCACTGACGCAGTGAATTTCGTTTTTGTGGTTTTTTGGTTTTTTTTTTTTTTTTTTTTATTTGACAGATAGAGATCACGAGTAGGCAGAGAGGCAGGCAGAGAGAGAGAGAGAGGAGGAAGCAGGCTCCCTGCTGAGCAGAGAGCCCGATGTGGGGCTCGATCCCAGGACCCTGGGATCATGACCTGAGCCGAAGGCAGAGTTTTTAACCCACTGAGCCACCCAGACGCCCCAGTGAATTTCATTTTAATAATTTTTTTACACTTTGCTATTAGAAAGTTGAAGGCGAATCTTATTTTCTTTTGTGTTCCCTTGATTACTAACAAAGAATTTTTCCATGTTTGGTTTTTTACATTCTGTTGGTGAATTATATGTTCTTTAATTCTTTATTTATGGCAGATTTTTTTTTTTTTGTCATTTAATTTCCTTTGTGATGTTTGCCATGTTTTGGACATAACAGAATTTAAATTTTTTTTATGCAGTCATATCTTTTGACTTTATTCCTTGGGCTTTCTATTGTTTTTAGACTTAGAAAGTCCTTCCCCAGTCAGAGATTAAGTAATCACCTAAATTTTCTTCTAGGGTTTTGTGTTCTTTTTTTGTGTATGTGTGTTTAACTTTTTTAATCTATCTTATTTATTTTGAAGAACTGCATTTTTTAAGCAATTGTTTCATCTCCGTTTTCTTGATAATCCTTTATTTCTCCATTGATCTTATAAGCAGGATTTTTAAAGAAGCCTTTAGCATGATTTGAAAAGATAAACTTGCATTTAAATATGTTTCTTATGATTAAAAATTTAACACAAATATGAACCATGGCCTTGAAGCAGGAAATGATGTGGATGTTTAGAGAACAACAAATATGCCAGGAGGTCTGGGTTGTAAGGAGGGAGATAATAGTAAAAAAGAAGGTTGAATCACATTGTGAAAATCATTACTTGCCAAGCCTAGGGGTTGGATTAGTATGCATTGGGAAGTCATCAAAGGTTTTTAAGCACAGGGATGGCATACTCAGAGCTATGCTTTAGAGAAATTAAGAGAGTGGTATGGAGAGGGTAGAGGCTAGGACCTGTCAGGAAGCTGTTAAAGCAAATGCACTTGAGAGACAAAGGCCCAGAGTGGAAAGGGCCTAAGGTAAGAACAGGGGTCTCAAAAAGCAGGTGCCCAAAGGAGCCACGCAGTGCTGCAAATGAATGAAGTGTGTTTAGATGTGGGGAATGGTGGAGTCTATGAGGAACTTGAAAATGCATACAGACACTGTCTGACCCAGATAGCCACTATTCAGTTAGGTGGTTTTTCCTATATGAGAATATGGGTTGATGTTGTCACACGTGTTTTTTTTGTTGTTCATAGGGAAGTTGTAAACCTGAGCTTGTATATGAGATTGCCTAATTAAAACAAACAAACAAAACAGCAACTCTATGTGAACCAAATAAAACATGTTTGCTGTCCCCCATGTTCTACATTAGATACATCTCAAAGGTAGATTCAGTAAGGACTTGCCCATCATTGGATATAGGAAAAGAAAGAGATTTTGAGGAATCAAGATAACTTCAGAGAAGCGATGTGGTCCAGCAATACCTGGGGCAGCATACTACAGCACAGCTCATTCTTGCATCCTAGCACCGTGACTTACTAACCGAATGGCCTTGGTCAAGTCACTTCTTCTTTCACCTGTGAAATGGGGAGGATAATAGTATCTATCTCATAGGATTGTTCTGAAGATTAAATGTGGTAATATATGTAAAATGTTTAGATTAGTGTCTGGCACAGAGTACTTCTATCCTAGGTGATAATTAATATTTTAAGTGGTTATTAGAGTAAGCATGGCAGTTAAGAGAATAGGTTGTAGACACAGCTGGCTTGGGTTTGAATCTCTTAGCACTCTTCTGCCGTGTGACCATGGGTACATTACTCCACCTCTCTGTGCCTTGTCTATAAAATGGGGAATAACAATACTTTTCTAATTCTGTTGCTTATTAAAGGGACCAGCACAGTGGTCTAATAATAATTAGACTTGTTGAGTTCTTTTAAAACTATTAGGCTTCTTAATGAGAATAGCAAAACTGAGTACTCCACTAGTTAATTAACTGTGAATATGATGACTTTCTTTCTTTCAAAAATTTCCCTTTGCCTTTAGCTTCTTAACTTCTTTCTCCTTAGCTTCTTGGGTTACAGATGGAGCTTGTATGAGAAGTTACCTTCCCTTAAGTTGGCCCTGTCTTTGTCCCCTCTACTGTTTCTCTGGTTCAGGCCCTTATAGCTTCCTCCAGACTTTGTCACTCAACTTCTGTCTTCCTTGCCTGCAGTCATGCCTCTGCCACAGTTCATCTTCACACCACCCCAGTGATCTTTCTGTATAGCAAAATTAGAATTAATTACTTTAGTTTTTGTGGTTGCTATAGTTGTGTTTGCTTTTCTGTGTGCCAGTCATTAGCAGAAATATTTTTAACTGAACTATAAAACTCCTTTCTAGAGTGCCAAACATATCAAATAATCTGTACCTTTTATTTTTCTAGAGAAATCCTCCTTGCAGTCTTTTGTGTACTGCTCCAAGCTTGATTAGTTGTTCTGTGGGGCCCTTCATGGATGCCATTCCGAGACTTCCCTCCCTGTGATCCTGAGAATTCCTTAGCCTCTTTCCTGTCTTGTAGCCTTTGTTTCCTGAATTGCATCTTCATTTTCGGTTCACACCCATATGTTGCTGGAACACATCCTCATTAGTTCCTTAAGAAAAGACCCGTGATCCGGAAAGTTTTTAGGACCTTAAATATCTTAAAACTCTTTACTCCTGCTTTCTACTTTGATGGATAATTTGGCTAGAAATAGAATTCTAGATTGAAATGCTATCCTCCCAGAGTTTTTACTGTATTTGATCCATTTGATCCAAGTCTTTTAACTTTCAATTGCCATTGAGAAGCCAAATGCTACTGATTCCTAATTATTTGTGTATTAGCAGATCCTTCTCTCTGGAATATTTCAGGGTTTTTGTTTGTTTGATTGATTTTTTTCTATGTGTGGGTTTTTTTGCCTATTATCCTGAAAATTCATAGTGGGCCTTTCTTCATTGTCTGGAATCTCATGTGCTTAATTTCAGGGAAATTGTCTTAAAAAATTTTTTTTATAATTTATTCCTCTCCATTTTCTTTGTTCTCTACAGCTAGAACTTTTATTAGTCAGATGTTAGGCTTCTCAGGTTGATCCTCTAATCTGTCTTTTGTTGTTCTTTCTCTTTTCTATTTAACTGGTCTTTAAAATCCTGTTTCCTGAAGTAATATTCCTCTTCAATTTGTTCTACTTCATGTGCTGTTTTCTGCTGTTATTTAAAATATTGAACAATTATCTCTTGTCTTCTTATTCTTTTTGTGTGGTGTTCCAAAGGTTCATGGCTGCAGGCTGTTATTTGATGTCCCTGAAGACTTCATAATTTTTTGGAATTTTTTCCCCCCATCCTTTCATTGCATCTGTTCTCTCTTGAGCACTTTGTTTGTTTGTTCATTTTGGTCACTGACTTTCAAATGAGAGATTTCCTCAAATGTCTAGTAATCTTTGGCTGACTGCTCATAAGAGGAGTGAGGCACTAAAAACCGATTAGAGCCTCTGTATGCTTGGATGGGTCTTGTGCACAGAAAGATTTCAAGCAGGTTGAAAAGACTGGGAAGGGGTGCTTTTGGGTTCGTGGGTGGGTGGGGGAATCCCCTCGTGTTTACATGTGCACATCTTTCCTTTGGACCAATTTCCTCAGAAACTTATAGTCTGCTGCCAGAATATATACATGAAGCTGCCAACCTAGGTGAAACAGCAGAGGAAAGGTGCTTGTAATGTGGAGAGGGGTGCCCTGTGAGGAGACTCTAGCCATTCAGAATACAGACTTTCACTGATCTCCCTGTGTGTCAGTGTAGTGTTTCAGTTTTATCTTCATCTCGAAATCTCTGCAGAGAAAGTAGGCTTCCATCTTCTGCCAGATTGGGGAAGCAGATCTAGGCTGTAATTGCTTCTTCTCTAAGCTCCGATCCCATCCTCGGCCTCAGCTCCGAATCCCTTCCCCTGAACTTCAGAAGCCTTAGCGCCTCAATTCCTGCTCCTTTCCAGCATTCTGCAGCTGGACTTGGCACCCCTCCTTGCAAGCCGTTTGGTTTCCGCTCTTCCTGTCCTACTAAATCAGTTACCATTCATCCATCTGCTTTCCATCTCCCAAAATTTGGTGGATATCTCTCATCTGCTGGCATCTTTCTCAGTCTTTTTGTTTTTCTGGGCTTACAGCTTTTGAAAAAAAAATTTTTTTTTCACTATTGTTTTACTGGGGTTTCTGACCAGAAGTTGAGAAAGTTGGGGTTTTCATTTGCCCCAGGCACCAGAGGTCTACTGCACTTACTGTTTTCCTGTCTGTCTCTGAAGCTGTGAGTGACTCTACAGCAGATGCCATGTCTCATTTATCTTTCTAGTCCCAGGGACTAGGACATAGTGAGCACTCCAGTGTTTGTTGAGTGAACGAGCAAACAAATACATTTGAGCTATTCTCTGTTAGTTTTGCAAAGCATTTGTTCTTGAGGTTTCTGGAAGATCAGTGCCTACAGTGCCTATCTAGATATTCTGCCATTGTGGTGAGGCCCATCTCCTTTGAACGCAGCTGTTATTCACAGTATGCTCGAGTTACTTAGAATTCCCAGTGGGCATTGTTATGCAAAGGATTTTATTAAGTATCCAGTGATGAATATATCTCCCAGCCTCTTATTACCAGCCCCCTGAAGCACATCCTTGATGCCCCCAGCTGACTTAATCACCACATTGCTCTCAAGTGCCCACCGCATGTTTAATGCACTACTCCAGTTTTGCCTCTGATGGCACCCATGAGAAGTGTGAGGACCGCTATTTATCTTGTTAGAGAGGAGACATTGGAGGAAGCATCCCAGGGGGAAATGTAACTCACACTTGGGCACATCTGGATTCTGCCCTGAAAGACTGGCAGATCCCCGACTGGAACCTAGAGTGAGGCTGTGGATAGTGGCCTCTGCCTTTTGTCACCGGTTCAACAAGTTTAATTTCATTACAGTAAAAATTAAGTTAAAAAAAAAAATCAGTGGCTTAAAGCCTCTCCATTCGGCTCGGGTCATGATCCTGGGGTCCTGGGATCGAGCCCCATATTGGGGCTCAGCGAGGAGCCTGCTTCCTCCTCTCTCTCTGCCTGCCTCTCTGCCTACTTGTAATCTCTGTCTGTCAAATAAATGGATAGAATCTTAAAAAAAAAAATCAAAGTTCTCTTTTTTGACAACTCATCAAATGCAAATCAAGTTTCTGTGTTTCTTTTAAATTAAACTCAAGTCATCACACTTTCACATCAGCAAAAAATTACTTGTGATAGATTAATGTTTTAGTGTTGTCTTTTTTTTTTTTTACTTCTTTCTATTTTTTATTTTGTACTCCTTCTGTATGTAAAAGATCTATCTTAACCCTTACTGTCACCTAATGACTCCTTTTCAGCATTTCTGCCTGTTTTTCTTAGGTTCCAGGTACATAAGCACTGACCTGTGGAGTCACTACCAGTAGAGGGATCTTAGAACTTGGAAGCAAAACTTTATTTATCCTTGTCTTTTCTCCTTATTTCTTTCCTCTTCCTCTTCTGAGCCATAAAATTAAGTGAAATAAACATTCCATGTAATCAGATATGATACAACATGTATTATGGGGGAAATGTGCTGCTACTTTCTTGGGAAAAAGCCAGAGCAGGAAAAGTGTGTATCCCACCCCCCTGTGGAAGGGGGCAGCATCAGAAGTGTCATCACTCACCACTCTACTTTCTCCCACTCCTGCTTCTTTTTCTCTTTAACAGTGACCCAATCGTTACCTCCCTTTCAGCATTCACTAGAAGCAAGGTAAACCAATCCACTCCTAATCCCAGAATTTTTTTTCAGAGCAAAACTTCTGAGGTTTCCATAAAATGACACACTTTCCAGCAGTTTCTGCTTACTACCATAAGACTTTGAATAGAACCTTCTGCAGAGGGATGCTGCCATTCTAGGAGTTAGGCTAATTCTTCCTTCATGTTCAGCTTCCAGCATACATACATTACTAAGGTTCATTTAAATGGTCCTGCCTGAACTCAAAGCTCAATACCACTGTTGAAAAACATCTCTATCCCTAAATGGAGTAAACTTAAACCTGAATCAGAATCTATCCTCTTGGGAGCTGCTTTCTGGGATTTTTCAGGCATCCCAGACACATTAACCCATCCTAGACTTGGCACATTCCCTAAAGTTTTCACTTTATATCTCAGAATTTATATATAATCCCGAGGACAATATTAATCAAATAAAATACACCTCTTTTTAGACTCATGAATGGGTTGGCAAACTTGAAACTCTAAAGGTAGTTTTTCTATCTAGGAGAGAGGGAGTAAAATATGGTAAGGTGCTACTACAGTGTAGTAGAATTGTTGCAGTTTTTTCATCCTCAGTCTTAATAAAATTCTGAGTCTGTACCCAGTTTGTTATATGGTTTGACAATAGCCATTTTTATTAAATGTTGCAAATTAGAAACACCTGCCTGCTAAGCTATTCTAAGCACCTAATTGTAAACAGCAATAATGAGTCCTTTTCAGAGCAAGTGCCCTTGCCTTCTTCCTCATTTTTTTTTTTTGTCTAGGATTTCTGGAGGAAATGTAATGTGATGGGAATATTCACATTTGCAGTCAGGTAGGCCTAGATTTAAATCCCAGCCTTCCCGTTTATTTGTTATTTGACTTTGAACCAGCTGCTTAATGTTGTCTTTTTCCTCATCTGCAAAATGAAGGTAAAAATTCTTACTCTGTAGGTCCTGGTGATGATTTGGAATAATGTAAATAAATCACCTGATATATCATAATTCACTGATATATCATAACTCCAAGATGCACATTTTTTTTTTCACATTTTAGTATCTCTGAAATAAGTAAGTAAGCATACTGGCATTGTTTGATTGTGACACTGTTGTCCTTCTATCTGTGGTTCATATTGTAAGATGCTTCTTAAATTGATGGCAACTTTAATTTGACAAAAGGTAGTGTGCTTGGCTCTCAATGATTAGCCGTTATACTTACTATGATGATCTATTTTTTCCTAAGAAGGACTTTAGTGGTACCCAGAAAGAACCTGAATTTTACTAACTTTTCTGGACTTTAATCTGGACTACCATTATAATTATTCTTAGGAAAAGAGTATTATAACAAAAAATAATAGTGACCCCTGTTTAGTCACTTTATGTCTCATGCAAACAATGCAAAGGTAGAAGGGAGTTAGACGTCATAAGGCTTAACAAGAATATGATTGATTGGATGAGAAGTAGCAGGTAGAAGAAAATCAAGGACGAATATGAGCGATTGTGTAGACAAACACCAAGGGGACAACTGAGCAGGAAAGTTTTCATGAACTAGGATTTTGCTCGCACAGAGCTAGAGGTTGAGAGGTCCTGGTGCCACCTGTTCATTCTAACTTTACCTTCGAGGCTAGAGTTTTCTTCTCCTAAATCTTTGTGTAGACCCAAAGTCCCGTGACGGTCAATTTAGTTCTGTAAGTGTTTGTAGAATGCCAGGTATTATGCTAGACGGTGAAGTTACAGAGATGAATAAGCCTACTCTAGGCTTCCAGAAACCCCAGTCTAACCTGTCCTGTGCTATGCTCCTTTTCCCTTCACCTGTATCTTTTCCTGTTGCTTTAAGTAGAAAATATATGAATCAACTCTTTTTGCTTTACAACGTATTTCCTTCGAAACTTTAGTACATTTCTGGTATTCACTTTCATCCAAAACAAGCATACCACTGAAAAACAAACATGAAAACTAACATGATGAAAAGTTTGATTATACTTGTAATTAGAAATTTTATCTATCAGTGTAACCTATATTTAATGTCACTTTGGGTATTTTTATAGCAAGCTAATATTAAAAAAAAGATAGGATCTTAATTAAAATTTTGGTTTTCTTCAGGGAATGTACTGTGTTCCTTTTTTAGATCTTGGTGTAATGTCTTCTTTCCTTGGGGATTCCCAAAAAGGAATGTTATGTGGTTGCATGCCCAAACAATTTTTGTGCCAAAGGAACAGTGACAAATGCAACAAAAGGGAAATGACATTTTCAGGTTTTTTTAATTAATATAATAAGAGAGGGAAGGGAGGCACTAATTTAGTACATTTAAATTTTAAATAAATGTACAAAATAGATTAAATGAATATAAATGTATGACTTTAAAATTACTTAATTTACTCAGTTTTATTGGTATTTAGCATCTATAACAGCTAGCAGTAACTGAATACTTGTTATGTGCCAGACACTATTCTAAGCTCTAATGTATGCTTCTGACAGTCCCATGAGACAGATATCATTACCCCAACTTTATAGATAAGCAAACAAGGGCAGAGAGAGTAACTTCCTTAAGGGAACATAGCCAGCAGAGTCAGTATTCCAACCTAGGTAGTTCTAATCACTATATTACCCTGGAATTGGTAAGTCCATTATTATTTAGGAGACAGAATCAGTAGCTGTTAGGAAAGCTAATAAAGTTTTTTTTTTTAATTAAAAAAATTGGGGCAGGGTGGGGGCAGAAGGAGAGTAAGAGAGAGAATCCTAGGCAGGCTCCATGTTCAGCACAGAGCCTGACATGGGGCTTGATCTCACAACCCCGAGATGATGACCTGAGCTGAAACCAAAAGCCGTTGGCTTAACCAGCTGAGCCACCCCAGCGCCTCAGTTACTAAAGTTTAATTAAAGTTTGCTGTTGAGGGGTGGGTGGCTCAGTGGTTAAGTGTTCAACTCTTGATTTTGGCTAGGGTCATGATCTTCGGGTCATGAGATAGAGCCCCACCTGGGCTCCACGCTCAGCAGCGCTGGGATGGGGGGTTTCTTCTCTCCCTCTTCTTCTCCCTCTGTCCCTATCCCTGCTCACTCTCTCTCTCTTTCAAATAAATTAGTAAATTTTTAAAGAAAAAATAAAGTTTGCTGTTGAGTTTGTCACTGAATAACTGGCTGGGATTTTAGAGAGAAGAGCAGTATGTATTTAATAACACTTACAAACCCCATCTGTTAACATTGCCACACAATTCTGAAGAGAATATTTATTATTTAAAATAAAAGTGTCAGAAATTAATTCTAAGTGGATCTTGTATATAAATAATCAGCATTTAGGTAAAGATTATTAAATAAAAAGTAATATGATTATAATTTCAGGAGTTTAATAAAGCTGATCTTGGGGAGGGCTGCTGAATATGAGGGCCATAAGACAGGTAAAGGGGTAATGCTGAACTTTTGGCTGTTTGGAAGAAATGGTGACAGCATTTGCTTCTTTTGTTTATCATGGAAGTCATAGGAGTAAAGGGGACTTAGGAAGGGCAGTGAGCCTGAGTCTGAGGAGACTGTGAGCTGGTGTGGTGCAGTCTGGCAAAGCATGGTGAGGAGGTACTAGTGGGGACCTAGAGATGTAGGCTCCAGTCCTGCTCTTGCTGGTTCTTTAGTGGATTGGTCTTTGGCCAAGGTACTTGACGTCTCTTGCCCTTAATTTCTACATCAAAAGACATTGAGGAGGTCTACTGATGAGTGGTCTTCAAATTCTGCTCTAAAGAATCCTTCAGGGTGCCAGAGATTCTCTTAATACTTAGGGACAAGAGTGCCCCCTAATCCAAGTTAACCTAAACAAGTACACTTAAATCACAGAAATCATGTGTATTTGTAATTTGGTTTAAGCAAAGTTTGAAAACTGGTGGATTAGGTGATCTATAAGGCCTCTCCCAGCTCTAAAGTCTTCTGTCTCTTGTTCTAAAATCCAAGTTTGGAATCATGCAACAGGGGCAGAAGTTGAATTTGCTGGAGGGAGCAGTTGTACAGAGAGCTGAGATTCCGAGCAGTTATTCTTGAACAGTTAGAAGACATTCATTTGAGAAGGTCTCAGCCTGCATGAGGACCTATCCTTGACAGTGAGAATGCTGTACTGATACTCCTTCCGGGTAGGTAGGGAGGTTCTCAGTTGTTTCTTCATTTTCTAACATATTTCCAGGACCCTTGGAAACTCCTTTTCACCCAGTTTAAAGATTTCTTGCTTAAATTGTTATCTGCTGGCCCCTGCAAATAAGCGATCCTTTTCCTGGGCGTTCTTCCTTCTGAGAAATGTCTCATGTGGCTCTTGTGAATGCACACATATGTGTTTTCTCTCTGTCTCTTTCTTCCAGTTTCTCCATTATATCCTACCCAGGCAAAGCCAGATTTTATGATTTGGTGTAAGTACTGTCTTCAAAGGGTGATTGACTACATTCCAACACCTACAGAACAATGTTTTATAGCCTACTAAAAGTCAGGTTGGCTGGCAAGAGTAGAATGGAAGAGTTTTGATTGGTCTAAAACAGCATTAAGGTAGGGCGCCTGGGTGGCTCAGTGGGTTAAGCCGCTGCCTTCGGCTCAGGTCATGATCTCAGGGTCCTGGGATTGAGTCCCGCATCGGGCTCTCTGCTCAGCAGGGAGCCTGCTTCCTCCTCTCTCTCTCTGCCTGCCTCTCTGCCTACTTGTGATCTCTCTCTGTCAAATAAATAAATAAGATCTTTAAAAAAAAAAAAAAAAAATTTAAAACAGCATTAAGGTAAAGTATGTCTCCAAACTCAGGCCAAATCATTGCATAAGAGACCTGAGTGGATTATGTCTTTAAAGGCTGATTTTAGATTAGGTTATCTATCACTCCTCCAAATAAAATTGCAGATGTAGGTGAAACTGAGGATGGGAAATCAGTTTCCAAAAAATGATCTGAGCTGATTATTTCAAGTAAGTGAGGGAATTTACCCCCAGTTAAATTCGGCTCCCTAAAAGGACTATGAAGACTCTAAGATTTTTACATGGCTGTCATTTTGTGGCCAAGAGCTACATAGAAGGGAGGCAGTTGTTTGTAAAAATCATCCTAGGTAGACAGCGTGGGGCTGCCGTGGAAGGTATTTGGATGTGAAGGAGGGAGGAGAATCCTTACGTAACCTGAGAGAGAGGTTGGGGGCTAACATACCTTCCCTCTGACGTTCAGCATTGACCTTGCCCCTGCAGTCCTTCGCCAGCAGCGGCCGGCACTCTTCACTGGCTGCAACTTGGCAGTTCCAGTGCATAGCATGGATGCCTGTTGTATTGCCTCAAGTTTACATGGAGCATCAAGTTTTTTAAAAAATGAAATCATTATAAATTCTGGCAGTTTTTATGGTATAATTAAAATGTCTAACAGGATACCTCTGGGAAACTAAATGCAGTTTTACTATTTATAGAGCCAGCTGAGGTAGTGTTTCTTGCCAACTTTCATATCTTATGACCTATAAATTGCTCTTAATAGCTAATCTGTCATCTCAGCTTCTCAGACAAGAAAGCTTGTTTCCTTATTAATCTGTTAATTTGCATCTGCAAAGGACATTTACAAATTCTTGGTTTGAAAACATGGCTGCATTAATGCTGGGCATTATAAATAATTTATCACCTGTGATAGCAACTCTTAGGTCTAGGTAATAGATCTTTCTGACACTGTGTTATTCTTCCAACCCTAATATAATTTTGATAAAAATAATTATTATGAAAGCTCCTCTGGCCCCACAGTATTAGAAAAGGCTGACAGATTGCTGTGGAGAAGCTATAACGATCACTAACTGCTCTCTAAGCTCAGAGTAATAGATTCAAACCAACTATTTCCACCATGGGTTAGTATATAATAGAAAGAATTCAGATAGACTGATAGACACAAATCAGTCTTTTACCTTTTCAGAAGTAACTTCAGAGTAGTCCTCCAACTCTAGCTTTAGGCATTGGGACAGACTAGTTAGATTGATTATAATAAAGCCAGCACCAATAATGGCATGCACACCACAAAAAAAGATTTAAGAATACTAAACACCATATAATTACAACTTCCCTGTTTAGTGTGGTATTTAAGTCTCTTTAGGTTGTGGCTGTGAGTTCACAATTCTTAGAGATCCCATTTTGGGACGCTTCCTCCCTACCAAGAGCTTTAATATTTAATTGTTTTGTTGATTTGTCCTTTCCTCTATTTTACTACAAGAAGAATTTGTTGGAGGTAAGACACAAAACCAAAAAGGGAAGAAATCAGAGTAATGAGAGCATTAGAGTTATAGCATAAGGCTGAAGCCAGGGCAGAATCTGTGTACGTATTATCTGATTTTATCAGCCTGTTAAAGAGAGGCTCTGCATCTCAAGCTGTAAGCTGGTAATCCGAACACAAAGGTAAATTTGACCACTTTAAGATTCAGAGGTTTTGTGTTTTTTTGTTTTTGTTTTTGTTTTGTTTTGTTTTTTTAGATAAACCCATAGCAGCTGCTTGG
This sequence comes from Mustela nivalis, assembly GCF_964662115.1. Taxonomy (NCBI): domain Eukaryota; kingdom Metazoa; phylum Chordata; class Mammalia; order Carnivora; family Mustelidae; genus Mustela; species Mustela nivalis. The sequence goes on from NC_139033.1 coordinate 89,799,782, forward strand.
TAGAAGCTTTGAAATCTGAAAGAAATTTTTCTGTTACTCCTTATAAAGATGACATTGGGTGATATCATGGACAGTGTCCTCAATAATATAGATAATAATTTCTTTTTATTTTATTTGTCCAGTTGGTTTTGTGTGACTTGAGTAAGTAACTCCAGATGTTCATGACTATCATTTAACTTTTACACAGACTTACTCTATCAGCTCAGCTGCTGGTTAAGGTAGATTTTCAAGCTACAGTATGCTCATTAAATAGAGAATGTGAGTCATTTCAGACTGTAGGAAGTATACAGACCCCACAGAACACGATTCAGTCCTCTGTTTCTATAGGTTCATATGGGGGTGGCTATAGAGTCCCTCCTAATAGGCCTGCGCTTTGGATTAAGTATTACCAGATAGACAGTTTGTCTCTGGGTTAGGAAATTTTTTAAGGATTCGCTAAGTTCTGATTTTAGTACCTAATTCTTCTCAAATTTTGTTTTTCTATAAAAATTTCTAAAATTTCAAAAAAAAATTTTTAAACTTCTTCATCTATAATCCTGTGGTAATTGGTAAATGCCTAAAATTTAATCATTCAGAAACATGGTAATTCAAATAATTGAATGATCAGGAAGCATTAACTATAACTATGATGACTGGAGCATGACAGTTAGTAATTAATAAAGCTGAATATTGTATTGATAAGGCTAGGCCAGGTTATGCTGCACTAACAGTAAATCCCTAAATCTCAGTGGCATAAAACAACAAAGATTTGTTTCTTATGCCCACTGTATATTCACTACTGGTCAGCAAGGGCTCTGTGCCATATTGCCACGATTGTCACTTCAAGTTCAGTTCTGGTGAAGCAGTGTGTGGCAAGGGAAAGAGAATGTGGTGAAGCGTGCCCTGGTTCCTAACGCACCAGCTGGATGTGATTACATTTATCAGCCAAAGAACAGTCACTGACCCCTGACTTCATGCATGCAGGGATGTGCCATCTTACCTGCTTGGAAGGAGGGAAGCTAGAACAGTTGTGAACAGCCCCAAAGAGGACATTAAATATAATTAGTGATTAAAATAGGTCTTTTTGTATTCTAACTAGTCATTATTTTAGTTAGGCATCGTGGTGTTGTTGGTACCACTTATCTTGCTTCTTTTCATCTATTTCATGGAAATAGATGCAAGTACAGATCTGGTCTGGTCAGCCCCCTGCTTAAACCAGTGGCCCTTATTGCCCCCTGGGTGTCTGTAATTCCCTCAACAGGGGCTAAACTCTGTGTAGTCAAATGTGCAGGATAGCCAGGGCCTGACACAGGTGGATGTGAACCTGGCTTTATTATTAATTGTGGACTTTCAGGCATGGCACTTTATCACTTGGAGTCTAGTGTTATCTCACAAATGTACATAAAAATAATGACACATGTGTGAAGGGTTGTTATAAGGAGCAAATGAAACAACATACATGGAAAATGCTTTAGGGGCACCTGGGTGGCTCAGTGGGTTGAGCCTCTGCCTTTGGCTCAGGTCATGATCCCGGGGTCCTGGGATGGAGCCACCCCATCCGGCTCTCTGCTCAGCCGGGAGCCTGCTTCCCTTCTCTCTGTGCCTGCCTCTCTGCCTACTTGTGATCTCTGTCAGATACATAAATAAAACCTTTAAAAAATATTTTTTTAAATACAAATAAAATTAAATTAAAAAGAAAATGCTTTAGATTTTACAAATTGATGGACAAACATAACTTACCCAAACTCACCTTTCAGACTCCCCTCTTGCCACTACCCCTCCTCTCAGGTCTGAATGGCTTCTCGTCATCCTTCATGCCTTTGCTCGTGCTGTTGCCATTTCTAAGAGATACCTACTCCTCAAATGAGGAAAACTCCAATTTATTTACTTTTAAATTAATAGACTGCATTTTTTAAGAGCAGTTTTAGATTTACAGAAAATATACAGATTTACAGAGAGATGCCACACACCCTCTTAGTTTCCCACTTAGTTTCCCTCACTGTTAACATCTTGTGTTAGTGTGATACATTTGTTACAATTGACAAAACAACATACTCTTATTAGGTGAAACTCATAGTTTACATAGTTTACATTAGGGTTCACTGTCATGTGCAGCCCATGGGTTTTGACAAATGCATGATGTCATGTGTCCGCCATTTAGGTATCATGCAGAATAGTTACACTGTCCTAAGAATCCCCTGTACTCCACTTATTTATCCTTTTCCTGCAACCACTGACTTTTTTTGCCTTCTCCATAGTTTTGACTTTTACAGAATGACCATAGTTGGGATGATACAATAGATAGCCTTTTTAGGCGGGCCTTTTTCATTAGCAGTGTACAGTTAAACGTCTCTGTATATCTCTTTGTGGCTCCATCATTTCTTTTCAGCACTAAATAGTATTCCACGGTAAGGATGTACAAGGGCTTAAGCATTCACCTATTGGAAAACATCTTGGCTGCGTGCAGTTTTTGGCAATTATGAATTCATGTGTAGGTTTTTGTGTGGACCATAGTTTTCATTTCATTAGAGTAAATACATGGGAGCATGGTTGCCACATCGTATGGTAAGAATATGTTTAGTTTTGCAGGAAACTGCCCATCTGTCTTCCAAAGTGGCTGTCCCATCTTGTGTCCCCACCAAGAAATGAGCTCCTGTTGTTCCACATCCTCGTCAGCATTTGGTATTGTCAGTTTTTTAGATTTTAGTTATTCTAATAGGTGCGCATTGCTATTTCATTGTTCTGATTTTCAATTCCCTGATGACATATGATTTGAAGCATCTTTTCATATGCTTATTTACCATCAGCATATTTTCTCTGGTGAGGTGTCTGCTCACATCTTCTGCCCATTTCAAAATTGGATGATTTTTTTTGTTGTTGAGCTTTAAGTTTTTTTTTTTTTCCCCATATTTTGGATACTAGTCTTTTGTCAGGTATGTGTTTTGCAAATATTTTCTCCCAGTCTGTGGCTTATCTTTTCATTCTCTTAATAGTATCTTTTGCAGAGCAGTTTTTAATTTAAATAAAGTTCATCGTGTCTATTTTTTTAATGGGTCATGCCTGTAGTCTTATATCTAAAAATTCATTGCCAAGCCCTAGATTTTCTCTTATGTTAATTTGTAGGGGTTTTATAGTTCTGTGTTTCATACTTCAGTCTGCAATCCATTTCAAGTCAACTTGTTTGAAAGATGTAAGGTCTGAGTCTAGATTCACTTTTTTTGCATTTGGGTGTCTAGTTCTAGCACCCTTTGTTGAAAAAACTGTCTTTTCTGCATTGAATTACCTTTGCTCTTTTGTCAAAAATTAGTTTACTATGTTTGCATCAGTCTAGAGATTTTTCATGAATGAATGAACAAATGAAGAAACCAACTAACAGACCCAAAACACTCCAATGACTGTGTAAGCTTTGACCACTTGAAGTCAAGTGCTTTTCCCAACATTAGGTGTTGGATATACCAATGATTCTAGACTGCTCCTGGGTAAAGGGTGAATTTTCTTATGCCTACATTTGCAGAAAAATACTATGAGTAATATGATTCAATGTAGGAAGGTAATTACACATCCTCCCATCAGTGGGGCAAGCCTTTTGTGTTGTCTCTTTAGTTCTGATGACATAACTTCTTGTTCTATTTTCTGGTCATTTTCTGCAACATCTTTAATTTTTTTTTTTTTATGACTCACCACATTGGAAGGTATTAATAGTTCCCATTTACAGATGAGGAAACTGAGGCTCAAAGATGTCACATTACTTGTGTGGTATCACAGTTCATGATTGAACCTGTGCATGCCTGATTTGAGATTCTGCCCCTATTCTTCTACATCCCTCTGCCCCTTGGGTTGTAGGTGGTGAACCCAGGATGTTGAGTGTGAGGGCACTGAACTGGCAGGGAATAGAAGGTGCATGTGGATTTGGAAGAAAAAACAAAATTCTTGGTACTAGCTGGTATATTTCCCCTTTAAAAAACCATCCACAATTAATCAGTCAGTAGTTATATTGAATATACAGAAAATATACAGATATCTAATTATTTAGATCTGTCATTTTAATGCTAATTTTCTATCTCTTATCTCTGATAAGAACCACATATTTAAGTATTTAATCTTTAATGGCAGTGTTATCAATGTGGTTATAGTTTGAGTAGTTTAAACTTTCTCTATTTTATGTCTCAAACTGCAAGTCCTTAAAGGTGGTTTTAAAAAGTCTGAGCGAATTTCCTTCTCTAGTTGCATAAAGCTGACTTGTTAGATACAGTTCTTCTGCAAATACTCAGGTCACAGAGCAAAGGGTGAGGACTCCTGTGTACTAAATCTGCAGCTGGATATCAGGCTTTGGCAAGAACTGGAGTAATTTATATCTTGTAAAAAGAGGAAAGTATTGTCTTATCCCAACCAGATAGTTTGTTAGCATAACTGTTTGTGCGCATTTTAGTATTCAAATACAGATGTTCCAAAATGTTTCCACTGTGGGAAGCAGCTGTTGCTATTCTAGCACAAAAATCTCAGAGAGATTAATATACAAAGGCAGCAGTGAACCTTAGTGGCAAACGTAGCATCTGCTTGAGGTGGGGCCTGTGATTCCCCATAGATGGTGGGTCTTCAGATTCTCGTTAACAGCCTGAAACCATGTTTCAGATCTAAGCTTATTCTACAGGAACAGGAACAAAGACAAGTGATTAATTTGTAATTCACTTAGCTGATAAATAACATCACATGTTATTTGCCCAAGGGCTGTAAAACACTGGACTTCATTTCCTGTGGCAACTGATAGGAATATAGTTGTTCGGTCATAATGACTGATGTGTTCAGTTGCCATTACTAGCTTCTGCTAGGCAACAGAGCTTAGCCCAGCCAGCTTGCAGTCATAAAACATCCATCCACACCTTAGTGATGCATTTTCTGGGAACCTGGTGGTTTATGCAGGATACTGAGATGCACTGCTTCATTTGATCCCATCCCAGCCCTGGGAAGTATGTACATTGTCTTTATCAGTACCATTTAAATATAAAGGAAACTCGGGTGAAGAAGAAGAGTGACCTATCAGGGCTGTACAGCCAAGGCTTCTGACTCTAAATCCTGTTCCATTCTTATATTACATCTCTAATGTAGAGCTGCCTCTCTAATTTCAGAGGCTGGGATGTGTGCTTCATAAATTCTATTGTCTAGAGAAGCTGGTTTCCAGGACACCTGCCATGAAGAGTTGCAATGAGACAGCACTGTCTAGTAACTGGAGGGTGCCAGGGAAGAGTCAATACGGTAGTCCTTCCCTCTTTCTCCTGCACCCCAGAGGGGAAATGCCCCAGCACTCCCTTTCCTTATGTTCAGAGAACTGCCCCGTGAGCTCCCCTGTCTTCCTGGCATTTTCAGAGAAATGAAGAACGGAAGTAGAAGATCCCATGGCTGTCATTCTGAGTTGCCTTAAACCAGAAGTCCCTAAGAGCAGTGCTGGGGTGCTATGCCTGCCCCAGGCCTTATGAATCCATCCCCCATGGTGTTCAAGGGCTCATTGCCTCCAACCAGATCTACAATTTGGAATTATCTAGTGAATTATTTATGGTTTGTATATTTGACAGAGGCTGGAGTTTGAAAACTCTCTATTCTTGGTGCTCTGCTGGGACCTGGAAACGTGTGTCTGGAAAACCGAGGCTCAGGGAAGTTAAGTTTCAAAAGGCGCCAGAGCTGGTAAAGAGCAGTGCAGTATTGAATTGTGTGCCTGATTCTAAGTTATACTAGCTACATGGTGAGAGATCTGTGTGCAGCATAGATTTGTGGGTGGGGTTTGTGGACAATGTCCTGCTACTTAGCCAGCCATGGGGGGAGAACCCCAGAGAGGAAGGTGGGAGGGCCAGGGGGAAAGAGTTGGGGTCCCTGGGCCCAGAGCAAAGAAAGAAAAGGAGATTGTTGGGGAGGAGTGTTGTGAGCAGGAGAAAGCCTTGTGTACTGATGTACAGTTCTAACCTCTGGTCCCAAGGAGGTTCCTGAAGTGGCAAGCCGATACCAATACACGTCCAAGGGGCATGCTCTTCCATGACATCATTGCTACTTCTGCCTCAGTCACAGTGCTGCAACACTGTGGATTTTATGGACTCATTTCTGCCCTTCTCTACTCAGAAAAAACATAAAAGTAAATTTCTAAGTATCTGTTTCCTCTGCTTTCCTCAGTCTTTTTATTGAAATGTCTGTGAAATGATAAAAGCAACTTAAGGGGCGCTGGGTGGTTCAGCCAGTTAAGCGCCAGACTCTTTCTTGACTGGGGCTTGAGTCTGGATCTCAGGGTCATGAGTTCAAGCCCTACAATGAGCTCTCCACCAGACGTGGAGCCTACTTAAAAAAAGAAAATGCAGGGTACCTGGGTGCCTCCGTCAGTTAAGCAGCTGCCTTTAGTTTATGTCATGATCTCAGGGCCTAGGATTGAGCCCTGCGTTGGGCTCCTTGCTCGGGATGGGGGGAGGAGGCTTCTTCTCCTTCTTCCTCTACTCCTCACCATCCTTGTGCCACGCGCTCTCTTTCTCTCTCTCTCAAATAAATAAATAAAACCTTTTATTTTAAAAAAAGTTTTTATTTTATTTTATTTTTTTTTTATTTTAAAAAGAGTTTTGATCAAGAACTACTCTTTCGCAGTCAAAGAAATAGGGTAGTAAATCACTCACATCTATAAAATATTAATGAAAGTGTTCTGAAGTGCACATCTCATAAAGAAATGCCCTTACTCCAGGTGGGACAGCCTTCTCTCATTGTTATTCCCTAGCCTGGAGGCCCTTGTGAAAATCACTTGCCTAATTGTGACAGAGCACACCCTTTGTTCTGCCATGATCACGTGCTCCTGTTGGGAAAAGGGATCGTGGTGAAGAAAGGTGATACATGGCTAGAGCTTTAGGCTAGTGTGAAGGTTGTTAAAGGTAGACTTGTAACAGGTGAGTGGAGGATGGGTTAAACAGGTGATGGGGACTTGCAATGAGTACCTGCTATTGTATGGAAGTGTTGAATCACTAAATTCAACACCTGAAATTAATATTACACTGTATGTTAACTAACTGGAATTTTATAAAAACTTAATTAACAAAACAAAATGCCAAAGGAGGTCAGAAAAGGCCCAGGGTAGCTAGTGTCCCCTTTATGTCTCTACAAAGAAGTTAGAAACTAGACTAGAATCTAAGACTACATGCATTTGTGGAAGATTCCAGAACCCATGTAACCCTTTTGATATTTTTGTAGTCCCGGTTTGGTTCACTATACCAACATACAGTCCTTTTCATTAAAACCTTTAAGACAAAAAAGGCTCACATACTTTTCTTTACAGGAGCACTGTGTGTGTAGCAAGCACTGTGAGGGGACTAGGAAGATAGCTTTTTTCTGCACAGAGGCCAGGGTCAGAAGAGCCTCTAGGCAAGAGGAGTAAAGCTGGAAGAGCCACGGACGCATAGGTGGCTCAGTAGGTTAACTTCTACCTTAGGTTCAGGCCATGATCCTAGAGTCCTGGGATCAGGCCCCATGTTGGGTTCCCTGCTCAGCAGGGAGTCCATTTCTCCCTCTCCCTCTGCCCCTCCCCTTGTGCAAGCATGCGTGTGCATGTGCTCTCTCGCTGTCTCTCATAAGTAAATAAAATCTTAAGGGGAAAAAAAAAGCTGGAAGAGCCAATGTGGGCCTGAAAGTGGGTGGTGAGGCCCAGTGGGACCACCCCATTCCAAAGAGGTGTAGGCTGGAACCAACCATTGTTTTCCAAATCTAAACCCTCCACAGTAATCAGCCTGGATGATGTCACACTGAGGGAACACAGATCGGAGAACAGGACCTGACATTGTCAAAACTGACCCAGTCAGTGTCAGGAGTCACAGAATTATCAGTTGTCATTCTAAACGTCTCCATTACCATTAATCTACCCATTTGCTTTGGGAGAAAACACATCTAGAGAAATGCCCAGGAGCGCAAACACCCAAGCATGGGTTTCTCATGAATTTCCTATGCTCTATTATATGTAGTAATTAATTCGGGTTTTCTTCAACATTTTCTTTTTTTTCCCCCCTTGCTTACATTTTATTTTCATTCTTCAACTTTTTCTTATACTGCAGAGGTTAATGACTATTAACAGAGATATAGCATAATACTAAAAATGTCAATAAGTCTTTAAACTAAAACGAAGGTTATATGGAACACAGCCTGTTCTGCGAGATTAGGTATTGAAAGTTACTGATTAAATTACCATTGTCTTTTACTAGAAACTTGCTGTTTGGATGGGCTCTTTTTCAGTACTGCACAGGTCTGTGGACCACTGATAGAAACACCATTAGACACTTGGTTGGATGGTTACAGGCAAACCTCGAACATTTTATCTGCTAAAACAAGCCAAAGGCATTTTCTGATGTGCTTTCATTTCTCTGCCTTATCCTTTCTCTCCAGGCAGCTTCATCAGCCTTGAGCAGTCTGGGCCACGTGTACACAGCCATCGGAGACTACCCCAACGCACTGGCCAGTCACAAACAGTGTGTTCTTCTCGCCAAGCAATCCAAAGATGAGCTTTCTGAGGCGCGAGAACTCGGCAACATGGGAGCTGTGTATATCGCCATGGGTGACTTTGAGAACGCTGTGCAGTGCCACGAGCAGCATCTGAAGATAGCCAAGGACCTGGGGAACAAGCGAGAAGAGGCCCGGGCCTACAGCAACCTGGGCAGTGCCTATCACTACAGGAGGAACTTTGACAAGGCCATGTCTTACCACAACTATGTGCTGGAGCTGGCACAGGAATTAATGGAGAAGGCCATTGAGATGCGGGCCTACGCTGGCCTGGGCCATGCTGCCAGGTGCATGCAGGATCTGGAGCGGGCGAAGCAGTACCATGAGCAGCAGCTGGGCATTGCTGAGGATCTCAAGGACCGGGCTGCAGAGGGGAGAGCGTCCTCCAATCTGGGTAAGGACAGGCTGGCCTGCGAGATTCAGGGTCAGTGCCCTGGGCTAGAAGTAGCTGAGGTAGCCCACTATCTTTTACAGGAATCTGAGTGTTTGTATTGAAAAGAATCTCCGCATTGTGTGTGCTGTACGTTTCCTTCAGATCTATTTCCTTGGAGCCTGCCTGCTCTAAATCACACGATCCTTCCTGCCATCACAGTGCTGCAAGGATTAGAATTCTGAAATACTGGAAAAACAGAACACCCCAACCTTGTAATCTGTTTTGAGAGAAGAGCAACTAGATTTCACTAATTAGAGAGAAAGGGAATGAAATGAGGATATAAAAGCTATGTTTGGTTTAAATGAAAGAGAAGCTGCTAGGAAGTCATCAATGGAAGGGAATTTGAGAAGAATTTTGTTTAAAGGGATTTCTTTACTTGGTGACTTTAGTGACACAGAAAATGTATTTTTTCCTCAAAAGTATGTGTATTCACAAATGGCACTGCGAATTTTAGTATAAAAGCAAAACTCCTTTTTGAAAGATCTATTTAAATAAGCTAGATTTGCAGTCACTGTTTGATAGTACTTGGTTACAATGAAGACATTTATAAATTGGAGAATTTATCTGTAAGGGTAAGAGACAATAAGTATTAGTCTCTGGCTACTTTTTAGAAGATCCTGTTATCTTGACTCTACTCGAACAGATGTGGGTACACAATGGAAGAAAAAGATGTGTTTGGGAACAGAACTGGAATTCATCCCTGAGCCCCATTGTTTGTTCTCTGTACACACGGACTCAGGACAGGGAGAGGACAAGGAGAAGGTGACCTCATTGGTCTTAGTGTATGTTTCTTGGATATTAGTAGCAGCAGAATGTACAACTCAGCTCCCTCTTCTTATGTGACCTAGAAAACTGAGACCGCCCCCCCCCCCCCCGCTTCGCCATTTATTTAATTTTAACACTATTCCTCCCTCCCTTCTACCCTCTGCTTATTGTGACCAGAGGATTTTATGAATACAGTTCCTAAAAAAAGTCTGGCAAATCCCTGGAGATAACTCTGAAGATGGTACTGAGATCAGAATGACAGTCTAAAGAGTCTGATAAGAACCACAGAAATAAGCTCTTGGCATTATATATTCATTCAATAAATTACAAGTATTTATTGAATCATTACTATGTGCTGAATCCTGGAATAGTTGCCCTAAGGATAGAGATTTAAGAAAAAAAAATCTTTGCCCTCAAAGAGCTTATAATTTAGTTGGGAAAATAAGAGTTAACTCATAGGACAACAGTGACCTCCCTACAAAACAGGGTTAGTAATGTGATGTTGCCATGAAATTCCAAGAAATGAGTCCCTGAGATCTGGGAATAGCCTGGAAAGCTTCTTGGAGGAGTCTAGACCCATTTAGACCTTGAAGAATGAGTGAGGTTTGGCCAGGAATGAGATGACATTGATGGAAAGGGGTATGTGAAAGAATGGGTTGGCATTTCTGAGGGATGGTGGCATGAATACCCTTCAGGACTGTGCTAGAAGATGCCAGATTGGTACAAAAACTATGTAAGAGATATGCTAGCAGAAACTCCTGAAAGTTTTGAAATGTAGGAGTAAGAAGATAGATTGGATATTTAAGGAAGACAAGTCGAACAGTGGCACGTAGGATAGATTGGAGGTTTTGAACCTGGGGTTCAGAAGGCCATGCATATTGGACCATTCATATTTTCTTTATTATCTTGTGTCCATTTGATAACTTGTATTTTCCAGAGACTTTACTCATTTCATCTAAGTGTGGAGTTTAGTGGCATAAAGTTGTTTATAATATTTCCTTATTTTCCTTTTAATTCTTGTAGGATATCTAGTGACATCTTTCAGTTTTGTTATTGGTAGTTTGTGTTCTGTACTTGCAAATCATCCCCCTCCCCTTTTCTAGATTGTTCTACATAGAGATTTATCAGTTTCCTTGATCTTTTTAAAGATCAATTTTTGCTTTTGTTAATTTTTTTAATCGCTTGTCTCATTTCTGTTTCACTTATTTCCAGTCTCATTTTTATCACTTTCTTCTTGCTACTTACTTTGGGTTCTCTTGCCAGCTTCTTAAAGTCAAACCTCAGGTATCATTTTTAGACCTTTCTTCTCTCTAATACAAACATTTAAAAAATATAAAATTTTCTTCAAACACTGCTTTACCTGCATCCAATAATTTTTGGTATATTGTGTTTTTACCTTCACTGAGCTTAAAAACATTTTCTAAGATTGTGTGATTTTTCTTTAACTCCTAGAGGGGTTATTTCATTTTAAATATTTTGAATTTTCCTAGATACATTATTGTTATCAAATTCTAGTTTAATTTCATTGTGGTCGGAGAACACACTTTGTAGGATTTCATGAGATGTAATGTCTTACAGATGTCAGGTCAAGGTAGTCGATGGTGCTGAATATTCCAGTCATCTTTGTCTGTTTTGCTTTTTTTGTCTTGATGTTTTGTCAATTGCTAAGAGGGAGGCTGTTAAATCTCCAGCTATTACTGTGGACTTCTCTGTTACCCAATTAACCTCCGTGAAACATGGTTTCATGGACTTTGAAACTCTGTCATTGGGCACATACTCATTTGTGATTGTTTTTGTCTTCTTGACAGATTGGTCCTTTTATTGTTATGAAGTGGTTTTTTTTTTTTTTTTTTTGTCATTGGTCATACCTTTTTGTCTTGAAGTCTACTTTATCTGATACTCCTACCTTCTTATACTTACTGTTTGTGTGGTCCTTTGTTTCGAATCTCTTTACTTTCTATCTCTCTGTGTCTTTATATTTAGTTTGTTAACTGCAGATACATCTAGTTCAGTTTTGTATTGATTTTGACAATTATGGCATTTTAGTTACAGAATTTCATCCACTTAACATCTATTGTAAATTATTGGTGGTATTGTATTTAGATCTGTCATTTTATTTATTTATTTATTTTTTTTTTATTTTTTTTTTAAAGATTTTATTTATTTATTGGACAGAGAGAAATCACAAGTAGATGGAGAGGCAGGCAGAGAGAGAGAGAGGGAAGCAGGCTCCCTGCTGAGCAGAGAGCCCGATGCGGGACTCGATCCCAGGACCCTGAGATCATGACCTGAGCCGAAGGCAGCGGCTTAACCCACTGAGCCACCCAGGCGCCCTAGATCTGTCATTTTAATGCTAATTTTCTATCTTCCCCTTTATATTTCGTTTTCTGTTCTTCCTTTCCTGCTATCTGTCCGTTATATTTTAACTTGTCAACTTGCTTTTTAGCTCTACTTCTTTGCATTATATTTTAGTGGTTGCTCTAGGATTACTTTATGCTATCCTTAAATTTTCACAGTGTACTTTGAGCTAATATCTTACCACTTCCTTTAAAATATAAGTACCTTACAACTTTATAGGTCCTTTTATTCCTTACTCCCTGTACTTTGTGCTGTAGTCATCACTTATATTACTACATCTATATTCTTTATAAACTTCACAATACAATGTGGGGGTTTTGTTTTATACAGTTATATTAAAAAATTAATAGGAAAAATGGTTTCTGTTTACTCACTTATTTATTGTTTGTGGTATTTGAAATCATTTCTAAGGATCTGAGTTTCCATCTGGTATCATTTACATTCAGTTTAAAGAATTTCATGTAGAATTTCTTGTAGTGCAGGTCTGCTGGTGATGAATTCTTTTCATTTTAATTTACTTTAATCATGTTTATTCACCTTCAGTCTTGAAGGATATCTTTGGCAGATACAGAATTCTAGTTGATGGACCTCTTTAAAAAAGCAATGTAGTCTTTCCAGTGTTTTTTGGTCCTTATTATTTTGATGATAACTCAGTGGAATTTAAAATCTGTAAGGCATGTGCTAATTCTTTTCTTTGATTGCTTTCATGATTTTCTCTAAACTTGATTTTCAGCAGTTTAACAGTGATATGCCTAAATGTGGCTTTCTTTGTATTTTCCCTTTCTCTGATACTTTGAGCTTTTGAACCAGCAGGTGTATATCTTTCTCCAAATTTAGGGAATTTTACCCAATATTTTTTCAAATATTTCTTCTTGCCCATTCCCTCTCTCCTCTATTTCTGATACACTGTATTACTTTAGATCTTTAATATTGTCCTATATATCACTCAGGCTCTGTTCACATTTTAAATCTTTTTTCTCTGCATTTTTCAGATTTAAAAATTTCTCATCTTTAAGTTCATTAACTCTTCTGTCATATCTTCTTTTTAAATCCATTCAGGGATGTTGAGTTTGGCATTTCCCAAGACTTCTCTCACTTTGGACATCAGCTCTGAGCAGGGGTCTCCCAGACCACCCTCAGGTTCAATAACTCACTAGAAGGATTCACAGAATCCACTGGAAGCTGTTATATGCATGGTTATGGCTTATTACATGAAAGAATACAGAATAGAGTTAGCCAAGGGAAGAGGCACGTGGCAAGGGAGTTCTAAGCATGAAGCCTTCAGCTGGATCTTCTGTTCCCAATGGAGTCACAGATAGTGCCTACGCCTCAAGCAACAGTATTGACTGTATGCACAGACCGAGAGGTCACTTGAGCCTTAGTGCTCAAAGTTTTTATTTGACCTTGGTCACATAGATATGGTTGACCATTTGCGTGGGTGACCTTGGTTTCCAGCCCCGCAAAGATGGAGCTGAAAGCCCTCACTCTGAATCACATTGTTAGCATCAACTATTTGGCATAGCTAACACCCTCTGGTAAACAAAGACAGTCTTAGGCTGGATGTTCTGAGGGTTCATAGATTGCTTCCAAGAGCTGAGGGCGAAGTCTAGGCCTCTCTTTGAGCAAGATTCTTCACTGCATAAATAAATTTTTTATCAGACACATATTGTACTTTCAGCTTTAGAATTTCCACTTAGTTCTTTTAATTAACATTTTAGTTTTTCTGCTAAGATTTATGTTAGCTTATTTAATACATGTATATTTCGTTTACATAGCCAAGCCTGTTTATTACAAAAGCTTTTAAAACCTTGTCTTCTAATTCTGTGTGGGTCTTCTTAGAGTTAGACCATATTTTTTTAAAATCCGATGTAGTTAACATATAGTGTTATATTAGCTTCAGGTGTACAATATAGTGACTCAACAATTCATTACTCTGTGCTCTATCATAACTGTACTTTTAACCCCCTTCACCTGTTTCACCCGTCCCCTTCCACCCACCTCCTCTCTGGTAACCATCTGCTTGTTCTCTATAGTTAAATGTCTGTTTCAGAGGTAGACAGTGTTGATTGACCATCATTGATATTATTGTTTTTTTTTTTTTTAAGATTTTATTTATTTATTTGTCAGAGAGAGAGCGAGAGCGAGCACAGGCAGACAGAGTGGAAGGCAGAGTCAGAGGGAGAGAGAGAAGCAGGCTCCCTGCGTGGCAAGGAGCCTGATGTGGGACTCAATCCCTGGGATCATGACCCGAGCCGAAGGCAACTGCTTAACCAACTGAGCCACCCAGGCGTCCCGATATTATTGTTTTATAACAGCTTGATTGAGATATAATTCACATATCGTGCAATTTACCCATTTAAAGTGTATAATTTAGTGGCTTTTAGGACTGTCACAGAATTGTGCATAGATTGCCTTTTGTTTTAAATATTAGTCACATTTTAATGTTTCTTTGTATATCCAATAATATGGAGTTACATCCAATATTGTGAATGTTACTATATAGAGACTCTGGATTCTGATATATTTCTCTTAACAGTATTTTGTTGTCATTGTTCTTTTATCAGTTAACTTGGCTTAATTTAAGCTCCAAATTCAGTCTTCGGGGGTGGCAGCTAAAAATCTCTGTTCAGAGCTTTTAGCTTTAACTGGGCTGCTTAGATTCAGCCTGCACATGCATATTTCAGGTGTTTGAGATTTGGGTAGAATTTATACTCAGCTTTGAAGGCTCCCCACAGTGGCTCACTCTGGGACTTTTCCTCTGGTTCTTTAAGCCAGGAACACTATGTTTCTGCCTATGCTGTAGTCTGGCCACATGGTACTAATTGGGCCTTTCCTTCTGTATCCCCCACCACCAAAAAAATGCCCTCTGGTATTTCAAAAATAGGAAACTTAACCAATGCCATTCCCTTCTTCAAAGGGTCAACTCCAACCCTCCTGCTTTTGGTTGCATGGTATCCGCTTGTAGATTCCTCCCCCTGCATCCTTCATGGCTACCGCCACCCTATAGAGTACAGTTGTTTCGGTAAGAAGGCTGGTTTGAAAGGAGCTGCTTCTCCATTACTGGGAGTGGAAGTCCCATTCATTTTTAACCCATTGAAGTTTGACTCCCAGCTTTGTCTCTTTTTTTTTTTTTTTTTAATTTATTTATTTGTCAGAGAGAGAGTGAGCGAGAGCGAGCATAGGCAGACAGAGTGGAAGGCAGAGTCAGAGGGAGAAGCAGGCTCCCTGCGGAGGGCAAGGAGCCCAATGTGGGACTCAATCCCAGGACGCTGGGATCATGACCTGAGCCGAAGGCAGCTGCTTAACCAACTGAGCCACCCAGGCGTCCCTCCCAGCTTTGTCTCTTGAAAAGGATCAAGAGTGATCTCCTCATGGCTGAGTTGAGAGATCTTTTGACAGTTTCCCTAATCATATGCAGCATTTGTACGTTCTACTGATTTTTCCCTGAAATTCTCTCCTTTTGTAGTCTCTGTAAAGCACTACTGTCCTGTTCTTTTCCTTCATTGATGCTTCCTGGTTGCCCAGTCTGCTGCACTAGCATACTAGTTGGGTTTTCTTTACCACCAGACCCTCCCTCCCCTGTGTCCTTCCCCCACTTATCAGTACGACACTGATCCTCCCAAACCTGTTCTGCAGCTAGTAGAGGCTACATAGTGCACACAACATCATGGCCAGTGTCCTCTCCTTGAAATGGAGTCTGTCATGATTTCCATTATGTAATTCCACTACTCCTCTGTACATACCTTTTACTTTTTCTAAAACTGGGCTCTTCCATCTTTGTTAATCTCACCACATTGGCTATGCTTTCTGGCTTTACTGTATTTCCCTAAGCTATTTTTTCCATTTAGAACGTTTGTGTCCCTCTCTTGCTTGTCTAAAATTTGCCCATCTTTTTAGGATCATTTCTCAATACTGTTCATGTCTTGAAGCCTCTCTTGATAATGAGATAAGCTTTTCTCAAAAAAAAAAAAAAAAAAAAAAAGCTTTTCTCTTGTCTGAGCCCTAAGAACACTTTTAAGATTTCTCTTGTTCTATTTATATTCGATCATAAGTTTTGGTTATTTGTTTTCTTGTGTAGTTACTGCTACTGGATTAGAACTCATTTGGAAATATGACATTATGTCTATAATATAATATAGACAGTATGTCTATAGTCTCTATCACTCAGTATAACTCCTTATGACATAGTGGATACTTAGTAAATGCTTATATGGTTAGATTGAATGAGTGAAAGCTTATCCCAAGATGTTGTGCCCAGATGATTGCAGGAATAGTGGAGCCTTTGGAAAGAAACATGAAGGCTGAGTGGAAGAACTAGTTTGGGGGAGCCTACGATGTTTGGTTTTATACATGTCCAATATGTATTATCTCTTATTGAATGTAACATGAGCAAATAGTACTGGAAACAGGTATCAAGAGGGCCTCATCTTGGAGCATGTGGCCGGCTCAGTCAATTAAGCATCTGCCTTCGGGTAAGGTCATGATCCTAGGGTCCTGGGATTGAGTCCTACATCGGGGCCCCTGCTTACCGGGAGCCCTGCTTCTCCCTCTGCCTCTGCCTGCTGCTCCCCCTGCTTGTGCTCTCTCTCTCTCTCTCTCTCTAATAATAAAATCTTTAAAAAAAATTATTTAAAAGAGGGCATCATCTCAATGATACCTGTAAGGTAAGGGCAGAAAGCCAGCCAGGGAGACTGAGTTAGGATCATAGACGGTAGAGGGGATCCAGGGTAGAGGTCAGGGAGAAGAGAGCTTCAGGATATGGAGGGCATATCACTTATATCACAGAAGCCAAGGGGAATGAGATTTGAATCACTAAGAAGGTTTTGTTTTTTGTTTTTGGGGGTTTTTAGTGGGGATGCAATAGAAGCTCTCTGTGCACATCTGAGGGGGAAATGGTTAGAATTCCTGGAGATAGAAAGAAAAGGTAGAGATGACATGAAATCTTTTGTCCTCAGCACTGAGCATGTACTAATATTTATTATCCACCTTTATTTGTTTTAAAATAAAACAAGGAGAAATGACTTGGAGCCTTCAGATTTCTTATGACAACAAAGAATAGCCTAGTTGTTTTCTAGGCATGCGTCTTGTGAAGATAATGTTAATATATATTTTGGCTTAGAAAATGTCCATCTTTCCTTTTAGACTCAAAACAACTGTAGTTGCATGACAGTATTTCTGTAGCCTCTGTGTTTTTAGTGGCCTTCTTTATGGTTCTGGGTTAGAGAGTTTGGAGTCAAGTCTCAGACTGTAGAGTAGGTCACTGGAACAGATCCTCAGTTAAAGTTGTCAGTGATCATCACCAGTCTTCTCATTGACTGGGGACTAGTCACACTTGCCTCTTGTCTTACTGTGGAGTGAAATGCAGTCAGGAAAATGAGAAAGGAAATGTTAGGATGGCTACTTTCAGTTTTTCTTTCCTTCCTCCCTCCCTTCCTTCCTCCCTTTCCCCTTCCTCCTTTCCTTCTTTCCTGATGAAGGTGACCTCTAAGTTTTTCACTATGCACTGGAGTATATATAAAGGTGAACCCCTTTTTAGAAGCCACTTCCTAAATACAACAGTGTCGGGGCTGGCTATGTTTCTAGGATTGGGTCAAATATGAGAGATAGAAAGTTCTTCCCACCAAATTCTGGGGTCAAATATCTAATAATCCATCTATGGAAACTAATTGAAATTTTAAAAATAACCATCCCTTTTTAGTCAAAAAGACATATCTAGACCATAGGTTATTTGAGAAATAAAGAAAAATGGGACTAGTGTTCATTAATTCATTTGTTCATTTAATCATTCATTTTTTATTCAACAAATATTTATTGAATGTTAGCTATGTGATAGGCCCATTAGTGCCTACCTTTTAATGAATAAAACCAATGTAGTTCCTGTCCCTCTGGAGCTTATGGTTTTTCATTTATATTGAGAGCTGCTCTATGCTACATTTATATTCACTTTCATATTTAATCCTCTCCACAAACCTATGAGGTCAGGAGTATTAATTAATTTTACATATGAGAAAAATCACAGCCCAGGTAGGTTAAAAAAACTTGATCCATTTAGTCGCAAGAGATCTACAGCATAAAAGATTCATTAAGGTCTCATAAAATAAAGCTTGGCCTCTTTTATACCATATTTTCAAACCATCCTGGGAGTCACGTGTTGGAATAAAACGTTGGTAGCCATCCTGGTGGGTATACATCATTCTTCTTATTTGCAGTGCAGCAGATGATAATCACCAGAAATGGTGATTTTCAGCTGTTCTAATTCTGAGATTTAAGAAATAGCACCTAAATAACTTTTATAAAAATTACATTTAAAAATTAAGTTTTGGCAATCTGAATCAGAAAGTTTTGAATTCCCAAGGAAAGGTGGAACAGCACCATTACATATTGTCTCTATAATATATACAGATATTGTACCTTAATTACATATTATTTCTGATTTAATTTTATGAATTAAATCATGACCATGAACATAATGTAAAACTCAGTCTCCTAAAAAAATCTTAAAACAAATTTGTCAGAGAAAAAATATCCTATAATGTGGCGATCACTCTATTTCATCTGTTTTTCACATTTCAATTTTTGTATGTTGGAGAGAGATGGAGAGAAGCCTAGCTTTATAGGTAGAATGTTTATAATAATTGTAGGTAGTAATTAATTTACACTAATTGAGTATTTTTCTTTGGAAATCCATAATGTGATTTATTCAAAATATTCAAAATAACTGCTCAAGATGTCAGAGGCTCTATGAGACCTCACTTGGTATAGCAGTGGGATCCCACCACATTTGTGATTTACACCACTTGTTCGTCTTTCTAATAGCCCTGGGGAGTAAACTGTTGTTATTGCTTTTCGCCGATGAGGATCCAGAGATTAATGAATGCTTGTGACTTAACCAAGATTGTAGAGCAAGAGGCAAAGTTGAGGCTAGGCTTCAGGTCTCTGATTTCCATGTGTCCATAGATCCTTCTGTGAGGGAACATTCCCTCTAGAAGGGTGGGCTCCAGTGGGAGCCATGCTAGGATTACCCAGTCTAGGGCTCCAAGCCAGTGTTGCTTCCTCTTCTGCACACCACCCGCCCTTCATATATAGGAAGATGGAAAAGAATAAGCACCAGTAAATGGGTTATAGGTCACCTTGAAGCAGTGATCCCTGCTTGTGCCCCAGGAGGCAAAACAGCAGGTATTCCTAGAGAAGTATAGGTACCACCAGGATGGAAAAAGCCTTTCTTCTCTTTCCCCAAAGAAGCTGGTATCAGTTGGTCATTTGCACTGAGCTGGACACTTTGCAAACATTGCTTCATTCTCACCTTAAAGCCGTGTGGTAGACACAGAAGGAAGGATGCTGGCTCAAATTCAGTTTATAAGTAGCAGCGGCAAGATTCAAACTTGAGTCTGTATGCTGTCTTCTAATGCAACCCACAGGCCCCCTCAAGGACCTCCATATTTACTGAGCAGTTAGTTCTTCTGCTTGAGAAGGGTGGAGGAGACTACACAGATTGTCAGAGTCTAGTAATGTCCATGATATAGGAAGCCAAAGCACACACCTCTGCTTTCCATTCAAAGCAGCTCCGATTAAGGGTCACGAAAAGGGGAAATATAAATTTTTAAAAAATGTGACCCAGAGCTGGAAAATAGGTATTTCTAGACACCTACAAGACAGTAACAGGAATGTGCTTTCTGTTTGAAAAGAAAAATGAGAAATGGAGAGCATCCTCCAAAACAGGAGTTTTTCTGATCAAGCACCAGAGGACTCACAGAAAATGATTCAGACCCTCATTAAGGTTGTGACACGCACATCCTGCGCGGTGCCCCACACCTATCAGTGCCTAATAAATATTAATAATATTTACTCTCTACTTGAGGTCAAGATTTGTCAACCTGCTTGTCTAGACATTGCTGTTTAAAAGGAGCTGTGATTTGCTTACAGATACAGTGCATCTGTAAACATGTGAGCGGAGGCAGACGGGGCGGTAAATCTTGGTCAGAGCTGCACTTTGGACGGTTGCAGGAGAGGCTGCAGAAACTGTTGTTGGAATAATGAAGTGGGTGCTTGCTGCCAGATCCCAGAGTTCTGTCTCCAGCAGGCAGAGTCTAGCAGTAAATTAGCTTATGTTTCAGCTTGGCAGTTGGCACTTGGTTCATTTGTAGATGCTAATTGTAATCTGATGTTATCAGCAGCAGGTAATTGAAATGGGCTTGATGAATTACTTAATTTCTTTTAATAGCTGAGTCTTCAAGAACTGAATAAAGAAGATAAGGTGATCGGGAGGCAAATACAACAGCTCTATCTTTCTAATTAGTGCTTGGAGCTTTTTTCTTCTTTACACAAATGATTATGAACATGTGAGGCTGAATAGGTTTATGAGTCAAAAGCCCCCATGGGGGCATTTCCCATTAGGCAGCCCAGTCCTGAGCATTGATAACACTTCTGTTAGGACTTCAGAAAGGAACACTTGAATGATCCCTTTGAAGAACATTGATTTCTGAACACAGTTGTGCTTTCCCAGACTTAGGTGGGTACTGGCTGCCAGGAATACTGCCACTTTGCCACACATCCTAACTTGGGCCCCTGGCCCCTCCTCTGTGGCTGTGCTCTGTGAGCTCTGATGCCTGGCACTGTGCAGTGTGCAGGGAAGCCTTGCAATGATGTGAAGCATTGGCTTCTGCTACCCACACCTGGTGCCGGCACCTCCCACACCTGCCTGTCTCTAAGTCTTTCCATCTGTAGCAGCTCCTTCATATCCCTTTGCTGTGCCAGCAGGGGTGGGTGCAGATGTGATCCTGGGTCCTGCCATCTGTGCTGGACGCTGCTTACTGGACCTATGCTATGTGACTGCAATGCGTTTTGGGGTCTCTCTTCCAGCATCATTTGGCCCCACTTTTAGTCGCATGTTGGTTCCTTAAGGAATCCATCTGTTTGGGGGTGAATTTGGAGGAACTGACTTTTGACCTTTTTTTTTTTTTTTTGGTCAGAAAATTAAAATAACAGCAGAAAATACAGAGCACTAGAATCCATTAGACTTCAGCTTCTTAGACTTTGGGAGATGATAGAGTAGTGATTATTCAGATCACATATGTGGTTCTCCTGCCTGGTCAGTTCTGTTTAAGTCTGCTTATTGTTAGAGGTGAGGATTCTGGGTCTCTAAGCTACCAACATGATTGTGGCAGTGAATGCCTTTGCTAGTAAATGCATTGCAGAGATCCTGGTAACATTCTGCTTCTTGATCTGAATGGTAGTTATGTGGCTGTGCTCACTTTGTGAAAATTTATTGAATTGTATGCTTAAGATTTCATACCTTTCTGACAATATGTTATACTTTAAAGGTTTACTTTTTTAAAAACAGATTGCACTCTGAGGGCAGAGTAGAATTGGAATGGTATGCTTTTCTTGATTCCATCCAGGCCTACGGCTTTCACCACCATGCACCACCTTCCCAAACTCCTGCTTCTTACACTCCCCGATCCAGAGGCCCCAGATGGATCTCTCTCCAAGTCTGTGATTTCATGTTGTGTATTCTCTTATTCTGAGAATGACAACACAATCTCAGCACCCAGCCCAGAAATCTCAAAGTTGTCCTGGGATCCCTACCCCCTTCCCTCACAGCCCAGACCTACTTGGTCAGAAGTGCTGAGAATTCTGCCTCTCTACACAACTCGTAAGGCATCTGCCAGACTGTGTTTTTAGCCTCCCGTCATCTCTTAGCTGGGTCATCACAGTGGTTTCCTCAATATTGGCCTCCTAGTTCCTCCTTCAGATTATTTTCCAATTGCTTCTATGATAACCCTCTCAAAATCCCAACTGCTCAATTGCTCAATGCCCAATCTTATCAAATCATTTCTTTACTTAGGACCCTGCAATGGTTCCCCATTAACTTTAGGATGAAGTCCAAAATCCTTAGCCTAGTGTGAGATTAAACACACACACACACACACACACACGCACACCAGCTCCTGGCATCCTGGCACAAGGCCCCTAAAACCCTTTCAATTCCTTAAGTGATAAACACTAGGAGCACCTTTGTTTTATGAGAGGACTCTGAGTCAATTGGATGGTTCCTGGAGGGGGCCTAGTTACCAGAAGGACCTAGCCAGGATTAGAAGGTTGGAGTTTTCAGCCCCACCTATAGACTAGGGAAGGGCTAGAAATGGACTTAATAACTGATCAAGCTCCTAGAGGAAGCCTCCATAAAACTCCAGTGGTAGGAGATTCGGAGAGCTTCCACATTGGAAAGCACATCCCCTCTGGGAGGGTGATGTACTCCAACTCCAGGGGGACAGAAGCTCCTGGGCTTGGGACCCTTCCAGGCCTTGCCCTATGTATCTCTTCATCTGATTGTTCATCTGTATTCTTTATCATATCCTCTATAAACTGGTAAACGTCTAAATTCTTGTTCTAGCAAGTTAATCAAACCTGAGGAGGGGGTTATGGGAACTTCCAACCAGTAGCCAGTTGGCCAGTAGCACAGGTGGAAAGCTGAGCTTGCAGCTGGCATCTAAAAGTGGGGCTGGGGGAGCAGTCTTGTGAGACTGAGCCCTTACCTGTGACCGCTGATGCTGCCCCTGTATAGATCACATCAGAGTTGAGTTGAACCGTAGGACCCCCCCCAGCTGGTGTCAGCGACTTGCTTGTTATTGTGGGGAAACCCCCACCCCCACTTTGGTGACCAGAAGTGTCAGAAGTCAAGTATTCTGTATGAGTAAGTAAAGGAGGCTCAGAGGAGAGAAGCACAGTAGGGAGCAACTGGGTTTTTCTCCATGTAGGAAGGATCAAACTGAGTTTTTCTACTTACACTCGGCATATATATTTTTCAACAGCTCTCAACATTTAAAAAATATTTATTGAGCACCTTCTCTGTGCCAGAACCTATGCCAGTGGCTGTTTGGTAGACAAAACACGCATCTTAAGTGCTTGCAGGAAAAGAACTTAGTGATTTCAAAAAGTATTACAGGCGTGTAAATTTAATAGGGAGGTTTCTGTAAGGAACTGGCCCTGATTTATCATACTGATGCCATTTTCTGCTGTTCTCACCCCTCACACTCAGCGCTCTCCAAACCTCTGAGCACTTTCACTCCTCCATGGTTGTCCTCAATGCCATTTCTTCTGCCCTGAATATCTTTCTCCTTCTGTCAAGCCTGTAAAGTCTTACTTATTTGCTCATATTTCAACCAGATGCCATATTACCCTTAATTAAACCTCCCAGGCTCTTCCAGGAAATTTGGTGTTCCCTTATATTTTGTGCATGGTGGTTACTAAATGTTACCATTATTTACCAACGAGATCATAAATGTTTGAATGGGCAAGATATGTATCTTAAATTTTTTGTGACCTTATTGCCCAGTGCCCAATGCTTGGTCCACCGTGTAGTGTATAATTTGAATGGACGAAGGATGATGAGAGCCAAGCACTATGGAAAATGTCTGGAATTAATAACTGGAGTCTAAAGTCCAAATAATTACTTACCTCTTCCATGTTTACTGTGTTCATCCATTTGTGTCTTACCACTCACTGCCTTTAAGTTCACATATCATTCCTGCTGCCTCTGATCCCATAGCCCAGGGAGACTCATTCTGGGGAACAATGGCAGTTTCTATATATTGTATATTGGACCTTCACATTCTCATTGGTATAAATGATCTCTAAAACTCTTTACTGCTCTAAAAAGTTGAAATTCTATGATCTTTTCATGGAAAGACAATGTATATGGAAGTTGGAACCTGATTCCTAAAGCCTTTTAAATGAACCAAAAATATAATCAACTTGAGAAATACTGAAACCAGCAGGCAGTGATTAGGTTTTATGATACCCATTTTAATTTTACTCCTTACAGTTAGTAGGAATACTGAATTGAGCAGATTTTTCTCTTTCTTTTGCATAGTCCTTTGCCCGATAGCTAAATGAGACAGTCTGATTAGCAGGCTAACCAAATAATATATTAACCTTTCTGGATCTTTATCCAAGAAGTTTACAAATCAGGGCTAAAGTGAGGTCCTTTGTGCAGGTTTGAAGAACCCTAATATTTATTACTTTTGGACAAGAAAATCACTAGAATAATCACACTGTTTCTTCTTTTAACTACATGAACTTAATAGTCTATTCTTTGCATTTAACATTATGCTTTAGGAAACTGATACTAGCTTCACTTTTTAGGTAGTCAAATAACAGGTTCCACAGAGAATATATGAAAAGGCCTTTGTGATCTCTCCAGCACACCTTTAACGTAGCACAGAAGTCAGGATAACAATAAATGGAATGACACTTATGGAATGCCTCCAACGTACTAGCACTAGACTGGGTGGCTTCTTAAGCAATGTTTTATCACTTCATTTAAAAATTCACAAAGCTGTGCCTTCTTATTCCCATTTGAAAATGAAAAACCTAAAGAACAGAAAGGTTGGTAGTCAAAGACCCCACAGCAAGTGTGTGGCAGAGCTGGGGTGTGAGCCCAGAGTGGTCTGAATGTAAAGTCAGTGTTCTTTATATTCTGTCCCACTGCCTCTCAAATGACAGTGCCTAAAGTTACTTAGGAAAGAGCTAAAACTTAGCACTTTGGTTTTTTAAAAAAGGTTTTATTTTTTATTTGACAGAGGGAGAGACAGTGAGAGAGGGAACACAAGCAGGGGGAGTAGCAGAGGTAGAGGGAGAAGCAGGCTTCCCACTGAGCAGGGAGCCCCATGTGGGGCTCCATCCCAGGACCCTGGGATCATGACCTGAGCTGAAGGCAGACACTTAAAGATTGAGCCACCCAGGTTCCCCTAAAACTTAGGACAGTGTCGCATTGTAACTGGGAAAAATGGAAACGGAGCATTTCTCTTTACCCACGGCCTCTCTTCACTCACTTATCCCCGTTTTATACTAGGCGCACACAGAACACACCTTCGGGCTGAATGCAGGTGGGAAGCGTGGCTGTGCGTGTATATACCACAACCTGAACCTCTCCCCTCTTTGCCAGCATGAAATCCACAAGAGGCTGAAGTGTTTAAGACTCTCTTCAGCATAATTAGTAATTTCATGGTGCCTTCAAAAAGTAGCTTTTACCAAGAACCATTTTCAGCATGTTGTTCCAGAAATTCTTCTTAAGGCTGTGTCTCTGACACAGCAGAAAATGCATTTGTTGAATTGAATTAAAGCTGGAATGCAACTTTTAGTGGATATTGCTGACTCAGCCTGTCCCCACTTGACTTTCGAACAGCTTTGTTAGCTGCTGTATACAGACTCTCCATTTTCAGTGGATTTCAAGAAGTGGGCCTTTCTGCCCTCCTTTGAAGGGTTAAGTTACTCAGGGAAGTGAACACTTTCATTTTCTAGTAAAGATTGTACTGGTGCCATTTAAAATGTTTCCAAGAGCAATTAAAAAGTGAAGTAAACGCTTTGTTGTTATGTGTCCAATGTGCTTGTAAAGCAAGCCCTCATCAGAACAGCCCCAGTGGCAAAAAAAAAAAAAAAAAATTAAAAAAGTAACAGATTTGTGTTCTTGAGCCAGAATGTCAGAGTTGGCCACTTATTCGAAACAACAGCAATTCTGTAATTGCATTTCCTTGATTCAAATGGAAGTTCCCATCAAATCCATTATCTAATACCGAGTAAGACAAAGACAGCTTATAACATGGCCCAGCTGTTGAAGTGCTCTGGAGGGAGATATAATATGCTCTGTGACTCGGTAAGCAGAAGGTAATGGACTAAAAGTTATCAAGCCCTTCACAACAAGGAGATCTGGAGTTTAACCAGAAATTTCAGACTGTCAACCTTAACAAAACAGATGGTGTTCTCCAGTTCACAGCACCATCCGGCGAGCTGGCATGTCTGCCTTGACAACTCCTGGTACTTCTTAAATGCCTGATGGAGAGACATCCTCTTTGTCACCAGTGAAGAACTTGCACTAGTTTACGTGTGACAAAGGAAATAAGCAGTACCTATGTGCTAAATCCCGCAGTGAACGCTCTGATGATCTTTCTCCCCTACTCCCCTTTTGGCCTCTGATGCGATGACCTTCTACATAAGAATCTGTTGGACTCTTCTTTTTCTTTCTTCTGGTACCATAGAAACCACTCAGGGTGTGTGCCCATTTCTCCATTTTAATCACTAAGATGTCCCATTCACAAATGGCTCAACTTGACTGCCAATGTCACGGGCTTTTACAGTTATTATATAGCAAGGATGACTAGATGATTTGTCACTGGGACAGTCCCAGGCACCACCAGGATACAGGATATAGAGTCACCAGACATCTAGCGTGCTTATGAAAAACCCGACTGCTGGAGTCAGATGGCCTGGATTTGGATCCTAGCTACACCCATTTAAGGGGTCTGTGACCTTGGATGAGGTGCTCAGTTCTCTGCATCAGTTTCTTCTTCTGTGAAACAGGCATAATTATAACACCATGGGTCAATATGTGGAAAGCCCTTAAAACAATGTCTGGCACACCAGAAATGCTAAATTTTATAATCACTATCATCATCTTAGTTGTATATTATGTGGGGAAAAGTATAACACAAAACTGAATGCTGAGAGAAAGGGGGAAATACTACTGAAATACATAGCATTTATTACCTTTCAGACAATTCTGATCCATTGAAAGTTGAAGGTGGCTATCAAGGACCAGCACATGCTATTACTTGATCTCTTCATCTCATTTCTTTTGTACTCCAGCTTTATTGAGACAGAACCGACACCTGTTATGTAAGCTTAAGGTAACAATGTGATTATTTGATACAGATAATACCTTTGTGAAATGCTTTACCATAATAAGGTTGATAAGCATAACTTTCACCTCACATAATTACCATTTGTTGTTGTTATGGTGATATCATTAAAGGCCTACACTCATGGCAAGTTTCAAGCATTAAGTATAGTGTGGTTGACTATAGACATCATAGTGTACATCTGATAGCCAGACTTATTCTTCTTATAACTGACCCAAATCTCTCCATTTCCCCCACTCCTCAGCCCCAGACAACCACCATTATGCTCTGTTTCTATGAATTTGATATTTCTGGACGCCACATATAAGTGAGATTGTACAGTATTTGTCTTGCTCTGTCATTTAACTTAGTATCATGCCCTCAAGGTCCATTTATGTCGTTGTAAGTGGCAGGATTTCCTTCTTTTTTATGGCTAACAGTCCATCATATATATACATATATATGTATATATATACATATATATGTATACAGACATATATATACATGCACACACACATACACACACATGTATATATACATATACATATATATTTATATATATCACATTTTCTTTATCCACTCATCCATTAGTGGGCACAAGTATTTTCCATGCCTTGGCAGTTATGAATAATGCTACAATAAACCTGGGAATACAGATTATCTTTTTGAGATAGTGTTTTCATCTTCTTCAGATATATGCTCAGAAGTGGGATTGCTGGATCATACAGTAATTCTATTTTTAACTTTTTGAGAAACCTCCATACTGTTTTCATAGTGGCTGTACCAATTAACATTCCCACCAAAAATGCACCAGGGTTCCCCTTTCATCTACATCCTTCAGCATTTATCTCTTATCTTTTTTATAATAGCCATTCTAACAGGTGTGAGGTGATATCTTATTGTGGTTTTGATTTGAATTTCCCTGATGATTTGTGATATTAAGTACCTTTTCATGTGCTGCTTGGCCATTTGTATGTCTTTGAAAGAATGTCTACCCAAGTCCTCTGCCTGTTTTATTTTATCTTTTTTTTTTTCCCTTTGCCTGTTTTAAAATCAGACTGTTTCTTTGCTGTTGAGTTTTGTGAGTTCTTTATGTATTTTGGATATTCACCTCTTATCAAATACCTGGTTTCCGAGTATTTTCTCCCATTCCATCATCAGCTGCCTTTTCATTTTGTTTATTTTTTTCTTTTGCTGTGTAGAAGCTTTTTAGGTTAATGTAGTACCACTTGTTCATTCTTGCTTTTGTTATTTACACTTTTGGTATCATATCCAAAGTAATCATTGCCAAGACTGATGTCAAGGGGCTTTTCCCCAATGTTTCCTTCTAGGAATCTTATGGTTTCAGATTTTATATTTAAATCCTTAACCTAGGAGTGCCTGGGCGGCTCAGCAGGTTGAGCCTCTGCCTTCAGCTCAGGTCATGATCTCAGGGTCCTGGGATCGAGCCCCATATTCGGGCTCTCTGCACAGCGGGAGCCTGCTTCCTCCTCTCCTCTCTCTGCCTGCCTCTCAGCCTGCTTGCGATTTCTCTTTGTCAAATAAATAAATAAAATATTTTTTAAAAATCCTTAACCTATTTTCACTTAATCTGTGAGTGATGTAAGATAGGAGGGGTCCAATTTCATTCTCTTGCATATGGATATTCAGTTTTCTCAACACCATTTATTGAGCAAACTCTTCTTTCCCCATCAAGTATTCTCGGCTCCCTTGTCAAATATTAGTTGGCCACATTTGCATGGGTTTATTTCTGGGCTCTCAATTCTGTCCCATTGGTCTATGTGTCCATTTTTATGACAATACCATACTGTTATGATTATTACAGTTCTATAATATAGTTTGAAACCAGAAAGTGTGATGCCACTAACTATGTTCTTTCTCAAGATTGCTTTGGCTATTCAGTTTTTTTGGTGGTTCCTTAAGAATTTTAGGGTCGCTTTTTTTTATTTCTCTGCAAAATGTCATTTGAATTTTGATAGGAATTATAGTGACTTGATAGATGACTTTGAGTAGTGTGGACATTTGAACAATATCAACTCTTCCAGTCTATGAATGCATGATACCTTTCCATTTATTTGTATGTTCTTCAATTTCTTTTTCTTTTCTTTTTTTCCTTTTCTTTTTCTTTCTTTCTTCTTCTTCTTCTTTTTTTTATTTTTATTATTTTTTTTTTTTGAGAGGAGAAGGTGTTGGGAGAGGCAGAGGAGAGGGAGAAAAAGTCCCAAGCAGCCTCCACTCTGAGCGTGGAGCCTGACTCAGGCTGCAATCTCAGGACCCTGAGATCATGGCCTGAGCCGAGACTCCTTGGCACAAACACTTGACTGACTGACCCAGCCAGGTGCCCCATCTTTTTTTTTTTTCCTTAAAGATAGTTCATTTTTAGGATATAGAAATGCAACTGATTTATATATATATATTTTTTTTGTACACTGAAACTTTACTGAATTCATTTACTAGGCCTAACAGTATTTTTGATTTTCATTATCTTAATCATGTCATCAGCAAACAGACAATTTTACTTTTTCCTTTCTGAATTGGATGCCTTTTATTATTGATCGATTGATTGATTGATTGCCTACCTACTTGCTCTGGCTAAGATTTCTAATACTATGTTGAATAGCAGTGGTGAGAGTGGGCATGCTTGTCTTATTTCTGATCTCAGAGGGAAAGCTTTCAGCCTTTCACTCTTGAGTATGATGTTAGCTGTGGGCTTGTCATTTATGACCTTTATTATGCTGACATATGTTCTTTCTATACCCAGTTAGTTGAGAGTTTTTATCATAGAAGAATGTTGCATTTTGTTAAATGTTCTTTCTTCATTTACTGAGATGATTATATGATTTTTCTCTTTCATTATGTTAACATGATACATTATATTTTTGATCTGCAACATCCCAGAAGTACATCCCACTTGATCATGGTGTATGTTCTTTTAAAGTGCTGTAAGATTCAGTTTGCTAATATTTTGTTGAGAATTTTTGCATGTATGCTCATCAGGGATACTGGCCTGTAGTTTTGTTTTCTTGTAGTATCCTTATCCAGCTTTGGTATTGGGATAATGCTGACTATGTAAAATGAGTTTGGGGTGTTTCCTCCTTTACAGGTTTTTTTGTTTTTTATTTTTTAGAAGAGTTTGAGAAGAATTAACATTAATTCTTCTTTAAATGTTCACCCATAAAGCCACCTAGTTGGGGCTTTTCTTTACTGAGAGGTTTTTGATTCCTGATTCAATCTCTTGTTATTGTTCTGTTCAGATTTTATATTACTTCATAATTCAATCTTGGTAGGTTGTATGTTTCCAGGAATTTATCTGTTTCTTCCAGGTTGCCGAATTTGCTGGCATACAAATGTAGCGTTTTATGATCTTTTGTCTTTCTGTGGTATCAGTTGTGATGTCTCCTTTTTATTTAAAATTTTATTTATCTGGGTCCTCTCTCTCTTTTTCTTGATAAGTCTAGCTAAAGGTTTGTCAGTTTTCTTTATCTTTAAAAGAAAAAAAGAACAGTTCTTAGTTTCACTAATCTTTTCTGTTGCTTTTCTATTCTTTATTTCTTTGATTTCTCCTTGGGTTGTCTTTTTTATTTCCTTCCTTCTGCTAACACACTGCTTAGTTTGTTCTTGTTTATCTAGTTTGTTGAGGTGTAGTTAGATTATTTATTTGAGAGCTTTCTTTTTTCTTATGTAGGCACTTATCACTATAAATTTCCCTCTTAGTATCACCTTTACAAATTTCCATGAGTTATGGTATGTTGTGTTTGCACTTTCATTTGTTTCAAGATATTTTTTAAATTTCTTCTTTGACCAGTGGTTTGTGCAAGGAGGTGTTAATTTTCACATAATTTTGAAATTTCCAGTTTTCTCCTGTGATTGATTTCTGAGTTTCATACCATTGTGGTCAGAAAAAATATTTGGTATAATTTCAATCTTAAAATTTGCTGAGACTTGTTTTCTGTCCTAACTAACACATGATCTATCCTGGAGAATGTTCCATGTGTGCTTGAGAAGAATGTGTTTTATTCTTCTGCTGTTGGATGTGTGTTCTGTAGATGTCTGTTAAGTTTGTTTGGTCTAAAGTGTTATGTAAGTCCAATACTCCCTTACTGATTTTCTGGTCTGGGTGACCTATCTGTTCTTGAAAGTGAGGCCTTGAAGTCCCTACTTTTATTGTATTGTTGTCTATTACTCCCTTCAGATGTCAGTTATATGTTTAGGTGCTCCTATGTTGGATACATACACATTTTTAATTGTTACATCCTTTTGATAAGTAGACCTTTTTATTATTATATAATGAGCCTCTTTGTCTTTTATTACAGTTTTTAAAAATTTGTTTTTATTTATTTGACAGAGAGAGATCACAAGTAGACAGAGAGGCAGGCAGAGGGAGAGAGGGAGAAGCAGGCTTCCTGCTGTGCAGGAGTTGATAGTTTCAAGAACTATCTGTTCTTGAAAGTGAGGCCTTAAAGTCCCTACTTTTGTTGTATTGTCTATTACTCCCTTCAGATGTCAGTTTAGGTGCTCCTTGTTGGATACATATACATTTATAATTGTTATATCCTTTTGATAAATAGATCTTTTTATTATTTTATAATGAGCCTCTTTGTCTTTTATTACAGTTTTAAAAAAATGTTTTATTTATTTAACAGAGAGTTCGCAAGTAGGCAGAGAGGCAGGCAGAGAGGGAGAAGCAGGCTCCCTGCTGAGCAGAGAGCCTGATGGGGGGCTTGATCCCAGGACTCTGAGATCATGACCCGAGCCGGAGGCAGAGGCTTAATCCACTGAACCACCTAGGCGGCCCTTATTACAGTTTTTTACCTAGAAGTCTGTTTTATGTGCTATAAGTCTATTTGGGTTTTCATGTGCTTGCCATATCTCTTTCTATCCCTTCACTTTGAGCCTCTCTGTGTCCTTGAGGCTGAAGTTGGTTATCTGGCAGCCTATAGTTGGGACTTCTCTTTTTCTTTTCCAGCCATTCAACCAGTCTGTGCCTTTTGATTGGAGACTGTAATCTATTTACATATGAGTGTGTTTAATCATGGCTGCACAGCTTTCCTCTGCTTGTGTGCATGGCAGCGGAGGCTGGGAATGAGGGTCTGGCCAGGGGGAGGCCCGTGGATGACTGGAGGGCATAGTGCTATCCATGCCTGTGGGGGAAGGGGGGCAGTTGCAGGGGTGTAGTCAATAGTGCTCCACATGCCCATAAAGGAGAGGGGGTCAGTGGCAGGGGTGTCGGCTGTTGTTTTGCACTTGCACAGCAGCAGAGGGCTGGGTGGCTTCCTGTGCCATTCCCAGGCTCCACTGAGGGGGTGAGGAGGAACTCAGGTGTCTGGCATCAGCAAAAATGAATAGGTTTGGGGTGAAAACCGGTGAAATCTGCAGGTGGTTTGCAGTGGCTATGCTGGCCATTGGTCTCTTCAATGGCGAAAGCTCCACAGCCTTCTGTCCAGCAATTCACAGGGTGGCTGTGTGGCTGATGTAGGTAGCCCCTACATTTTTCCCTTGTTCCTCGCCTTCTCTGTAGGTGTCTGTCTGTTACTGGTCTCTAGGTGGGGTTAAACTGAAGCAGAGACATCGTGTGGTACACCAGAAGGCTGCGAAGCTAGTTGCTTATCCTATTCTTTTTTTCTCAGGGAAGGGAGAAAGTTCAATTTGGAAAGTTCCCCCTTGGCACTGAGTAATGCTGGTTTGGGGAATGGGATGATGCAGGCAAATTGAAGCTATTCCTCTTTTCCTTTTCGTGTGATTATTCTCAATTTTTTTGTCCCACTGTGTTGCTGAAGTTTCTTAAGTGGACTCCAGAGCTCTTCCAGAGCTGTTTTGTTTGCAGATAGCTGCCTCGTTGTTGATCTTTGCCGGGGACAGAGGCTGGGGTCTCCTACTCTGACATCTTGGTGATGTCACTCCTCCTTCAGATCTCTCTTATCTCCGCCGGAGAAACTCTTGTTGTCACTGGCTTACATCCTTCTGACAAGAAACACTTCAAATAAAAGAGACCCATGGAAAAAATCCAAATCAAAACATTGACTAGGGAGAACTCACCCCAGATTCTAGTGTTGCTGCCGCAGCTCACTGATCTTTGAGGTAGGGTGATCAGTTTTGGATACCAAGGAAGGAAAACTCAAGCAGATCTGACAAGCTAAGGTCCTGTGACTCAGCGATGGCTGGACTGGGAGTTTGACATTTGAAAGCCCAAACCAGAGCTCTGAACCTTACCTTTCACACACCACTTCTCCTTCTAAGCCTCAGTTTTTTGACATAAGAAAGGGCCACGTATTTGTTCTTCCTCAGATGGTTAGTAAACTCAAAATGAAAATGTGACTGTGACAGCAATGTTTTGAGGGCTATTAGGTACTGAACAAATAAGAGTCCCATCAATATGACTCTACTGAGA
Source organism: Mustela nivalis (assembly GCF_964662115.1). Lineage (NCBI taxonomy): Eukaryota > Metazoa > Chordata > Mammalia > Carnivora > Mustelidae > Mustela > Mustela nivalis. Next base: position 89,832,888 of record NC_139033.1, read on the forward strand.
ATCCTGAAGTTCATGTATTTTGTTTGTTTGTCCAGCTTCTCCCCTCTAAGACAAAAGTACCCCTGGGCGACAAGCTTTAGTGGGGATATTTTCCTGTGAGGCCACAGCCAGTGATGGGCAGTGCGTGGTTTTGAAGTGAGGTTAACCTGGGTCAGCCCGTTTCAGTGCTATGTACCTTTTGCATCGCTTCATCCTTCTGGCTCTCAGGTTCCATCCTGAGGTGTTGTGAGGAGGAGACGCCCACCTCTTCTAAGAAGCTTCCACAGGTCCACTTCCACACGCTTGCAGTGCTCTGTGCCCGACAGGCGGGGACCCGCTAACTGTCCTGCTGGGCGGCATCCTGGCCTGTCTCTCCCTTCTGGCTGCAAGCCCTTGGGGGGACAGCAGGCTCCCCGTCTGACGCATTGGTATTCCCCGTGCTGAGCTCTCTGCTTGTTAATCTTTGATGCTGCGTGAATTGATGAGTAGTGCTTAGCACATAGCAAGCACTCACTGCATGGTACTGCTGTTGTTATGCTACAAGAGATTTGTCTCTTTTAAAATAAGCTTACAGATGTCTCCACTCATCTCAATTAGCTGGATGTTAAAATGCAGACTTGGGTAAGGAATGACCATAGCACAGCAATTTTGGCTTCCCAGAAGCCTTTTACCAAAGAAAGACAACAGCTGCCAATTGTTTTGTAATGATGAACCCAGATTTTTAAAAACTCTGACCAGTGAACTCAGATCATGGCCTTGAAAGAACTTGAAGGCATACCTGGTAGGTTTCTAAACCATCTTCCACTAGGAAGCCTGAGAAAGCCCCAGCTTCCTGGGATTCTCAGAGGGCGGAGAGACTGTGGCAGCCAGGAGTTTTGGTGTCAGATGGGACCGACCTGGGTTGGAATCCTTGTTCTGCCATTTATGAACGTGTGGCTTTGGGAAAGTTAGAGAAGTTCTTCAGATTTCAATTCCCTCATCTGCAAAATGAAATTAAGAATAGAATCTCCTGGATGGGGGTCCAGATGCAGCGCCTGCGAGGATGCAATGAGACTGTGAAGGTGAAGTGCTTTGCACCATGCCTGGCACACAGTACAGGCTCAGGAAATCCTGGCTGTCGTCGCGCTGAGACCTCCCCCTGCCTTGGGGCACTGCTGGCACCACTAGGCCCTTTCCTTCTCTCCTCTGTACCTGTACTCCCACTCTCTCTTCCTCCTGAGTGATGTCAAGGCTCTGGGGAAATTTAAAGTAGTTCTTCTTCATGGAAGATTTGAAGATTCCTGACCTAGACAGATGATTGGAGCTAGTTCCTTTTGCGCTGTGGGATTTGCTAGAAGAAATCCTCCTGTGCTGGTGAAAAAATAACTTTCTTCCCTTATATGGTTTTAACTTGTACTGAGCTCCTTTTCCTGTCTTAACATTTCAGACCTTCTCTGTGATCTTGAAAAGCATTTCGTTTTCTTCTAAATATGTTCGGAATAATTGCAGAAGCAGTGGTGAGCTTGGAGAGTGTACGCCCAACTCTTGGTCCACCTCCGTGTTAGGGCCTTTGGCCTCTTCAGCTTCCTTGTTCTCCCTCGTTATGCTGCACGTTGAAGAAGGGAGTCAAACTACATGTTGTCAGATGATAGCAGTCCTGTTTAAGAAACATGTTGACCCGTGCTTGTTCTCACGCTCATTCTTTTGGGAACACACACACAATACTCACACAAACACTAATGCTCTCCAAAACAAAGTTATAGTTAAAAAAAAAAAATTCGTGGAGTCAGATTAACAATGTTTGCTAGGTATGATCTCTCTGGATTTATTTCTGAAGTATTCAAAAGTTGTGTTCTCTTTGACCTTTTTGGACTCTAAACACACAGAGGATGGTTTTTATTTTTTTTATTCATGTGTCCATTTAGCTATTTAGCCATATATCGACTTATTCATCCATCTCTGGGCCCACCAAGTAATTCTGAACACCTATCACACTTGAGGCTTCATTTATGTGAAATAAAACTCAGTGGGTTGGGTGTGAAGGGATTTAGCTCCAGCTCTGCCATTCACTCAGTTTCCACAGTAAGGAGAAATGACTTGCTCCAGATTACATGGTGACACTGAGCTTTTCTTCCTCTGATATTTTATAATACACCCCACCGGAAGATTTAACCACTGCTCAGGTGCCGTGGTTGAAGGACATTTCACACTCTTTGAGATTCACGAAAAATGTACAGATGGCTCTGTTGTACACTGAGGCACTCTAATTTATGTCAACATTCACACTTTCCTCAAAAAACGCACTTTATTCTGGGGAATCTCATGGTAGTGGTGTTTATGAATGACAGCATGCCCATCTTATCATTTTTGGCTTCTCTGATGGTTTCCCAAATGTTACATTTTCATTTTGTCAAACCATTGACAATGGTGGACAAGGAATGTCAGCGAAGTCCAACCCTGATTTTTCTTCTTTGCCTTTCCTTTGTTCTGTTTTTATGGCTCCAGTAACAGGAATTTTATTATAGCAGTTTGTGTCCTCAGCTCTTTTGCTGAGGCTCTGCATAATTTATGATCTAGATTCCAAAATGTTAGTGAATTGCTGCACCAGAAATAATGGAATGTGACAGCAATGGATTCCACATTCTTGGCCCAAATATTTGTGTCTGTGGTTTACAAGTCATTTCGGAGCATGATTGCTACATTGCTCAAGCTGTTACTGAGAATGCATTCTGACAAAGGAAGAGAATTTGGGTAATTATAAAAACACAAAATGGGTCTGTGCAACAGCATTCTGTTCATGGGTATCGGGAAGAAGAGCATATCCCCTGCCCCCAACCTTCCCCTCCACAGACATGCTTCACCCCTCTCTGGTGGGCCACATTGCCCAATCCTGGGTATGTGATTCAGATCTCAGAGTATCAGTCATGTTAAAGGTATACGTGGTCAGGGAATCAACTAATTGGCCACTTACCCTGTCTGAATAAAGTAGGTGTGTGCCCTGATGAGGTACCCTTGGAGCCATCACTTTCTTCTTAAAATTTTGTCTTCCTGGGGTGAATGCCTGATAGGCTAGTCAAAGATAGATCTCACATAAGCCCAGATGACCCCAAAGCTCCCTAATCTGTTTAATTCCTTTTTGTTGAAATGAATTTTTATTAGGTATATCTTCCAACTCTTTCAGAAAGATCTGGAAACAGAGCCTACTTTAAATGCAAAGTCATTTAAATGGACCCAAAACTGCAGTCACTTCAGAAGTACTGAAGAGACTGTTTTCATGTAAGAAACGCATCCCTTGCTCTCATGTTGATGTGGCTTTTGTTGGTGAGTCAGAAGAGGTTTAGTGGTTATGGAACCAACTCTGTGAAAAATCTGGGAGGTTTGTATGGTATTAAATTGTCCTTCATATGGCAAAAATGAGATAAAAGTCATCTGGCCAAATTCTTAGACTCTTCATGAAAAGAGTCTGTATATTATTTTTACCGAGTGGATAGAAAGGACATATACGCTGTGTGGACCAGTGCGTGTTGCTACAGTTGTAAGGGTGTCCTCTGATTTGTAGGACTGAGAGCTGCCCCTGACAAAGAGCTACTCTCATCTCTTAGTAAAAATACCAATGTATTGTCTCCACACTCAGTGTGAACCTTTACTTTCATTATACCAGCCAGAATATAGATAGAACTATGAAGTAGGATGTATATATGAATGTACATAACCTCTTTCTTACCTCCAGTGAGATGTGACAGAGTGAGACTTAGCCTCCAGGGAGATGTGACCAAAAAATGCAGGCCTTGGGATTTTTTATTTATTTGTTTAGTTTATTTATTTGTCTTTAGTGAGCACCCTGTCTCGAGCACTACTATAAGCATTGTGGATAAAGCCGTGAATAAAACAGAATTCCCTGCTTAGCTTACACTCTAGCACAGGAGACACAGTTTTTTAAATAAATACATAAATGCTATGAAGGAAAATCTGGGAGAGGGGAGAAAAAAGAACAGCAGGAGGATAGAGAGGAAGGAGGGAGTCAGTATGCCGGCTGGGGTATTTTAAGGAGTGAGGTCAAGGAAGGCCTCTGTGAGGAGGTGACAGTTGAGCTGAGAGCTAAAGGAAGCCCAGAGTGCGCTAGAGAGCCAGCCAAACTTGGGTTCGATTTCCATCGTTGTGCTTGCTGTTGGACCTCTCTGCTTACATGGGTGTATTTGGTGTTTATCGATAGTTTCCTTCTTCGTCTTGAGTCCTCCTCCTCTTTTTCTTTTTGCATTTAGAAATTAAATACAGTTTTATATTCTGACTGTGCTGGTTAACCCAGAGTTTATAATATTTACAGGAACCGTATTTTCCAAGTAAAAATTCAAGACTCAGAAATCTGATCTGAAAAAAAAAAAACACACTTATTTCTGTTTTATGGATTTATATGCATAAATATCCAAGGGAGTTATTAAAAAATAATTATATTTAGTTCTATATGTAATTAATCTTTTCCTTTATTGAGAGGAAAATTGTATGAACTTGGCCATTTCTTGAAAGTTCTACCCTATGGATGGAAACCTTGGTTACCTTAAATGCCCACAGTCCCATGAAACTCTTTTGCAGAGCGTAGAAGTCAATTTTAAGAGATAGAGATCTTAACTTCGTGGAACTTTACGTGAGACAGTGGGTGGCATGAATATTGACCTAAGTGGGAAGTGACAGAAAAGTTCCACACTTAGAATTTCCAATGTGGTGTGTTTGGGAGACTGTGATCTGAGTGGGATTGATGTGGACAGCATTGCTGTCAGCTCACAGTAACATTAAAAGCGTCTTTAGAGAAAGAGTCTGCTGGGACCTTATTAGTTCTAGAGCCACTAGCTGCTCTGGGGAGAGATTCAGAAGCCCATCAGCCACGAGGCTGTGTCTGTTTTACGTCAAGTTTCCTCTTGGGGAGCAGTATCTGTGCAGTGCTTTATGCATCACTTCATTTTGTCCCCATCAACAATCCTGTAGAAAGTCAGCGCGGACCCACTTGACCAGTTGGACAGGGAATTTATGTGCCTGAGATCGCCCAAGAAGCCAGGACTGTACCCAGATCCAAACCCATGAGCAAGTTTCCCCTGGGCCGCCAAGGTGGGCTGCGGGCTACCTTCCTTAGCGTGGTTGCTGCTGATCCGTGGCAGATCCTTCTACAGAAATCACCTGGGTGGGTGCCGTGATCCTGGTCATTAGGATGAGGTAAGGCAGGAAAGGAGAAAAAGGAGGTTTGGTTTGGGCCGTGAAGCCAGAGAACCATGTGGGGAGAGATGGTACCTAGAAGGGAAGAGAGACCTTCCTTGAACACTAGGATCACACATTTTAGAGCTGGAGAGGGACTGTGGTGGTTGTATAATCCAATCGCTTTAATGTTTAGAAAAGCGAAATGGCACAAAACTAAATGACAGCTCAGAGAAGTTGAGGGATTTAAATCACAGAGCTGGTTCGTGGCCAAGCAGTATGAAAGCCTGGTGTTTCTAATGCCCCAGCAAATGCGTTTTGTTTTATTTTCCTTCTTTGTATCAGGCTTACTGTCCTTAATCTCCCTCCTGCAGACGAAAGCCTTTGAATTTTTGACAGTTTCTTATTTCTAAAAGCAGTCCTGATTAAAACATCTTTAATTGAAATAAGAACAGTGATTAAGGCCAACCTGTCCTTGTGTCTGCGCGTTTATCCTCCTCACTGTCCTCTCTGGGACTTGTGACTGGACCGCAGAAGCGGAGCTCAGCGGGTGCTGGAGGGAGGTGCTCATTTCATATAATCGTGTTTTATTTTCTGTTGTTTCACATATCACAGTGTGATGTTCTTTCATGTCTCTTCTCCCTTTAGGCTGTGCACTCCTTGAAGGCCTGGCCCCAGGCTTAATGAGTTTGTACTGTACCCCCTAGCACAACACAAGACCCTCAGAAAGCTTTCATTAAAGGCGTCTGTCTGGGTAGCATGTTGATGACACTGCATCTCTCTCAGTGCCCTCAACGCCACCCCATGGTCTTTCCCACCCCCTTCCACCCCAGCCCCAACTCAGGATGAAAGTAGTTCTAGAATCCTAGTCGTTAGCAGGAGAATTTGGAGCCTCATGATTCATGCTCATGTTTGTCTTTTTAAGTGTCTGTATTTTGAGAGCGAGTGGTCATTGTTATTCTTTGTTCATTTGGACTGTCCTCTATTTTTGTTTGTATCTTTGAGTTCAGTTCAACGATATTGATTTCCTTTTAATGGAAAAAAAACCACCCTCAGATCTTTCCTGTGTATTGAAGTTTTGTCTTGGTGTTCAGGAGAGGCAACGCCACCTAGTGATTAGGAGCTCAGGCTGGGGAGTCAGAGGGGCACAGGGTCTCTCCTGTCCTCCCCGTGGGGTTATCTCTGGGCCAGTCGTTTGGCCTGGATAAGCCTCAGGTTTTTCCCATGCTATTAAAGCCACAGCTGCCTTGACCACATCATTACTATTCTAAACAGCAGTGTGTTCTTGGATTGTTTTCTTCTTCGATCATCCATGCAGATGGAGAGATGGGCTTCTGCCAGGATGGGTATCTTGATGGTGATCCTGGGTAGGAGGAAAGATACAGAATCTCACACTTTCAAGCCTCTTATTTTATTAGTTATTAAAGCTTCCCTTATGCAAATACTTGTAAACATTTGCTCAGTGTTTTTTTTTTTTTTAAATTTGTGGTAGAAAGAGATTTATTGGACCATTTGAAGATTTTTGGATCCCATTTCCCAAGAGTCTAGCAGTTCATCCCTTTACCCATTATTAAACATTTATAAAAGCGGAGTTCTGACAGCTTTTTACAATATCTTGAGATTATAATGATTTCTGTGTCAGACATTTGTTTGCTTCAGAGTCTGCCTGGTTGATACTCTAGTTCATTCCACAGACTGAGTGAGAGAAGGTTTAGGAGTATGGTGATTTTAAAATACAAGTTCCCTGACATTCCTTCCCTCAAAAAGGCGAGTCTAATTCTCCTTCCCTTGAGTGTGGGCCATTAAGGATGCCCTTCTAACCAATAGAATATGACAGAAGGGAGGCTATATGACCTCTGAGGCCAAGTCATAAAAAAGATACAGCTTCTGTTTGGCTCTCTCCCACTTGGGTCACTCACAATGGGGGGGAGTCAGTGCCACGTTGCAGGAATGCTCAAACTTCCTCTTCCTCTCCTTGTGGACGAAAGAGGTGGTATTCCCCCTTCAAACCAAGAGGGGCCGCCAGAAGAACTACTCATCACCTCTGAGGTACTTGTAGGAATGGGAGGCATATTCTTCAAACAGATGTCTGATTATGTAGTGAATTTGCTGTTCGGCCTTATGTGTCTTCCTGAGGTGGGGAGGAGAAGGGTGGAGATTGGCCAGTAGCAGAGAACTGGCACTCTCCTATTTGGCAAGTCACACACACACACACACACACACACAGACACACACACAGATTTCCTGTGGACCAAAGCTTCTTTTGGTTGAGCGAACCCTAGCAGCATGAGACTGTGGGGTATAACTCTATGCGTGGGACCTGAAAGAGGGTTCCCACATCCGGAATTGTGCAATGGGTAGGTCTCTCCCCAGAGGCTCCCAAAATCTTACATAAGACTCCCACAAATGGGGTCAGCATTTGAATGCCTGAACAAAAGGCAGCGATAGCCAAGAAAATACTGGCTAAAAGTAAGGGTTACCTGGCCCTTTCTGTGCCCTCCTAGCCCAACACACTGGAGTGAGGGAAGAGAGAAGCAGCTCTGTTTGAGCTGTTTCCCAGGAGAACCTGGACAGACCTTTGTCTGTGTTGCTTATGCCTGAAGTGACAAGCATGTTCCCAGCTTCCCTGACGAGGCTAGGTGACTGCTTCTAGCTACTAAAATATGCGGCTGTGGAAAATGCCCGTGTAGTTTCTCAGTGTCTGTTTTCCTGCCACAGCCACTGAGGTGGGGATGGGTGGGTGTGCAGAACAGAGCCTCCTGCTGACTCACCTTGGAAATCCAGAGTGAACAAGAACAGTCACATGGCGAACTAATGCGACTGGTGTGTTCTCTGTGACAGCGTAACCTCGCTTGCCCAGATTACTACAAGCAGGGGCACGGAAACAGAATGCCCTCCTGTTAGATGTTTCCCCGGACATCTGGAGCTCAATTGAGAAGTCAGGATTTGAATCCGAGGTCTGTGCAGCCCGCGCCTGGCCTTCGGGAGCAGCGCTGCCCTAGGCAGGGGTGGGAGCCGGTAGGTGACTTATATCTTCCCTGCCCCAGAGAAGATAAGGAAAGAAAGCAAGAGTAAGCGTTTCAAAACCTTGATAGCGGCTGGCCATTGCCATGATGTTTGATTGCATTTTACAACAGTAGTAATAGGCAACAGACTGTAAAAGGCAAAAAGTCCCCGAGCTGGCCCTTCGCAGAATAGTTTGAGAAGCACAGCCTTATAATATATTCTGATCAGTCTCAGATATAGTTAAAAGAGTAATCAATTTTGGAATGATTTCTTCATTGTATTTACTCCACATATCTATTCTGTTCTTAAAGCTTTTTGATCTCTCTTTTGAAATGACTGATAACACTTAGTGTAGTAATGGCAGCAGCTGTGCGGTGCAAATGCTTGTATTTCCTCCCCTTCCCTTTCAAAGCTGGCCTCATCTCTTCAGTCCTCTTCCTCTAAGCTTGTCTCTCTCCTAAAATCCCATTTACTTTGCCACCACCCTACATCTGGCTTTTTCCCCCTCCTCTATCACCAACCCCCTCCACCTTTCTAATAAACTTCTTTTGCTAAAGTATCCAGGGCTCTTCTAAACTTCTCCCGAAGCTTCCTTTCCTTGAACTCCTCACCCTGTCTGCCCCTCCTGACACCTTTCCTGGGACTCCTTTGCTTGGCTTCTGGAGTTCCTCTTAGTCCTGGGGTTTGACTTTTCAACATGAACTCTGCTTAGCAGAAACTGGGAATACATCATCAGGAGAGTAAATTTTTAAAATTTAGCTCATTAATGGATTTAATAAGCCACTGTACATATTTGGTAAAGAATCCTTTTATAATGTGAATAAGCATTTTTTTCAACTGTAAAAGGTAAGCTTTTCTACTTATAGCTATTTTTTCTTTTTAAGGGAAGTCATACTGGAAATCAAATACACATACTGAGTAGCATGAACTGATTCACTCTTAACTTCCCTTCATCCCAAGGCATTATGAAATGGGTCTTCATTTTAAGACATTTCAATTTCATTTGATTTGCGTTAGTCATCACTTACTGAGCTCCCCCTTGGTTGAGCACTGGGCACATTAATTCTTTATTCGGGAGGTGAAATGACTTGCTCAGGAAGTCCAACTTCCATTTCTAGGAAAATGAAATAGACATAATTTTCCTATTTCTTCCACTAGGGACGACTATTTTATGTAAAACAAACATTCTATGTAAAACAAACATAGCTTTCTCTCTCAGAAAGGTAGAGGGAAGAAGGCAGATGAGCTAGGGACCTCGGAATGCAAGAAACAACATGATAGTGAGTTCCCTGGTCTCCTTTTTGCTTCGTATATCCTTGAATGGACAGTGCAGAAACCAGCAACCTGGAAACACCAATGGGTGCAGATGACCTCTCACCAAACAAACAAAAAAACCAACCATGAGAAAAGCTTACTCTTCAGCCAAAACCTCCATCTACCAAGACAGAAAACTTTTAGACAATCTGCTGTACTCCAGCCAAATACCACAGGAAGAATTGTGGCCACACCCACATCTACAAAGGCTAAGTGGAGATCCTGAAATTTTTATCCTTGCCAGACTATAACAGGGCACCCTGACTCACCTGCTGAGGTAGTGCCAGAGAAGACAAGTGAGAAGCCAGAAGTTTTCTCCCTACCAGCTGAAACTTTCATTTCCCGCCCCCATCTCTGTAAGAGCAGAAGCCATGTAAGGACCCTAGATGGCCACTCTTACCTAGTGGCAGCCATGTATTCTCCCCTCCCCTTCCTGGGGTGGTGTCAGAGAGACATAGTAGAGAGTCAAACCTTTCATCACTAATCAGTGGTAATGAGGCCACTACTCCCTTGCATCCCCAAGTCATTGGGTAACACATGTTGAGTCTGTACTTACACCCCCACCCAGCAGTAACAAGGTACCCCTCCTATCTCTTCTCTGAAGGCTTACTGGAGAATCAAGACGTCTACCACCTCTCAGCTAGAGAATAGAAACAAGGCCATCCCACTCTCATGGTATCAGTAGAGGCCACCCTACCCTTCCCAGCCAGAGTAATATCAGTAAACTTCCACGCCCACCCAGCAAAAAAGAAATGCTTCTTTCATCCTCTCAAATAAAACTAAAAATCCTGGATATGTAAAACAAACAACACTCAGAAATGTAGAGAGAAGAGGGTAGACCAGCTAGGGACCTCAGGGCCCAGAGAACAACAAGGGAATGAACTCTATATTAATGAGTTCCCTCAACAGAAGCTAAGTGGAGAGACCTGCCCCCATCCAGCAGTGACAAGGTGGTACTCCCCTCTTTCCTATCAAGACACAAGGTTGAGATAAGATGCAGAATCTTAACAATATCCAAAAAGATGGAGTTTCAATTGAAACTCACTCATCATACCAAGAACCAGGAAGATGTCAAACTTAATGAGGAAAGACAACTAGTAGATGCTAATGCCAAGACAAAACAGATGTTGGAATTATTTGACAAAGATTTTAAAGCAAACATCACAAAAATGCTTTAATGAGCAATTGTGAACATACTTGAAACAAATGGAAAAAATGAAGAGCTTCAGCAAATAAATAGAAGGTATAAAGAAGAACCAAATGGAAATTTTAGAACTAAAAAAATACAGTAACTGAAATAAAAGCTCAACAGATGGGCTCTACAGCAGAATGGAGAGGACAAAGGAAAAAAATCAATAAACTTGAACATAGAACAATGGAAATTATCCGGTCTGTGCAATAGAGAAAATAGAGTGGGAAAAAAAAGAGAGAAAAGAAATAGACTGAGAAAAAAAATTAAAAGCGCCTCAGGGACTCTCACATGGGACTATAAGGAAAGATCTGACATTTGTGTTATTTGAGTCCCAGAGAGCTAAAAAAGAACATGGAGAAATAGTGGCTGAAAATTCCCCCAAATCAGTAGGAAATGTGATTTTGCAGATTCAAGAAGCTGAACAAACTTCAACAGGACAAATCGTAAAAAATTTACACCAAGGCACATCTTTGTCAAACTTCAGAAAACTAAATACAAAGGAAAAAACCCTGAATGCTACCAGAGGCAAACAACACATTACCTATAGGAGAAAAACAATTCAAACGACAATGACATTATTGGAAACCATGGAGGCCAGAGGAAGTGGCATAACATTTTTCAAATCCTGAGAGAAGAATTATTTCAACCCAGAATTCTGTAGCCAGTGAAAATGGAAATTAATACATTCTTAGTTGAAGGAAAACTAAGAGAATTTTCCCCAGCAGACTTACTCTAAAAGAATGGCCAAAGGAAGTGCTCTTAACAGAAAGAAAATGCTGAAGGAAGGAATTCTGTAATATTAGGAAGGAGGAACATGATAAAAGCAATACAGGTAAATACAAAGGACTCTCCAAACAGCAAGAATACGTATGGAAGAACTCAACACCACTATCAACCAACAGGATCTGACATTTATAGAACACTACATGCGGCAACAGCAGAATACATTCTTTTTTTTTTTTTTTTTAAAGATTTTATTTATTTATTTGTCAGAGAGAGAGCGAGCGAGAGCGAGCATATGCAGACAGAGTGAAAGGCAGAATCAGAGGGAGAAGCAGGCTCCCTGCGGAGCAAGGAGCCCGATGTGGGACTCGATCCCAGGACGCTGGGACCATGACCTGAGCCAAAGGCAGCTGCTTAACCAACTGAGCCACCCAGGTGTCCCAGCAGAATACATTCTTTTCAGGCACCCACAGAACATATAACAAGGTAGACCATATCCTGAGCCATAAAACAAACTTCAACGAATGTAAAATAATTGAAATCCAAGTATGTTCTCTGACCATAACAGAGTTACACTAGAAATCAATAAAAGAAAGGTAGGTTGAAAATCTCCAAACACTTGGAAACTAAACACACTATTAAATAACAAATGGGTTAAAGAGAAAGTCTTTAGGAAAATGAAAAAAAAAATGCATGAACTGAATGAAAATGAAAATATGTCAGAATTTGTGGGAATCAACTAAAGAAGTGGTGAGAGGGAAATTTATAGCACTAAATGCTTGCATTAGACAAGAGGAAAGATCACAGATCAATAACCTAAGCTTCCACCTGAAGAAAGTGGAAAAAGAAAAGCAAAATAAACCCCAAGCAAGACAAAGGAAGGAAATATAAAGGGAAGAGCAGAAATCAATGAAATTGAAAACAGAAAAACAATGGAGAAAAATCAGTAAAACTAAGAGTTGGTTCTTTGAAAAGATCTATAAAATTGGCAAACATAAAAAAAATTGGCAAACGTGGCAACACTAACAAAGATAAATAGAAGGCACAAATTACTAATATTGGGAATAAAACAGGGAATATCATGATAGACCCTGCAAAACTCAAAAGGATAAAGAAATATAGTGACTACCTCTCCACCCATAAATTTGACATCTTACATAAAATGGACTAATTCCTTGAAAAGTACAAGCTGTGATAGCTTACCCCATGTGTACTAGATAATTTGAATAGTCTTTTAACTGCTAAGCAAATTGAGTTCTTCATTAAAAGCTTCTCTAAGGGGGCACCTGGGTGGCTCAGTGGGTTAAAGCCTCTGCCTTCGGCTCAGGTCGTGGTCTCAGGGTCCTGGGATTGAGCCCCGCATCAGGCTCAATGCTCAGTGGGGAGCCTCTCTCTGCCTGCCTCTCTGTCTACTTGTGATTTTTCTCTGTTAAATGAATAGGTGGATTCTTTAAAAAAAAAAAAAAGCTTCTCCAAGAAGAAATCTCTAAGCTTAGATGGTTTCACTGGAGAACTCTACCAATCATTCAAAGAAGAATGAACAGCAATGTTGCAGTCTCTGGCAGAAAATGGAAAGGAGGAAACACTTCCCAGCTCATTCTAGAAAGCCAGTATTACCCTGATGCCAAAAACATTTTATTTTTATTTTATTTTAATTTTTTAAGGATTTTATTTATTTACTTGACAGAGACACAGTGAGAGAGGGGAAGGTGAGAGGGAGAATCGGGCTTCCCACCAAGCAGGGAGCCCAATGCAGGGCTCAATCCTAGGACCCTGGGACCATGACCTGAGCCAAAGGTAAGTGCCTAATGACTGAGCCACCCATGAGCCCCTGGCAAAAACATTTTAAAAGTTATATGCACATATATACATGTATATACAATGAACATAGATCCAAAATTCTTTTTTTTTTTTTTTAAAGATTTTATTTATTTATTTGACAGAGAGAGATCACAAGCAGGCAGAGAGGCAGGCAGAGAGAGAGGAGGAAGCAGGCTCCCTGCTGAGCAGAGAGCCCGATGCGGGGCTCGATCCCAGGACCCTGGGATCATGACCTGAGCCGAAGGCAGCAGCTTAACCCACTGAGCCACCCAGGCGCCCCTAGATCCAAAATTCTTAACAAAATATCAGCCAGTAGAATTCAGCAACCCACCTGGGACACCTGGGTGGCACAGTTGGTATAAGCATTTGACTTGATTTGGCTCAGGTAGTGATCTCAGAGTCCTAGGATCAAGCCCATGTTGGACTCCACTCAGCAAGGAGTCTAGTTGGGATTCTCTCTCCCTCTCCCTGTGCCCCTCCTGCTTGTGCTCTTGCTCTCTCAGATTTAAAAAAAAAATAAAAAAGAACTCAGCAACATTTAAAAAGAATTATATATCATGGCCAGAGGGGTTCATACCAGGAATGCAAGACCTGTTCAATATTTGAAAGTAAGTCAGCATAAACCACCATATTATATTAACAGGCTCAAGAAGAAAAATCACATGATCATATTAACTGATGCAGATTGGAAAAATAAAAACAAAATATCAGATAATTCCAAATACAGTGAAGAGGTAGAGCAATTGGAACTCTCATACATGGCTGGTGGGAAGGCAGACATGATATAGCTACTGTGAAGAAGGTTGGTTCGCCATATGACCCAGCAATTCCAATCCTAGGTATTTATTCTAGAAAAATAAAATCTCCATACTATCTTTACAACTTTCTGTGAAAGTATAATTACTTCAAAGTAAAAGATTAAAAAAAAAGAAAAATCACTGAGCCAGCTAATTTTGGGACTGGAATTGAGAAGAGCATTCTTTTTGGTCTTATCAAAAGTTTGGGGGATGCCTGGGTGGCTCAGTCAGTTAAGTGGCTGCCTTCAGCTCAGGTCATTATCCTCGTGTCCTGGGATCGAGACCCACATGGGGCTCCTTTCTCGACAGGGAGCCTCCTTCTGCCTCTGCCTGCCTGTGTGAGCTCTCCCTCTTTCACAAATAAATAAAATACTTTTTAAAAAAATATGGTTACCATTCTGAGCCCTCAAAAAAACAACTGATTTAGCTCATGTAGTCTCCGATTGCCAAATCTTGATGCCCAAACTGGTGAACTCTTCTAAGTCTTCAACCTGCTTGACTTCTGGAAGCACTTGGAGGCATTTTGCAAAAGCCACTGGCATATCCTATAGTTTACTACGTTTGTATTTGCCAAAGAATTTGAAATGGCCTCTTCCCTTTGGTACAGTTAGTTTGTGACCTGAACCAAGCTGTTAGTAGGGTGCTTCCAACCACTATTGATGACACGTGAGAAAAATCAGAATCTTAGTGTGTATTCTAGTATGAAAAGGATCTTAGAACCATGGGATGTTAGAATCGAAAAGACTTTATAAAATGTTGTTTGGTCTAACTCCTTCCCTTTACTCATAAGAAAACTTACTTTGGGGGGATCCATTGACTAACCTGAGATCACACAACAGATTCATGGCTAAGCCAAGAGAAAAACACATTTCCCATGACCGTGGGTCGGTTTCTGTGTTGTAATGCAGGTCCTATTGAGGTGGCCAGGCTGGAAGTTGTGCTTATGACATCTGTGGAGACGATCGGATGAGTAGCTGTGAATACCTCTGTAGTCCATGCTTTTTTTTTTTTAAGACTTTATTTATTTATTTGACAGAGATCACAAGTAGGCAGAGAGGCAGGCAGAGAGAGAGAGGGGGAAGCAGGCTCACCACTGAGCAGAGAGCCCAATGAGGGGCTTGATCCCAGGACCCTGGGATCATGACCTGAGCCAAAGGCAGAGGCTTTAACCCACTGAGCCACCCAGATGCCCCCAAAAGGGTTGTCCTATTAAAATGTGTAGTTTTATGGGGCAACAAATGTGTAAGTGCTTCATGGATTCTACCCTACCCCTCTCAACAATATACATTCACACACTGGAATCCAAGGACTCAGTTTGGGCAGTTGATATTTTTGTATCTTCTCATTCTCTTCTTTTCTGTTGTTGTTGTTTTTAAATTGAATGTAGATGAATATTTTTCCTTTTCCCCCAGCGTGTGACCCTTGGAGACTGTGGTCACGGAGATGTCATAGCACTAATGGTCTGTCTGTAGCTTATTTTGCATAATGGCCACAATTTTATGAAATCAAAATTTCTCTGTCTTTTGAATAATGAGTGGTGTCTTCCCCCACTGCTGTTTTACAGATTAGTCCAGGGACAGAAGAAAATAATCAGAACAACCAATTGAGTATTCAGTGCCATATAATAAAAACTATAATAGCTACCGTTTATTGAGTGCTGAATCCATACCAGGTGCTGTGCCCTTAATGTGCCTCTCAATCTTTAGAACAGCCTTTTGTTGTAGGTGTTATGACCCTTTTATGGATATGAAAACTGAGGCTTAGGGAAGGTAAGCAGTTTACTCAAGGTCACAGAGTTGGTACATGGTAGTATATAGAAATCTCATAAAATTGATCAGGGAACTGGTTTTTAGCCAAAAAAATATTTACCTTAGAGAAACTTTGTTTTTTAAGCTTATAAACAGAACCAACCCTCTCAACATAATACCCAATTATCCGATACATCTTTTAAATAAAAAAGGCCTTCATGGATCTTTTTACTCTTGGTCCTTGCCTGAACACCCCCAGCGCCTAGCACTGAATCACATCCTTATACACAGGCACTACCTGTGTGTGTGTGCGTGCTCGCGTGCACACACACATGTGTGTTGGGCATCCTGGCTGTTGTAGCTGTTGTCCCAGAGCACTGAAATGCCTGTTCCTCTGTGGTGGCGAAGTTGTATTCCCCAAAAAAGCAGAACCCACAGGACTAGAGGAAACTCTGTAGAAGTGATCACCAATTGAAGTGAGTCACTCCATTTGTGTAGCAAAATGGAAATCCAGGTTTTCCAAAAGACAGAGTCGACTTTCAAGGGTGGTTTTCAAAATTATTTTACATAGACACCTTAATTAGTCAGCTGTTTTTCTGCATCGAAAATAGGACTTGGTTTCTTTCTTTTTTTTTTTTTAAGATTTTATTTATTTATTTGACAGAAAGAAAGAGAGAGAGATCACAAGTAGGCAGAGAGGCAGGCAGACAGAGGGGGAAGCAGACTCCCTGCTTAGCAGAGAGACTGATGTGGGGCTCAATCCCAAGACCCTGAGATCATGACCTGAGCCGAAGGCAGAGGCTTAACCCACTGAGCCACCCAGGCACCCCAATAGGACTTGGTTTCTTATGCCCAGTTTTTTCTTTAAACATTTTTTTAAGATTTTATTTATTCTGCAGGGGTGGGGGTGGGGGAGAAGCAGAAGGAGAGGGACAAGCAGACTATGTTGAGCATCAAGCCCTACATGGCTTGACCTCAGGACTCTGAGATCATGACCTGAGCTGAAACCAAGAGTCAGTCGCTTAACTGGCTGAGCCACCCGGGTGTCCCCTTATGCCCAGTTTGGGGACATAATTGTATGTAAAACTGGATACATATGTATAAAACAAAAATTCCACTATCATTGCGATAGGGAACACACAGATTATTTTAACATAAGATTATTACGCTAAAACAAAACTATTGATGTTAGGAAACACCACTGTCATTACAAAGACGAAACGGGTTAGGTTTCTGAAGCATCAGAGAAGCAATTTATTGTCACATTGCAAATGTGGTGGGAGAAGCCTAGCGCTCCTTGGAATTAGTAATGGATCTTCTGCTTTTCCTCAGGAGCAAACAAAGGGAGAAATATCTTTAATTCTTGGGAAAAAAGAAGGGCCAGTGTGTTTTCGGCGCTCTTACGACTCAGATGTGTGTTCCTGAAGTTGAATTCAATGCCGACTAATCGCAAAAAGGAAAAGACTGTAAGGAGAAAAACACTGAGCTTAAACCTTTTAGCTTATCATACAGGATCTCTGACTTACACTGGTTTCTTTATAGGTGTTAAACTTGTTACAAAGTCTTTCAAAGTAAAAATATTTGACGATTCAAGAGAGTAGGTATATGATGATATTTCCCAACGGTCTGTTAAGGAGATACTAGTAGTGCTTCACTGCCGTAAAGAGCTCCCCATTTACAGTCTTGGTACTCAAAGTGTGGCCCATGGATCAGTGGTATCTTATCTCCTGGGAGCTTATTAGAAATGCATACCCTCAGCCCCACCTCAGACCTGGGAAATCAGCTTCTGTATGTTAACAAGGTCCCCTGTGATTCTGATCCACATTAAGGCTTGAGAAGTCTTGGTCTGCAAAGTACTTTTATGTGCATCATCTGCCCTGCCAGCGTAGCATGAAGATAGGAGAAAGTGATATTGACCTTAGTGCATGCAGGAGTCATTTCCCCTGAGGTGAGGGAAATAATGAAGGTAGCAGTTGTCATTCCTTAAGCCCCCACTTATGCACCAGTCACTCTGCATAGGTGACCAGATTCATTTATCCTCACCACACCTCAGGAGGGAGGTATTATTAGCTGCATTTAACTGTTGAGGTAAACATAGCTCAAGAGGGGAAGTAACTCACCCAAGATCACACAGCCAAGAAATGCTAGAGCCTGGATAATTCCCTATTCTCAGAGGCCCTGCTTTTTGCAAGTATTCAAGAACATTCTGGAATGAGAAGGAATAACTACAGTGGACTTCCGTCTTGGCTGCATTTTAGAATCGCCTGTGGGGCGTTATAAAACACTGATGTCCACTCGCCTGTCTTAGTGTGTTTGAGCTGCTATAACAAAATATCAGAGATTGGGTAGCTTATAAACAGAAACTTACTGCTTACAGTTCCAAAGGGTAGAAGTCTGAGATGAGGGGAAGTCACCTGGTTGGCTCAGTCGGTAGGGCATGTGACTCTTGTCTTGATCTCAGGGTTGTGAGTTTGAGCCCCACATTGGCTGTAGAGATTACTTAAAAATAAAACCTTTAGAAAATAAAGAAAAGGAAAAGGGACACCTGGGTGGCTCAGTTGGTTAAGCGTCTGCCTTCAGCTCAGGTCATGATCCCAGGGTACTGGGATCGAGTTGCAAGCAAGTCGGGCTCACTGCTCAGCAGGGAGTCTGCTTCTCCCTTTTCCCTG
This sequence comes from Mustela nivalis, assembly GCF_964662115.1. Lineage (NCBI taxonomy): Eukaryota > Metazoa > Chordata > Mammalia > Carnivora > Mustelidae > Mustela > Mustela nivalis. Next base: position 89,851,300 of record NC_139033.1, read on the forward strand.
CTTGTATTCTCTTTCTTTCTCAAATAAATACATAAAATCTTTTTTTTTTTTTAAAGATTTATTTATTTATTTATTTGACAGAGAGAGATCACAAGTAGGCAGAGAGGCAGGCAGAGAGAGAGGGGAGGAAGCAAGCTCCCTGCTGAGCAGAGAGCCCGATGTGGGACTCGATCCCAGGACCCTGAGATCATGACCTGAGCTGAAGGCAGCAGCTTAACCCACTGAGCCACCCAGGCGCCCAATACATAAAATCTTAAAATAAAGAAGTCTGAGATGAAGGTGCCAGCATGGTTGGGTGTGGTTGGGTGACCTCTTTCCAGGTCATAGCAGAAGGGACTAAGGATCTTGCTGGAGACTGTTTTATAAGGCACGAATCCTATTCATGAGGGCTCCACCCGCATGACCTAATCATCTTCCAAAGGCCTCACCTTCTAATACTCTCACCTTTTGGGGGTCAGGGCTTCCACACATGAACATGGCAGGGATGTGGGCCCTCAGACCATGGCACTCACCCTCAAAGGTTCTGATTTAATTCATTTGGGGGCTGGGCCTGGCAATGGAATTTTTAAAAGCTCCCCATATAATTCGAATATGTTTCCCAAGGTTGAGACCCACTGGTTTGCAGACAGATTGGATGGCTCTGTGTTTGCCCTGTTGACAGGACCTCCATCAGGGGACCACTCACCTGCCTCAGTTCACTTGTTGAGCAGGTAGACTGTGAGGCTGCTGGCCACTGAGCATGCCGGGGCAATGAGATAAATAAATACCTAAAGCATTTCATGCATTGTTAAACACAACAATCGCACTGCATTCAGGGAGAGAGAAATTGGCCACTGAGATAGGGCTAAATGTCTAAAGGCAGATAAACGTATTCCGCTGTCTTTATGATGAGCACAGGTCTCTTATCTTATTCCTTATACAGCCTGGCCCTCAGCGTCAAGCTTACTTAAAATCTTGTGTGTAAGTCTGCAAGTGGGTCTCAAGTATTAGGCACAGAAGTGTTTAAAATAGCAAAATCATAATCCTCTATCATTTGGCGACAGGATCTGTCTGTGTGCTTTACAGAAATATTTTATTTACTCGTTACCTTACCGTATTTCTCAGGGGAGCAAACTGAGGTTCAGAGAAAATAAGCAATTTGGCGGAGCTTTGATTCAACTCAAAATAATGTCAAACAGCCCATGTGGTTTCCACACTTTCTAATAAGAAGGAGAGACTAACTCTAAAGAGTCACACTTTTTAATAAGAGGGAGAATCTAACCTAATGGAGTCAATCCCTGGGAATTCAAGTTAGTTCAACAAAGACTTCCAGAGGCTCTGATGTGAGCCAGACACTGAACTCTAAGAATGAAGAAGATAAGGTCATCTGCCTCACAGAGCTCACAGTCTTGAAGGGTAGACGAACGGACAGAGCAGCAAAGCTCAATAGATAATGTGAGCCACGTTTGTAATTTAAATTTTTCTAGCAGCCACATCTTAAAAGGTAAGAAAAGGCGAGATTGATTTTAATAATATATTTTGTTTAACAATACATAAAAAATACTGTCATTTCAGCATGTAATCAATATGAAAATTAATGTATTTTGTATTCTTTTTTTCATACCAAGTCTTTGGAGTCCTGTGTTTATTTTATTTTGAGAGAGAGGGAGAGAGTGTGTATACATGCACGCAGGGCAAGGGGAGGGCAGGGGAAAGGCACAGGGAGAGGAAGAAACTCAAGCAAGCTCTATCCCCAGCATGGAGCTCCAGGCGGGGCTCGGATCCCATGACTTGAGATCCCGACCTAAGCAGAAATCAAGGGTCTGACGTGTAACTGACTAAGCCACCCAGACCACCCCACACACATGTATTTTATATTATAACACATCTCAATTCTGACTAGCCACATTTCTTTTCTTTTTAAGATTTTATTTATTAGAGAAAGTGAGAGCAGGAGCTGGTGGAGGAACAGACTCCCCGCTGAGCAGGAAGCCTGACCCCGGGGCTCCATCCAGTGATTCTGGGATCATGACTTGAGCCAAAGGCAGCCATTTAACCAACTGAGCCACCCAGGCGCCCCCAGATGAGCCACATTTCAAGTGCTCAGAAGTCACATGCAGTCAGTGGCTACCATACTGGACAGTGCATGTCTAATGAAACGTTGAGGAACTCCTGTGTTTGTTGTTGAGGAACAGGGGTCAGGGGAGACTGGTTGTTTGTTGCTACCATTTTGTACTTTAAAAAGTATTTAAAAGGGATGCCTGGGTGGCTCAGCTGGTTAAGCGGCTGCCTTCAGCTCAGGTCATGATCCCAGCCTGGGCTTGAGTCCCACATCGGGCTCCTTGCTCAGCAGGGAGCCTGCTTCTCTCTCTGTCTCTTCCTGCCACTCTGTCTGCATGTGCTCGCTCCCTCTCTTTCTGACAATAAATAAAATCTTTAAAAAAAAAAAAAAGTATTTAAAAGCCCCACCTTGGGGTGATCCTTAAGTTGTATCTGTACACTCAGTGAAATAATGTAGTTATGCTTCTTAGAGACCCTCTGCTGTAAATGCTCTCATTTATCAAAATTTCAGCAAAATGACTGATTCTGACTTGGACAGTGTTTTTCAGCCTAGCCTAGAGAAAAGTTATCTGTGTCTCCCAGGCCTTGTGACCCACTGGTGGTTCTTCCCATGAGTAACACACTTTTTTTTTTTTAAAGATTTTTATTTGTCTGACAGAGAAACAGTGAGAGAGGGAACGCAAATAGGAGGAGTGAAAGAGGGAGAAGCAGGCTCCCCGCTGAGCAGGGAGCCCGATGTGGGGCTTGATCCCAGGACCCCAGAATCATGACCTGAGCTGAAGGCAGACGCTTAATGACTGAGCCACCCAGGTACCCTCCCCCCACCTTTTTTAAAAAAGATTTTTATTTAGTAACACACTTGTAATAGGGCTTGACTTTGTAATGATTATAGTTATATCAAACCTTTTAAAAATCAATCCAAACAATAAGTGTTTTACTTTATTAGAAGATTTTTGTAAGCTGACAAGATCACAAACTGTTCTATAGAAACCCCCTTCTGGGAGATGTAGGGCTTTCTGTGAAGAAATAATTCAGGATACCAGATCCCCCTTCAGGAAATTCATCCTGCAGATATTAGCGTCTGAAAAGCTCTGAGAAGTCCTGTATTAACTTTGCTTAATCCAGGGCTTCACATACAATTGACCATGGAAGACACATGCGTCTCAAGACATCTGTTAGCTTCTCATGGGACACAGCTGCTCTGTGGAGCAAGGTACGGAAAACACAAAACTAGATGATTACTTTCCTGTGACCCTATAGTAGACAGAACGGCAGCCCTCCCCACTAGAAGGGTAAGGCATAGAACCTTTCCTTTTTCAATCTAAATTTACATAGTACAGGCAGTAGAAAGTGACTCTTCAGGTCAACAGACCTGAAGAACTGCCATTATTTTTGTGGAAATACTGAGTTCGCACCTCTGTATTTAAGGAAACTGTTGCAGAGAGCGGGACATGAAGAGGAATATGGAACCTGGATTAACCTCCTCCCAAACGCTGGTTTGTAAAACCCTGGAAACCCATGGCTCCCCATGGCCAAGCCAACCGCAGTTACATCTGTAATTTTGATCCATCGGCAGGGTTATATCCAGAGTCCAGATTAATAAGTAGATTAAATGGTTTCATGATTAGATGACCTCATTGTATTAAGGAAAGGCCACTCATCCTTTTGGGGAACAAGGCTCGTCCTTCACTGGCCACACCTGGCACCATGTCGTTTAAGAACTGTTATCAGGCTGGGTTTCCTTACTTCAGAAACCGGGGGACTCCGGTCAATGTAGAAAATGCTCACACCTGCCTCTCCGCAGAGCTGAACTCCTTCTCTCTCTCCTCACCTCTGCAGTCCGCTCGAGGACAAGGTGTTCCCTCTTCTGTCGTGTGTTGCTTTCTGCCTCAGGGGTACCGTGTCTTTCAGAAACAGAATACAGTGACTTTGCTGCTTTTTAATTTCCATTTCCCCAGACCCTCTAAGGATCGTAGACAGGGATGTGCAGTCTCTAAGCACCAAGTGTGGAATTTTTTTTTCCACCTAATTTATGCAGTTGCCTCATAAGAGAACGCTCATCCTTTTGTTTCTTACCCAGTTTTTTGTAATGAGCTATGCAACATCTTAAAAATTGAACGGATGGGTATGTTTAAAGCATTTTTGAATTACTTATAAATTCACTTGTATGCCAAATAGATTTCATTAACTATTTTTTTTAAATCACCATTAAGCCAATTAACATGTCTTATTAGTGATTGGTGACAAACCTTTTTTTCAAACCGACCTTTATGAACCATCGCAGATAAGCACATATTAAAAAGAAATATGAATCCTCTTTTTGTCAGCAAACACGGTATTGATCTATAGGAAGTTCAAGGTGGGAAAGCACTTTTTATCCCCCCCCCCCACTCAGAAGAAGAGACTTACGCAGCATCAGTGGTCCTCAGAGAGAGCACGGAGCTGCGCTTGGAGGCTTTGTGTGTTGTTTGCAGGCATCTTCGTTCCTGTGCAAACTCCCCTATGCTGTGATCCTGCCTCCCCACTCAGGCTGTGAGCAGGCACCTTGTGTTCATCATCTCTTATCCCTGATACCCACTGTGGCACTACAGTAAATGTTTGCTGAAAGAATGATAAAGGCAGTTTAGCAAATTATGTCCAGGCCAACAGAGATGAATAAATCAAGTTATTTTTCACTCTGGAGGGCTCTCAGGACCTGATCCTAAAGAGATGAGATAGGAAACAGGTACACACTAACAGTAACCAGCTGTCTGACTTTGAGTAGGTTGCTCCCCTTCTTTGTACTTCAATTTCTCCATCTGGAAGATGAATGATTAATAACCTCGCATCCCTCCGAGTAATACTATAAAGATAAAGGGAAGAGAGAGATGAGAGCATAGTGAGCTCTTTGGAGGCAAGATCTATGTACCACTCAGTCATCATAATTGCCACTGCTATTATTTCTCCAGGGTGTGCAATGAATTCATTTTACTCCTTTGAAGAACATGGAGGAGAGCTAGCTGGAGTGGAGGGTTCACACTGGTGAGACATGGAAGACTAGGCTGGATAAGCATTTTAGAATCCATCTTTTCAGGATTGGGGAGCCTGTGGGACTTTGTCTTAAAGAATAACCTTCCCCCACCCCAATCCCAAATTGATGAAGCGAAAGCCTGAGACACCTGGAGACCCATGACTGGATCTCAGGTGAGCAATCAAGAGATGATTTAGTCACTGGGCAGGGACACCTGGGTGGCTCAGTCACTTAAGCTGCTGCCTTCGGCTCAGGTCATGATCCAAGGGTCCTGGGATCGAGTCCTGTGTCAGGCTCCTTGCCCAACAGGGAGTCTGCTTCTCCCTCTGCCGGCACCTGCCCCTGTTTGTGTGCATACTCTCTCTCTCTCTCTTTCTCTGACAAATAAAATCTTTTAAAAAAAAAAAAGTCACTAGACATAGATAGTGCCTCCTTAGATTCCATCTTTACCTAGATCCTGCTCACAGAAGCATTGGTTTATTGCCCAAATGCTCTTAGAAGCTATCAAATATACTGGTTAAGAACTTGAAATTTAGAATTGGACTGCCTGGGTTCAAATCCCAGCTTGCTACTTTCTAGTTGTATGATCTTGGGTAAATTCCTTAACCTTTCTGTGACTCATCTGGAATGTGAGTGTAATTACAGTTCTTAACTCATATGCTCTTGTGAGAATTACATTAACACATATAAAATACCTAGAACCGTGCCTGGCACATCGTAAGTTCTCAATAATTTTAGCTATTGAAATAGATATTACTATATAGTGGGATTGAGCTCGACACTATCTTTATCACCTTTCTGTCATCTGACTATAGATTGGAGAACAGGATTTGGCCAGCACCCAAGCACATGGAGAATGGGGCCAAATCTCACTGGAGCATAGACCATTATTTATGAGTAGATATTAGATACAGCTTGCTTTACTTAAAGGTCAAACAGGAAAAAAAAATAGAAATGGAAAATTGTTATAGAATAAGGGAGAGGCAATGTTGATTCTCAGAAGGTAAGCGGACCTTTAAGAATTATCCACTGTGGGGCGCCTGGGTGGCTCAGTGGGTTAAAGCCTCTGCCTTCTGCTCAGGTCATGATCCCAGGGTCCTGGGATTGAGCCCCGCATGGGGCTGGCTCCTCAGCAGGGAGCCTACTTCCTCCACCCCCCCTTCTGCCTGTTTCTCTGCCTACTTGTGATCTCTGTCAAATAAATAAATAAAATCTTAAAAAAAAAAAAAAAAGAATTATCCACACTGTAAGTACTAAGAGAAAAGTTTACAAGTTTGGCACCCTTAGTAGGTACAAAAAGACATGAAATAGAAGTAGGAAATCATAAGGAGAATGCAGGCTGATATGGTGAGAAGAGGGTCAGATGCAAAAGAACATGGGTTATCGAAAGAAGAACTGCAAGGAACCTAACCATGTAAAATCTGCAATAAAAGTAGAATTGAATGTAACTGATACAGTGGGAAACTGAGTCAGCGTCGTGGGGAATAAGCTCTGCTAGAATATAGAAGAAAAGAACAAAGAGATGAAGACAGGAATTAGGAGGTATTAGCAGAGGGCTTAAGGGTCTTCTTTTTCTCATCTTGCTCCCACACTTCAGTTGGTTGGCTTACTGGAAGGTGGCTTCTTCTGCCAAGAGAAATTTGAACCTGCCATGTTTTCTGTCATTGGCCCTTTCTTGGGATCCTTGACCAATACCAGGAAATGTGTTTCTTTCGCCACATCCTTCACCTCTGATCTCAAATGGAATCTCTCAACCAGTGTGATACCCCTGAAAGCCTTAACTGATATTCTCCTGACTCAACACTTCCTACGAAGGCTTAGTTACTTTTACATTGTGAAAACACTGTCAGAAGAGTTACTGAACTGAAAATGTTCTTGTATTCTGTAACACAGAGCTTAGAGAGCAACATAATGGCCATTTTCATTACCAAGAAATTTGAGAAATGATAGTCTACATCCTTTAAACCCATATTAAATGTCCTAATGGTAAACAAAGACCTGCTGGCAGGTATCATCTGTCGTCAAAATCTTTTTTATCATTATCTTCCTTTAAGGACCTGGTCTTGTTTTAATTATATTTAAAAATCCGTACATGTAATATGATCTCAATAATATAACCCAAACAATTGACAACAACACAGAAACAGATTGTCAGGAACTATGCTAGGATGTTAGCAATGATTATTTCAGACCAGTCACAAAGTAAGGTAGTTTTTCTGTATTTCGCATTTTCTTCATTAAATATGGTAGCAGCAATCCTTTGGCAAAGAAACAGGAAATCTGATGTAAAAGGCTTAAACAAATAGGGGCTTATTTTTCTCACAAAATGGTAAATGTGAGATATCTGACATTGATTCAGAGGTTAAAGATGACCGGGCCTATTACTCTGCATTTAACTCTCCTGGCCTTCACTCATGCTGGTCCTTTATGCTCGTCCTCGTGGTCACATGGTGGCTGCTGAGCCTCCAGGCATTATGACTTGTTCACATCAGAAGCCTGACATGCTGAGCCAGCTGCTTCTGTATCTTCTTAGTTATTTCAGAGAAACAATTTTTCTAAAGACTCAGAAGCATTTTTCTACAATGCTAGCACACTCCTGCTTTTGTCTGCTGACCACAATAGTGTCACTTGACCAATCCTAACTGCAAGGGAGATTGGGAAAGAGAATATTTAGCTTTCCAGCCCCACAGCCAGAGACAGCTAGGGAGAAAGAAGAGAGTTGAAAATGGGTGTTGAGTGAGCCAAACTTTGCTATCTTACAGAAGGATTTTTGAACATGTATTATTTTTATAATTGAACAAACATTTTTGAGATTATTATGTTCAATTTTTATCATTATAGAATCTGAATAATGTAAAAATTTGCACACCAAGAGGATGCAAAGAAAACCGCAGAAGCTTTAAAACTGTCTGCTCTGGGTATTGACACTGATAATATTCTGCATTAGTGTTCCTGTATGTAATCAGAGGGGGAGAGATTAAGTGGTTATTTTATTTATATGTACTTGGAAGAAGTGGTTGGCCAGATAGACAGACGGGGACCTACCCTTTCCTGATGTAGCAGGGTTGAGACATGTCAAGAACTGACAAATGTTCTGGGAAGCCCGAGTTTCAGTGATTTCTATGGGTTCCTCTTACCCTGTGAGTCTACAGTTTGAATAAAGGAGGTAAATGAGGTTTCAGATTTAAAGCAGTTCACAAGAGCTTTCTAGTAAGACATGTTTAAATATCATCTCTGTGATATGCACGAGTGAGTCAGCCTCAGGAGCCTCTAATTTCCTAAGTAAATCCCTCTCAATTAAGCAGAAAGGGAAGAAAAGCTGAAAGCACTAAATGGATCACAATTTTAATCCTATCTTCCTCTTTTCCATGTTTTTGAAATTGCCCTTACCAAAAGCCCATGTACTAATAGAAAAATGAGCAGAATATATGAATCACTTGTTTTGATAGCATTATGCTTAATCTAGCTAGAACACTTCACACAATCATTGAGTTTGAGTTTTCTATCCAGTGTGAATTTTTAAAATGAAGCTTTTCAGACCCGATTGCCTTGGGAAAGCAGATTTTATAATTTGTTCTCCAGCCTGGCTAGAAAATCCATCTGTCTTTGCAATTGAATTTGCAAAGTGAAATCATTTCTGAAGGGCTGTTCTTTTGGCCGGCTCTTCTGCTGCTCCTCCCTTTCCCTGTCTGTTTCCAGGGCTCCCTGTTGGTCTGGGTACATCATGCCATCCTCTCCTCCTCTATGGGCCAAGGGAGTGATGCATCCCTGGGGGATGGGCTTTGTCCTTCCCCCAGATTGCACAGCTGAATTCTGCACCCATTGCTGCCTCAGACCCCCAGAGGAACAAAGTCACTCAAGGGGAAAGTGCCGGGCTGGCAGGCAGTGGGCTCAGGTGAGTTCAAGTCTGAGCTCTGTAACTTTATGACCCTGTGGCTTCAGTGAGTGTCTTCAAAAGCAGCCCCGGCCACCCTGCTTTTTTGTCCTTGAGTCAAATAATTTAATGGAGACCCAAGAACTTTGAGAACTGACAAGTGTCATGAAATGGCTTTGAATTCTGTTCCACAATTCTACAAACAGTTTTGGAAACATCGAGTTTTAGGTTACCTGAGGTCTGTCCATCCAGTAGGCAGTTAGATTTAAGAAACCGATGCTTGAGAGAGAAGTCTGAGCTGGAATTGCATATTTGGGAGCCACAGAGCTGGTTGTTGGTGTCAGGTATTGAATGAGGTCACAAAGGAGAATTTTGTATAGGATTGTCATTTATTAGTGCTATTACTCTTTTTATTACGTAGTAAGGGCTCCCCTCTCCCTTTTTAATTATCCTGATGAAATTGGGAGGCAGCCCATATGTAGGTATCCTTTATTTTTTTATTATTTATTTTTTATAAATATTTTAAGTATTTTTTAAGTATTTTTACTTAAAATTTTTTACTTTAAAAATAAATATTTTTAAAAAATTTTTAAGACCTGGGGGCAGGGGGTTTGGGAGAAGAGGGGTGGGATTATGGACATTGGGGAGGGTATGTGCTTTGGTGAGTGCTGTGAAGTGTGTAAACCTGGTGATTCACAGACCTGTACCCCTGGGGATAAAAATATATGTTTATAAAAAATAAAAAATTAAAAAAAAAAAATTTAAGACCTGATCTGAGATCAAGAGTTGAGTGCTTACGCAACTGAACCATTTTTTAATGTGCCCCCATTTAAAAAATTTTTTTCTAACTTTTAATTTAAATAATCCCTCCACCCAACATGGGGCTCGAACTCATGACCCCAAGATCAGGAGTCCCAGGCTCTTCTGACCAAGCCAGTTAGGCACCCTTATAGATGTCTTTTCATTTATCTTTTCAATGAATGACATTCCACAGGTAAGAAACTGGTGAAGGCAGTTGGTCAGTAAGCCAGATTTTAGAATTAAGGATCCTCGTTTCATGGTGTTTTGCTTAAATTATTGGATATCAGTCAAAATACTCCCCAATTAATTAATTTTCATGATTGATTTTAACAACTTCAGCTGAATGACAGGACAGAAACAAAGTTGTGGGTCCTTTTTTTCCCCTCAGATTATTAATTAGTGCCCTGGTGTAAAATCACCCCAGATTATCCAGTGTTTCTCAATGTGCTGTACTGGCATTTGGGTGTGCGATAGTTCTTCATTGTGCTGGAGTCTTCCCACATGGCGCAGGCTGTTGGGCTCCCAGATAGTGTGACAATCAAAATTGCCCCATCTCATATTCAAATGTCCTTGGGGAGGGGGAAGTCTCTTCTCTGACATGCAGACACTGAAACCCTTCAGGAAATGGGCCCCATTCTCATGTCACCTGCAAAGCTTGACTATAATATTCTCAGAGCCCATAATTTTGCATCCTTAGTGGATGAAATGAGGAGTTGCCAAGTTCCCTTCGGTGTGCTCACTTTGGAAATATGATGGCATCTAAGACCTAGAACAAATTACACTCTGTAGTAAAATAATGGTAGAAGGAGTGGCCTATTTTGATTTTGTTATTTGTAATATTGAGGACTGTGGTCACTGAAGCTGTATGGAATAATCCCACCCCCTGGAAAACAGAGTGTCATACCTCATCATTCACTTGTATTTGATCTTCCTGATTGTCATCCGAGGTAGAGGCAAACTAGAGGCTAGGAAAAGTACTTACTTTCTTGAGAGCACGAGACAGTGAAGAGGCAGGGCCAGAAATAGGGAGATTACCGTTCTGGTCACAGCATCTGTCCAGCATAAAGCACTATATCAAGCAATGGGCACTGCAGGGTTATTAAAGCTGGTAGGACAGGGCCCACAAAACAAATAGCAGCAAACTGGAGAAATGGCAAGCTGAGGGGTAGGCAGATTACTGAGGCAAAGTCAGTGAGCACGTAACAGATGTAAGAGATTTTTCTTGCTTGCTTGTCTATTATGTTTTTCATTTTATAAAGGATTTTACTTAGCTTACCATATCAAATGATGATGCTATAGAAATACAAAACCAAGATCAGGGAAATAAAAGTAGGAAACCAAGGTCAGGGAAAAGAGCCCAGCAGAGGCTAACATGGTTGTTAGAGTTTCATATTTAAGTGAGAGCTTCCTTGTGGCCAAAGCAAAAAAAGAAACACATAATTCTTATTATCCAAAAGATGGGAGCATAGAATTCCTTAGGGGAAGGAAAGCTGAATCCTAAAAGAAATTTTTCAAGAGACATTTTATTTATGGGATTATATTACAAATAACAAAATGTATAATGTAACTAAAATTTTAGCAGCAAAGATTATAATTGATTTTAGGATGCTTTTTCTAATAATAGACTTGCATTAAAAAAATCAACTAACCCTAGGGCATTAAGATAAAACCTCAATTCACTAAAGCCTGTTCAGTGTGGGTCAAGTTCGTTTGGCTCAGATTTATAGATTTTAGTGGTCTCACTTGATTCAGGGCTAGGATTCAGGACATCCAGAGGTGTGGATGACTCAAAAGTGCCCTTGGAGACTTCTATTAATAGGTGTCTCTCCTCTGACATGGACTTTCTTTTTTTTTTTTTTTTTTTTTAAAGATTTTATTTATTTATTTGACAGAGAGAGATGACAAGCAGGCAGAGAGGCAGGCAGAGAGAGAGGAGGAAGCAGGCTGAGCAGAGAGCCTGATTTGGGGCTCGATCCCAGGACCATGGGATCATGACCCAAGCCGAAGACAGTGGCTTAACCCACTGAGCCACCCAGGTGTCCCTGACATGGACTTTCTAAGGACAGTTGAAAATTGTAGGTTAGAGCAAAGGCTTGGAGGGTTGTTATTGGATGGTACGTCCTTGATGATGGCTGGGGTCTGTTACAGTAACAATAGCCCCAGATCTTAGTGGTCCAAAACAGGAGAGTTTATCTTCACACACCGGCCACCAGATTCACATAACACTCAGGGTGCACCTCACTAATCCCGGCCTCCCATGGCTCCATCTTCTCCAGCAGCACCATCTGGAACACATAGCTTCTGCAGTCAGGCAGGCAGGGGAAGAGAGAACAGGGAATATCGTAGTCCAGCTCTTAAGTGCTTCTGTCTGGAAGGAACACATTGCTTCTCCTCATATTCTGTTGGGCAAAACAAGTCACTTGGCCGTGCCTGACTTCTCCTGAGTATGAAATATGCATCTGGATATAGAAGAGAACCAGAGCAGGGAACAGGAGTAAAGGCTCCCACAGTCGGGGGAGGAAGGCAGTCCAAACCAAGCAAAGGGAATGAGAAAGTCAAGCATACAAGGCAGGGTGGGATCGAGCAGAAGGGCTGGCGGGGCTTCTGCTTGGCTGGGATCGCATAGGGAGCACTAGGCAGGGATGGCTGGGTTGGCGTTGGATTGGCAAAGTTTGTCTCTGCCATTTAAAATGGGTCCACGCGGGCGCCTGGGTGGCTCAGTGGTTAAGCCGCTGCCTTCGGCTCAGGTCATGATCTCAGGGTCCTGGGATCGAGTCCCGCATCGGGCTCTCTGCTCGGCGGGGAGCCTGCTTCCCTCTCTCTCTCTGCCTGCCTCTCCATCTACTTGTGATTTCTCTCTGTCAAATAAATAAATAAATAAAATCTTTAAAATGGGTCCACGCTTTTCTTTGCTAGCCAGAGGGACTCCGAAAGTTTTCCAGGGAGGTGGAACTGGTGCAGTTTTTAGAGGCTCAGCTCAAGGGAGAAGCAGAAGCAGTTATCTCTGCATTTCAGGGATTCCACCCCAGACCTTGAAACAAAAGAAGTGTTTGTTTCATATTGAAATTAACTCCCTGTAACATTCTCTGCATTGTTAACTTATGAGGGTGCCTCCCTCCTCTTATTGTGATCCAGAATGAGAACCAGCCACACTGTGCCTTCTCCAAACAGTGACTAATGGCGGGCCTTGGCCAGGCAGGCCCAGCGAATTTTTCACTCCGCTCTGGGCTTCCCACCAAGTTCTCTCTCCGTGGCCTGGCCTCAGCCGTTAGGGATGACTATGCCTAGCACTTCCTACCTCATCATCCATCTCCGGAGCACCCCTCTCCAGCCACCTCCTTTTTAATAGGTTTAATTATTACTTCCCCTACTTCATGGCACAATTAATCTTCCCCACTGCCTTAGGATTTACAGCCAAACAGGCCTGGGGAATTTCTGAGCTATTCACCTGGAGTCTTGGTTTTTAACTCTCTGAGGGAGGAGGAAGTGGGGCCAAGGATGGAAGCAGTGAAGTAACTGGGCTCCATGAGCTCCAGGCTGGCTTCTTGTCACTGTCATTCAGCCCACGCCTTTGGGACAGTGGCAAGAGGGGGCTGCAGAGAAGCAGATGGGGCCTCCATTCAGCCTAAAGAGAGCCTTAAGGGCTAGAGATTGAGCAAATAGGGCCTCTCTGTTTCTCTTCCAGCTGCATTCTATTTCCTCCAAGTTTGGTTATCAGAGGAGTAAGTTCTGAGGTTCTAACATACAGCATGGCAGCTACAGTTAATAATACTGAAGGTATACTTGGAATTTACTAACAGAGTAGATCTTAAATATTCTCACCGCAAAAAAGGGTGATGGATGTGTTAATTAACTTGATTGTGGTAATCGTCTCACAGTGAATGTGTATATCAAATCATCACATTATATACTTTAAATATATACAGTTTTGTCAGTTATGCCTCAATAAAGCAGGGGCGGGGTTGGGGAGAAAAAGGCAGATACTTTCCGGTGGAGTCTGTCTGTGTGAGGCAGAGAAGGCGTGTGCAGGGATTTCCTTGACCTTACTACTGTAGTGGGCTCCTCTGGAATGAAACAAAAGGGGAGGGCAGTCGGTATCTGGGACAGAAGAACTCTCAGTGCCACAGAAGACAACTCAAATTGCTGTTGAAACAGAAGATAACAGCCCCTTAACTTCACTTACCCTTTGCAAGAACAAGAAGAGCCTGGTGGGTTGGGTAGAAAAAAGTAGACAGATGTAATTAAGATAAATGGTGGCAGAAGAGACATGTGATGGCCCGAGAGTTCTCCAGAGGTGACGCCCACACGACGGATTACATCTGCCTCCTCCTACTGCATTCCTGCACCTCTTAGCATTTCCCGCCTGCTAATGTACACTTCACTGCTCCAGATACAGATTTAGCCAGACCAGCAATCTGTCCTCATATAGCTGCCACGAGATTGGTTCGCCACAACAGTATATGAACATTAATATAGGAGAAGTAGGTGCAAAGTTATGACCACCTTTCACTAGAAGGCAGTCCAGCTTCATTCTGGGGAACAGGTGAAAGCACGGATTCCTAAGTCAGAAGAACCTAGGGTCCAGGATCCATTCTGCCACGTGGAGCTGTATGGGCCTGAGTGAGTTCTTGAAACTTCTGGGTCTCTGAGACTGCAGTAGTGATCTCACAGGATTTTTTTTTTTAAGATTTTCTTTATTTATTTGACAGAGAGAGATCACAAGTAGGCAGAGAAACAGGCAGAGAGAGAGGGGGAAGCAGGCTCCCCGCTGAGCAGAGAGCCCGATGCAGGACTCGATCCCAGGACCCTGAGACCATGACCTGAGCCGAGGGCAGAGGCTTAACCCACTGAGCCACCCAGGTGCCCCTCACAGGATTGATTTGAGGTGTGCCTGAGATTATCAAGTAGAAGGGCAGGCACTGGTTTTCAGGAAAAGCTTTTGTACCAGGAAGATGCTTGTAGCTGAAATCACATGAGAGATAATTTTAAAATTATCTGCATTTAAAAATTTCTGTACCTTTGCTGTCCTCCACTGGCAAAAATAATGAGCTTGTCTCTAGGCTAATAAATAATAACCTGAAAATGAGATAAAACATCCAGTCGGTTGCATTTCTAACACAGAGCACTTTGCTCTCATGCCTTTGATGCCAGCCATCTGTTTACTAAGCAGGTCTGTCCCTTCCTCCCCACTCCAAGCCTTGGGATATTTTAGGTGCTATGTGGACAAACTCTGTGTGACAACTTGAGAGGTAGAGGATCTGGGGAACCTAGAGAGCTGAAATAATGGGTGCCCCAAAGAAACTGGGGCTATTCTTCCTGGTGGAGAGCGTGGGGGGAGCAGCTGCGAATACACAGCACTGTTTGTATTAAGCACGTTTGTCCGCTGTTCTGGTGGAAACACCTTCCCTCCCCACCACCCTTGCCTGTTGGACTGACAAAATGTCATCCTATCCATTAGGAGCCTTTGAAATTAAAGGTAAAATTAAATATTGTGTCTGTAAAGAAATCAAAGCAGTGGGACAAGACACCGTGTCACTGTGAGTCTTCCCAGCCTGGAGAAGGACATGGAGGCTGGCTTGTGTAGGCATGCCGGTGAGCAGCTGATTTCTTTCTCTCCTGAGGTTCTATGGACAGACAAATGAACTTAAATATCCCATCGGGACATAGCTATGAGGAAGTTTCCTGATCCAGAAGGAACAATAGGAGAATGTGTCATACAGATCTCTCTGCATATCTTGATTATTTGATTTAATTTTCTGTTATGGAATGTTTCGCGCGCGCACACACACACACACACACACAGAAGGAATAGAATAACAAACCCCCACGTACTCATAACTCAGTTATCAACATTTTGCTAAAAAAAAAGAAATACATTGCTAATCTTGTTTCATACACCCACCCACCCACACAGGCTCACTTTCCCCCTCTGCTAGAGTGTTTTTGAAAGGAAACCATGTTGTTTCACCTGTAAATACTCCTGGGTGTGTTTCTTTTCTTTTCTTTTCGTTTTTTTTTTTTTTAAAGAATTTATTTATTTATTTGACAGAGAGAGATCACAAGTAAGCAGAGAGGCAGACAGAGAGAGAGGGGGAAGCAGGCTCCCCACTGAGCAGAGAACCCGATGTGGGGCTCGATCCCAGGACCCTGAGATCATGACCTGAGCCGAAGACAGAAGCTTTAACCCACTGAGCCACGCAGGCGCCCCTCCTGGGCGTGTTTCTAATAGATGAGAACTTTTAGCACAGCTGCTGGCCCATGTTACACCTAGGACACTATTAATAACAGTTCCTTGATGCCTCCTGCTTATCTTGGATGGGCTGGTACAGCTGAGGGTGTGTGGGTCAAGAGTACCTCCCGCAGCTCTGCCAAGACCTCACTTCCTCTCACTGGATCTGGGCTCTGTCATTTATAAGTTGACACCATAGGAGGGCCCCTTCTAGCTCCCACAGCTCGTGTCTCCTGAGAGTGGCTGGGGCTTTGGCTAGGGTGGGGCAGAAGCTAAGCTCTTGGAAAGCTTCGAGAAAGGACCGATGAGCTCTTAAAGCCCCATTTGGATCCCATACTATCAATAATCAGAGCAATGCTATTTTCAGTAAATGAGAAGAGCACCTCCACTGTTGGTGGAAATACACTGGGGCCCTCCTTTCAGAGAATTCACAAGAGAGAAGGCAGGCAGACGTTCCTGCGGAAACACTAAATGTTCTCATTTAAGCAGAAATTCTGCTAGGCCCATCATGGTCACAACTCCCTTGGTCTTTGCTGGTAATGGTTAATAATAGGAAGCAAACCAAGTTGAGCATTTACTGTGTCTGAGTCACCTGTGCCGGCTTCTCGTGAGCATGATCTCCTGGGTCCTCACTCAGCACTTCATGTAGGTGTTACTATTCCCAGGCAGTGACCATTCCTGTCCCCAGGGTAGAGGCCCACCATGGTGATCTATAAATCCATATCCATGTGTCCTTTCTCCGCACGCCCTTGTGGGAACTCGGCTTTGTGAGGCTCTTCTGCACCACTAATCTTCGTTTAATCCCCCTCCCTGCAGCACGTTGTCACCTAGCACACCCCTGCTGACAGGCTCTCTGTAAGTCTTCATCTGAGTGACGGCCCTGGAAAATCAAGCTGTGGTCTCGAAAGGGAAGGAGGATCTGCAGATTATCTCCTCAGCATGTGCAGTCACTCTGCTGGCAGTTCTCAGGGCCGCTTTTATGTTGCCTCAACAAAGAGAACGGCTGCCAAGAGTGTGTAATGCTCTGTTCAGAATTCTCCAGGCTGGCAGAGAGGCTGGGACAGTAGAGACGCAGGGCGGATGAAAAGAAATCCCCATCTCAGCCAGGCCCATTGCCTCCTACGCTTGCTCATGTCCGGAGGTCTTTGTTTTTGAGAATCTGCCTGATTCTTTAGAGAGCCTCGGAAGTGTCAGATGAGGAGGAAGGGGAGAAAGAAGGCGAGTGTGTGGGCAAGCTGGCCGGGGGTCAGATCATTTTGCCATCTCCAGCAGGCAGTTGCTTTCACAACTCACTGAGCCCTGGGTAGCCATTATCATCCCAACTGCTCCCTATTAACTAGGCCAGACTCTTGAGGCCATGAGAGGAAACGTGGAATTCCTTTTCCTTTTTGTCACTCTCTAAATACTGCTTGTACCATGTTCAGATACCATGCTGGAGGTTACAAAGCATACTGATATATACCATTATGTTTCTCATACCTTTTCTTTGACATAGCATAACCCAACTTTAATAAAGAAAACAAAAACACCAAAAAAGTTTCAGTTAGAAAAGAAAAGGAGGGGCGCCTGCGTGGCTCATTCGGTTAAGCGACTGACTCGGTTTTGGCTCAGGTCATGATCTCAAGGTTGTGAGGTTAAGCTCTGCATCGGGGTCCATGCTGGACATGGAATCTGCTTCAGATGCTCTCTCCATCTCCCTCTGCCTCTCCCCTTCCCCTCAGCCCCCTGCTCACATGTGTGCATATGCACGTGCTCTCTCTCTTCAAAAAAAAAAAAAAAAAAAAGGAAAAAAGCCTCATGGAATTAAAGTGACCATCTCAAAGGTACCCAGCTGAACGAGGTAGGAGCTGGGCTTGTAAAACAGAACTGCTGACTTAAAGTTCTGCTTTTCCATGATAGTTCGCCATCCAGATACTTAGCAAGTTTCCTGTAGGATGGTGTACAAGTGGAGAGGGTAGGGGGCTAGCAAGAGAGACCTGTGTCCTTGGTGTCAGGGAGCATGAAAGTTTACCTGAGCTTCCCCCATTGCCTTCTCTGAAGGGCTCATGCTGCTTGTTTCTTTTTAACATCATCCTGGGAACCAAGTAATGATCATATTGGCTTAAAAGAAAAAACACTTGCAAAGAAATCTAAAAGCTGTGAGGGAAAAAGAAAAAAAAAAATCTGCGCGAAGGCCTTGCTGTGGGAGAAGGTGCTCAGAGGGAGATGTGGGCGCCCCAGCTCTTGCCCCCTTCCCCGCCCCTACACCAGGCGCTGGCTCTGTTCCTAACTGTGGACTCTTGTCTGGGCAGATATTTTTCCCTCTCATTTTAAAAACGCAGAAAGTGAAGACAGAGGGAGCAAATGATTCATTTCCTTGAAGGATTCCCGGAAATTGAAATCTAAAAATTTTCTCTTTACATAAAAGCAGTTTAGGAATACAGGTCAAATTCAGGTCTTCAGAACTGAAATGTTTGTCACTAATCATTTTTCAACACTCATGCAGTTCTAGGTGATGCTAAGATATTGCCTTTTGGGTAGCTTAGAGTTTCTAACTTGAGACAGGTTCTGAAAAACCGCATCCTTCCAGCAAGGATACCAATGACATCTCCAGCCCAGGGGAGTGACCAGACCCAGTCCCCACGAATGTTACTTTGCTTGTTGGATCAGAGTTTTAAAAATCCTTTCATTAATTTTTAAATCAAGTGCTATACATTCCTTAGAGGGAAAAAAAAAACCCACTTAAAATACAGAGAAACAAAATGGAAAAAAAATGGCAGTTCTACCACCCAAAGATTACTACTGTTAACATTTAAATAAATTCTACACTGTATGTAGACACATAAATGTAAACATACATGTATATACATCCATTAATGTTTTTATTACAATATACTGTTTTGTGACCATATATTCCATTAATATGTTATAATTTTTCCCATGTCAATATATCCTCTTCGACTTCATCATTTTTTAATTAAATCATTTGTTCTGGGAGAGACTCAGGGTATTTTTTTTCCTACTTCAACATTTTTAATGACACTATGTTATTCCATTGTATAGAGGGCCATGATTTACTTAGTTATTTTTAAATTATGCAATACTTTACTCCTCTAAGAAAATACCCAGAATAATTACCATCGTTTGTTTAAACTCTACCACCTTGAGAATTCACAGAAGCATGTAGTAATTTCAGTGACTAATACCTGAATTCCAGTCTGCAGTTACAGTGCACTCACACATACGTGATTTCATTTGATCCTCACTACTGCCCTCTAAGAATGGCTTCGAGATGATTCTTTTCCTCACTTCATAGACGAACTATGAAAAGCTCAGAGGGACTGAATGATGTATCCAGTACCCCGAGTCGAGCTAACATCAAAAAGCTGGCCAGACCCAGAGATGGACAAGTCCTGTGACAGGGCAGACCTCCAGCCCAGGCAGGGGAGGACACGGGGACAGAAGAGGGGCCCTGGCATTCTCCTTTCTGCCCCCCTCACTTCAGCGTTTATGATGTGTGCTGACATTATTCATTTCCTGACCGGCTCCCTCATGACCCGGTGCACTCTCTGAGGGCAGACTTGCATCTCCTTTGTTTGTCCCTGCTGCCCACCTTAACACAGTAAATCCTGGGGGCAGCGCGTGAGTGAGTCAGTGAAAGTGTCACAGAAGCGAATTGTGGGGCCTGGATTTTGACAGCTTGCTTCTCAGCGCGTCTATTTTTAGTTCAGACTTTTAAGAAGAACCCAGCTTGGTGTTTTTGCTTTTTGTACTTCTGTGGGTTTTGGTCACCACTGCAAAGCTCACACATTGATTCATGGAAAAGTATGTTCAAATCCAAGGGCAAGGAGAAACCTGTTTGCATACTAGATTCTGTCCATCTTTTCCAGGGCTCCGCACCCCAAACCACCCCCACGCCAGATTGAACCAGGCTCTCAATAAAGGTGCCTCCCAATTACTTTGAATCATCAAAGTAATCATCCCATATTTGGAACTACTTTCTCTTTTTTTATTTCGATGATATATCTTGTTTTGAACTGCTTGTAGAAACAGTACCTTAGCTGCTAGAGCATAGTTTATGAGCGTTGTTTAAAGTGCTGTTATTAATGACTATAAAAGCAGAATTCTAAGAAATTTTGGAAGAAAAAAATCATGCAAATCCCATCACCTCACAAGCAGTTTCTATTTTTGCATAATCCCCTCAAGGTCTTGTCCATGTGCACACACTTATTTTCCTGGCTGTTGTCACGGGGAGCATGCAGCGTTGTTTTCTGCCCCTTTTTTTTTTTTTTTAACCGCTTATTATTGTAAGAACCCTTTTCCCTCATTTTTCTACCCAGACTTTATAATTATCTTTTAATGACTGCATAATCCTCTGTGGAGTTGATATACCAAAATGTACTTCTACAGTCCCCCAGTGTTTGCCATTTAAGAGGTTTCTGATTTCTCACTAATCTATAATGCTGCAGTGAAGATTGGTATGTGAATAGCTTTTGCATTTGTCAGATGATTTCCATAGACTATATTCCCGTGAGTAGGACTGCCGGGTCTGAGCAGGACCACGTGTGTGGTTCTCGCCATCCTGCTTCTCCATAGGCCATTCCCGTTTATGTCCAGCAGCTGATGTGTTTACCAATTTCAGGCAACCTCATCAGTATAGGGTGCTGCTTAAATTTTTTGTTTGCTAATTTAGCCTCAGTAAAATGGTACTTTGGGGTTGCTTTATTTTGCATTTCTTTGATTATTAAAAGAAATTAGCATTTTCCCCCTGTGGTTACTTCTGTATTTCTTGGATGTGAGTTGTCTGCTCACACTTACTGTTCTTTGCTTATTTCAGTAAACTAGAGTTTGATTTTAGATTTTTTTTTTTTTTAAATCAGACCAAGTGAAACCTTGGAAATCTTTATACACGATAGCTATTGGATTTTGTCATATATGTGTCACATATTTTTCAGTGTCGGGTTTGCCTTTTAATTTTAGATATATATTTGAGTACAAAACCTCTTAATTTTGTAATCAAATCTGTCTGTGTTTTTTTTTCTGTTTCTTCAAAGCTTAGAAAGCTATCTCCCCTCTGGAGCGCTGATAAATATTTAATTCTACCTTCTGTTATTTTAAATTCTCTAATTCATCTGAATTGTGTTTGAGTATAAATTGAGTTGCAAATTACTTTTTTTTCCCCCAAACTGCTCATCAGTAATTCTAACCTTTTTTTCTGTTCCTTTATTCTCTTTCTTAGGAATCATACACCAGATGAAAGGCGATTATGATACTGCTCTGAAACTCCACAAGACACACCTGTGCATCGCCCAGGAGCTGAGTGACTATGCTGCTCAGGGCCGTGCCTATGGGAATATGGGCAATGCCTACAATGCCCTGGGGATGTACGACCAGGCGGTCAGGTACCACCGGCAGGAGCTGCAGATCTCCATGGAAGTGAATGACCGGGCCTCACAGGCGTCGACACACGGGAACCTGGCTGTGGCTTACCAGGCCCTGGGTGCCCATGACCGGGCCCTGCAACATTATCAGAACCACCTGAATATTGCTCGGGAGCTTCGTGACATCCAGAGCGAGGCCCGGGCCCTCAGCAACCTGGGCAACTTCCACTGCTCTCGGGGGGAGTATGTCCAGGCCGCCCCCTATTATGAACAGTACCTCCGGCTCGCTCCTGACCTTCAAGACATGGAAGGGGAAGGGAAGGTCTGCCACAATCTCGGCTATGCCCACTACTGCCTTGGAAATTACCAGGAGGCTGTAAAATATTATGAGCAGGATCTGGCACTGGCCAAAGACCTTCATGACAAGTTGAGCCAGGCGAAAGCTTACTGCAACTTGGGCCTAGCATTCAAGGCTCTGCTGAACTTCAGCAAAGCTGAAGAGTGTCAGAAGTACCTATTGTCCCTAGCCCAGTCGCTGAATAATTCCCAGGCTAAATTTCGAGCCCTGGGGAACCTGGGTGATATATTCATCTGTAAAAAAGATATAAATGGTGCAATAAAATTCTATGAGCAGCAGCTGGGCTTAGCTCACCATGTCAAGGACAGAAGACTGGAAGCCAGTGCATATGCAGCCCTGGGCACGGCATACCGGATGATCCAGAAATACGACAAGGCCTTGGGTTATCACACACAGGAACTGGAGGTCTATCAGGAGCTGAGTGACTTGCCGGGGGAGTGCAGAGCTCACGGGCATCTGGCTGCGGTCTACATGGCCCTTGGGAAATACACAATGGCCTTCAAGTGTTATGAAGAGCAGCTGGATCTGGGGCAGAAGCTGAAGGACCCTAGTCTGGAAGCCCAGGTCTACGGCAACATGGGGATCACAAAGATGAACATGAATGTGATGGAAGAAGCCATTGGCTACTTCGAGCAGCAGCTGGCCATGCTGCAGCAGCTGAGTGGAAATGAGTCCGTGCTCGACAGGGGCCGCGCCTATGGCAATCTGGGGGATTGCTACGAGGCCCTGGGTGACTATGAGGAAGCTATCAAGTACTACGAACAGTATTTATCTGTTGCCCAGAGTCTGAATCGCATGCAAGACCAAGCTAAGGCTTACCGGGGCCTAGGAAATGGGCACAGGTAAAGATGACAGAGGTCAGATGTGGTTGATCACATGCACTAAGAGCATCTGTGACAGTAAAGGCAACTTACTGTCTGCATGGTGGCTTGTTACCTACAAAGCAGTTTCATGCGTATCTTATTCAGCTCCCCCAATGATTTTGTGAATTTAGCAGGGTTATTATTACCCTTCAATTATGGAGGAAGAAACTAAGACCCAGAGGGGTTAGGTCGATGTCCAGGGTTACGCAGCTTAAAAATTAAGGACAGCTGAGAGTCAAACCCAGGGCTGTCTGACTGCAAATGCAATGCTTCTTTGACTACCTCATGAGGTGCAGGATAAAAGAGATAATGGGAACGGGAAAGGTGAATGCATCAGTTCAACTGGTGTTTTCTGAAAGTCTCTCACATTATATGAATGTGTTTATTAATGACACATCTATACCTGCGAATTACGTGGACTCCCGTTTTGTTGCTTTTAGTGAAAACCACCTGAAGATGGTGGGAGTGAATAAATGAATAAATAAGTGAATAAATAAAAATCCTATCATCATCATGCTAGGCACCTTGCAGAGATATCTTGCTTAATATTTACAGCAATCCTGTATTACTCTACACTTACTATGGTCTGCGATGGGCTGTGGGATTTACTATCATCCAGAAATGGAGGCTCAGGGAAAGGAATTCATGTGCCCCACACAACTGACTTGGTCTGCTGCCCAAATCCTTGCTCTTCCCAGTCTTACCATGTCATCTCTTAGCAGCACAGAAAAGACACACTGTTGGCCAAGGTGATGCTTTCCTTCTGAGTGTGGGGAACCCAAGAAGGTGTCTGTGTCTGCAGAATTTATAGCCCTTCCAGATCAGCAGGGGATTAGGGCTCCTGGAGTAGAGGAAGGGCAAGGGTCAAGCTAAATCATCACCCACAGAGTGCTCTGAGAAGCTCAGGGTGAAAGATTTATAGCCATTGTAAAGTGATTTCAAAAACATAGTCTAAACGGTAGTGGAAATTGGGAGGCCCAAAGAACCAAACAGTTCACTCGCTATCATTGTGCCTATTAATATATTTTATGTTTCCTCTGGGGTGTATATCCCATTGAATCTCAAGCTCTTGGGAAGGTCACTAAGGGATGACTTTTGAATTGCTTTCCAGATTATGAAATTCCCCTGCATCTCACTCTAAGGGCACATGATAGATTTTAGCTAGAAGAGGAGTTAAGAGCTTCTATAGTAAGTGACAGTGACAAATGCTTTTCATTTTCTCGGGGGCTTTAGCATGTCTGCACCTGCACAAAATAATATCATTGCTTTTCTGTCTACATCCCCACAGGGCAATGGGGAGCTTGCAGCAAGCCCTTGTGTGCTTTGAAAAGAGGCTCGTGGTCGCCCATGAGCTCGGGGAGGCCTTTAATAAAGCCCAGGCCTATGGAGAGCTAGGAAGTCTGCACAGCCAATTAGGGAATTACGAACAAGCCATTTCCTGCCTTGAACGCCAGCTGAACATTGCTAGAGAGATGAAAGACCGAGCTCTGGAAAGTGATGCGGCCTGTGGCCTCGGTGGCGTTTACCAGCAGATGG
Source organism: Mustela nivalis (assembly GCF_964662115.1). Taxonomy (NCBI): domain Eukaryota; kingdom Metazoa; phylum Chordata; class Mammalia; order Carnivora; family Mustelidae; genus Mustela; species Mustela nivalis. Next base: position 89,875,371 of record NC_139033.1, read on the forward strand.
GGGAATATGATACAGCCCTGCAGTACCACCAGCTCGATCTGCAGATAGCAGAGGAAACCAACAACCCCACCTGCCAGGGCCGAGCCTACGGGAACCTGGGCCTCACCTATGAATCCCTGGGCACCTTTGAGCGGGCCGTGGTCTATCAAGAACAGCACTTGAGCATCGCCGCGCAGATGAATGACTTGGTGGCTAAGACAGTGTCATACAGTAGCCTCGGAAGGACCCATCATGCCTTGCAGAACTATTCGCAGGCAGTCATGTATTTACAGGAAGGTAAGTGAAAAGGTCCTGTGTGGTTCCTGTGGGGTGGTCTCTGGGTAAGCCCTGAGGTCAAGTTCAGAGTGTACTCGGAAGGAAGTAGGCACAGTTTGAGTGGCCACCCCTGCCCAGAGTGAGGAGCTCAGAGGCCACATCATGAGTTCAACTCCAAAACTGTGGTGCCCCCACTAGGTGTGCATTAATAGCACAAAGGCGTTCCCTTGTCCAGAATGTGTTTCCTGGCTTGTGTAACCCTGGGAGCTGGCTGTCCAGGCAGCTGGTACCCTCCTTGCTCCTTGGAGCCCTCACCTTCACAGCAGACGACACATTCCCACACGAGAGGAAGCAAGTAAGATTTAGTCGCATAAAATTTAAGGGCCTGAATCAGAGGAAGATGCCCATCTGTCCCAAGCCGCGTTGTCCATCCTGAAAATACCTAAACTATAACAAAACTGTGAAGAAGTCCATTTTGAGGTCACAGCTGAGGTTTAATCCAGTCTGAGGTTCGCTCAAGCAGTTGGCCAGGCTTCCTTCTGGTGCTTGCCCGTAGTGCTTGAGCTGATGCTATGGCAGTCTTGTTCCAGACACTCCCAGAAAGTGACTGCAGCTGCCTCCTCCTTCTCCTCCTCCCCCTCCCCCACCCCCAGGCTCCTGACCCCTGCTGTCAGGTTCCATGCAGCCACATGAGCCAGTCCTCGGAGCTTCCTTCCTCAGGAAGCAGAAGTCCCACAGCCGTGTGCTGATCCTCTACCCAGTACACTCCTACCCCGGAAAGCACTTCGCCTCATGGGGGCACATGGCGCCCTCCCATCCTGGAAGGGAAGAAGGGCAGATAGGATGTTCTTGGCTCACTAGTAAAAGGAAGTAGTTGCTGATTTCCAAGCAAGAACTCTCATTTCCAGCTTCCAAGGGTCTTTGCATGTTTAGTTTATTTAACCGGATTTCATTCTCACAGTAACCTTCAGAGGTGTATCTCTACTTCCGTTTGCGGCCAAATGACCCGAGGCTCAGGGATTCCAGTGGCTTGGTCCTGACCATGTGGTCAGTTCATGGTGGAGTGGGCCCCAGCCCAAGTTTCCAGCCCCAAGAACCACACAAGACCCTGTGTGTTGTTGTTTCTAAGCACAGCACAGGGTTGGAACAGTGATATATCCCCCATTACTCCGGAGCCCCCTGGGAAGCCAGGAGGGAGGGAAGCAGGAAGCAAAGGGGAGACTGGGCCAGAAGCTGACGGTTTGCTGTCATCCTTTGTACAGACCAGGGATTGCTCTGGCCTGCAGGCTGAGAGGTTACCCAGAGGCTGGGAGCCACTTCCCAGACCTTTTTTGGCTTCCACTCCATGGGCGCTCTGCCTCCACGCATCAAATATGAGAGTTGGCTTTGGGTTTCCTGAAACTTAACTGTGGTAAAATTCCAACAGACTGGGGGCGATTTTCAGTCGAATTTGTGAAAACCATTAAATTCAGACCCAGCAAATGACAACCTTTCAGCTGTGTTCTTTTGTACTTCCTGAAATATTGTTTCCATAAAGCAGCTGCTTTGCCTGAGACATTGTAACATAATTCTACATTTATGGAAAACTCTCAATTTCACTTTTATTGTTTCTTGTAATTCTGAGTCTCGTAGAGATCTAAATTCTCATCATGGCATCTCCGTGGTGCCTGTTCTGCGGCTGTACTCCACCAGAAAGCCTGGTGCGGCTCCTGGGTGGGATTAGATGCCTCTTCTCATGAGCTATTACAGGTGCGGACACCTGGAAGGCCCTTTCTGAGTGCTTCTGAGTCAGGCCTGCAGCCTCTTGCACTGAGGGTACAGTGGAGCCAGAAACCACCTTGGTGCCTGCCCCTCTCCTGGCTCTCAGAGGGGGCTGTGAGTCAGCATCACCCCGCCCCAGGGCACTTGAACCTCACTGGTGGGGCCTGGTCTGAGATTTGGGTAGAAGCTCTCCAGGTAATGTGTACAGACAACCCTGATCAAAGCCACTGGTCTCATCCGGCTTTCTCTCTTTTTGTAAGTGAAGAAAAGGAGCCTGGGCCCATTTAGTGACCTACCTGGAGCTACATGCAACTAGTTCCTGGGAAACCAGGCTTCAGGGATGCTGGGGTGCTGGGTTAGATTCCTAAGAGACAGGCTAATAGGAACGAGGGGGACAGATACTGTGTCTGCCCGGCCTCTTAGCTCTTCACTGGAGAACATTGAGCAGGGATAGCTGCCTTGAAGAATGAATATGCTTAGTGTGTTGAAGGTTAAAACATTCTCCTGGTTTTCATCCAAGAACCATTTGTGTTCTTCTTCCATTTGTGTTCCTATTGTATGAGGTGTTTTTTGAACATGTGAATAATTTGCAAGTATTATTTTTGTTATCCAGTGACACGTTTTAAACTTAAAATGGTATTTCTAAGTTTTCTGAGTTAAGTGCCTTGTGAAATGCATAGTATTTTACGAGCACGAACCTGAATATCACTTCAACTGACTCAGTTCCTTTTCAGAAGTCAGAAATTGCACTGGCCCAGCATGCTCAGAGGCAGGCTCCCATCCACTGTAAATCAGATTTTAAAAAAGGAAGTCGTTCCTTTGTGCGTGCAGCTGTAGTGTGGGAACCTTCCTGTGCTCTTCTGCACAAGCTAACTCCTGTGTACAGAGAGCCAGATCATGAGGACACAGTGATGCTGAGAACTGCTTAGTGGCCAGGACAATAAATGGTTGCCCTCAGATTTGGCTTTCCCAAAGCTTTGGAGGTTTTTTGTGTCCCGAAAGCCAGAAGCTTGCTGTAGGTAAGTGACCCAAACTGCAGGTGTCTGTCTGAAGGCCACTAGAATGAGGACAGTCTCATTTAAGGCTTTCAACTCATTATGTACTTGTTCTGTAACCCTGCCGAGGCATATCAAAGTATCAGCCTTAAAGGAAAAACAGATTGGACATGAAATGCCTCAGTGGTGTCGGTAACAGAAGGCAGGGTCAGACGGTGTGAGTGTTCTGCTTTGGGGGAGAACATCAGATGTGTCTCCCATCGACACTGATTGGATGCTATGTACGTGAGATAGGGAAGAGTATTAGCTTGGCTTCTGTGCTTGACTTGAACTGTCAGGGAAAGCTTTTGCCTGCCAAAGAATTCGGTTGGATAAATTTATAGGCCAGAAGTTTTCATTTGCAAAGCTAGGGACTTCACAGCTGGGAGGGCAGCCAGGTTAGGTTCCATTCACGTTTCAGTGTTTCTGCCTGCCCTGCAGATCTGTTTCCTGCTGATAGCCATCACCTGAGCTCTTGCTGGGGCATCTTGGACTGTTCTGGAAAGGTTGCCACTAACACAGAATTTGAAGAGAATGTTTACTCTGCCTTGACTGATTCTACTCTTGTTCCGCATTTTAGTTAGCTCTGTTATTAACATTCTTTATATACACCTGGTGCAGAATTAACCTCCAGGACTCCTTGGCCAGGGGGGATTGTCTGTCTTCCGTGTGTCCTTAGCATTTCTCTATCTGATTTCAGGCTTAAGGTTAGCTGAGCAACTGGGCCGAAGAGAAGATGAAGCCAAAATTCGCCATGGTCTTGGCCTCTCCCTTTGGGCTAGTGGGAACCTGGAGGAGGCCCAACATCAGGTGAGTAGAAGAACCCCTGTTCCAAGTGGATTTTGTTGCCAGAAGCATGGAAGCCCTTGGGATTACTGTCCAAGTAGTGATGACGTTTGTTACAAGGTGCTAACCTCTGCACTTGGATTAGTGTATAGATTTTCCAGCCCAGAAGTGCTGAGCTTTAGTCAAGATTCCTGCTCACTTGTATGACAGATTTCTCAACGATTTCTTTAGCATTCTTGTGTTACGTGTTACCATTCCTCATTAAACCTTAATATGAAATTACATATATTTTATGAGAGAAGTAATTCAAGAATTCATAATTATTGGATTTAATGTCTTTATAGGTTTCTAGACACATCAGTGGATACTTCCTTCTCTCTCTCTCTCACACACACACACACACACACCCATACACATACACGCACTTGTACATACACACATACACACACAGAGTTCATGTTTCTGCATATGTACAAATAGTTGAAGAGAAGCCCACTCTCATGCTGGCTCTGGAGACTGGAAAGATCCTAGAGTTGTGGTTCCTCTGTCAAGCTGAAGGAGTTGTGAGATGGCATCATCCAAAATCACACACTCAAAGCTTAGGCCGTGTGTGAGTAATTCCTGCTGAGGCATTGTGCTAGGCCCAGGAGCACAAGGCAAGGTGAATCAAGGCTCCTATCGGAGGTGCTCACAGGAACTGATGAGGTGATGTGACTGAAATTGTGCCATGGCCTCCTGGAATGTGGTGGTGTTTCTCTCTCCTTTTTAAACTATTAAAGGCAGTTTAAAGAATTTAGTTCCTTGTTTAAAAAATTAAAACTTATATTACTATAGTGATTTGCAGTTTTCAAGTACTGTCACTCACTGAATTTATTCCTCAAATACCTCTGAGGGTAGAATGATAACCATCCCCTTTATAGAAAAGAAGAAACTGAGACTCCAAATCTTGCCCCAGGTCACAGGATGAATTAGTGGTAGAGCTGAGGATACTAAGTCTAAGTTCTTAATCCTAGAATTCTTTTTTTGTTTTTGTTTTTTTTAATTTGCATGAACTTAAAATTGGATACTATTCCTTGCATATAAATATTAAGAGAAAAGTCTCATGGAGAAGCCACTTGGAGCAGCAGGGGAGTGTCTCTGTAGGAATGTTGAGCATCTGGTCCTGTGGATGTCCCTGTGAGCAGGTGTGGCTGCGGGGAGCTTGTCCTGGAAAGACCTACTCCTGGTCACCGTGGCAGAGGGCAGTGTTTGATTTGGCTGAACTGCTTGCCAAAGCTGACCTCCTCCTGAAAGGATGGCTGCCTGCTCCTCCTCCCTCCCCCCATCCCAGCCTTGTTTCCAGCCTGGCTGCTCTGTACCTGCTCTCACTCTGGCCCTGGGGCTGAGTGAGGCCGGGGTACTAAATTATGGTTGCTTGAGGGCAAAAGGAGAGGCTTTGTTTGTTTTAATCAAAATCAGCCCTTGATTGGATTCATAGCTGATTTTTTTTTTTTCTTACAACTTTCAGACTAGAAGTCCATAAGCTCTGTCTTTTAGATCGCCTGGTCTAATTGAGCACATAAACAACCATCATTTCCTGGGTGTGATCTGATATGATGCCTCTTCCAGTTTACAGGAACCTACCTGGAAATGAAGATCCGTCCTTTCAAACCTCTTAAAAAAGTGTTTCTAGATTGGAGCACCAAGTTGGGTACAGAAGTTGTCTCTGGCCATAGTGGTTTCTGGGGGAATGAATGACATTCTTTGTCCCTACTTGCAGCTCTATAGGGCATCAGCGTTATTTGAGACAATCCGACATGAGGCGCAGCTGAGCACGGACTACAAACTCTCCCTCTTTGACCTGCAGACTTCGTCCTACCAGGCCTTGCAGCGGGTGCTCGTCAGCCTGGGTGAGAGCGGCCGGGGTTCCCACTTCTTGGGAGTGAGCCTGCCTGTCTGTGTCATTCCAGGGCTGCTGGGGCAAAATCTGACTCATGACGTCAGGCCATGAAGCTACAACTGCAGTCCAGTCACCGAACATGTGTCCGTTTAGTCAGCAAGTATTTATAGAGCACCTACCAAGTGCCATGTGCTAGTCCTGGGAATGAAAGGCCAGAAGGCCCAGTCCCTGGCCTCCAAAAGCAGTCAGCCTGGTGAAAGACAGACATCAGGGAGTCCTGTACGGTATGACGGGTGCTTAGGGTAAAAGAAACTCAGGTGCTGTGAAAACAAAGCATATTGGCAGACAGACCCAGGAGCTGGAGAAAGTGTCCTGGGGCTAGAGAGGCTTGAGCTCCTCTCCCTCAGCTTCCCTCCCACCACTCACACCTGTAGGCGTACCTGACAAGATAAGATGCCTGGCCTCTTCCCTGTTTCCTCTGCCACATAAGTCTTTCGTTTGCTGCTCTGTGAGTGTTTTTACTCTCTGGGTCTGCCCTCTGGGCCGTGACCTAGTCAGTGATCATTCTCCCAGGCCTGTGTGCTGGCTTGTACTGGGGCAGCATGCATTTCCCTCACTGGGGCCTCCGCTGTCCATCATCCTCTTTTAGCTGCCCTGTCTTCTGCCTCTTCTCAGGCCTGTCCAGCTCTGCTGGCCATTTCCCCCAACCCAGACCATGGATGGAAGAGGTATTTACCAGAACTAACAATGTCTTTGAAGTTGGATGTTGAGGCCTTGTCAGTAAGACCCTGTCCTTTGCTGTGTGTATCTGAATGCCCAGGCTTCCCCTTGAAAAACGTATCTATTAAATATGCTCATTGCCTGAGATTACAATTTATTATCTATTATAATCACAGTGTTAAGTCTGCCTAACACTTTGGGGCCGATTTTCCAACGTGCACAGAATTCATCCCTGCTGTTCCAGTTAATAACTTAATAGGGTAAAGAAGACATTTGCATACACACATGTAAATCCCCCTTTCTACTGATACTGGAACTGCAGGAAGCTAGGCATCCTTGAAGTGCTGTCGGAGTACGGCATCTGGTCTCCTGCCTCTGCCTGTTCTCTCTTTGGACCCTAGTTTGGGCAAATCTTCCCTCTCTGTATTTATGATGCAAGCAAATCCTCTGCATTATATTTCTTCTAAACACTCTGAACAATCCTCACTTGAAAGTATGTTGCCTTATACATTGTTGGTGCCCTCATGTGTGTGCATTTAGCTTTTAAACTAGATAACAGACTAGTCTCTTAGGGAAAGGGATCAGGAATTGGACTGAAAGACTGAAGAAAAGCTTTGAAAGAGAAAAGCAATTTCAAAGAATTAGAGACTTCAGAGGTTTAAACCCTTTGCCCGTGGGGACCGGAAGAGAAGAGAAACAAATGTGTGGGAGCCTAGAATGGAATGAGATCTCAGCCCTAACAATAATATCACCTGTTATATATGTGATACTTTGAATAACCCATTCAGGCATCTCACATGCAGCACCTTGGTCAATCTTTACAATAGCCTTTTTGAGATGGAGGGGGCAACTGTTAGGACCCTCCTTTTGAGCCAGGGTTGAGAGGGAATAGGACACATTCAGCAGAGGGACTGGCAGGTTTGAAGACACAGAGGTATCATGTGGGGGGATGTGCTAGTGGGGCTGGACAGTGTGATGCCTGGAGGGGCTGCATCGAAGAGAAATAGAAAAATGGTCAGGAACCAGGTCCTGTAGGTTTATCTGCCAAGGCCAAGTCAGAATCAAAGTTGAGCAGGAACGTGAGAGGGTAAACAGCATGCAAAGCATTAGGTCTATATAGCTAAAGTGAATGGGGTCAGACGCCAGGACGCCAAAGAGCAACTCAGGTTGTGGATTAGAGAGCAGGCAGAGCTGAGGACCATCCTCTGAACAAAGTTGGCTCTCTTGGGGTATGACTGTCGACAGGGAAAGCCTAATGGCTTGGGCAGGGGTGGTCTGAAAACGTGGAGTTTTAGAAGAGTGGCGCTGTACCTATCATCTGAGGCAGGGGGTTGGATGTGAACGGAGACTGTGCCCCACAGAGGAGTGCAGTGAGGTTTCCACCCAGGATCTCTGTACCTGATGGCCCTTTGTGGATAAACACACTCCCCCAGGGACTCCTCACCATGTGGCTTTTGTATCCTAGGCCATCATGATGAAGCCCTCGCTGTGGCAGAAAGAGGACGGACACGGGCATTTGCCGATCTTCTGGTAGAACGACAAACAGGACAACAGGACTCCGACCCCTACTCCCCAGTCACTATTGATCAGATCTTAGAGATGGTTAATGGCCAGAGGGGACTAGTACTTTACTATTCCCTGGCCGCAGGCTACTTGTATAGCTGGCTGCTTGCTCCTGGGGCAGGTAAGATCTCTTTCTATGGGAACTGGGCAATTAAGACACTAGACTGAGAAAGTCTAATGACTAGAGGTAGAAGAGGCACATTACCATAGATCAGACTAAGGAGCTGATGTCGGCTTTCAGCAAAACCTCAGCCACGGCCGATAATCTGTGGTAGGGCATTCAATTAATAAGACAGCCCAGCTTTCTCATTTCCCCAAGAAATCGCTGCTCCTCACTGGTGAATGTGGAAGCATTCATCAAGGAACACGAAGAGCGGAGGATTAATTTCACCAGCAGCCCTATTTTTAGGCAGCTGTTGTTCATTAGCTAATAAAGCGATGACTGGAAGTCCTAACGAGTTCTTTCTAGATATGATTTAATAATTGTGACCCTTTTTCAGGGTGAAGTTAGACTGAAATGATCCCAGCAGCTCTTATCACCATATATAAACAAAGTCTCAGGCTTGAAATTTCCAAGTTTAGCAGAACCCATTTTAACCAGTTCTGTTGTAAATCTGTTTCCGAAGTAAAAATCCTCTTTGATTAAATCGGCATTAAATGTTCAGGCTGTAACTGTTTCACTAAATACAGAACCACTAATTAGCTGTTAGGGCCATATTTTTTGCATAATAAAATGCTGATGGCTTTACCGTGTTGGAGACACACCAGATCCAATTAGAGTTTATTGACTGGGGAAGTGGATCTTATAATTGGGAATCTTTAAGAATGGGCTTCTTGAATATCTGTAAGCGAATTTCAGAAAGTTCAACTGCCAGGGAGAATTGACAAGATTTTCTTGATTGTGTTTCTGTCCCTTTGGTTTAAAAAAAAAAAAGGATGCTGGCTGGATGACAACTCTCTGATGCCTCTTGGGTTCTGAGCACTCGTGCCTGGAGTTTCAGTACCTTGGCATAATTTTTTAATAATCTTTCCCCCTTAATTCCATGTTTTTTTATGGGATTTCCATAAAGAACATTCTTACCTCTGACCTTTTTATGCTGAGGTTTTAGTTGTGATGTTCGTGGTGACTTGGGGAGTGTCAGCTGCAGTGGAATGAGTCCCTGTGTATGCCCCGCCCCCCAGTGGGGCACTGATGCCTGGGAGGACATGGCTGGTGATGGAGGTATCAAGCTCTTTCTCTCTGTCATTGTTATGTTTTGGGGACATGATTTGACAGGTGGTATGTCCAAATCCCTGTAATAATGAGCCATGTATAATGAGGCTCCCATTGTTTCTCTTTCCCGTCCTCTTTGCTCTTAATGAGACTCTGAAGCTTTCACTGGGGCTCTAATCCAATCAGAGAGGAGCAGCGTTTTCCAGGGCTGACACACCTCATTACCATTTGAGAATATGTCCTATGTTTATTGCCAGAAAACCACTATGGATTGCTTCAGTTTCATGCAGCCACAATTTTTTGCTCCTTTAATCCATTAATGATGGTTGACCAGTTAGTCTTATTTAAAAATGGTTTAAAATATTTTTATCTGGCCTTTATATGACGATGCATTTATTTCAACTAGCTTTTGTGAAATAAAAGGTCTTTGAGTAACACAGTTTCCACTTGGCTAGTTATATTTCTGTTCAGAATTTCAGTTTCTGGGGAGAATATACCTTGGCATGCTCGTGCACCATTCAGGAAAGAAAACTTTCCCTAGTTGATGCTTCTGAGAAGCATCTGTTTGGAAATACATATGAAGTAGTCATCCCATAAGCTTCTGAATATAGTGTCAAGAGCAGAAGCCTTTTCTTAAATTCCCTGATTTCAAGCACCAAATCTCTTGACAAAAGCTGTAGAAATGGGTACTGACCAAATTCTGGAAAGCCCTCACAAGACCTTGATTTCAGAATTTCTTCACACGGTTTGGATGGCATGCTTGCCCAAGAGGGCTACCCCCTGCCTCCAGCCCTCCCTCGCGTAACCCTGGCCTTGCATGATGTTGGCTGTGCCTGTCTGGTTTCAGGAATTCTGAAGTTTCACGAGCACTACCTGGGTGATAACGCAGCGGAAAACTCCAGCGACTTCCACGCCGGCAGCAGCACGGCTCTTCCAACAGCCACCAGCTCCGTCCTCGAGCAGCACATCGCCAGTGTACGAGAGGCCCTGGGAGTAGAGTCTTACTACTCGAGGCAAGTAGTACTCCGATCCCAGTCCCATTTTCAGACACGACCTCAGGGTGTTGGGTTTTTTCTCTCTTTCTTTTGTAAACATCCTGTTTGAGCTAAATGGAAGAAATCGATGGAATTCACACTTCGAGCGAAGTCTGTTCACAGTTGCTACAGGAGAGACAACTATGTGTCTCTGGAGGGCAGATCCCTTTGTGGCTGTCTTATTCTTTTTGGTAATTTCCTCTCAGATAGGGAAAGGTCTCCTCGGAGATGCGTGTTTTCTAAGGAGGGTTTGTTTGTAGGATGTTTAAACCTCCACATGACTTTGAATTTAACATACCAGCTAATTAAAACTGAGCTGATTTGGGGGTTATAAACCGATTAATAATGAGTTTGTTTGTACTACAGCTGAACACCTGTTTGAGAGAGTAATTTAACACTAGTGACAGGACCTCTGCGTTGTGGGGCTGAGGTGAAGGAAGTTGAACTCCCAGCATCGAGAATAGAGAAGGGAAGTGCTTTTTGCAAAGATCGTCAAAGATATATGCTTATGAAAACATTTTATCATGATTGACTATTTTACATACAGAATATAATTTTCACAAGCATCCTGCTGCTGGGGAAAATGGAAAGAAGAGGGGGCCATCCTGGGTGACAGTCAGATTTTCAGGTATCTCAGGCCTCCATCCTAAGTGTCAAGAAGGTTTGCAGGTCAGAGAATCTTGTGTTAGCTGGTGTCAGGTCTCAGGGACATCTGCTGGTCTCTTGAGTGATTCATTTGCAGTCATGGAAATCCCAAGACATCACCATAATTCTTTGGAAAGGCTTATCCCAGATTCCAGTGTGTGTGTTGGACAGTGCCAGCAGCTGGGTTGGTCTTTGGGTGCTTATGAAGTTGGGGAAAGTTCTTAGATGACTTGGATAATGTAATGTCAAGAGAGAAGGTGCTATTGGGTCTTCTAGCCGAACTCCCTTATTTAACAGAAGCCAGCGTGGAATAAGATTGCTGACAGCCAAGTTCGTGTCAGAGCTGGGATCACAACAATAGAGATCTCACCCAGACTCCCAGGCCACTGCTTGTTCTGTTTTTAATTATCAAAATTAATATCATATTTGTGAAAATAGCCAAAGCATGTAAAAATGTCATCTCCAGCTTCTGTGTGTATGAAGTATGAGCAGGCTTCAGCCACATGCACACATCGTTGTCCTATTTCTTGTATGACTGCAGTGTATCCTGGGGCATCCCTTCCCTTAACCTTGAGTCGTGGTGTGCTGATTACAGAAGCTTGATGGTGTGGTAGCCCCAAGAACTTGGAAGTATGGCTATTCTATGAAATGAAATTATACATGACCATAAACTCGGTTAGGCCAGGAGAGAACAAAGCTGCTTCAGCAACAGAATGGCACTGCAGCCAGTCCAATTCCATTGTAACCTGACCAGAGTTGTTGCGTATCCAACCAAAGTGAGTGTTAATGGGGCGCCTGGGTGGCTCGTTGATTGGGCCTCTGCCTTTGGCTCAGGGTCCTGGGATTGAGCCCTGTGTTGGGCTCCCTGGTCAGCAGGGAGCCGCTTCTCCCTCTCCCTCTGTTGCTCCCCCTCTCTTTCTTTCTCTCTCTACAGTCAAGTAAATAAATATTTTTAAAAATTAAAATAAAATAAAACAATGACAAAGTGAGTGTTAAAAGGATGGTTGGCCAGCAGTAGAAACACAAAATGAGGGAAAGAGAAGAGGGCAGATTTGGCAGTGCCCATTTCTGACACTGTCAAAGGGAAAGAGGAGCTTGGTTAAGGGACTTGAACTCCGATTGGAAGGCTGTTCCCACAGTAGACCTGCAGCCTTTGTGCTCTCTTATCCTTCCCCACTTCCTTTCCACAAATACTATAATGCCTGCTGTGTACTATATGTACTAGAGATCAGGAGTAAGGTGGTGAGTAAGACAGACATGGCTTCTATTCCCAGGGACCTGAAAGATCAGAAACAACAGAGTATAAGAAACCTTTTAATTAAAATTGCCATAGTGCTTAAAGGAAAATGCAGGGTAGATAAAAGGTGTAAGTGGGGGTGGGAAACCGATCTGGGGGAGCTGGGGAAGCTTCCTTGGGGAGGGGCTATTTGAGCTGAGCTCCAAAGGATGAGGAGAAATAGAGGAGATGAAGGCCACCTCAGGCAATTGCACAGAGGCCTTCAGTAACCATGGCGGAGAAGACCTCTCAGGTCGTCCCCTTGCCTTCCCATATTCAGGACTTCTGATTATCATTTGATTTCTCCTACAGGTGTACTTGCAAGTAGAGAATGTGCATAAGAACCTGGCATTGTGATCTGTACAACTCTGCTTGGCCAATGAACATGGGCTCTCAAGAGGCAAAGCCTTTTAGAGCACATTAATATGCGATTTTTAGATTTCTCTGAGATGAGATCATGACGGGACACAAGTATGCAATGCCTCTCATTTGAAACTTCTGCACGTGCTGAAGGGGTTTCTGCATGCCGCCTCTGTTATGGCACGCTGGTGACCACACCTGGGTCTTCTCCGTCCATACTAACCCTGATAGGGCTCAGCCTGCAGGAAAATAGGGATTTTACTTGATCCCAATTTTTATGGATCTAGATTAAGATTCACCATAAGAAGGAAGGGGAGGGGCGCCTGAGTGGCTCAGTTGGTTGGTAACTGTCTTCAGCTCAGGTCATGATCCTGGAGTCCCAGGATCGAGTCCTGCATCAGGCTCCCGGCTCGGCAGGAGTCTGCATCTCCCTCTGACCTTCCTCTTCTCATGCGTGCTCTCTCTCTCTCTCATTCTCTCCTTCTCAAATAAATAAATAAATAAAATATTTTTAAAAAAAGAAGAAGGAAGGGGACTACCCTTTGAGTCTTCCCAGTGCCTGCCCCCACCCCCACTGTGTATAACTACAAACACTTATGCCTCCACAGTTCTTTTGTATGAAACTAGAGGTTGAGTAATTTTGCTTCCAGGTGAATTTTGAATTGCAAAAATGGTTTTTGGGTTATAGTTCAACTCTTCATCAATGGTAGGGAGAGAAGAGAGACTGTAACTTGCTTAATCTTCCACATTAATCTTTTCCTTTCTGCTCTCTACAGAAAGCTGACAAGTTAGGATGAGTCCTTAGGGATCTGTCTCTAGGATGTTGGGTAGCTTGATGCTTAGCATGACTTTGTCGGGCTGCCCTTGGTAGCTTCGATGTCCAGTTGAGACTGCCAGAAATTAGGTCTTTTCTGCTGCTTTAGACTAGTCTTATTAGAAATTTATTCTTATTTTGTGAACTTAAACTGAAAATTGAACGCTTCAGTGGCATGGTTTGAATTTACTGGAATAGAGTTTGGTGAGACTCTGGTTTCTGCCTCACAGTTTCATGAAAATGTCAAAGATAAATTATTTTTCATCTACAAAATTTTTAGATATTTTTAAAGCCATAATGCTTAATAATAGTAAAGATGTGGTGAATGAGCAGTCTTATACAGTAGGGATATAAGTTGGTCTAGCTTTTCTAAAAATAGCTTTTTCAGCAGATTCAAAAATCTTTAAATCTTTAAATCTTTGGCCGTTAACTCCCAAATTCTCATTTTGGAAATGGAGTAAAGACGTATTCATAGGAATATTTATAATAAGTCCATTACAGAAAATTGATTGATTGATTTTTTTTGTGGGGGGAGGGTGGGACAGGGGAGAGGGAGAGTGAGAATCTTAAGCAGTTTCCAGGCTCAGCATGGAGCTGGTTGCGGCATTTGAACTCACGACCCTGAGGTCATGTCCTGAGCTGAGATCAAGAGTTGGACACTTAACCGACTGACTCACTCAGGTGCCCCATTATAGAAAATTCTAAAAGTCTAAATGTCCACAATAATTGAATGTAAAATTATTTTATATCTATCCAATATGACATCACATTGTAATTAAAATTATGTGTAACAGAGACTCTTTAGTCCATAGCTGAATGTTTATGGCAAAATATTAAGTGAAAACAGTAGAATATAGAATTATTATATATAGTGTAATTTCAGTTTTGTAATCTATACAAAATATGGATGTGAAAAGTAAGAAAAAAAGTCCTTAGGAGGAAATCGGCTATAGTGTTAGTGGTAATTATAGGTGGATGGTGGAATTATGGATGGCTGGCATTTTATTCTTTATGTGATTCCTTATTTTCATTTTTTTCACAATGAACATATATTACTTTTTATATGAGAAATAAAGCCATGGATAAACAATTCTGTTATTCAAAGGGGGGAAAAAAAGAAACCTTTTACAGAAATCAGTTTACAGAAAATAAAATCCAAGTTTTGGATCTTGACACCATGATCTAGCTCTAGGAAGTCATTCTGGGTTTACTTTCCATCTTGTCTCTTGGTGAACACCATGTTCTGGCTACCTTGCCTTCTTCTCTTTTCTCTAAATATACCCTGTGCTGCTTTCTCAGGCATCTCTAACCTCTAAGTCTGTAGGTGCAGCTCTCCAGCAAACATCTCTGCATGGGAATCTTCCAGGAATCTCTAGTCTAAAATATCTAAATCCCAACTCTTGAGTTTCCCCATTTCCCTCCTCAATCAGTCATTGTAATATACACCACATTAACAGAATGAAGAACAAAAACCACATGATGATATCAACAGATGCAGAAAAGTCATTTGAAAAATTTAACACTCTTGGGACGCCTGGGTGGCTCAGTTGGTTGGACGACTGCCTTCAGCTCAGGTCATGATCCCGGAGTCCCGGGATCGAGTCCCACATCGGGCTCCCAGCTGCATGGGGAGTCTGCTTCTCCCTCTGACCTTCTCCTCGCTCATGCTCTCTCTCACTGTTTCTCTCTCTCAAATAAATAAATAAAATCTTTAAAAAAAAAATTTAACACTCTTTCATGATATTAAAAAAAAAAAAAAAAGAACCCAACAAGCTAGGAAAATAAGGAAATTACCTCAACATACTAAAGGCCTTTATGTAAAGCTTGCAACTAAAATCATACTCATTGGTAAAAACTGAAAGTTTTCCCTCCAAGATAAGGAAAAAAGCAAGGGTACTTTCTCTTGTCACTTCTATTCATGGTACTGGAACTTCTAACCACAGCAATTAAACAAGAAATAGAAATAAAAGTCCTCCAAATTGCAAAAGAAAAAGTAAAATTAGGTCTGTTCACAGGTGACATTATATGTAGAAAACGCTAAAGATAACACCAAAAACCCTGTTGGAACTAATAAATAGATTTAGCAGAGTTGTAGGATACAAAATCAATACTCAAAATTCAGTTGCATATCTATATACTAACAATGAGTAATTGTTAGAAGGAAATTAAGAAAACAAACCCAATTATAATAGCATCAAAAAGAATGAAATACTTAGGAATAAATTTAACTCAGGAGGCGAAAGACTTGTATACTAAAAACTGTAAAATATTGCTCAAGGAAATTAAAGAAGACCAATAAATGGAAAGACATCCCATGTTCATGGATTGGAAGAACTAATATTGTTAAAATATCCATTACTACCCAAAGCAATCTGTAGATTCATTTTGTTTATTTAACAGAGAGAGATCACAAGTAGGCAGAGAGGCAGGAGAGAGGAAGGGAAGCAGGCTCCCCGCCGAGCAGAGAGCCCGATGCGGGACTCGATCCCAGGACTCTGAGATCACAACCCGAGCCGAAGGCAGCGGCTTAACCCACTGAGCCACCCAGGCGCCCCATCCCTGTCAAAATTTTGATGGTATTTTTTATAAAAATAGAAAAAAAAATCCTAAATTCATATGGAATCTCAAAGGACCCAAAAAAGCTGAAACAATTTTGAAGAGTCAAAACAAAGCCAAAGGCCACACACTTCCTGATTTCAAAACATCACAATGCTATAGTCATCAAAACAGTGAGGTACGGGCATAAAGACAGAGACACACAGGTTAATGGAATAAAGTAGCCCAGAAATAAAGCCTGCTATGTAGGTCAAATGATCTTTGACAGGAGGGCCAAGGCTACATATTGGGGGGAAAGGATAGTCTCTTCAACAAATGTTGTTGGGAAAACTGGATATCCACATGCAAAAGAATGAAGTTGGACCCTTGTCTTATATCATATATAAAAGTTAACTCGAATTAAAAACCCAGAACATAAGATCTGAAAATATAAAACTCCTTGGAAAAGCTTCATGACATTGGATACAGTTTCCTGAATATGACACCAGAAGCCCAAGTAACAAAAGCAAAATTACACAAGTGGGAGTACATGACATTTAGACTTCTGCAAGGCAAGGGAAATAGTCAACAGAGTAAAAAAATCAGCTTATAGAATAGGAGAAAATATTTTCAAACCATAGATTTGGTAAGGAGCTACTGTTTAGAATATGTAAAGAACTACTACAACCTAACAACAACAGCAATAGCAAAAACAATCTGATTTGAAAATGGGCAAAGAATAGACAGTCTCCAGGGAAGATAGTCGGTCAACAAGCACCTAAGAGGATGCTCAACATCACTGATCATCAGGAATATGCAAATCAAAACCACCTTGGTATGGATGGATATCCCCTCACACACATGAAGATGGCCACTATCAAAAAATAGGAAATAATGAGTGTTGGCAAAGATGTGGAACAGTCAGAACCCTTGTGTTCTGTTGGTGGGAATGTAAAATGCTGTGGCCAATATGAAAAACAGTATGGAGGTATGTTTTTTACCACAAGTAAAACAAAGGTATAAAAAGTACATTTGAGGGGCGCCTGGGTGGCTCAGTGGGTTAAAGCCTCTGCCTTCGGCTCAGGTCATGATCCCAGGGTCCTGGGATAGAGCCCCACGTCTGGTTTTCTGCTCAGTGGGGGGCCTGCTTCCTCCTCTCTCTCTGCCTGCCTTTCTGCCTACTTGTGATCTCTGTCAAATAAATAAATAAAATCTTTAAAAAATAAAAAAAGTATATTTGAATCCACCCACTCTGTCTCCACCACCACAGGCATAGTGCGGGTCCTCATCATCTGTAGCCTGAACTACTGTTGCCACCTCCTCTCATAGCCTTCCAGACGCCTTCACGCAGAGCGACCTTTCACAGATGTATTTGGGACTATGCTTCCTTGTTCTCCCCAACACCAGGCACCCCAGACTCGTCACAAAGCATCCCCCCTCAAAGCTTCTGAATGTTTTTTACATTTCACACTCCTTATGGCAGCCTGTAACCCCAGCTGATCTCGCCTCTGTCTGGCCATTGAATGACACCTCTGGTCCTTCAGCTTGACATATCCCTGTGTGGTCCCCCAGCCTCCTTTCACCACCAGGGCTATTCCAAGGGCTGTCCCACCTTAGGGTTTAGCGTGTGCCCTTCCTTCTATGAAGTTCTGCCCACTGCCGTTGGTATGGCGGGTTCCATCTCCTCCTTCAAACTCCTGCTTCCCTGCTAACTCCTCAGAAAGGCCTTTCGGAAGCTTGGTTTCATTCACTTCTGCATACCCAGTGCCTGGGGCGGTCCTGCAACATAGTCCATGCTGAATAAATGTTTAAATGGGCAACTGATTGACTCTCTGAATGCATTAAGTCCCTCTCCCTGCTGTCCAGAATTGCCCTACTTTTCCTACAGATATTCTAATCACCTGTGAGAGCCCTGTTCAAATCTCAAGAGGACCACCCAGAGACCCTAAGTCCGAATGAGGTTTTTGCTCCCCCTCTGAGGTGCCTAATAATAGCTCTCACTCCATTCTTTCTTATTTCATAATCACCTGACTTGTGTGTTTTCCCAGGCAGGGGGCGATACCGTGGGAAGCAGGTGCTATGTCCTCTCTGAATGCTCACCACTAACACAGTGCTGGCCTGTAGTGAGATGTCCATAAATTTGAATTTCAGTCACCAGAAGATGTGCTGTGAGCACACTCTCTGTTCATGCTGGGCCGATTTACTGCCTCTTTTCCTAGTGGATGTGAAATACACTGTGCCCCTAGAAATTGAGTCTCTGTGTCTTGGGGAACACCTTCATTCAATTACCCACAGCCTGGCTGTGGTGTCCTTGTTATAATGCAGATCGCTTTTGCTTTCCTTAATGGTATCTTGCTGCTGAAAGGAAGTGCAGTGGTACAAAGGAGTTTCTGAAAATGGATTTAAAATAAAAGAACTGCTTTTATTAAGTGTTTAATAAGAACTTCCAGTCCCTTCCTTCCTCCCAGATCAAAAGAGGCATAGATTGAAACCACTGCATAGAACATGAACCTCCCATAAGGGAGACGTTATGAATTTCAAAACACATCTTCAGTTCTTAATTCTGGTATTTGGCCAGAGTCTTGCTGTTTCCTGGGCACCCGGGACAGTGCAGTGACACTGGTGACACTGAGCTGACCAGTGAGAATATTAGTAGGTCTGGAAGGAGTGCTCCCAAGAGATTTTAGATAAGTTGCAAGCATAGGCTGCCCTTATAATAGGGGAAATATTCCTTCATTGTAGTGAATATTAAACCTTGATAAATTACAGCTGTTATTTTCGTTTCTTTCGATGCTTTTCTATATTTCTAATTTTTTTTACAGCAGGTTATTTTTATAATCCAGTGCATTTTCTTATTTCATGGATTAATCTAGGTTGTACCAATTTGTGAATACTGATGCCTTTCTGTTAGCTCTAGACTGATCACAAGTGGTAGCTGTTAAATCTGACAGTGCCAAGTGCTGGAGGAGATGTGGGTCCATGAGATGCCTCATATGGGCTGGTGCGAGAGTAAATGGGCACAACCACATCAGAAGACAGGTTAATATTACCTTCTAAAGCTGAACATTTATTTAGCGTTTGACCCAGATCTATGCAAGCATACTGTCCGAGAAAGGCTCTTGTACATGAGCGAGGATTTTCAGAATTGCACTGTAAACAATAGCAAAATGCTGGAAGCCCACATGACATTGTAAGAGAGTGGATGAGTAATAGACCCAAAATGGAATCTTAAGCCACAGACGAGCCACTGGAAACCCAAAGATGTGGCCAAATCTTAAAAATATAACCAGTGAATAAAAGCAAATCCTCAAATATTACCTATGGCATGAATCCTTTTAATAGATAAAACAACTAAAATAAAAATATGCTTTTAGAAATATAGCTAGATGCAATAAAATTTGTATAGAAAGGACAGGCAGGGGACGATGGCTATGGGATTTGGGATGGGACTTTCCTCGGGATGGGGAAGCAAAGGATGGGCTCCATGGGAGGTACACAAACAATAAGATGTGTTATTCTCTGGCTTTTGTTTTGGGTAGTGGTTTTGTGAGTGCTCATTAAATTATTAAAAAATTACTAAGTAAATCAATGAAAGCAGGCCATGCATGGATCAATGATGAAAGTGTGTCAGAAATAGAAGATTATGATTAATCCAATCCCAGAGAGATTCCCCCACCCCCAAAAAAGAAAAAAAGCAGAATTTCTTAAACAAATTACAAAAGCAGGATTGCCTAGTACGTATTTAATCCATGTAAATAAATGGACAGTTGATAAATTGCTTTATTTGTATCTGTTCTTTTAAGCAAGTACCCAAGCACTATCATTGTCATATTGTTTATTATTTTTAAAGATTTTATTTATTCATTTGACAGAGATCACAAGTAAGTAGAGAGGCAGGCAGAGAGAGCGAGAGAAGGAGGAAGCAGGCTCCCTGCAGAGCAGAGAGCCCGATGTGGGGCTCGATCCCAGGACCCTGGGATCATGACCTGAGCCAAAGGCAGAGGCTTTAACCCACTGAGCCACCCAGGTGCCCCGATATTGTTTAAGTTACAGTTTATTTTAAGTTACAGGCTTATTTTAAGTTACAGTTAGTATTTGAAAGTTTAAAATTATCTTTATAATATTTTCTAATTGTAGCTTTGTGCTAATCAAGACTGATCCCCCCATCAATCCAAACTAGTAAGTTTTTATTTTAAAAATCAAATTTTTTTTTCTTACCCCAAATCATTTTCAGAATTATGTGGAATAAAAGTAGATATAATAATTTGGGAGCATTTATTTTGTTTCATAAAACAAAGAGTTTCCCATTTCATTCTAAATTAGGGTAGGTTAAAAAAAAAAATTAGGGTAGGTTACCATTTTGAAAATATTTTATGCGATGTAGTCAGTCTGTGCCAGAGCTAGTTCTGAGCCTGGAGATACATGCATGAATAATAGCTGGAATTCTTGGCCTTGCAGTAGCTCACAGTGTGAAACATGCAACAAATGTATAAATTATTAATCTACCACGTGCAAAATGTTATGATAAAGGTCTAAATAAAGAAGGCTCCACCTCCTTGCTCTGCCTCCTTGGAGTTAAGGCAGTTGGTTCAAGAGGCCTCCACAGAAGTGACATTTAAGCTGGACCCCAGAGAGTGAAGGGAGAAAAGTCAAGTGAGCAGAGGAATTCCTCCCCAGGCAAGGGTGTAGAGGAAGGAAGGGCCTGTGGCCTCCAGATAATGAATGATGGGCGCAAGAGGAGGTCCATCTGTCTTCTGCTGTAGAATTGTCCTCTGTGTCATAACCACTCAGTGCAGCCTCCTGGGGTTCACCTCGTTCTTGCAAGATCTGAAGGTGAGCCCCCTTTCTGATGGGGTGGGTTTGCCTGTCTGGGTCTCATGCCCTGTCTTCTTGAGACATGGCTGGGTCCAAAAGGCAGGCTTTATCTATGAGGTGACTCACTCAGGCTCGGCTATCCATGTTTGAGAAGATGATGCCAGATTAGGGATTACATCACTGAAGAGACACAGCTGCAGAAATGAATGGAATGCACTGGAGACTCTGGTCTTATGCCCTGATTCCCAGATTTAGATTCCTTCCAAAAGGATGAGTACAGAATAAATTCAGAAAGTTGCATTCAGTAAGCTTCTTAGGGTATCAGCGGCTTAGCAAGAAGGATAAGTGGAGTTGGTCTTCTTGTCTGACCTCTGAAGTAGCTAAATTGAATCCCCTTTTATAGGTCTCATGAGCTTTTTAAAAAGCAGAATTCTTGAAATTGCTGGGTTTCCCCTTATACATGGGAGGGCTAATCTGGTAAATGGTAGAATCCGCCTAAAGACAAAAAGCAAACAGCAGTGATGTGGGGCAAAGTGTTCTATGCCTGTTGTTCGGCCTGTCTGGTGCCTGGAACTATGAACGGCTTGACTTGCCCTGGGTTTCACTGACATTTCTGTTCCCAGGCCCCAGAGCACTAGCTTGTTTGGTAGATGCCATGAAAATCTGTCAGGGGCACTATTTTAAACAACATTTCTCAGACATTTCTTTAACTCTTGTCTCCGATCCTTAGTTCCTGGTCCCAAAGCTTGGGATAGCATCCCTGCTAGAAGAAGGGCTTGGTTGGGGGGAAGGGGCGGGGCAAATCTCTTGACCAATCCAGACCTTCAGCTCTTCTCCCTCAGTGTCACGTCAGCTGTTGGCGGGCTGTTGCCATGACCAATTTCGTAAAAATTCTTTGAACTAATCAAATTTCAATATCCCTGACTTTGTATACCCTGCCCTTTGCCCTGGTGAAATTCCCTGGCCTTTTCTTTCTGATTGATTCTGTGCAGCTTTATCTAACAATCGATATTTAAGACATTTAATATGTAGCTCTTGACTTAACTTGCTTTGGGAAAATGACCCAGTATAGCCACCAAGTTCCTCTCGGAACCGGCTAAAATAGGTATTGCTTTTCATCCCATTTGTCCTTTTATGATTTGAGCACAGTGGTTAAGGAGGCCCTGGAGAGGTACCGTCCTTAAAAGAGCACGTTTCATGGTGTCAGACGCCCAGCTCACGCTGTATGAGTCAGGTTTTCCTCCAGTAGGGTCATGAACACCTCAAGATTTCAGAGACTTGTAACCACAGACATGTATTTCTTGCTTTGGGGCTGCAGATTAGCTGGAGTGGTTCTGCTTAGGCTCCCTGGTGGCCTTAGGTCCCTGTGTCTCATCTTTCTGTGACCAGTGGTGACCAGACAAGACTCTCCTCACAGCAGAAATCAGGATTGCAAAGGACCAAGAAAAACAGACACTTTGAAAGCCCTGCTCGCCTCTGGTCCACTGATGTTCTGTTGGCTAAAGCAAGTCCCACATCAAGCCGAACATCAGCAAGGCAGGGAATATCTGTCTCCTGTGGAGTGAATACAAGCCTAACAGTAACACCGCCTCCCTCTGCCCCTCGCCCATAGAGGCCTGGAGAGAGAGAAGGATGATCCTTGCTCAGGCCTCATGTGTCTCTTCCCTTCAGTGTCTGATGGGTGACCATATTTCTGCTTGTATCTTTCTCCCCTCAACGTAGCACTCACCCAGCTGGGCAAGACTTCCCACGCACCCCTTCCTCTCCTGTGGCTTCCCATCTTCCTCTCACTTACCCTTGGCTACTTTATTTTCCCTTGGAAACATAATCTTCCTCGAGGACAAGGGTCTACATCGCTGGCCCCATGTCTCCCTCAGTTTTGAGACTTGACCATCCCCCTGGAATTCACCTCTAGGTCAATAAATGCACGATCAGACCCTTGCTCAGGCACCTGCCCAGTCTGGCACACCGTGACTCCCAATTTTCCCCACTTATTTTAAAGCCTCCATCTTTCCCCCACAAGTTCTTTAAATCGTTAGTCCTTAAATTTCCCTTTCCTATATTGCTGTTCATGTAACCAGTCACTGAACTCTGTGTGATCCTGCTCGTCTGCCCTCTGTGTGCCCTGCAGTCGTGTCTTATCTGTACGTTACTAGCCCTTGGCAGTGCCTAGCCCTTAAGAGGTACTCATGCCTCCATGAGTATTCATTGAATAAGGGGGGTTGGAAGAGGAAAAGACCGAACTGCGGGAGTCACCTCCAAACTTGGCCACACACGGTCGTTAGAGCATCTTTGAGTGTATGGGCAGCCTGTCATCATCAGTGTAGCAAAGCATGACCCAAGCGATCCCATGTGTCTGAGTCACTGCTCTAGCCTTTTCTTCCCACTCCCACCCCTGTGCAGTCCCATGAGGGCAGGGCATCATCGAGGACACTCAGAGAGGTGTACTTCTCCAGATCTTGTAGACCTTGAACTAACATCCACATTACAAATTTGACCCCATAGGCCAGCCCATGAAACTCTTCTGATTCACAGTAACGCATTAAACTCATTATGTCTTCAAAAGTAATGAGATGCTCTTTCTTCCCTTTTGATAGACTTATGCTAATGCAGTGAGGAGTCAGTGCTAATAAGCTGGGAGAGGCAGAATTGATTTAAGGATCTGTCACTTCCAAAAACATACTGTCTGATGGAGACAAAGTTATCATCATAAACTTGTCTTTTTCTTTATTCTTGTGCATGCTGCTCATCTCACTGCTAATTAGAAACATCGGGAGAGAACACTTCATTTTTCTGGCAGCTCTCACCAAAGCTTTCTGCTTTTAAGAAGGACTGAGTACCTTCCTATCGCAGGATGTGGCTCCTATCTAAGTGACATTCATCCCTCGCTCCTGCCTCAGCATGCGGGCCTCCCGCAGGTGTGATGCTGATGGGGGGGGGGGCTTCAGTTCACTTTCTGTGTCCTCACCTTTAGTGTCACTGGTGGATCAAGCCACAGTAGACACTTCCACCTAAAGCCAGAAGCTGGATGGACCTATCCTGTCCATGAAAGGAGATAGCCATGGAATAACTTTCAGATCTTCTGTAAGTTCAAGTACACAGCTATTAATTAGACCTGATGAGGTTGAAACTGTATGTGTTCACATACTGATTATCACCCCAAGGTTGGAGACAGCCATTCTTGGGAAGATCAAATAGCAAGACCAAGGGATACATGACATTGATTTCCTTTCCTGCAGCCATCCACGGCAAACCCTCTCTTCCTCTGGACTTCTTCATGAGGCTTTCGCTGCCACAGTCCTGTCGATGATTTAGGAAATCTCTTTAGGGTTGCTGTCAAGTCTGGGTAGTCCTACTGCTATGGGTTTCACTGTTTCCTTCTTGGCTGCCCCTAATCACAGTATTACTTACTGCATGAGGTTCATTTTTTCGTGTCTTTTCCTCCCTACTGGACTCGAGAGCCATTGAGGGTGGGGATTAGGTCTGCCCACTATCAGGGCAGTACCTGGAATGTCACTGGCGCTCAGGGAAATTAGTCATTGAATGACTAAATGAGATGGGTCCACCTTTCCTTTTTTGCATATAAACATGGTCTCTTCCTAATTACATGAAAGCTCAAGCTGGGAACATCTCTGATCAATGCTAGAATTGGTCTGGCTGTGTATGAGAAAAGCCATTTCCAAAGAAGGATACAGAAGGAGCAAACAATGCTAACAGCAAAGTGAAAAGAAGAGGAACAAGAAGAGTGTGTGTTTGCACAAACTTTCTTTCAATCAAGCATAAACTAACATTTTATTGTATTTTTCTTCTTCTCTGCTTCCTCCTACTTTAGTTCAGTATTGAGTTTTAAGCCTCAGAGATAAAAACTCAGCATAGTTTATAGTGGGTAAGGGCTTTGGATTACAGCACTTTTGAATGTTGGAAATGGCTAAATTTAAAAGAGGTAGAGAATTATAGTTGGCAGAAAGTTACAAGGAGGAAAAAAGCTATTTGTCTAACTTGTCTTTGAAAATGAATCAAACAGGCAAGAGAGTCCAGATTCTGTACAATATGAGTCATTTCGGTTTCCCATCACAGATAGGATTTTTCAGTGAATGGATACAACTTTGATTTCGTCTTACACTCTTAAATAATATTAATAAATCAAGGTGCAGAACATGCGTTGGTGGGTGCTCTGTAATGCCAAGTGAGTGCTCGTGTTTTAATTCTGACTTCCTATCAGGACCTCTCAGATTGCCAAGAAGGGAAAGGGCCTCTGTTGGCCATTTTCCATGTGTCAGACACAGGTGTGCAAACTCATAGATGTTTTTATTATCCTCTGAGTCTGTGCTTGTGGTCCCTGTTATATCTATCAGGAAGCTGAAACTCAGAGCCTTTTAATGAATTGTCAAGGGTTCTCACAGCTAGTTAAATGCTGGAAACAATTCAAGGGTGGGCTTTAGAAAGGGCTTCTCAAAAACAAAGAGTGCCAACATGCCTCCTGGGGCTCTAGAATTACATCTTCAAATGCTTTTGTTTGAGGATGAGAAAAAGAACTACAGAAAATGTCTCATTCACTCCTTTACAGACTTTGACTGTCCCTTGGGAGATTTTGGTAGACTTTTTGCCTCCCTTCTGGAAACCTCCATTGAGTCTCCCATACTGGGTATCGTCCAATCTCACTGGCCTTAGCAATAGATGGAAGCAAGAAAAATGTGGAAAAATAAACAAGATGGAAAAATAGAAAAAGATTCTGTCACAGTGCAGTTGAATACATCATTTAAATCATCTTACTACAGTGAATTTGAGAGCAATGAGAGTGGTTTCTCATTGAGAAATAAAAGTCCTTTGACTTGAAGAATATTTTTAAAAAATAAATCGTTCATTACCCTAGGTATTTCTTGAAAGGAAAATCATCCATATCAAGACATATCATGAAAGAAATAATTCAACAGTCCTTGAGAAGTTACGTATTTTCTACTCGAACATTAAAGTAATCGTTTAATCTTACGTACAATTCCCTGAACTCTCCCTAAATAATTGCCTTGGTGATTTTAGCTCAACCTTGAAACAGACTTGGATCTGTTGTATATTTGACTTTATTTGAAAGAGAAAAGCAAGTTTAAAGAACTAGAAACTTCAGAGGTTTAAGCCCTTTGCCCGTGGGGACCAGCAGAAAGGAGGGAAGCAAACGTGTGGGAGCACAGGATGGAGTGAGGTATCAGGTCGAACAATAACCATGCCACCTGTTATGTACATGGTACTTTATAGAACATCTATCTACCAGGCATCCTCGCATTTAGTGCCTCAGTTTACCTTTCCAGTAGCCATTGGTGATAGGTAGGGAGGCTCTTGGGACACCTCCTTTTGGGAGAAGGACACTGAACCTCAAAGACTGACTTGTCCAAGGTCACACAGCTAAAGAATAAAGTCAGAACTTGAACCCAGGCCTCCAGCCTCTGGTCTTCTGCTCTTTCCATCAAGCCATTTATCTCTCAAGAGGCAAGTATTTATTGTGGATAAGCTCTCGCTAGATTTGCCAAGGCTCCTGCAAAATCTTTGACTGCAGTGGAGCTTTTCCTATGTTTGAGACGTGTGAATGTTGCCTGAGGTTCATAACAGTATTTATAGCAATGGAATTTGAGCTGGGGTAATGAAGTTCTGAATTGTTCTCTGCGTAACACTAAGCTTTAAGAGGAGCTCAGTTTAAGTCAATGGCATATGAGTAAACTGGTCTACTTGGACATAGCTTGGGCATGTGGG
This sequence comes from Mustela nivalis, assembly GCF_964662115.1. Taxonomy (NCBI): domain Eukaryota; kingdom Metazoa; phylum Chordata; class Mammalia; order Carnivora; family Mustelidae; genus Mustela; species Mustela nivalis. Next base: position 89,901,803 of record NC_139033.1, read on the forward strand.
TTCCAAGATAAATCTGCAGCTGCTTAAATAAAAGTGGAAGAAGAAGAAAAAAACAGAAAAGAAGAAGTAAATAAGGTGTCACTTAGTGTGATGCAACTCTGGTTGCAGAACAGCTGTGAAGTGTTTGGAATGAAGATAGTGTGGACAGTTTTAGAAGCCGTTTTCCAAGTAAGTTAGCCTGGTGTCCAAATTTGAAATCTTCTATCCATTTTGTCAATAAGCAGCTGTTTGCTGAATATCCCCATAATGTCAGTCACTGTGCTGGGCCCCAAGGATTCAGAAACAAGGCTCATTTCCTGTCCTTGTGGAGCTCACAGACCAGCAGGTTTGTGGGTGTTATGACTAGAGACATCCAGAAGCACAGGTGTAAGTTTCACAAAGGTCCATCTTATGATGGACACCCAGTTTACCTGCCCCCCCCCCATTTCCTAGTCTTTTCTTGAAGTTGGAATTTTCAGTATTTCATATTAGAAGACATGTTACCATAAATCTGATTTGTGATACACCTAGTTAGCAAGACAGTCATTCAGCAAATATTTGTCAAATGCATACAATATGCCTGGTCCTCTGCTGGGTATTGATTGGGGTTACAGGAATGAAATCAGTAGATTTCCTGTTGCAAGGTGCTCTCAGTCTAAGAGGGGAGAAATAATACACAGGCATACCCAATCCGGACTCTGCTGCTTACTCTCTGCATGACCTTTGGCAAACAATTTAATCTCATGGAGTTTTTGTAACTATAATATAATGCTGAAAAGCAATAGGCTAGAATTGGGCACATAAGAAGGCTTCATGTAGTTGCCAATTATTGTAGTTGTCAATTATGAGAAAGGTAGGAGAGATACATAGAGGTCAGAGAAGCCACTTGTGCCTCAGGGAGGGCTCAATCAGGAGAGGCTTCCTGGAGGAGGGTTTTTTTTTAAATAATTCATCACTTACATTTAATACCTAATGCTCATCATAACAAGTGCCCTCCTTAATACCCACCACCCATTTAGCATATCCTCCCCCCATCTCCTTCCATCAACCTGGAGGAGGTATTGCTTGAACTGAATCAGAGATGCAGTGCGTTTTTGCCATGCCAACACAGCAGCATGAAAGGTGGAGCATGGGGCACAAGCCAAGGCATGCGATGGACAGCTGCCACACTTAAGGAGATGCAGGGAAGGTAGCACAGTTGAAATATAGGGTATAGGGAGGACTGGGACCCAAACACACCTTTATATAAATGCAAGGGGGCCAGATGCTGTGTGACAGTGGTGGGGGGTGGTGGTGGCCCTATAGCCAGGGGCCAGAGGTTTGCTTCTAAGAAAGACATGTGGTCCAAATTGTCCATTTAGAACTTGAGATCATTTTGCTCTCTCTCCCTGAGTCTCCTGGGTTAAATGTTTTACATTGTCTATTGGCGTAAGGAAAAGAAGAGAACCACTTTAAAAACCTGCTGGGCAGTGAAAAGCCATGTTGAGCTTCTGAGCAAGAAATATTGTGCATGCAAGTGAGGAAAGATTCACTTTCTATTTCTAGAGGAAACAAGAAATAATTTCCTAATTTGGTCTAGCAAATACTATAAGAGTAAGTCAAGTATAAAATATGTACATTTCCTAGTAATGTCTTTGTGTTGGCGGAAATTTACCTATCCAGGATATACATTCAGGGGGACCAGAAAGGTCTTGGCTGTGCATGGTCTAAACCAAAATCCTTTCTCTTTAAACCCACCTGAAACAGCCAGGGCCTGAGTCCATGAGAGCCTACAATCTGAAATGGTATCAGAGTCTCTTTCTATCCTGTATACTTTTAGAGTTAAAAATCAAATACTTTTGTCATGGTGTCAGTGAAACTAAAGAAAAATGAAAACAGTAAAAAGAAATGGTCTCCTTTTTCTGAAGGGCAGAGGAGGCGGTGACTTGAGCCATCTTACCATATGCTAATAGCAGAGCTGTCCAAGGAGCTCTCGGGCCCTCAGCTTAGCCATAGAAAACACCTTTTCTTAAGTTATTTTGGCCTTATAGGTTTTTTTTTTTTTTTTTTTTTAATGAAAAATGATCACAGTTAGCATGCCTGACCTTTGTTGGCCTGATCACTTTATGAAGAATAATAATATTATGGCAGAGTAGTCTGGAAAGAATGTCCGCTAACTTAGACTAAAGATTCTCAGTGACCTCGGAGCGCACACCAAGGCGGTGGAGAAAGAAGCGAGGGCTAAGTGTGTAGATCGTGAGCTGTGGCGGAGTAACCAGTACTTTCTTCGGCATCTGGGGGTTTTCACTTCCTTCTTTGGAAGAAGCTCATCTCAGTGGGAAGTATAATTGCCCTTGCCTATGCCACTTTGGGAAGAGAACGTGTGTCCCCAATCACTGAAAGGAAATATCCTTGCGCGGTCAGAGTTCATCCTGGCTGGCCTCGTGAGGTTTAGCAGCTGCCGCCAAGACTCTGCAAGGGGGTGGCCCGGCTGGAATTAGAGAGGCACTGCTGGCTTCTGGATGTGATTGCGAAGGCCGCACATTCCTGAGGATAATGTGTCAAAATGCTGCATCAATACGCTGATCACTCTCTTATATGCGTCTCCTATTCACTCGTCATTTACTTTTTTTTTTTTTTTAAGATTTTATTTATTTATTTGAGAGAGAGAGAGTGTGAGAGAGAACATGAGCAAGGAGAAGATCAGAGGGAGAAGCAGACTCCCCGTGGAACTGGGAGCCCTATGCAGGACTCGATCCCGGGACTCCGGGATCATGACCTGAGCCGAAGGCAGTCGTCCAACCAACTGGGCCACCCAGGCGTCCCTCGTCATTTACATTTTTATTTTCAATTTTGTGTAAGTGCTACTTGCACACGGTACAAAATTCAAGGGTTCAAAAGAGAACATGGTGAATAGTTTCCTGGGTCCCTTTCCAGAGAAAAAGCCTCATCACTTACCCTTATGTGTCCACCTTGCTTCTCAACGGAGGACGGAGTGTTTGGCAGTAGGTGGATAAAACTGCTTTGCAGCCTTAGTTCTGAACAGGGAGCCGATGTTGAAAGTTTGAAGTTATTGGGGAGGGGGGAGGCTTTCATTAGGCCTGCTTAACAATCAAATATTGATTTTTATCTGATATTTTGTAGCCATAAAATATATTTATTCCATGTCTCATTTTACACTTATGACAATCTAAAAAACACATAAGAGGAGGCATTATCTTCATTTTACAGCTCATAAAACTGAGGTGAGGAGAGAGTAAGTGCCTTTCATTATGTCTTACAGCTAATCAGTGGCAGAATGAGACCAGAGATGGTCTATTGTTCCCCCTTGAGTTCCTACTTCTGTCCGGTGATGCAAGCCTGATGTGAGGGGGATTTTCCATCACCATTCATTTTGAGTTGTAAATGGGCTGATTTCTGATTTTAAATTATTTTTTTTAATTTATTTGACAGACAGAGATCACAAGTAGGCAGAGAGGCAGGCAGAGAGAGAGGAAGGAAAGCAGGCTACCTGCTGAGCAGAGAGCCCAATGCGGGGCTTGATCCCAGGACCCTGGGATCATGACCTGAGCCAAAAGCAGAGGCTTTAACCCACTGAGCCACCCAGGCGCCCCTCATTTCTGATTTTAGACATACCTTTGTTTCTCGCCTGGAATAAAATATGGGAAGAAGCAATAGGGGTTATTAAAGATCTACCCCAAGAAAGGGATTATTAAAGATATACCCCAAGAAAAATGTCTCATCATAATCAACATCTGAGCCCTTCTCTGTTCTAGGCATTGCACTGTGTGCCTTATGTATGCCATTTTTGGACACAGAGCCTAATGAACTGGGTGATATTAACTCATTTTACAGTTTGGGAAACCAAGGCACAGAGAGATGAAGTAAACTGCCAATATTTATACAACTTGAAAGTGGTAGAACTGAAATTCAAATCCAGATCTGTGTCTGTTTCTGCTTGGCAGTGTTGCCTTCCCGGGTTGGACGGCCAGAGCAGAACTGGTTATTATCTTTGTAATACAGATACTTCATTTATTTAAAGATCTAGCGAATACATACAAGGCTTGATTATGATTAGTTATTAAAAAGGTGATAAAAAATCAAGTGGGGAACTCTGTTAAAAATACCATAGAATATTAAATAAATAAAAGCTGATTTCCTACTTTCAGGATGTTACCATCAAGCTGAAGGCACAGAAGTAGCACAAATGAGCTTCAGAACATAAATAACATGATCATAAAACCACACTCGGAAACATAGAATCAGAGAGGTTTGAAGTTAGAGAGGCCCGGGAGGTTACTTAGAGACTCCTTCCAAGCCTGAAGTCATTCTCTTTCCCTCAATTTGTGTGTCAGTGATACCACAAGCCTCCCAAGATACCAAGCCACAGACATGGAGTTCTGGTACATTCCTTCCACTCCTCCATCTCCAAGCTCCTGAGGAGCAGCCTTGCAGACTAAATTTAAAGTGACCATCAGTACAGTACCCCTTCCTCATCCACAGAAAAAGTAATAGGTCCACGTTGGTTCTTTTAAATCTGTCCCCAGCCCTGCCAACCGTGCTTCTCCTGGATCATCTCCTGTTAAATCCAGGCTTAAAAAGGACATCAGATTTCTGGGCCCCAGCCCCTGGGCAGTCCAGATGCAAACTCCCCTTACCCCCAAGGAGGCTCTTTAACAACAGCTCTCCTGCCACTCCCCTGAAGACAAGGCTGTGGCGACTCATTTCTGGGGGTGTCCTCATTTCAGCTCTTACTCCAACTCCTCACGTGCCAGCTTCGGGTGCCAGCCTCTGCTTCTGCTTGGGGTGGTACCTTCATTCAGATGCCTTCGCACCACACAGCCATGTGGTAGAAAGGCACCAAAATGTGTCATTTATGTCACTGGGGAGTTGGAATCACCGCCAGAACAGATAGACAAACTGTGATGGAAGCCTCCCATGGCATGCCGTGCAGCAATGGGTATTGTAATGGTTCTACTTCTGGGTAGTTCCTGGCAAATGAGCTCCTTCCGGGAAGTACCCCAGCAAATGCCAACTAAAATCTTGGGGTAAAAATAGCACCTACCAGAAGGTACTAGAGAGTGAACAGATGCAAGTGGATTCTGGAGAAGTGTCAAAACATGGAAGAAAGGAATGGCACAGAGTATGTTTCCCATTTTTATGGCTTTTAGACTAAGGTCAAACCACAGTCAGCAGCCACATTTGGCATTTAAATCTTCAGCAGAACACTAGAGCCATTCTGGTCTGAAGACCAGCCTGCTTAGGGCTGCGATAGCCTGTAGAAACTCTGCCTAAATGTCTGGCTGACCCCTAAACTGCAAAGGCAAGGGACAGATTCTAGCTAAAGACAGAACTAACCCGAGATTTGAATTGCTACTCAAGAGATAGGTTTTTTCATCTGAATCTAATCAAATCAATTGCCTACTTTATTTAAAAACAACAACAACAACAAAATCAATACTCTTTAGAGGAAAGTAACAAACTTCACATCATAACTTTCACAGTGTCCTGGATACATTGAAAAATTAATTTGACATACAAAGAACCAGGAAAATATGACTCAATTATAAGAGAAAAAGATAGTCAACTCATACCAACCGAGATGACTCAGGATGCTGGAATTAGCAGACAAAGATTTCAAAGCATTTATAACTCACAATAAATGAAAATATAAGACAGGGAAACCTGGGTGGTTCAGTTGGTTAAGCATCTACCTTCTGCTCAGGTCTTGATCCCAGGGTCCTGGGATTGAGCCCTTATCGGCTCCCTGCTCAGCGGGGAACCTGCTTTTCCCTCTCCCTTTGCCTGCTACTCCCTCTGTTTGTGCGCTCGCTCTCTCTCTGTCAAATAAATAAAATATTTAAATATACATATATAAAATAATAATATATAAAATATATTAAAATGTTATCAGGTATATTTCAAATATACATAAAGTAATAAAATATAATTCAATGGAGAACTAGAAACTTTAAAAAAGAGCAGAATGAAAATTCTAATATTGAAAAATACAATATCTAAAATAAAAAATTCACTAGGTGAGCTTAACAACAGAATGGAATTGACAAAGGAAAGGGTGAGCTTGAAGATAGATCAGTGGAAAGTATCTAATTTTAAGAAATATAAAAAAGATTGGGGGAAAAATGATTAGTCTTATAAACTTGTGGGATAATATCAGAAGATCTCACATGCATGTGATGAACATCCAACGAAAAAAAAAGGAAAATGAAAGACTAAAGAGGAAAAGATGGCCAAAACTTTCCCAAACCTAGTGAAGAACATAGACTTAAAAATTCAAGAATCTCAGAGAAACCCCAAGTAAAATAAATAAGAAAAAAGCCACGCCTTGGTACATCATAAGCCATTTTTGTGAATCAGATAGAGAAAATTCTGAAAGCAGCCAGAGCAAATCAACATTACTCAGAAGGGAACAGTGATTCAAGTGACATGGATTTTTGAACATAGTTAAGAATGGAGGGTGGAAGACATTGGAATGATGTCTTTAAAATGTTGAAAGAAGAAACTGTCAATCGAAAATTCTGTAAAGAGCAAAAGAATCTTCCAAGAATGAAGGCAAAATAAAGATGTTTTCAGATTAAAACAAAACAAAACAAAAAAGCTGAGTGTATTGATATCAGAAGATCTAAGCTACAAGAAGTGCTAAATGAAGTTTGCCAAGTTGAAGAGAAATACCGGGGGAAGACTGAATCGTCAAGAAGATATAAAGAACATCAGAAATGGAAAATAAATGGGTAAAAACAAAAGACTAGTTTCCCCTTATTTTTTTAAAAGTATATATGATATAAAATGAAAAATCAGGGTGCCTGGGCGGCTCAGGGGGTTGATCATCTGCCTTTGGCTCAGGTCATGATCCCAGGGTCCTGGGATTGAGCCCCACGTCGGGCTCCCTGCTCATTGGGGAGTCTACTTTTCCCTCTCCCCCCTGCTCTTTCTCTCTCTCAAATAAATAAATAAAATCTTAAAATCAGATCATTCTATGATGTTTATAGCTGTACCACATATCCTAACTTTATGATAAAATCTGGAGGTGGTGTGAAGTTGCAAGGTTTCTACTTTTTTACTTGAAATATGTCATAATCCCTAGAACCACCGCTTTAAAAAACAGAATGATATATAGCTAACAAGCCAATGTGCATTAAAAAGGAATTCTAGAAAGCATTCAAATAATACAAAAGGAGGTAGAAAAGGAGGAGGAGGGGGGAAAAACCCATAGGGAGCAAACAGAAAATAATAAAATGGTAGGACTTAAATCCAACATATTAATACTTTAATTAAGTATCAAGGAATTAAATACTGCAATTAAAGGAGGGATGTCAGAATGAATTTCTTTTAAAGCAGAAACAAAGTATCTGCTATTTATAAGTAAATTAAAAGTAAATTCATGGAAAAAGGTACACCCTATTAACAGAAGTATAAAGTATAAACAGAAGTATAAAGAAAGCTGGAGTGCCTTCAGTCAGATAAAACAGACCTCAGGACAGAGTGTTCAAGAATAAAGAAGAATATTCACCCAAAACGTATAAAGACCACAAATGCATTTTTGCCTAATGACAAATGAAGCAAAACTTTATAGATTTAAAGGGAGAAATAAACTTTTCTGTAATTGTATGCAGTGATTTTAACACCACCCTTTATTGGGAGAACAGAATTTTATTTTTAAGATTTTATTTTATTTGTTTGTCAGAGAGAGCCCAAGCAGGGAGGAGTGGCCAGCAAAGGGAGAAGCAGACTCTCTGCTGAGCAAGGAGCCAGACACGGGACACACAGGACTCAGTCCCAGGACTCTAGGATCATTACCTGAGCTGAAGACAGACGCTTAAGCAACTGAGCCACCCAGGCATCCTGGGAATAGTTACAATTTGATAAAACATTTTGAAAAAAAACAAAAATCAGTAAAACATAGATGAAAGAAAAACACCATTAACATCCCCAAACCAAAGGATACACATTCTTTTCAAGTGTCCATAGTATCTACAACAAGATAGATCATAAAACAAATCTCAGTGAATTAAAAAGTATTGAAATACTGTAGAGTGTGTCTTCTGACTTCAGATATATGAAAAATAAACACACTTCTAAATAAGCCATAGGTCAAAGAAGAAAACAAAGAGAAATTTTAAAATATTTCCAATAAATGATAATGAAAGCCAACATATCAAAATTTGTGATATAGAACTAAATACACACAGAGGGACATTTATACCTTTAAATGTTTATATTACAACTAGAGAAAGATATAAAATCAGTGACCCAAGGTCTAGAGAAAGAAGAACACTGTAAATCCAAAATGAAATAGAAAGGAGGAAATAGTAGGGATAAAATATAGAATCAATGAAAGAGAAAATGGATAAACAACAGAAAAATTCACCAAGCCAGAAATTGATTCTTTAAGAAGAACACACAACCGATAAACCCCTAGTGAGAGTGGCTAAGAAAGGAAGAGACAGAGCATGAATTTTGAATGTAAGAGCTGAAAGAAACCTTATTGCTTCAGATCTTATGGACATTAAAGGGATAGGAGAATATTATGGACCACTTTATACCAATTAACATGGCAACTAAAATGAAATGGAAAAATTACTTGAAAAATGCATTCTAGGGCGCCTGGGTGCGTTAAGCCGCTGCCTTCGGCTCAGGTCATGATCTCAGGGTCCTGGGATCTAGTCCCGTATTGGGCTCTCTGCTCAGCAGGGAGCCTGCTTCCCCCCCCCCCCACTCTCTGCCTGCCACTCTGTCTACTTGTGATTTCTCTCTGTCACATAAATAAATAAAATCTTTAAAAAAAAAAAAAAAGAAAGAAAAATGCATTCTATCAAAACCGACACTAGATGAGGGGTACTAGGGTGGCCCAGTCAGTTGAACATCCAACTCTTGGTTTTGGCTCAGGTCATGGTCTCGGGGTCATGATATTGAGCTGTCTGTCGGACTCCATGCTCACTGAGGAATCTGCTTGAGATTCTCTCTCTCTCCCCAAAATAAATAAATAAATAAATACGTCTTTTAAAAATTAGATTTTAAAAGCCACCAATACTAGATAAAACAAAAGATGAGTAACCCTATATCTGTTAGGGAAATTTAACTCACTTACAAAACCAAAATTTTAAAAACAGGGGCACCTGGGTGACTCAGTTGGTTAAGTGTCCAACTCTTGATTTGAGCTCAGGTCATGATCTCGGGCTTATGAGGTGGAGCCCAATCTGTGCTCAGTGTAGAGTCTGCTTGAGATCCTCTCTCTTCCTCTGTCTCTTCCCCTCCCCCCAAAAAGTAAATAAATAAAATAAAAAAGTAAGAAACCTCTTAACAACAAATTCACTTAAAACCTGGATTGTTTCACTGGTTAATTCCATAAAATAGTAAAGAAAAAAAACCATTTTATACAAATCCTCTCAGAAAGTAGAATAGGAAATGCTTTATTACTTATACTATATGGGACCAAAACCCGACAATGCTATTAGAAATAAAGGAAAATTACAAATGAATATCCCTCATGAACATAGGTACTAAAATATTCAGCAAAATATTTTCAAATCAAATCTAGCATGACCAAATAGGGTTTATCCCAGGAATTCAAGGCTGGTTTAGCATTAAAAAAAATCAGTCAATATACTTCACTATATTAATTCACTATATTGGAAGACTCGATATTATTAAGATGGTCTAGCATGGCTGGTTTAGCATTAAAAAAAATCAGTCAATATACTTCACTATATTAATTCACTATATTGGAAGACTCAATATTATTAAGATGGTAATTCTTTGCAGGTAATTTATTGGTTCAACAGTATATCAGTCATAATCTCCAAATTGATAAGATGTTCTAAAATTTACATGGAAATGCAAAGGATCTGGAATGGAAGTTCATAAACCAAGGCCTGCAGACCAGCTGCAGTTTTGTAAATTAACTTTTATTGGAACACAGCCGTACTCATTTGTTTATGTGCCATCAATTGCTATTATGTTGTAATAACAATGTTGAGTAGTTATGACAGACACCAACTGGTCTTCCGAGCCTAAATAAAAGTTTGCTGACCCTTGACCTAGAATACCCAAAGCAGTATTGAGAAAGAAAAGTGAAGTAGAAGAATTTATACCACCTGACTCCAAGATTCACTGTAGAGCTATAGTAATTAAGACACTGTGGTGTGTAAGAATTGACAAGAAGATTGGTAGAGCAGGATAAAGGGCCCAGGAATAGACCTACAGTTATGTGCTCATTTGATTTTTGACAAAGATGCCAAAGTAATCAATGGGGAAAAGAAAGATCTTTTCAACAAATGGTGCTGGAACAAATAGGTATCCCCGTGGGGAAAAATGAACCTAACCCTTACCTCACACCAAACACAAAAATCAATTCAAGATGGATCATACATTTAAACATAATAGCTAAAACTATTAGAGGAAACTACAGGAGAATCTTCCTTACTTAGGGGTAGACAGGTCATAGAAAATAACAGGTAAAATAGGAAAAAAGTATATGTTAGGTTTTATCACAGTTTTTTAAAAAATGATTTTTATTTATTTGACAGACAGAGATTACAAGTAGGCAGAGAGACAAGCAGAGAGAGGAGGAAGCAGGCTCCCTGCTGAGCAGAGAGCCCGATGCGGGGCTCGATCCCTGGACCCTGGAGTTATGACCTGAGCCAAAGGCAGAGGCTTTAACCCACTGAGCCACCCAGGCACCCCAGGTTTTATCACAATTTAAATCCTAAAAAGATATGCAGGAAATGAATAATCAAGCCACAGATTACATATCTGACAAAATACTTGTACCCAGAATATATAAAGAGCTCCTACAACTCAACAATAAAGTGGCAAACTATCCAATTTAGAAATGGAGAAAGATTTGAACATAAAGCTCATAAAGTTATGTGACCATGGCCATGTATGCATCAGAAAAATATTTAACATGATGAGTCATCAAGGAAATGTAGTTTAAACCACAAGAAGATACCACTCCTTTCCCACCAGAATGGATCAGATTTAAAAGACTGACAACACAGATGTTGGTGAGATGTCAGAAACACTCATGTATTATTGGAATGACTATAAATATCTATTCACTCTGGAAAAAGCCCCCACAGTTTTTATGAAACCAAACATATAACTGCCCTATATGCCAGCAGTGTCCCTACTAGGTATTTATGCAAGGGAAATGAAAATATATGTTCACAAAAAAGAATTCTAGAATGTTATTAGCAGCTCTATTCATAACATCCTCAAACTAGAAAAGGCTCACATGTTTATGACTAGAAGAATGATTGGACAAACCAAACAAACAATGCTATAGTCATACAGTGTAGTCATACTCAACAATGAAAAGCAGTAAGTTGAAGATACAAACAATGGCATGGATGAGTCTCAGAAATACTTTGCTGAATGAAAGCCTTAACCAGAAAAGTATACGATGTGAGTGGTATGTGATACCATTGCTGTGAAGTAATAGAACAGGCTTAATTGCTCGATGGTGAAAAAAATTCAGAACAGCAGTTGCCTCTGGGGTGGTGAGGGCAAAGATAAAAAAAACTACGGAGAATGATGAAGGAACTTTCTAGGATGAAAGTAATGTTCTTTTTTAAATTTTTATTTATTTATTTATTTTTAGGATGTTATTTATTTATTTGAGAAGGAGAGCATGAGAGGGGGAAGGTCAGAGGGAGAAGCAGACTCCCTGCCAAATAGGGAGCCTGATGCGGGACTTGATCCCTGGACTCTGGACTCAGTTGGTTACCAACTGAGCCACCTAGGCACCCGAAAGTAGTGTTCTGTATCCCAATAGGTTTGTGGACACAGTGCATGCTTTTGTCAAAACTCACTGGATGTACATTAAGATATGTGCTGTTCATTTTATGTGATTATTTTTACTTTTTTACTGTATATAAATTTTAAATTAAAAACTGTAAACAAATATTGTACTCTAGCTAGTAACATACCTTCTGAAGTATTTAGGGGAACTTTAATTGAAGTCTGTAAATTTATTTTGAATTACATCCAAAATAGAATGAATAAAATGAATGGAAAGAGAGAAATAGTTGGGTAGACATGCAAAAAAGCAATTTTACCAGAATGTTAATGTTAGAATTTAGGCAGTAAGTATTTGGGTATTTATTATAAAAATTCTTTCAACTTTTCTTTAGGTTTAATTTTCTCATAATAAAGTGTTTTTGTAAAATGTAGAACTGTCGCATGGACATATGGATCTTTAAGATATTGTGGAAAAATAAGATGAAATATGTAATACCATGTCACTTAAATGATTAAAATGCCTATGTCTAGATTGAAGGGTAGAAGTTCAGGCAAAATGATATACAGTAAACACATTAGAGCAGTTGCCTGTGGGGAAAGGATAGTGAGTGGGATTTAGGGATGACGGAATGGGTGCCAGATGGGTGTGGGGTAGAGAGGCCTTGTGTGGATAAGTGATGGTAACGGGGAGAGAGAGGGAGGTAGGTGGATGGATGGAAAATCATTAAACTTTGTCAAATCTTAGCCTTACCAGTTACTATGCCATTTTAGGCAAATTGTGTAACATTTTTCAGTCTCACTTTTGACATCTGTAAAATGGGCACTACGATCTCTTCCTCACAGAGTTGTGAGCCTTAACACTAGAGAATGTCCAGGAAATTCTTAGCACAGCCCTTAATCCCTGGCAGACATTCGGCAAAGATCTATTCTTTTCTTTCCATTTATCTAAATCCTTGGTGACCTTCAAGGGGCTTACCTTTTCTTTCTCTCTCCTTTTTTTTTTTTTTTTTTTTTTTTAAGATTTTATTTATGTGACACAGAGAGAGAGAGCGAGCAGGGGTAGCATCAGGCAGAGGGAGAGGGAGAACAGAGCAGGGAGCCTGACGCAGTGCCCTGGGATCATGACCTGAGCCAAGGGCAGACGTTTATCTGATTGAGCCACCCAGGCACCCCAGGGGCCTAGTTTTTCTAACTCCTTGTTCTCCAAAGACCATCAGCTTTTGTAACCCATTCTATTCTATCCCACTTTGTCTCAGGCAGGTAGAGTTGCTTTGCGTGTATTTCCCTTATCTCTTCCGATAACCATCCATAGCTTCTGGAGGGCTCAGCATATATGTAGCTTGAGCTGAACCAGTCACCCAGCACTGTTGTGTGTGGTTATTTGTATGCCTCTCCCTTGACCAGCAGTTCCAGGAGGCCAGAGATGGTATCTGTAGGACTCTTTATTTTGTCTCCATGTAGAAAACGCTCAGCGAAAATTTGATGAGTGAATGGAGATTTCCTATTTCTCAGTGCTCTTTTCACTCAGCACATTGATTTATCCTAGCTTTTGCCCACCGCCAGACTTGCTGAACTTGTCCAAACACACAGATGCAATGGTATCAGCCCAGCCCAGCCCTGCTGTGAGATACCACTCCAGAAGCACAGTGGGCTCAGACAGGGACCCTCTCTTTACTGTGGGTGCTCTTTCAAATTTTCTGTTAAACTACTGATAACATTTTAAGTTTGAAGTCGACCTTAGATTTTATGTAATTAAACCTTCAAATACTAAAGGTTAGCTGGAAGGATGGGAATCTTCAGAGGCAATCGGGGATTAATGGGATTAGTCAGAGAGATGGCCTTCATAGACGAGGAGTGTATTAGGCAGAGTTTATTGGTAGCGAGTGATGTGGGTTGTCTAGAGAGAGGGTGGAATATTCCAAGGGTATAGAGTGACATGAGCTGGGGATTGGTGATGGCAGCAGAAACATGCTGGAGGGGAGCCCACAGTGGGGTGTTGGCTGCTTCCCAGGATTATCACATGACATAAAGGGGACAAGATGGCGAGTGCATGAGGTTGGAGGCCGTCAGCATCCTCTCTCTGCTCTCTTCTTTGCCACAGCCTTATCTCATCCTTAATTTGGTCCTGACCTCCTTTTTCTTTTATCTGGGTCAAGGACGGGCTCAAACCCTGATTATAAGATGAAATCCAAATGACACACTTGGAACCCTATATTTCAGTCCGGAAATGTTGGTTTTGCGTTGTGTCTGGTGCAGAAAACAGCCAGCTGAGATGGTCTGACACTGAGGAGGGTCCTTTGGCAACTGCTTCAGCCTGATATTTCCATGTCTTCAAATCAATCCAAACCACTCATTAGGAGGCCTTGCTTCAGCGAGCGGTCTGGTACATGTGGGAGCATCCTGGGACTGGATTGCCACAGCCTTCCCTTTGGTCCATCTCATCATTCCCTCTTCATTTCTGCCTTCACCACAGTTCTGGACCCTGGAAAACAGCTGAGGAAGCCAGCCTCCTTTTTTTCTCTTCAGGAAGGCCAGATATGGCCCCTAAAGAAGTCCCTGGGTTATTTCCCTCATCCAGATCATCCCCTTTGACTGGGTAAATGTTCCAGGGTTTGTTGAAGCCTTCATTAGGGCAATCATCAGATTACCTTTACATTTAAAAGAAAAAATATTTAATGTATTCTGAAAACCTTAAAAGGCAAAAATGTCCATCAGCAGGTATGACTCTTTGCTTCAACTGATACCAGGGAGTACTTTCTTTGGGTAGAAACAGTTTTTCCAGAAGAGCTTGCTTCTCTTTTCCCCAGGAGTTCTTGACCTGCCTTCCTTTTCTTTTCTCTAATCATTAAAAAGGAAAACAAACAGACAAACAAAAAACGTGTGTTTGTCTCAACTCTGACTTTCCAGGATCCCAGCCCCTGAAATATGTGTGGTCAAGGGCAGGTAATCTGTGAAACCCTTCAGGGTTAAGCAGGGAGAGACTATAGGTTAGGGTCTTAGGGATTCTGTTTAATGGGCAACAGCCTTTCTCCACGTAACATGGTTTCACAATTTATGCAATAAAAATAGCTCTGGAGCAATCCAAGCTGTTACTACCCTCGCCCTTTGAATTGGGATTTTCCAGTGTTCCATCCCGAACCTTAATGATGCAGGTTATTGCAATTTGTTGCCTCTCATGGTACATGTAGTAAATCCTAGATTCAGAGCTAGTAATTCTCAACTCTATCTTATCTTGAATAGAAGCTACTTTTCTTACTTGATTTCTCAGCAGCCACTACCGAGTTTTTCTTCTTTAAGGCTAAAAAAAAAAAAAAGCAGACCACTGGCAGAATAATTTGGATCCATGTAGAAGCGGGGCAGATGCTCAGTGGGAGAAGATAGGCCACCCTGATCTGGAGGGCTGGTTGATAAAGACGGCTTACTCAGGTCTGGTTCTCAAGCCTGACACAACGGAAGCCATCTCCCTTCTTTGTGACCAACATGCTGATAACCTCCACCGAGCTACATAGGCAGTGTCTCTAGCATGAACAGCTTTCATTCCTGCTCCTACTCTGCTGTAAACCTAGAAACAAATATTTAGCTGGCTGTGGAGTGCCATCTACATGAGTGCTCTCTCTCTGGGGGTCTGCTGCACACACAGTGCCTGGCTAGTCCTTTCACGTCGTCGCCCAGGACATATAATATATTTACGTCTCGCGTAACCATAGAAACCTGTTGTGTCGGAGAAGACTTTATGATTTTGCTGCTCTCCAGAAAGAGATGAATAAAGCCACAGGGCAACCTGCCACCTCTTGTTTAGTTACTTTGTAATCATTTAGCAATTAAGACTGCAGAACATATTTACTATAATTTTCACATCTGTAGACATTTTATAGAGTATTGAATATACATAAAGAAATAAAAGTACTTGAAATATTATTTTAGAAACCCCACAACCAGCTCATTTTTTTTATATTACTTACAGAATTTGTACTTCATTAATTATTCTTGAAAATGGCTGGTCTTTTTTTTTTTCCCCCCCTTTCCTTTTCTGTGGTAGGGTTTCCTCTAGGTAATCCTTGGCATAAGGAATGCATACACTTTTGTTAGGCCAGCTATACAAAAGGGCTGTAAGAACACCAGCTTGGGAGTTGGGAAGAGCTGGATATAGAGAGCTGGATATAGAGCCCAGTCTAAGTCTGAGCTCTTCCACCAACTGGCCGGGCTTCCTGGGGCAAGTGACCGAGTCTCATGGAGCTTTTCACAATATGCTCTATGACATGGGAATAATTATATCTGTCTTGATGGATCACTGTGATGAAAGTAATAATATAGGGGAAATACCAGGCACTTGATAGAGGGTCACTATGTGGCACTATTAGCTTTTCTCTAATTCTTACCTTCCATTTCCTTTTTAAAAAAATTTTATTTATTTGACAGAGAGATCACAAGCAGACCGAGAGGCAGGCCGGGAGGGTTGTGGGGGGAAGCAGGCTCCCTGCTGAGCAGAGAGCCCAGTTCGGGGGCTCGGATCCCAGGATCATGACCTGAGCCGAAGGGAGAGGCTTAACCCACTGAGCCACCCAGGTGCCCCACCTTTCATTTATTTAATCTAATGTGGAATGCACCACAAGTATATTCTGATACTTACAGAAGCTTGTTTTGTGTAGCATATATATGGTACTTTATACTTATCAAAGGCTTTACAAATATTTATTAATTATAAAACCCCCAAGGGAGTGGAGGAATACAAATTCCATCTCTTTTCCAATTAATTCTACACCTTTCCATTTGGCAAATACATGTGTTTCTGCGCTTTTAATAGAGCAAGGAACCCCCTTGGCTCTTTTGTCTATGCTTTGGATTGTTTAAAGGAATTATCCAGGATGTCATGGAAGCTCCGATTTGGCTGCTGGATGACTTGGGCGACCCCTGCTGGCCGGCAGCAAAATCAGGAATGCCCAGCCAGCCACCGGCTATACCCTCACCCCCGGCCTGTGTAAATTAGCTGTGGACCGCGTGGGCTATGGGTGGTAGGGTATAATCAGGGCTGCGAAGGCATGGAGTTTACTCTTATTGTTATTATTTGCTCTATTATTGTTATTTAAATGGAGGTATTAGAATGCAGGGGACGTTTCCCACCAGCTAATAACCATTTAAGTTGCATTTGGGGGCTTGCACGACTTGACAACAGCTTTTCAAAATCTCGAGCTGTTAAACCCCCTACCGGGTTAATGTGGCAGAAAAAGACAAGAACGACACCAGCCAGCGGCTTTTTGTACAGTGCTGTACCGCGAGCATCTGGAATAGAGAAGAGGAAACGGATCCTTTTAGAAAATCCAATTAGAGAGAGAAGGAAATATGCTTTGCTGAGAAGTGGGGGGGAGTGGGGGACAGGTTCTTCCCCAGAGGTAGAAGACTTAACTATTAACAAAGGAAAATCCCGCCTTACTTTGACTGGTTTTAGAAAACCAGGGTTTCTGGATGTCTCCTCAGGAAAACACTGCCTGTGAACCAGGGGGCTGTTTCCACCCGAAGATCCATCTAAACAATAAGAGATAGAGGACTCTTCAAAAACAGCACAGAGGTGGAGAGATCAAAGACTTGCTATGATTCCTCTCAGAAGCATAGGAACCACTTTACTGCTTGCCTCTTGTTTTTCCATTTTAATTAAACAGTCTTACAAGAGAGCCAGGGGCTCAGAAGGGATTTTTGGAGTCACCCCTGGGTTGTAGGGACTACACATCATGTGAAAATATCTCCCCTCCTCACAGCTTTCTTAGCATGCTGTCACACCTTGACTTGCTTGGTCCAGTGGTCCTGTTATCCACACCAAACAGACACTGTCTGGTGGCTCCGGTGACCTTATTTGTATAGAAATGTCAAATGTGTGCCATTTGCCAAGGTTTAGAAGATGGTAAGTAAAACTACCACCACAGCCCTTCTGCTTTGCCTCTTTAAGGGGATCATATTGGATTGGAATGTGCATTTTCATTGTACATTATACATACAGGGCCGATTGCATTTGTAACGACTCTGAGGGCCCTTCTCACTGCGTCCCAATCCCAGGGAGGGTGCTAGCTGCGGGACAGCCATTACCAGCAGATGCGATAAGAACTCTGCTATAATATTCTCATTATCCTAAACCCTCGTCTCTTTTTCATGTGTTAAAGGAGTCATTTGGCTTTTTAGCATAACTTGTATTAATGCTGTAACCTGTATTAATGCCGGTATAGGAAGCCCAAATCTTTAAACACTGACCCCACATCTTTAAACACTTTCTCTGTTTAACAACTAGTAAAAGGTGTGCCCTGACACCACACTCTACCTTCGTGCTGCTCAAACCCCTCTCTGTATAAATGCTTCTGAATAATATGTAGTGTGTATGTCACGTATGCAAATGGTCCTCCCAGAGACCTTCTTGGGTCTTAGTATTCTGGAGAAATGGACCTCATGGTGATCTTTGAAGACCATTTTCCCTTATAATAGCCTGTTTTCCACAAGAACATAGAATCAGATGAAATTAAAAAGCATGCATAGCATATAGGAGCTCCCGCTGCTGCTAAGAGGGCTGAGCTAATGGAGCCACTTCCGTGAACCTGGGGCTTCTCAGTTCCTGAGTGCCTTTAGAAAATGTGTCCCTGGGTCAGGCAGCTTCTGAGCCCCTGGAGGCTGCATTGCTGTGTGGGAAGACACGGACCTGAACTCTAGCTCACCTGACTCCCGGGCCCACTTTTGCTGCTGATTAGCAGTAGGGCCTTGGGCAAGTAACTGAAATTCGGAGTCTCTGAAAACATCTTTAACAAAGAGAAGATCTACCTCCTAGCTATGCTACAAGGATTAATATTAGCAGGGCCCTGGTGCTTGGCTATTTGCTTGAGCTGTTATTAAGAACATGTCTCAACTCTGTTGCCCTCAGGATTTGGAACTGAGGGCCCTACAGATGAGAATTGATACCTTATTTCAGATGCCCAGGAGCAGGGCCAAAGCCACTCACCTCACAAAGCACTTTGTCTGCACGATCCCTCACTTACCCTCACATGACATGCCTTATGAGACACAGCTGTCCCGCAATGCATCCAGCTCGCCCGTGACACTGTCACGTCACACAGCAACATGCTCACACACACCCCTCACACAACATATACATTACACACACATTCTTCTTGTGTCCTCACTACCGCTACCTGAAAGATGCCCACACTCCCCCCTTTCACCCATGCGTATATGAGTACACACCCACACGCCCCGTGAGAAAGTGAAGCAGGGCCATCGGGAGCCCTCAGACAGTACCCAGCCAGGGTGGGGAAAGGAACAGCTAAGGCCTGTTTTAAAAAGAGCCATGGATTTGGGACCATTCTCCAAGGGCACAAGGTCTTCCAGTTCTCTAGAAATTTCACTCAAAATCCATCCTTGCTTTTTAAAAATCCTTCTCTAATGGTCTCCCCTTTCTCTGGTCACCTCACAGGAAGAAAGTTTAAGATTCTAGGAAGGAAATGGAAGAAAGACATTTTACAGTCACTGTGATGCTAACATTTACTTCAGGGTGCAGGTTCCACTGTCTGATTTGGTTCTCTGATGAGGGCCACAGGTGAACCTTGGGGCAGGGTTTTTTTCCCCACAGCACCATTTCACAGTTGTATCAGGGGTACCGTGCGGGTGCTGAGACACGTCTACTGGGCACTGTGATGCATCCAGGGTGGCCCTCAGTAGTTCTTAGGCAGCCCCCAGCCTATGCCGAGTTGGCCCTGCACTAGGCCTTGCGAGGACCAAGAACATGAAAGGGCTCCCGCCTCTGCACCTGTCCATCCAGTGAAGGGGTAACCAGCTATATGTCAAGGGCCTTATGTCTAGAGCTCAGGAGTTTTCACCTCAAGGTATGCTATGGGACAGAATTGTTCAGGAGAAGTTTCTAGAACAAAAGGCCTCTGCGCTGGTTTGGAGAGAGAGGCATAATTTCCACGTGAGGGGGGAGTCCGGGTTGAGGGCATGGCCAAGGTAGAACAGAGATGGCACACTGCAAGGTGGGTTCGTGAGAGGGGGAGTATACTGGTTTGGATGGAGCAGGCCCAGCTCAGGCAGTGCTTGGCAAGAGACTGGAAGGGTGAACTGTGGTCCCCAACACCACCCTGACTTCTGGGACAGCATCTGTGGCACTCATGCAGTTAATGCCTACTCTGGGTGCTGGTGTTAGGAAGATTCGTCTGACAATATCCCTTTTATCTTTATTCCACTTCTATCCTTTTGCTTTCACTGTTTCCTCCCCCAAATACCCTGCTCCATCACTGCGCCCTGCTCCAACCCCAGATCACTCCTTGAATCATCCCAAGGACCACCACCTCATAAAAGGTCACCTCTCCTGCCCCGCAGCCCCCATGTCCTTCTACGTTGGACCCTTTGCAGCTCCTGGCCTGGGGTGCTGTCACATTCGTCTGCCTTTCAGCCCCACTCTTAGGCTGGGAGCTCCTGATGCCTGACTTTTGTACTTTGTGGGATCTCTCCTAGCTGCTGGCACTTTGCAGGCCCTCCTGTCCAGGAAGACTCAGGACTCTGGGTTTCTGACACGTTAGCTCCCTCATCTTCACGCTTCTCAGAGACAAAGAGCCCAGTCACCGGTGGATTTACCAGGCAGAAAGAAATCATCCGCGCAGGCTAGTGTGGCTGCTCACCACAGAGGCCTCTTGCTCAGGACCTCAGGACAGTGGCTCTGAGTGCTGCAGAGCTCCTTTTTGGGGACTGGAAGGAACAGAGCAGTCCTGCCCTCAATTTTGAGCAAAAACTTGACTCTAGAAAATAATCCAGGAGGAGGATAAGGATGCTTCCCTTCTTCCGTGCCGAAAGGTGGTAGTTTCCCGGATCAGAAGAGGAGACAGCCCAGAATAGATTCTTGTTATGGAATAAATTCGGAGGCCACTTAAATTGTTCTCCCTCTAACCTGAATGTGTTCAAGTGCCCAAGGCCAGGCTGGGTCCCATTTTGGCCTAGGAAAGCATTACACTCCCCTGGCTTGCTTTGGGCTGGAAGCCAGCCAAAGGGGAGGGGACAGGCTTGCCTCCTCTGCTGTTCACTCACTGCTCTCACAAGCGGGAGAGGGCCCTTGTCGTGTGGGTAGGTGGCTATGAGAACTGTGAGTCTGGTGGATGGTACAAGCAGAGTCTTCAAGTGGGCCCTTCGTCGGCTCTTCCCAGGGGTCCAGCAGCTTGTTGGACCTGTGTGGGCGCACCTCTCATCCTCCAGCTTTCTTCTGCAGGCTCCCGCAGACAGCTTCTCGGCCCTTGGCATCCTGTGGTTCACCTCCTCTGGCCTCTCCAGGTGGCCTTGTTGGACAGAACATGAGATGAGTCATGCCAGCCCTCCCCTCCCTGCGGACCACGTCTGGTGGTGGGAAACACTCCTGTGGCCCCGACCCCTGCAAACGCTAACAGTGCCAGCCAGACCCCCACTCCCAGCTGAGCAGGGGCAAGGGTGGGACAGTGAGGCCCACTAGGAAACAGGCAGTCTCTCTCCCACCTTCAGGGCACCCCTTTCCAAGCTCTGAGTGGTACCCTCATGAAAACACGCCCTCCAGGCTTGAGGTAGGTGAGGTACCCTTCGCTTCTTGCCCAAAACGGTGTGATGGGGACTGATTCTATGGGGGTAGCTCTCTCCAAAGAACTCTGTTCTCCATTCTCCTCACTCCCTTCTCTCTGGGTCCTCTGTGACCCTGGAGCTAGCTGGGATCCCAGTTGGTTACGTTTTGAACCAAATTAATATTCATCACAAGTATATTTTACTTCTAGTTCTGGTGTGTTCTCCAAGGAGAGCACGCACTGCTGCCAAATACCAGTATGGCCAAGATGTCCGAGAAGCACTTGTCATAACAACACAACGCTAACATCCAGCTGTGCCGTCTACCTCTTTCAAAGGGCTTCACCTCTGCTCTCGCTGATGCTCAGAGCAATCCTGTGGCTCTGGGTTGGCTTCCTTTCCTGAGCACATTTGGGCATGTGAGTGTGTGGGGGTCTCTTCTCCTACAACACGCATGTATCATCACAGAAATTCACGCCTTCATCTCCCAGGTCGCAGGGCTTTGTGTCTTTCTACTGTGGCACACATGTCCAGATGTGTCCAGTTGGGCTTTACTGATATGACAAGGCCAAACTGATGCCAGAGAGTTCCAGAGTCACGTTGTCAGGGGAGGAGGACTCCACGGCCAGTGCTTTCTCAGCAAAGATTTCAGAAATGAGAGGCCAAGTGATGGAGCCTTCCAATCAATTACCATCTTTCCGTCTCCTTGTGCATAGACTGTCGAGCTGGCGGAAGTGAAACCTTCTCATTTGTTTGATCACTGTGTTTACTGAAAGGAAGAAAAACTGAGGAAAAAAAAATCCCATGTCCCTCCTCATAACACTCAAGTACAGACTGAATAATTTCAGGTCACGAGATAGGGTATTCACAAAATGCTTCTGAGTCAAAATCGCACAACTATTCTGGTCACCAGATGCCGGGGGCTCTTTTGGTTTTGATTCAAATGAGCCTCTTAAGAAGGCATTGCAGAAGAGGAATTTTATTACCCGTTGAACACCCGCAGCACATATCAGAACGTATTGATTCTGTGTGTGTATGTGTGTAGATTCCTGGCAGGTAAATATAATCATTTGTCTTCTGATCCACAGAATGTTTGTTCTCTAAGTAGTAGCTGTTAGATAATAGTGTCGCTTAATAATCTTGAGATGATACAGAGAAAAGCAATTTCTGGGGTAATAGTCAGAAGAAGAACAAAATCTCGTTTCATCCAAAAACAAGCATTTCCAGAGAGACGAGGCTATGACAGTGACTTTGGCTTTCTGAGGAGAAACCGTCGCATCCACTGGGCAGTACCAGCATGGAGTGCTGGAGGGGTCCCACGGCTGGCATGGATTTGATCCAGCGGCTGTGACTTCAGAGTCCGTGCTTGCTGCACTACGTCCCCTCCGCTTATAAAGTCTGGAAAATGATAAGAGCGGGCTCACAGGGAGGGGTTTTCTGAGGAGAATCGTAAAGTCTGGAAAATGATAAGAGCGGGCTCACAGGGAGGGGTTTTCTGAGGAGAATCGTCTCCACAGTGTCCTTGTCCTCAGGGGTGATTCTAGCCCCTTTCTCCAGGGAGCAGCTACCACTTCCCCAGCCAGTGATGCTTGCTGGCCTACTTCCCTGAGCCCTCCAAGTCTGAAGGGACCGAGCAACTTGGGCAGCCATGACCCCAGCTCTGCAGGAAGCCCACAGTCTCTTGGGTCACCTTTCAGCCCTCCCTCAGTCTCCCCCAATAGCAGACCTCACGAAAGTTTGCTTTAGGGGTGCCTGGGTGGCTCAGTGGGTTAAACCTCTGCCTTCAGCTCAGGTCATGATCTCAGGGTCCTGCTCAGTGGGGAGCCTGCTTCTCCTTGTGCCTCTGCCCCTCCCTCTGCTTGTGCTCACGCAGTTGTGCTCTCTCCCTCGTTCTCTCTCTCTCTCAAATAAATCAATCTTTATTTTTTTTTTAAGTTTGCTTAAACCAAAAAGTGGGGGACCTTATAATGAGGTTATGAGGAGGAGGAGTCCCATGAAATCCAAGGCAGGCGTGCAACGAGAAAGGAAAGCCTGGGCTGCCTGGGACAGGCTAGTTCTCATCACTCCTCAGCCACTTCGTTCATGGGCACCTCCTACTACAGACATCCAATTTGCGATTGGAGGTACAACACGCTCTTTGCTGCCAGCCCCAGAGTGAGAACACGGCCACCGTGAGCTGCCCCTGTGCTCACACACAGCCTGCAGAGCTAGCCACAGGAAGTCACGCTCCAATCTTCCTGAAGTCCAATGCATACATTTTGGGGCAGGGAATCTGACTGGCCTAGCTTAAGATATGTCTACCTCCGGTCCAGTCAACACTGGGGGGTCTTCGGGGATGAACTTTGCACTGGGAAATCGCCCCTATGACCCTGTGGATCAGGGAGGCAATTTCTAGAATAGAATCTTTATGATGAAGGCAGAAACACCAACACCTTCCCTCCTCCTGATGGTATAGCCCGTTCTCCTGCTTTAAAGCCCCACATCTCTCCTCCTGGGTTCTTCTCTTCCAAGAGACAGCACATGGAGCAGGATGCTTTTTTTCCAGCTTCCCCTTTCTTTGTTGTCCCTAAAAGTAAGCCCAAGGCTCCTTTCATCTTAAAGGTTCACTTATAATCCCTGTGAAAACACAGATGGGGTCTGGCAGGCAATTCACATGGGAAGAATTTCAAAGGTCTCAGAAATCTTGAGTTTCCAAAGTCCCAGGTCTTTAGTTTCTGGGATTCTTGCTAAGTGGTTTCTGGGATAAATAGGTCTTTTCAACTGCTGGCAGAATGGCCAGGTAAAGCACAGCAAACGTCCCTATTTCCTCTGTGCATCTTTTCCTATCTCTGAGACCTTCTCTGCTGGGAGGCTCTGTGGTTCTAGAATGTGGGTGCTGCCAGCTAGACCTGGCTCTTGTAACCAGGAGGCCCCACGTGATAATATGCAGTGGTGCCAAATAAAGAAACTCTCGCTTCCTCAGGCTTTGTCAATTATAGAGCGGACTTCGCTTTGAAAGAAGGGGCATTTTCCCACCCCTGATATGATTTCCTGGGGCTCCTGGCGTGGGAGCTGCCTCACCACCCAGAAACTGAAGACGGGGCTTCTTACCCACTGTTTCTGGCTTCAGGGTTGCAAGTCGGTCTTTGGCAAGTAGCTAGCTGGTTATCAGTGCAAAAGAAGCCAAGAGATGGGGTCTGGGGAAGGAAGGAAGGAGGAGTTAGCATAAATAAAAGCTTGCCTGCGTGGAGCTCCAATTGCAGCCGTCAGAGCAATGACGGAGAGTGTGTACTTGGGGAGATCAGGAGGCCAGACTTACAAACGAAAATCCTCTCTGGAGCCTCTTGCCAAGCCCTGTCCCTGAGAAGAGAATGAGCTCTGGCACGGCTCTGGGACTCTTGATTCATGGGCTATTTCCATCTCTCTGGGGAGAGCCGCATGTGAATAGCATTCTGGAGCTGGCTGCTGGTAATGGCACGATTTCTATTCCCCAGAGTAGGTGGGGGGCGGGGGCTGGGCTTTTCGCAGAGTCCCAGGAGCAGATGCTGGCAGCTTCCCCCAGCACCAGGGGGAAGCTGTGGCCCACCTGCTGGACTGCCCACCTCCCCTCTCAGCCCATCTCTGGGACCCATGCTGTCGTCCCGCACTCAGGCCAGCTTATACAGACTTTAACCTTCTGCCCTCATTGTTCTCTGTGACTGAGATGATCTAAACCTCAGCCATCCACCCAGCTCCACGCAGGGTGCTGGGGCTGGATCCAGCTGGGACTCTGGCGGGGGGCGGGGGTGGCGGGGAAGCACCAGGTCAGGGACCTGGAGCAAGAACAGGAGTCCAGGAGTAGAAGGGGCTAAGCCTGAGCCAGAAGCCTTAGGCCTCAAGAACCACAGGAAAGGGGAGATAGTATAGTGACCAGGCCCAGCAGACCGGACAGATAGGCAGGCCAAGGGTCCAAAGCTGGGTCAGCAGGACTGCAGTGTGAGTAGAATGGGGGGAAAGAGGTGTGGTGCCTCCCCGGCTTACCAAAGCTGGGTGGCTGACTAGGTCAGGAGCGCCCTCCTCCACTCCTCCCACCTTGCTCCTGGCTCACATCTTTCTCTCCCTCAAGGCCTTCAGGTTTCCCCCGTGCTGAACTGTGACGACGAGTTTTACCTGCAAAGCCAGCACTTCTCTCCTGTTCTGCCTCACATCGCAGCCAGCAGAATCAGGCCATGGGTCCAAGTGCTCCAAGGGTTCTTTCTGCACGACTGGCTGTGCACTCACTCAAATTCTTAATTCAGTCCGTCTCTCTTCCTCTCTCTCCCATCACCTGCTGATCGTTCATTCGGTCTCTCTCGGGTTGTACACATAGACGTACACACCGCACCATGTCATCATTGACTGTTTTGTGTTGCAGGGTTTAGTGTGCCCATTTAGCACCTTCTTGGAGCTTTTCAGGGGCAGAAGCTTGTCTTCACTCAGAATAATCCTAGCCCCAGCCAAGAGCTTGGCACACACTGGTCACACAGTGAATGTGTTTGAGGGTTCGTCCACCTGATGACCATACGGATCAATGTGTGGCACCAAAGTTTATCTTACTTTTTTGAATCCCTCTTAGGATTTGGTAATAACAGGATTTATTTTATTTTATTTAAGTTAACATACAGTATGTATCTGCCAGGATCAAAGCAGCAACAAGGAACCACACAGTAATTTGAATAGGGATAATTTAAGATAAAGAATTGTTCACTGGGGCATCTGGGTGGCTCCGTTGATTGGGCACCCAGCTCTTGGTTTTGGCTCCGGTCATCATCTCGGGGTTGTGGGATCGGCCCCGCAGTGAGCTGCACACTCAGCTCTGAGCAAGCTGGGTTTTTCTCTCCCTCCTCCTCTCCCCCTCCCCTTTGTGCTTTCTCTCTCAATGGAAGGAGGGAAGCGGGGGAAGGGAAGGAAAGAAGGAAGAATTTTTTTTAAAAATTTACTGTAACAGATATTAGAGTAAAGATGAATTGATTGGCTATTGAAAGTATTCTAAAGTACATAGGAATCATAGATGTAAGGAATAGTCACTACCCTTTGTAAAGTTTTTCCGACGAAATAAACACAACACCAGGCAAAGTGGGTGCAAGGCAAGATTTATTAAAAACGCTCTCCAGCAAAGTTTCAGGGCTCAGGAGAAGGGGAGCCAGGAAAGTTGCGCTGGGAGGAGGTGGGCACCCTCGGGCGAGGTTCCGCCACTCTGGAAAGCAGAGTGGCGGAAGTCGCGCCCAAGGCAGGGAGGAGGGGGCTTTTAAGGGGTCTCGGAGGAAGCTCAGGGGTCTTTTGGAAGTTTCCGTTATTTGGATATCCCGCCTGCTCATTGGGATCCCATTGGTCCATGGGAGCCCGGGGCGGGGGTCTCAGATTCCTGCTTGGGCCTTTGTTCTCCTGTCCGAGCTCAGGTCTTGTGGCGGGAACTTTTGCCATCTTTAGTAGCCCTTCCTGCCAGCCCAACACCCTTGAGGACTGAGAAGGATGCCCAAGGAAGAGGGTCCCCACTCCCACTGAGAGCTGAGATGAGGACGTCTCTGGAGAAGGCACTGCCATGGCTCTCTCAGTGGCAGAGAAGTTGCCGCATACCACACCCATGGAACTTGCTGAAAGTCCACCGTCAGAATTTGCAAAAACGTGCTCTGCAGGGTGCTGTGGAAAGCTTTTCCCAGGGAGATGCCCCACGCCATTACAAAAGCACCCAAGGAGTGGTTACCAGGGGACATTGATGACACAGTGGGTGCTGGCTGCCACATACTGCAGAGGAGATGCTTTGGAGAAAGACCCTTATTACGGGAGCTGGGTCATGGAGCAACCTCGGGTGGTTCCCGGGTGCTTGGGAACCTGCTTGCACAGCTGGCACCGCACACAGGAAAAGCCAGCCATGCAGAAGGAGCCCGGGCTGGGGCACACTGCGTGTGCTTCCAGAGCCTGCTGAACAAGCACACCGGAAGCAGGAAGGCAGCCCTGTTTCCTCCTGACATCTCTCCAGGGCTCCCTGCTGCCCAAGCTCCAAACTGTGCCTGCTGGCAAAAGACAAATATGTAAAGGGCCGTGTTCTAGTATTTGGAGCAGGTAACGAAGGATGAATGTGGAGCACAGAGGCAATGAATGGATGACTGGCACAAAGTAAAAGTTGTTATTTTGGTGTAAAGTCCTGTGAATTTCAGTCCATGTATGGGTTCTTGTGACTGCCTCCACCATCGGGATATGGAATGGTTGCATCATCCCAAATAACTCCATCTTTCTATAGTCCTTCTCTGTACCTCCTTCTACCCCTAACCCCGGGCAACCACCAATCATTTCTCTGTCACTCTCATCTTTTCTTCTGGAGAATGTTGTATATATAGAATCATACAGTGCATAACCTTTTAATACTGGCTTCTTTCACTCAGTCTGAAGTTCTTGATTCTTCCAAATTTTTGACTATCATATTTGCAGTTCATTCCTCTTTATTTCTGAGAATTCCATTGTACAGATGTACCAGAGTTTGCTCATCTATTCACTCACTGGAGAACCTTTAGGTTGGTTCCAGTTTGGGGCAATTATGACTAGAACTGCTTTAAACATTCATTGATACACTGCTTGAGGGTAAGTAGTGTAAAGAAATTAATTTCCTCTGGAGTGGAATTTCTGGGTCATATAGTAAATATATATTTCATGCTAGAAGAAACAACAGAGTATGTTCCAGAATGATTAAACCATTAAAAAAAAAGATTTTATTTATTTATTTGTCAGAGATCACAGGTAGGCAGAGAGGCAGGTAGAGAGAGGGGGAAGCAGGCTCCCTGCCAAGCAGAAAGCAGGATTCGGGGCGCAATCCCAGGACCCTGGGATCATAACCTGAGCTGAAGGCAGATGCTTAACAACTGAGCCCCCCAGGTGCCCCATGATTTGTTCCCCACCCAAAGTATAGGAGAGGTCTAGCTGCTCTTTGTCGGCACCTGATATCATCAGCAGTTTAAATTTGAGCCATTCACATAGATGTGTAGTGTATCTTGTGGTTTTAACTTGTATTTCTCTTATGGCTCATATTCTGAACATTTCTTCATGCACTTGTTTCTAGTATTGTGCAATTCTTATATTCTCTTTGAAGAAGCAATTGTTCAAAGTCTTTTGCCCATTTTTAAAAATTGAGTTGCATGCTTTCATATTGTTGGGTTTGAAAGGTCTTGGTATACCTTCGGGATACAAGATCTTTGACAGATACGTGGTTTGCAAATATTTTCTCTCAGTCAGGAGCTTGTCTTCTTTTCTCAACATGTCTTTTATAGAGCAAAAGTTTAATTTTTCTGACGTCTGTTTTGTCAGTTATTTCTTTATGGATCATTTTTTTATAAAATGTCTAAGAATCTGTCATTAATCTTAGGTCAATTTTTCTCCTATATCCTCTTCTGAAAGTTTTATGGTTTCACATTTTTATATTCATTTGGAGTTAATTTTTATGTAAGGTGTGACGTTTACAGGGCTTTTTTTTTTTTTTTTTTTTTTTTTTTGGTAATGTGGATACCCAGTTGTTCCCAAGCCATTTATTGAAGATTCCTCTGTTAAATTATCTCAGCACCTTTGTCAAAAGTTAATTGGCCGTATTCAGGTGGCTCTATTTGAGGGCTCCATTCTGTTTCATTGATCTATATGTCTATCCTTTTACTATTACCACACTCTTTGTTACTGTAGCTTTATAGTCAGTCTTAAAATCTGAATGTCATTCCTTCAACTAATTACACTTCTTCAAATTGTTTTACCTGCTTTGGTTCATTTGCTTTTTCATATAATTTTTCTTTTGCCTTTTCATATAAATTTTAAAATCACCCTCTCCATAGCTATAAAAATGTTTTAAGATGTTGACTGGAATGTTGTTTAACAATGTAGATCAGTTTGGGAAAAATTGCTTCTTTATTATACTGACTCTTAAAACCCAGGAACATGGAATATCTTTCCATTTACTTAGATCTTTGATTTCTTTCATCAGCATTTTGTAGTTTCAGCCTACAAATTATACACACACACACACACACACACATACATACATACACACATGTATATATGTAGTAGATTTATACCCAGGTATTTCATTTTGGGAGCCATTATAAAGGAGATAATTTTTTAAAATTTCAGTTTGGAATTGTTTGATGCTAGTATGTAAAAGTACAAACTTTTTGTGTATTGCTTTTGTATCCTGCAACCTTGTGAAATTCAACAGCTTTAGTAGTCTTTGCATTCCTTGGCATTTTCTACTAGACAATCATGTCTTCTGTATATAGCCACTTTCTCTTCTCCCTTTCCAATCCATAGATCTTTTATTTCCTCTTTTGCCTTTTTGCATTGATTAGGGCTTCCGGTACTGTGTTGAATATGAATGATGTGAGTTGACGTACTTAACCTTGTTCCTGAGGTAAGAATGACATTAGCTGCAGGCTTGTTGTAGCTGTTCTTTATCAGGTGGGTGACATTCTCTTTTATATTACTCATTTGCGAGTTT
The DNA here is from genome assembly GCF_964662115.1 of Mustela nivalis. Taxonomy (NCBI): domain Eukaryota; kingdom Metazoa; phylum Chordata; class Mammalia; order Carnivora; family Mustelidae; genus Mustela; species Mustela nivalis. The sequence continues at coordinate 89,931,537 of NC_139033.1, forward strand.
TTATCCTAAGTTGGTGTTGGATTTTGTCAGATGCTTCCCTGCATAAATTGATATAAATGTGTATCTTTTTCTTTATTCTGTTAATGTGATAGATTATATTGACTGATATTTCAAATATTGAGCAAGTCTTGTATTCCTGGAATAGCCCTACTCCCCTTCAACTATGTGTATTATTCTTTTTATATGTTGCTGAATTCTATTTGATATTCTTTATTGATTAGTTTTATGTCTGTTTTCTATTTGATCAGTGGAATATTGATCTGCAGAATTTCTTTCCTTATGTTACCTTTGTTCACTTTTGGTATCAGGGTAACACAGGCTTGCATTTGGAAAGTGTTCTTTCCTCTAGTTCATGGAAGTGATTGTGAAGAGTTAGCATTATTTCTTCTTTAAATGTTGTATAGAATTTGCCATTATAACCATCCAGACCTGGAGATGTCATTTTGGATGGTTTTGAACAATGAGTAGAATTCTTTAGTAGTTATAGGACTATTCAGGTTATCTATTTCCTTTTGAATGAGTTTTAGTAGTTTGCAGTTTCTGAGTACTTGGTCCATTTCATCTAAGGTATTGAATCCATTTGTGTTTGTAGTATTCCCTTATTACCCTTCTAATTTCTGTGGGGTCACTAATTAGGTTTCCTCTTTCATTTCTGATACTGATAATTTTTGTCTTCTCTTTTTTATTCTTCATTTGTCTGGGCAGAGGCTTATCAATTTTATTGGTTTCTTTTAAAGAGAACCAACTTTTTATTTCACTGATTTTTTTTTTTAAAGATTTGTTTTACTCTTTTCAATTTCATTGATTTCTGCTCTGTTATTTTATTTCCTCTACTTATTTTGGTTTGTTTTAATCTTTTATCCCTAGGTTCTTAAAGTACAAGTTTAGATTATTAATATCAGATCTTTTTTCTAATATAAACATTTAATGCTATAAAGTTATCTCTAAGACTTTATCTATATCCCATCTCAAATTTTATGTTGTATTTTTCAGTTTTGTTCAGTTCCAAGAATTTCTCTAATTTCCATAAAGGTTTCTTCTTTGACAACTATTTAGAAGTCTTGTTAGTTTGCAAGTTGTTGGAGATTTTCCTGGTATCTTTATTTTCTCACTTTCAAATAATCTAATTCCGTTGTAGTCAGAAGACATATTTTGTATGCTTTCAGTTATTTTAAATTTGTTAAAGTTTGTTTTATGACCCAGAGTATGTGCTATCTTGGGGAATGTTCTATATATGCAATTTACAAGAATATATATTCTGCTTTTGTTTGATATAGTGTTCTCTAAATGTCAGTTATACTCATTGGTTGATGATATTGTTCAATTCTCCTATATATTCGTTGATTTTCTGTTTACCAGTTCTTTTCATGGCTGAGAAAGGTATGTGGGAAGTCTCTGCTGATCTATCCATTTTTTTCAGTTCTGCCAGTTTTTACATCATGTATTTTGAAGCACTGTTGATAGGTGAATACACACTTAGAATCATTTTATGTCCTTGGTGAACTGGATCTTTTATCATTATGTAATGTTCCTCTTTATCCCTGATAATTTTCTTTGCTCTTCAATCTACTTTGATCTTAATATAACCATTCCAGCTTTGTTTTAAGTGGTGTTTATATGGTATATCTTTTTGTATCCTTTTACATTTAACTGATCTGTATCACTGTATTTGAAGTGAGTTTCTTATAGAAGCATTTAATTAGGTCATTTTTTTAAATTCCATTCTGTCAATCTCAATATTTAGACCATTTACATTTAATATAATTATTGATACATGTCGATTTATGTATGCCATGTTAATATTTGTTTTGTTTGTTCTTCTGATTTACATTGCTCTGTTTCCCCTTCTTTTGGGTTACTCGAACTTTGTTTTGAACTCCATTTTAATGTATCTCTTATGTCTTTGACTATATCTCTCCTTATAGCTCTTTAATGCTTGTTCCAGAGATAATATACAGACTTTTCACAGTTTGGAGTCTACTTACTATTGATATTTTATTATTTCAAATGAAATATAGAGATCTTACCACCATGGGGTAACCTTACCCTCTACCCCCATCTTGCATTTTTCTTGTATCCTCTGTCTACATACACTAAAATTCCATCAAACAGTGTTAGGAGAATAGTCTATTAAATTTACTCAGACATTTAATCTTTGTTACTTCCCTTTTTCCACTGATGTTCCTGGTTTCCTTCTGGTATCAATTCTCTTCTGTCTGAAGAAGTTCTGTTAGTAGTTTAGTGTAGGTCAGCCGTTAGTGAATTCTCTTAATGTTTTATTAGTTATATATTGCTGAATAATAAATTCCCCAAAATTTAGTGGCTTAAAACAGTAAAAATTTATTTTCCCACCATTTCTATGGGTCAGGAATCCTGGCATGGCTTATTTTGGTTCTCTGCTTCAGAGTTTTTCTTGAGGCTGCAATCAAATTGTTAGTTATGGTTGAGGTCTTGTCTAAATGCTTGACTGAAGAAGAAACCACTTCCAAGCTCAAATGATTATTGGCAGGATTTATTTCCTTTCAGCCTGTAGGATTGAGAGTCTTGGTTTCTTGCTGCCTGTTGTCCAGAGACTGCCTTGCATTACTTGCCATGTAGGCCTCCCCAACATGACTGCTTATGTCATCTAAGGTACACAAGCCAAGAAGGCAATAGAAGTTACAGTCTTATATACATAATCACAGAAGTGACATCTATTACTGTGCCATATTCTTAGAGGTAAGTCGTAGGCCCTGTCCACCCTCAGGGAAGAGATCGATTATGCAGGTGTGAACAAGAGAGTATGTTTATAACCTCTGTTTGAGAGTATGATTGCAATCTCAGGCTGCCAGTTTTCCTTCATCTGAGAACCTTTTTTTGTTTATTTTATTTTATTTATTTATTTGACACATAGGGAGCGATCACAAGTAGATAGAGTGGCAGGCAGAGAGAGTGGGGGAAGCAGGCTCCCCATTGAGCAGAGAGCCTGACTCAGGACTCCATCCCAGGACCCTGAGATCATGACCCAAGCCAAAGGCAGAGGCTTTAACCCACCGAGCCACCCAGGCACCCCCTGAGAATATGTTTATTTTACCATCATTTATGAAGGATATTTTCACTGAACTGGAATTCTAGGTTGATCATTTTTTTTTTCTGCCAACACTTTAAAAATATATTTCCATTTCCTTCTGTTATCTGTGGTCTTTGATGAGGAATCCTTAGTTATTTGAATCATTATTTTCCCTATACATAATACATCTTTTGTCTCTGGTTGTTTTTAAGATTTTTTTCTTTATCTTTAGTTTTTTGCTATTTGAATATGATGCATTTGTTCATGGATTTCCTTGGGCTTATTCTGTTTGTGGTTCACTTAGCTTCTTGATCTGGACATTTATGTCTGACACCAAATTTGGCAAATTTTCATTCATTATTCCCTCAATTTTGTTCTGCTCTACACTCTTCCTTCTCTCATTCTTGGGCTCTGAATACATGGATGTTAGGTCTTTTGTTCCCTCCGGTTTGTTAATTTACTGGAAAAAAAAATCCTGTTTTTCTTGTTAATTGGATCGGATAATCTCTATTGCTCTTCTGTCTTTAGATACATTGATTTTCTTTTGTCATCTGCATTCTGCTAGTGAGTCCATACACATAGTTTTTATTTCAGTTGTTTTCAGTTTCAAATTTTCAGCTGAATCAAATTTTAATTCCAAAATTCATTTGCTCCTCCGTAATATCTTATGATCTTTGCTGAGATCTGCTTTCTTTCCATCTTTTTGAGAGTCTTTGCCCTTACTTTTAGCATTTTAAAATAGCCGCTTTAAGGACTTTGTCAGAGAATTCCAACATTTGTGTCATCTTAGCATAATTCCAGAAGGCATCTGGTGATTGCCTTTTCCCATGCAAGTTGAGAATTTCCTAGGGTTGTTGTTGTTTTGTGTTTTGTTTTGTTTTGTTTTTTGCATACTGAGTAATTTGGGATTATATCCTGACGTTTTGAATTATGTTATTATGTTAAACTCAGGGTCTTGTTTGACTCTTTTGGAGGACATTGATGTTTTGGTTGAGGTGGGCAGTTGACCTAGTTAGGTCATAAGCTCTGACCAGACTTCATTGTAAGTTCCATTTTCTAAGGTCTTGCCATGTTAAGTTAAGTCCATCCCACAGGTGCATTACTCATTGGGTGTTCAGGAGCTGGGTCATCTTGTATTTAGCTTCTCATAGGCTTTAGGGTCAGATCTACACATATGTAGCTTAGGGGTGAATCCAGGAATTCATGCACAACTTTATGTGCTCCATTTTCTGAACTACTCCCTCTCTGCGTTCTCACCAGTATTTTTCAATTCCCCAGTGCTCTTTTTGGTCCTCTCACCAAAAAGCTGGGGATTTATTTACACCATCTCCCCACCCACTTGCTGCACCTTCCCTGCAGTGACTCGCCCATCACGGACCAAGGGACATGGGGTGAAAGGAAGAAAAAAAGCAAAGGTTGAGTGGTGGAGTTACATCTCCTCTGATTAGACCCAGACTTTCCTTACCTTCAGAGTTTAGACTCCTTCTGACCCTCTCTGTTGCTGTCACTGCCACTACCAACTCAGGATTGTTTGTGGCCTAGAAGATGAGAACAGTGATGAGAGAATAAGAGAGATGGGGGCTTTTCTGTCTTCTCTCTGAGTAAGAAATACAGAGCTCCTCCTGGAGCTTTGTCTGTTTGTGCTGATGCCCATTTCTGCATTTTGGGCTGCATGGAGACCTAAGGGATTCCAGAGGGGGGAAAACATGAAGCTCACTACTGATTTGGTGGCACTTCAAATTCTGGTCTCTTTCCCCAGTTTGCCTGATTTTATTTACTCTTCGCATTCCTCACATAGCGGCTCCATGCAGTCCATCCCCATCCAGGGTTTAGAGATCCAGCGAGCAGAAAGGATGGGGTGGAATGTGCCTACTCCATTTTACCTGGAACCAGAACCCAGTATAACAAGCTATTCATAAGCAATACTTGGTAACATTTGTTGAGTGAACAAATGAATGAGACATCAAACAGTTGGTCTTGACCTCTCCACTGAGCCCCAGACCTGGATGTCTGTAGTCTCTAGGCCTTCGGGAAGTCAGTGTCTACATAACTGAGTCACCATCTGGATGCCTGGCATTGCCAACGGAACTTCTTGTCTGCATGCTCGGCACGTCCAAACTGAACCCATTCCTCTTCCACCTAAGACCACCTTCTACTCTCCATTTCTCCCTTTGCCACCAGTTGCCCATCTGCCATATTTTAACTGCTCCTGTCCCTTCAGTGAGTTTCCCAGGCAAATTTCTTTTCCTGGTGTATTTCTTCTGCCAGTTCCCACTTTTCCACTCTCAGCCTTGCCAGCCTTGTTCATATGTCTAGACTAATAGGATAGTTGGCCCACCCCGAGGACAAGCCGGAACCGTGTTGTTGATAACAGAGAACAAGAAGCGGGGAGAAATGGTGCTTGGGTGGTTCAGTTAAATGTCTGCCTTCAGCTCTGGTCATGATCCCATGATCCTGAGATCGAGCCCTACCTTAGTCTTCCTGATCAACAGGGAGCCTGCTTCTCCCTCCCCCTTTGCTTCTCCCCGCCGCCGCTGCATTTATGCTCTCTCTCTCTCCCTCAAATAAATAAATCTTAAAAAAAAAAAAAATGGGGAGGAATTCAGAAAGTTGGGTTATGCCCAGCTAGTCTGTCTGTAGGGGAGATAGGGAATGGAGGCTTAGAGCAGAGGAGGGAGCCACTGTCAAGATTTGTGAGCCTAGGGGTTTGTGGAAGACTTGCCTCACCTGGCATGTTGAGGCTCAAGCACATTCATGTATTAGCACGATGGTAACTACCAAAAATGGGGCTTCTGGTTGGTGTAGGGGCTGATCAGGCTTCAGGGAGCTTTACTCTGGGCCCTCAGGGCTGTTTCTGAGCAGGTGCTGGTAATAGCCACCCAGCCATCCCACATTCTCCTCTCTGGACCAGTTGACTACCTGCCAAAAGCAGCCCTGAGCCTGTCATCCCATGTTCAGAGATCTGGGCTGACAGTTCTCAACCGCCTTCCAAGTTCGAAGCTTTCCACCATTATTCCTCCTCCCTCCCACTCACACACCCTCTACTCCAGCTCAACCGGGCTATTCCCTTGGCCCCAAAGGGCCCCCACACTGTCTTCTCTCCACGCCTTTGTTCATCCCATTCCCTCTGCCTGGAAGCACCCTCCCCCCAAGCCTTACCTATCAAAGTTGTATTCTTCAAGATACCTCTGAGATGCAGCAAGTTCCGGGAAAGCCTTTATACCCTTTATACCCTATAACCCTATCTTGGTTATAGGCTGCTACCCTCCTTGTACTACTCCTTAATCCATCTTGGCCAGTAACCACTAGTCATACTCGCTTGTAAGTGCCTTGAAGGCAGGTGTAATGTGACCCTCCTCTGTTTAGGCTCGGCAATCCTGGCACATAGGGCCTGCTCCAACTCATTGTTGAGTCAAGGCGGGTGGAATCAGACTAGGTAATGTGCCATCTCTAGAAAGTCTCTCAAAGACATGGTGGGGGTTGGTGATCGTGATACAAAGGCCCTCTTGGGATCCCTGCTGTAGAGATGAGGCTTGTTTTGGTAAATGGAAGATTCCTTTGTCTGCGACATCTCCTGTTTGCTTTTCCCTTCAGTGTTAGTACTCTGAAGGGTCAGCAAATAGGAAACAACCCCATTAGGCATGAGATTCTGAGGGCTCTGTCTGCGGCTGACAGCAAGAGTGGGACTGCAAGATAATAGAGGCTGATACCAGTTCCAGCCAATTCTTCTCCCCTTTGCCAAGCACGGAATGACAAGCAGACTGCTCAGCTCCAAGCCGGCAGTCGCATTCAGATGATGAATGTGTCCCTGGACAGGGGAGCTTGTTGAGTGATATTTACCAGGGTCTCTGTGAAGGGCCCTTAGCCCCCAAGGGAGCATTTCAAACCTTCAGCTGCTCGCCTGTTCAGCTGCTGCCATGGGGCCGAGAGAGGAATTAAACCCCATCCCCTGCTTTCTGGCAGGATGGAAGCCATGGTGATTTGTTGAGGTGCTCTGCTGTTTCCTGGTTTCTCTTGCTTTCTGTATTCACCCCTCCCCCCACCTCGTCAAACCCCAGCTGGGAGAGACTTGGAAGTGTGAGAAGCCTAGAGCCTTGGGGTTGGTGGGGAGAGGATGGGTGGGGAGGTCAGTGCCAGAGACCTGCGTTCAGGCCTAGCTTTACCTCTTGGTGCCCTTTGGCCACATTCCTTGCTTCTCTAAACCTTAGTCTCCTCAGAAGATGGAGACAGTAAGAGCTACACACAGACAATAAAATAAAAATACTTTGCATACTATAAAATGCTCTCCAGCTCAAGTCATTCATTCATTCACCAGTTTCTTGTGGCATACTTACTCTCCATGCTAGGCGCTGAGGTGGCTTTGAAGTGCTCTTCTGGCCGTAGGAACAGTCAGACTGCTGGGAAGAAAAGCAGACTAATGGCTTTACCAACGCTTAGCGGGGTTCTGGGGTGAAGGTGTATAACTGGCCCCGAAATCAGACCTCTGGGCTCTCTTTGAAGACTGCACCACTTCTGACACCTTTAGGGCTTCAGCTCTTGGCAAACTTTCCCAGTGACTGGGCCTTTGCATGACCTTCTGTGAAGAACATGGCTGAATCAGGGCTCTGGTGCCTACTTGGCCGGTGTGTTAGTCTAGGTTCTCCAGAGACATAGAATCAATGGGACACCTGCGTGTGTGCACACACACACTTGCACACTCATGCACACACACACAGGGTTATTATGAGGAATTGGCTCACATGGTTACGAAGGCTGAAAAGTCCCAAGATCTGCAGTTGGAGAGCGAGGGACCCAGGAGGGCCAATGGTGTAAGTTCCAGGCTGCGTTCAAGTCTGAAGGTGGGAGAAGACCCATATCCTAGCTTGAAGACAGTCCGGTAGAGGTGGAATTCTCTCTTACTCAGCCTTTTTGTTCTGTTCAGGCCCTCAGTGGACTGGACAGGGCCCACTCACATGGGGGAGGGCAGTTTGCTTTCCTCAGTCTTCAGACTCCGATGTTAATCTCATCCAGCAACACCCTCCAGTACACAGAATAACATTTGACTAAATGGCTGGTCACCCAGGGGACCCAGTCAAGCCGGCCCGTCACACAGAGCATTCAGGTTTTTCATGCAGCTCCTCACACTGTTTATCACTTGGCTCCGTAACAGTCTAGCGAGGGGCTTAGTACCCTTCTGGTTGTGACCTTCTGATGTTCCAGGTTCGCCAGCCTGTCTGTTTGAAGCAGGTCATGTTCACGTGAAAGCCACCTCTTGGTACACAGAACCCGTCCCTCTTGGTGATGGCAAGTCCATCCCTCTCCAGATCCCACTTCCTCAGCATTGAGAGGTTTGCGTGTAGAGTCTGTCTTCTTCCCCCAGGGCCCTGGCGCCCTCCACTCTTCCACACTGGCTCTCAGTCAGCAGTGAGGACTGAGAGCTGGCTGTGGCCTGGATGTCACTCAGCATTTCCACAAAGTCTGAGCGTAACCATCCTGCTGGAGGACGGCAGGGCCCAGCGTGGGGCCCTGCTTGTGCCAGCCTCAGGCATGATGAGGTGTGGGAACAACTGGAAGGAGGGCGGCCACAGGTGGGCAGCACCCTCCCCCCAACACTTCGCCACCACAGGGGGCCGGTTGGAGCACAAGTGCTTGGCTTTGACAGTTAACAAGCCTTTTGTCATTTTAATCATGCTGATGAATCAAAGCACCCTGGGTATTTCCATTTATTTAAAACCCATTGTAGATGTTCTTTCTGTTGCAGTCTGTCATAGGGGAAGTATGAATTTATTAATCTGAAAATTGTGGCATCCTCCTCGCGAGCTTGGAAAGTGGGCTCCCATCAGCAGGGCTTCTCCAGCCCACATTTCAAACAGCGCTCTCTCTGCCTGGCATTGTTGCTACTTGTATGCATATCTGTCCCCTTGTGTGGAAATTGCCTTTTAGGGGCACCTGGATGGCTCAGTGGGTTAAGCCTCTGCCTTCCGCTCAGATCATGATCTCAGGGTCCTGGGATGGAGCCCAGCATTGGCCTCTCTGCCCAGCAGGGAGCCTGCTTCCTCCTCTCCTCTGCCCACTTCTCTGCCTGCTTGTGATTTCTCTCTGTCAAATAAATAAAATCTTTAAAAAAAGAAAGAAAGAAAGAAATTGCCTTTTAGGCCAGGTATTCCTGAGGCCCCTTTGAGCCAGACCTTGAGCCTGGCCTGTGCTAGGGGCTTAGTTACTCTTTCTGAAATGGGCCAGACTGGAATGTGTGCTGGGAAGAGTACACTCTGCCACGTTTGCCGGAGTTCTGATCTGGGAAGATCATGCAGTTAGCCCACCACGCTGCTTGTTCAGCACCCAGCTGTTGAGCACCTACTGTGTGTCTTTATGTGAGATGCTGGGGTGTAAGTCTGGCTCAGGCACTGCTCCGGCTGTAGGGGCTTCACAGCCAAGTGGGGGCGACCACCAGAACAGCCAACCAGAGTGCATCTCCTCAAGCACTAGATGGAGGAGGGAGGAGACTGCAGGCCAGGGCACCAGGTCACAGGGGTCTCAGGGAGGCCTCAGTAGCGGGGGTTTGCAGGGTGGTGGGGGCAGGGATAACCCGTGACCTCAGGGCAGACTCCGGGGCTGAGCGCTTCCTCTCTCCCGCTGGCTTACGCTGCAGTTCTCCTTGCAGGCCTTGTGCCAGCAGTGAGACGGAGAGCGAAGCTGGAGACATCATGGACCAGCAGTTCGAAGAGATGAACAACAAGCTCAACTCCGTTACCGACCCGACCGGCTTTCTGCGGATGGTTCGCCGGAACAACCTCTTCAACAGGTGCGTGCCGGCTTGGTCTCAGCTTGGTCTCCTGTCCCGGCGGTGGGATACTGGCTTCCGGCGGCTCCTGCTCCTCCAGCCATCTGGGCTGCCAGCCATGAATTGGCAGGAGTGAGTGTGATGTGTCCATAGCCCCACCCTCCCAGGGGCCTCAGGGCCTCGGCGCAACGGCAGCACCTCTGGGTCGAGTGGGAAAAGAATGACAGGTTTGATGTGACCATCCGTGTTCATCCGAGGTGGGAGATCCAGGGGCCGGCTGGCTGCCTCTTCACAGAGCCCAAGGGCCGCCTTTCCGAACAGCAGGCAGAAGCCAGGCAGAGCGGTTGCACCTCTCCTTTGCCAGCTTCGGTCAGTGACGTGTGGGCCAAACACCCGAGACTGAGGGAGGTCAGGGAGAGTAGGGGTGCTGGCCTTCCTGGAGGGAGGACATGTCCAGACCCAAGCCCACCCATCCTCCCTGAGACCTGGGGTGGGTCGTATGACTTGACCAAATAAGCCTGCATGGCTTTAAGATGAGTCAGAATTGAAATTGCCAACCAGCACAGCCCTATATCCTTTTATCAGGGTGATAGCTGAGCGGTGTCCAGATAAAGGGGGGCAGGCTGTTGGGGCTGAGGGGCAGCTATCCCGCTTTCATTTGGTTGCCTGGCCACAACCCGGGAGTCACATTTAGAACTTACCAGAAAGACATCCCAGATTCTCAGGTCCCTGACACAGCCTTGACTTTGAAGGACAGCATGTGAAGCCTGGAACACAGAAGGGAAGTGACTGTGCTCTGGGCGGAGGCAGCCTCTGCCTGGCAGCCCTGCTTTGTGGGGCAGAGGGAGCCCCGTCTGCTCCCACCGCAGGCCCGTTTCCTCTCGTTATTGTGCTGTCGGGGTGACAAATGTGTGTTTACTTTCCCAGGGCTGAGCTGAGTGAGATGGGAGCCAGGGGCCAGGGATGGGGTTGGCAGCGTGGTTGGAGGAGACTGCGACTTCAAGCTGCTTCACCTCCAGGTCCTCCTTTGTCCCTCCCACTTCACGCATGTCCTGCACGGCTGTTAGTTTCATTGAGGGGACATGACTAGTGGGACAAGCCCGCACCTTGTATCGTCCTCCTCTGCCAGCATCCAGGCCTGTTGAGCAGGTGACTCTTGATTGCTGGGAGATGCCAGCATGGCTGGGAACCGCAGTGCAAAGGCTCAGATTATGATCTTGCTGCCTTCCTGCTGTGTGAACACTGTCCATCTCTTTCCTCATTGCTAAAATGGGGACATGCTTCTACCTCGCAGTTTTCCCTTAACGTAGGGATTAAAGGAGCTTAAGTATAAATAATACACTGGCAGGCTTCCTGATGCATAGAAGACACTCATATCTGGTGGCTTTCTACTGTTTTTTTGTTTGTTTGTTTAAAGATTTTATTTATTTATTTGACAGAGAGCGATCACAAGTAGGCAAAGAGGCAGGCAGAGAGAGAGATTGGAGGAAACAGGCTCCCTGCTGAGCAGAGAGCCCGATGCGGGACTCGATCCCAGGATCCTAAGATCATGACCTGAGCCGAAGGCAGCGGCTTAACCCTCTGAGCCACCCAGGTGCCTGGCTTTCTACTGTTTTGAGTAAAGTGGGAAGGACAGTGCCACGGTGGAATTCTTCAGATACCGTGGGTGGGTAAACTGCAGATGGGGTGAAATTTGTATGCAGCAGGTGGTCGCCCCTAGAATGGGGACTCACCTGCTTTTCTTCGGACCCCACCTCCTGCCTTACCTATGAGATAAAGCCAAAGACAGGCCATGAGGCCTCCATGGCCCGTCCGATCACAGGCCTGCCAGAAGCCAGTCAAGACCTTTCAGGGCTTTGGGCATACGGTAAGAAAGGGGTCAAAGCAGGACTGTCTGAGACCCTAGCTCATCATCCCAGCGTGGTAACGGCTGTGGATTTTGGGTCATGTAACTGCTCATTTTGGAAAAATGGTTTTCGTCCTTCACCTCTGCTCTGACGTAGGTCTGATTGATGAAGTTCTAGAACCTAGGTGAGGTTTGGTGGGCTGAGGTCCGGAGCCGATGACCAAGAAAGAATTCTTGAGACATCTTTGGTGCAAAATGGTGGTTTATTAAAGCACGGGACAGGCAGGAAGAGCTGCTGCCCCGGGTTGTGAGGGATGGCAGGTTATGTACCCTGCTGTTGGGGGAAGGTGAGGGGAAGGGAGGTTTCAGTGGAGTTTTCATATGCTAAAGAGGGCCTACAAGGTGCCAGGATGTTCCAGGCCTGCCGGAGGCCTTGCCCTTGCTGCTGGATCAATGTTGTCTTTAGACCAGCCATTAACATTAAGATCTTTGGGAGACTTTTTGGTGGGGTCTCACAATCCTGCTATCAATCGTCTTTGTTAGTGAGATTTAGAACATTTGTAAGCCAAGGGAGACTCCGGTCTAGCAGGATTGTGAGCTCTGCAAGTTAACTATTTGCTTATTGTTCATGGCAGTCGGGGCTGCCTGAGGGATGCTACACATATGGAGGGGTGCGGATGAAGGGGGGGTGCAAGGCGCCAGCTTTTGCTTTGTCCTCAGCCAGCCTCCTGCTCCCTCATCATGATGAGCACAATACCATGGATTAATTTGTGGGTTCATTTAAACAGTGCAATCTCAGGTGAGGACTGGGCCAGCCTCGGGGCTGGGTGGGGAGCCTGGGCCTCACTGCTGTCTGCTCTGCAATTAGCTCCCTTAGCCACATCAACAGACACTTCTAATCTTCACCTTTTAGGGGCTTCTGAGGGCAGACTGTATGAGGGCAACAACCTGTGTTTCTTCAATTTCAACACAGTTGAGGCATAAGGCCTCAGACAGTTTGCCATGCCAAGGGCTCTCGGCTGCTTCCTGATGAACCCAGGAAGGAGGTTCTGGTTTCCATCCAAGGGGAGTAGTGTTATAGAAGGGACCACAGAGGCAAAGGTATCTCTGTCAACCAGCACAGTGCAGGCTTTTACGAACTTCCAGTCTGGCCCTGCACCTCACAGCCGAAGGGCACACGCACGCTAGGGGCTGGGGACCCAGGCAGGAGCAGGGGCCAGCACTGACTTCAGGCCATGCCTGCCAGTGCCCCGCCGGCAGGTGCCTTCCTGTGTCCCCACACCTTGAGGGTTGCCAAATGCCCAGTCCTGCCCTGCCCTGCCCTGGGGTCCCAGGCCTCCCTCTCTGACCCTTCCTTGTCCAGCGATCTCCTTGAGGAGGTGAGCTGCTTTGTCGTTGAATGGCAATGGCTAAGAAGGGGCTTGTGTTCGGATTCCTGCTGGCGACTAAGGGCTTGAAGACACTGGTCCCTCAGAGCCTTCGGAGGGAAGTGGTGGCAGCCGTGTGTGTGTGTGTGTGTGTGTGTGTGTGTGTGTGTCTGTCTAGGGCCTTGTGTGCCAGAGCAGCAGCAGCAGCTCCCCTCCCCGAGGCTGCCCAGCAGGGTGATCCCTGGGGTCCTTGGCCTTGTGGTTCCGGGCAGTTTTCCAGGGTGGTCTGGGGAGGAGGCTGCCGCAGCTGGTGCACATGGAGTCAGACTCAGCATTAGAGCCTTCTCTCTTGCCACCCCTGGCCTTGTTGTCTGTTGTGTCTTTGATTCGAGGTCTGCACAACCACTGATTTTCTTTTTGCCAGTGTGCGGTGGTGGAAACCACACTTACATGAGTGCGGGGCAGTCAGGAGTCTTTCCTTGTTTAGCCCCCTGGCCCCGGGGCGGGCCCACTCAGCATAGCGGCAGCCCTGAGGGGCCCCCTGGCCTGCATCCCTCAGAATGCTTCCGAGTTACCAGTTACGCAGACTGCTGGAGGGCCCACGCCCATGTAGGGGTGGGGGAGATGGGGTCTGCGCCTGCGCATGGCTGAGCCTGTGAAAGTCAGGTCACAGTTGCTACTGGGGATTGGAGAACGGGACGGCTTTGGACTGCACCCCAGATTCAGGGTCTCAGGGTGGTGCCATGGCCTTGACGGTGCACCCATCCGGCATCAGGGCCAAGATCCCAGAGAAATATTCAGATCTCTGTTGCTACCGCTGGCTCAGTACACACGCTAGGTCTGGATTTTTCCAAATTTATGGCAGTGTGTGACATGGTGTGCAGGGGGAAGCCTTCCCTGGTGCCCAGAAATGAGTGGCTAGAGCCTACACAGAGGACAACCAAGTGTTCTAGAGGTGCCACAAGGGGCCAGGGCCCTCCCTCGGGTCTCTGCCACCTTTAGCTAGCATCCCAGCCATGCACCAGCCCCCTCTAAAAGGAGACTGGTTGGTGAATTGGTAAATGAGATTTTGGGGCCTGGTGGGAGTCCTCCAAGAGAATCCCCCACAAAAGCTGAGTTCCTGCAGGAAGGGAGGAGAGGTATTGCCATCCCGTGGAAAGCAGGCTCCTGTGACTGTGGGCTTGGTAGAGGAGAGCCTAAAGGACAACCTAAGTGACAGCGGGCAGGCCACGGTGTGGCTGTTGTGGCTTCAGCATGGCCCTTTCCAGAATGGTGCATCCCGTGGGCTCAGCCACTTGCTGCTTCCCACTGAAGGGGCTGCTTCCCAGGCAGAGGACCTCAGCAAGGAGAATTATTGGATGTGCAGGATGTGGCAGGACTGGGAGGCTGCCCTCTAGATCGGGTCACCCCATGTTGGGGATGGCAGGGGGAAGCTCCTGAAGAACCCTCAGAAGTGCTTGCTCATGTGTCCCTCCAGGGGACCATGTGGAGGGGCATCAGCAGCACCTGATTCCCCGATCCCACCCCTACCTGCCCTACCCTGGAGAGTCAGACCTAGGCAGTGGGGAGGGAGGAATGTTCCCTGCCCTGCAAATCCATGAGCCAAAGCCTGGCCTGTGGGGGAGGTGGGACGAGATGAGGGGGGCACTGCAGAGCAGACTGGGGCCCACTTCTCCCAGATTCCTGAAGGCACAGGGAAGAATAGTGACTGCAGAGAAATAAAGCTGACCCCATAAGGTCAGCCCCATCAGTCTGCTGGAAACCATGCAGACCTGTAACTGTCTCTGCATTTGTGTCACGCATGTGTCTACATGGACACATGGTTGCAGTTCTTTATAAACATCCGAATTGCCCCTGCCTCCAGCGCCGCCCCAGAGCAGGCTGCAGGAATGCCGCACACTCCTGCACAATGGGGCTCTGGCTATGCCTGCGTTCCGTACAGCTAGGCATTTTTCCCTGGAGTGGCACATAGTTGGTGGAGAGCCTTGGGCTCTGGGGCCAGGCAGACCTGGACTTGGGACCTTTCATTAGTTGGGTGACCTTGAGCCTTTTATTTTTTCATCTGGAAAATGGAGTAGTAATGGGAATTATGAGGATGATATCCATGTGGTGACAGATAAACAGTGTAGTAAGCAGTTTCTCTCTCTCCCCACCTGGTCTGAGGTTTCTTTCCTTCCCTTTCTTTCCCTTTCCTTTCCTTTCCTTTTCTTTTCTTTCCTTTTCTTAGATTTATTTACTTACCTGAGAGCAAGAGAGTGTGTGTGAAAGCAGAGGGAGAGGCAAAGGAAGAATCCTCTGGCAGGGTTCCCACTCAGCAGGAGCCCAGTGAAGGGCTTGATCCCAGGACCCTGAGATCATGACCTGAGCTGAAATCAAGTTGGAGACTCAACCCACTAAGCCATCCAGGCACCCCTAGGTCTGAAGTTTCTGTGGCACCAAAGGTCCTTTGGTGGGGGGCGGGGGGAGGTGGTGCAGGAATCAGCTTGCTGCTCCAGAACCTGATGATAAGATAGTTCAGTGCTTCCTCCCCTAACAGCCTCTCTCAGGCCACCGAATACCAGAAAGACTTAGAATCAACGCAGAACAGTAACCCAGCTAAATGTCTGTTATGGCCATAGCTCAGCTTCTGACTGGTATCCTACCAGCCCTGTCCTCAGCTCTTTGGTGGTGGCCCTGTGGCTCTGGGCCAGGACTCTGTCTTGCTCTCCTGCTGGAGCCAACAAGAAGGCTGAGCATTCTCCCCAGTCCTGACCTGCATCCCTGCAACGGTGGTAATTCTGAGCAGGGGTCTTCCTGCCAACAGCTGTTCCTTCCATAGGTGGGTCCGTCCCCAGGCCTCAGGCAGGAGCCCCTGTCCTGGCATCCAGCTGATCAGTAGGCACACGGACCAGCCCTCCTCAGGACCCCTGCTGCCTAGTGCACCACCTCTAGGTATCTGCCAGCTTCCTGCTCATGGGACACCCCTACCCCCTACCCCCACCCCCATCTGTGTTTCTCTGGGGGCAAATGAGGTACAGGTGTGATGTTAGGAATGCTCTATCAGAAGTCACTTGAAAGGTGACTACATGGCCTCAGCCCTGACCCAGACTTACTGACTCAGTCTGCCTTCTATATAGAAGTGCTGCTCAACCTTTGCCCAAGGCCCACACCCTGTACAGCTCCTGAAGGGTGCTGAGCCTGGCCTGCCACCCTGCCCCTGGGGCGCCTCCTGCATTCTGCTAACTCTAGGTCACCTCCCCACAGAGACCTGCCAGGTGAACCCTGTAACATTTCATTTTTGGTCTCCAACTCTCTGTCTATTCCCGCTGCCACGACCTTTCCTGGAGATTCACTGTCCCCCTGACATGGCCATTTAATGCAATCCTAGGAGCACACTTGCCAGGTCACTGATGCTCAGCAAATTTTCTGGCCCGAGTCTCCCACCTTGTCAGCAAAGATCTGGGCTTGGTTTCCCACAGGCTGAGCCTCCATTGGTCACACTGCTGTCTTCACCACTCACCGGGCCTGCAGGCCGCTCGTCTTCACCTCCTGCCCTGGTTGGAGTGCAGTTCTGATCAATCACCTTCCCACTTGAGGTCCCAGGGGCCCCAAGGTAAAGTGGCAGAGCTTGGTGTTTGAGTTCCCACGGCCTGGCTCCGCCACTCTTTCCACTTCCCACTGCATTCTTGCTTATGCTCTGTCCTCACCTGAAGGGACCCTGGACCTGCCCTTTCCCTCCTCAAGGCCTTGGCTTGGGCATGGGACACAGCCAGGGAGGGCTTTCCCCTGGGGTCCTTCTCCAGAAGACCCTTTCACAAATCCATCTTGGTTTGCCCTCACTGGGAATACTTTCCTCCTTCTCTGAAATTCCAGGGCACTCTTACCTGTCAAGAAGGAAGCCATGGAAGCCATGCATCCTAATTACGTGTATCCGTGCCCTGTCCTGTCCCAGGCTGTGCCCTCCTCTGAGGCCGGATCACATCTGATGTCTCTCTGTGTCCCCCAGGGCACCTTGCCACCTGCCTTGTGTTGAGTGGGTGCAGGTACTTGTTTGTTCATTAGGGGAAGGGGGGGGTGGGTAGAAAGGAAGGAAGAAAGGGAAGGAGGAAGGAAAGAAAGGAAGGAAAGGCCGCTGGCTGGGACTGAGACAGACAGGAATAGCCATGGCACTGATGATGATGATGGTGGTGGTGGATGTCTGTTATTTACTGAGAACCCCGCACCGTGCTAAGTGCTTTCCCCGCATTATCTTAGCCAACCCCTACAACAGCCGTGAGGGGAACAATCGCAACCCTTTCTTAAGGATGAGGGTCCTGAGACTCATTGCCCAGGGTCACACAGCTCGTCAGTGACAGAGCCGGCTTTACGGTCCAGGTCTGTCAGTCTTCAAAGACAGTGCTCTGGCCCCCAAATTCCTACCTGTCTAGCACCCCTGCCAAATGATCACAGCCTTTGCTTGAACTCCTCCAGTGACGGGGAGCTCACGGGCCCCTGAGGTGGTGTTTTCTGTCTCTGGACAACACTAATACAGCTCTGGAGGTTCTTTAAGAGCCAGTACATGAGTCTCCACAGGTTTGTTGGACACAAGGAAGGCAGATATGTTTGACTCAAATCGTGTACAGGGGCAAGGCCCTCTGGAAGGGGGTTTTCCTGTGTTATGGGACACACATTAGCTAGACAGACCTCCACAGGATCTTTGTTTCTTCTCTCCATCCCTGAGTCCATGATAAGCCTGTCCCCCAAGGACTGCCTGGCTGGGGGCATCTGTCCCAGCTCCTGAACGTAGTCAGGAGGAGATGCCTGTGCAAGGCTGGCCTGCGCATCAGGTTTTCCCAACGCAGAATCTGCAGGGTTGGTTGTGGGGGCCTCATACGCATTAAAACAGAGAGCAGAGCCCCCCGACTGAGCAGAGGCGGCCACTCCTCTGGGTGAAGGTTTGTGCCACAGTCCTTCACCATGGCCACGAACCTGCCGACACACTGAACATTCTAGGAGAGTCCAAGAGCAAGAGGCCAGAAGCCACGTGCAGCCACCGGCTGGTCCTTGAACTAAAGAGAAGCCAGCATTGCTGGAAAAGCAGGGGTCCCTGCTTGAGCCCACCCAGCCTCAGCTCTCCTCCTGTGGAGGGAGCCAGACCCGGCGAGCCGGGCAGTTGGTAATTAAGGAGGCGAGCAGGCAGAAAGCACTGGCAGCTTCCTGAAGAAGTACTTAAAATGCCTTTGACAGCCCTCCTCTCCCAGAGGAGACAGCCCTTCGTGTGAGATGTTCAGCAGAGAGTCACTGAACGCTATCAGAGACCTTTTTAAATTGAATTGAGGCATCTCTGGCTACTTGAATATAATGGATTTGCCAATTAATTTTTCCACTGGTTCCTTAAACCCCGGGTACTTGTTCAAATCTCAGGCCAGCTCCAATCCCTCAGAAGACTCAGTTCAGAGTTCGGAGCCCTGGAGGGGAATCTGAAGCATCCTGGGCAGGACTGAGGGCGGGGAGGAAGGAAGCAAAGGGCTCAGCTCACTGTCTGGTGGGCATGCGCCCAAGAGCAGGGTTCGCTGTGAGGGGGAGAACCCCTCTGACCAAGGGGGAGGGGCTCTCTGGGCTTGACAGGAGCAGAGGCAGCGCTCCTTCTGGCCCAGGACAGGCATGGCTCACCCCTGCGGCTGTGAGCCCTGATGGTTAGCTGCCCAACCCAGCCATTAGAAAGTGAAACTGTCTGATAAAGACATCCTGAGAAGGTGAGGAGCCGAGTCAGAAATATGGCTGAGAAAAGGCAGCCCCATTTGGAGCAAGCTCCCCACTCCGAGCAGCAGCCTCCTCGCTCCTCCCTGCCCCCCAGCGCGGCCCTGACCAGGAGCTTAGGTCCTGCTCACAGAGGGCCCCTGGAGACCAGTCTCCAGGGAAGGCCTTCTGTCATCCTGGGGGAGACATGCATTCCAGATGCACTCCAGATGAGGGTTCGGGGCCTGAGATCAAAAGAGCACCAGGCCTCGGGCTCCCCAAAGGACACAGCCTGACCTCATGGCCTTAGGCAGGAAGCTTATCTCTGTGCTCCCCTGTAACAGCGGAGGGTCTGGGCCTGCGAGGGGAGACCCACCTTGTGTTAAAGATTCCCATGACCTGCGTACGTCACAGCCTCGATCTAGCCCACCCTGGGAGATGTCCCATATGGGGACCTCCCTCCCCCTCCTTTCTGGTGGTTCTGAAGATGTCATATCTTGGTGTGCCCTGCTATAAGCCCTCCTGGCTCAGCTTCCTCCAGAGCCCCATGCCCAGAGAGACAGGAAGGCCCCGAGTGCCTCGTGGGGAACTGAGAGCAGAGGGGTAGGACCGGGGAGAGAGGTAGGAAAAAGAAAACCCACTCCAAGGCTGCCTCAACCCTCCTGCCTGCCTTCAAGCTTCAAGGCCACATGTGCATACACACTTGGGACTGTCTCAGGCATTCCTCCATCCTCAGGATATTATAAGCTCCAGGAGGACAAGAAGCAAGTCTCCCCTTCACTAGTGCCTCTCTGCGGTCACCCCAGGTGGGCTTCCGGGGTGGGGGCAGTCACTCAGGAAGCTGGACAGCTACTTTCTCGGGCACCCTCAGGAGAAGAGCCCCAGCAAAGCCAGTTCCTCCCTCCATCAGATTTGCCCCTTTGCATTTTCATACTGTGGCACCTTTCCTCTCTGCACCCCAGTGCTCTGCTGGGGGCTCCTGCCTCCTCCCCAGATCGGGGAATCCTGTTCACAGTCTACCAGGATATTCCCTGTGAAGGGCTACTTATCTCTGGGTCCGATGTTAGTAGCGGAAAGCCAAAGCCAGCCCGTCCCTGTGAAGCTCTGGTTCCTCCCGGTGCTTTAGCCACACTAAGCTCTGGGTTACTGGCTCTTCTCTCCACGCGGCAGAGGCAGGAAGGACAGGATCTCACGGCCTAGTGGCTCTGGCCATCCCTGGTGTGGTCAGGTTTGAGCGGGGCCCCTTTGTAGTCTCTCCCAAGGGAGGGTCCGGCCCCTGCTCCCTTGTTTTCACCTGCTAGTCTGCTCTCCAACTTTGAACATGAAAGCATGAGAACTCAGTGTGTGTGTGGAGGGGTGGGTGCTTAGCATGTGCATCTGTGTGCCCAGTGACCTAACTGCCCCCTCCAACGGAGCCCTGATGGGAGGGGCAACTGGCGTGGTGCCTGCAGTTTGGATGGAGCCTCGTGGTGTCCCCCTCCGCCTCCCTTGGGGCCCCGCTGGTTCACTGGGCAGGAACACACGCCCAGCCCGGACAGCCACGGCTGGGCGGCTGGGCGACTGGGCCCTGTGCTGTGTGAGCCCGAGCGAGTCTGAGCACCCAGGGTCTTCTGCAGGCCCGTCCCAGTTAGAACTCGCCCTTTTTTGGGAATAGATTTCTTCATCCGTGGAAGGAGATTCATGAGCAGCACAGGCCACCTAGGCCGCCTGGTGTTTGTCATCATTGCGGAGACATCAACAATGCGTCTGCCCTCCTCGGTAGCGCTTCACACATCATCTCCGGCCCTGCATTCTGTTCCTGCAGAGGCCAGGCAGCTTGCGCCCTGCTGCCAGGCTCCCTCCTCCCCGGCTCCGGGCTTGCGCCCTCTCCTTCCCCCGCTACCACCCAGACAGCCGTGCAGGGGAGAAAACGAATATTTCTCCAGAAGTAAATTAATAAAAATCATCTGAGGAATGAGCTAATAAAGGCGGTGTTGTGTGAGAAAATCTCTCTGCCGAGAGCTAGGCTGTCAATTAGCCCCGCGGGGTCCCTAGCAATAAATGGACGGGCCTTGAGGAAAGGGGGCCAGTGCCACCTGCTGGCGCTATGCGGTGGTGCAGCTGTGAATCCCGACAGCCGGGTCGCTCCCAAAAAGCTGGAAGCCAGCGGCTCCCAGGAGGGGCTGCCTAGATGTCAGCTCCACCTGTAGGGACCCAGCAGCGGGGAAGGTGGGGATCGGAGGCAAGTGCAGGTGGGCAGGTCCTTCAGTGAGTCCTGAAGGAGGGGAGGGGGCACGAAGACCCCTCCCATACCAGGTGGGAGGTCTGCCTGGCTCATACCCTCCTCTTTGGCTTGTACAGGTCCCTTACTCTTTTGGAGCCTTGTTTCGTTATCTGTAAAGGAGGAACAACCACGACTATAGGGCCCTGAGGGGGTGTGGATGCGGCAGACCTGGCGGACATGCGCCCCTCCTGTGGCTCACCCTCCTGCCATGAGGCAGTGTCTGCAGCTGTGTCTGTGCTCCCATTCTGAGAAGTGGAAGGCACCGTTCTCTGTCTTCCAGTCAGATTTCCGAGGCAGAGAGAAGGCAGCCAGGCTGAAAGGTCCCACAGAAGGCACCACGGCGCAGTCAGAAAGCTCTCCCCATGTAGGATCCTTGGCCCACCCCGTGGCCGTTCTTTCACAATGTGGTCGCTGCACCAGGAAGGAGGCAGGTGTGCCTTCGAGGACAGCCCAGGGCTCCTCATCCCACACACCAGTTCCCACCCACCACCACTGCCAGCTGGGGCTCAGAGCCCTG
This sequence comes from Mustela nivalis, assembly GCF_964662115.1. NCBI lineage: Eukaryota > Metazoa > Chordata > Mammalia > Carnivora > Mustelidae > Mustela > Mustela nivalis. Next base: position 89,953,036 of record NC_139033.1, read on the forward strand.
GGGGACCTGCTGCCATTTGGCCATGACTCTGATCCTCTCCGAGGTGGTTGTGTCCACAGTGTCCCCTGTCCAGGGCAGGTGATGGCACCTGAAAGCTGCAGGCACACAGGGCGCTTGCGGGGAGGACTGCCGAGCTTCCGGCTCTGGGGGCTGGGGCCGTGGGTCAAAAGAGCCTCAACGGTTTCCTAGCAGTGAGTAGATTTTTAATATATTAAAACTAAAAGAGACCGGGCACCTGGAGGGCTCAGTCAGTTAAGCGTCTGCCTTGGCTCAGGTCATGATCTCGGGGTCCTGGGATGGAGCCCCAGGGAGAGAGCTGCATGGATTAACTGTGACTTCAAATGATGGTTTCGGGTTGTTTGGTTTTTGTTTAAACATGAATGGAGTATTTGGGGGGGCTTTTGTTTTTCACTTGAAAATGGCATCTCGTGCACCTGGGTGGCTCAGTGGGTTAGAGCCTCTGCTTTCGGCTCGGGTCATGATTCCAGGGTCCTGGGATCGAGCCCCGCATCGGGCTCTCTGCTCAGCGGGGAGCCTGCTTCCCCCCTCATCTCTCTGCCTGCCTCTCTGCCTACTTGTGATCCCTGTCAAATAAATAAATTAAAAAAAAAACAAAAACAGGGCGCCTGGGTGGCTCAGTGGGTTAAGCCGCTGCCTACGGCTCAGGTCATGATCTCAGGGTCCTGGGATCGAGTCCCGCATCGGGCTCTCTGCTCAGCAGGGAGCCTGCTTCCTTCTCTTTCTCTCTCTCTCTCTGCCTGCCTCTCAGTGTACTTGTAATTTCTCTCTGTCAAATAAATAAATAAAATCTTTAAAAAAAAAAAAAAAACCACAAAAACAAAAAAAAAAGAAAATGGCATCTCTAGGGATAGGGGTCCTCCCCTGAACAGAAGCACAGATTGGAGGCTTGATCTCTGGGGCTTCCTGGCTGACCAGTGTAAGCCGCCACGTTCTGGGTCCAGGTGTGCCCACCCAGGCGGGGATCAGGGCCTGGGAGCTGTTGCTCCGAAAATGATTCATCCGTGACCCACCAGCACTTGAGAGGGACTAGGGTGAGAGTGTGAGAGATCACGCTCACACGGCATCCAGGGGTGGAAATTAGCAGGGATTGATGATGTAAGCTTGGGCTTGACAGCTGGGGAGAGAACAAGACCAAGGTGCCACAGGCAGGGGGGTTCAGCTGAGACTTGAACAAGGGGCCTAGCCCCTGGCAGGTTTGTGTGACCTGGGGTGCCCAGGTCCTGGTTCTTGAAGAGTCTGCACTGCCTGGAAACAGATGCTCAGAGAGGGTGTCCAGGGAAACCTGCTCAGAGCAAACAGATGTCTCGATCGACTGTGTATTTACCAGCCCTGGTCAAAGGCATCTGATGGGTTCTCCATCAGACTGGCCAGGAGTGAGGGTGGGGTGTCACATGGCCTGATCACGGCTGCTCTGCAAAGTCCAGCCCTGGAGACTACTGGGAATGTTTTCAGGGAAGGGTCATTCTCTGACGACCTTCCTCTGATCTTGCCAGGGAAGGAATTAGCCTGGGGCAGGAGCTTCCTGTTCAGGCAAGCCTGATGTTTAAGGTGGTACCTGGCCTCCCCACAGCACAATCCCAGAGCCCCAGGCCCACCTGGCGTGCTTGTCCCCCACACTCATCACCCCAGGCACTCCAGTCTCTGTCCCCCAACATCTGTGCCTTTCCCCACAGTGTTCTGTCCACTCAGAATGGTCTCCACCTTGTCCACGGGCACGCTAACTCCAGATGGTGGTGCCCACATCAAAAGCCTCTCTCCCAGAAACCCCTCTGTTGGCTCTGCCTGACCAGCAGTTGGTCAGCGTCTTGTGACTTTGGTATTCCCAGACCTCTACTGGAGCTGCCCACTTTCCTCACAGCCTGGTGCAAGGACCCCACAGGCCTGCCCCATCATGGGCAGGGCCCATATGGAATAGGTTAGTGTTGTAGGGCCCTTTAGATGCCTCTGGAACTTCATGGATTTCAGTCAAAAGACACCATGGCCATGTGTGCTTGTGCTCTGGAATCCTGCCTGTGTTCCCCTCCCTCCTGCCAGGTCTTTATCTCACTCACTGACCCATCAGCTGAGACTCCCGACAACTTTCCGTGCTGGATGTTTTCTCCAATCCTGACGCTTCATGCCTATGGATAGCATTTCTCCTTTGTGCAGGTGCAGAAAGCAAGGTCTGGAGCCCCAGGCTGGGATTTGCACCCAGCAGGTCTGCCCCCAGATACCTCCCCAGCTCCCTAGTTCCCTCCAGACATGTTCCTTCCCAGGCACTGCCTTGGCCACTTCCAGAAACCATGTTTGGGCACCACCCCCTGCCAGCATTATGCCCTGCTCAGGCCTCCAGGGAGTACCCTGCCAGTCATGGTGAGCACCTGTGGCCACCGCATTGTCTGGGGATGTGGCACTCCCCCTGGACACCTGCAGCTGGATTAATCAGACTCAGGTGCCCCCCGGGGGTTACAAGGCCGCTATCTGGGCAGGCACCTGTCTAGGGGGTGGAAAGGGAGGCGCGTGGGGAGGGGACACTGAGTGGTCCTGTCGCCGCCTCGTCCTACTGACTGTGCGGGCTTTGGGGGCTGTGAGCTCTGTCTGCCGAGGATGAAGGTGCACACAGGCCCGTGACAGACACTGCGTGTTCTGCCAGAGCATCTCCTCTGGAGAGCAATTTGGTTCTCTCCTTCAGGGGACCATTGCTCTTTGCGACGTGTTCTGTGGAATTTAGTGCGCCTCTCAGTGTCACTGCAGGGCGATCTCTGCTTTCCTGGCACCGATGGCAAAGATGCGCCGCAGTCCCAGTCGCTTGGAATGACGTGTTTCCTGAGTGGGCGAGACAGAGGCACAGACGTGAGCAGGCTCCCAGGCCTCCAAGTCCTCTGCTCTTCTCTTGCGGGGGCGGTGGCTGCTGAGGGCGCTCCCGGCTTGGCGCGGCATGGCCCTGGAATTGAGGTCAAGGGGGACATTGTTGAGAATGCTGAAAAGAGGCGGGGGAAGCCTGGGGCAGAAACCATACCTTGAAAACACAAATGGTCATGGATCCTGGCCAGGCCCAGGAGGGAAAGCTGCCTTCTGGTCTTTTCTCAGGAAACACTAGAGCTGCCACCCCCAGTGACCCAGAGTATTTACCAAAACTTGGAGGTATATCTCATAGACTATCCATTTTTTTCTCCTTATGTGTCCTTAAGGACATAGTAGAGACTCCAAAAATGTACATTGTGTCTAAATCAAGGTTAAGATACCACTGACTGTCCAGCAATGATGCAGAGAATGTCCCCCAAGGCTGTGCTGAGGCCGCAGGACGGGTAGGGGGCAGCCTGGTTTCTTCAGTGGAAATCCACATGTCTCCCGCCTGCTGTCTCTTATGCTCACCTGTGCCATGTGGCCTCTGGAGGCCCCCAGGGCTGACAGCAGGGCCTGGCAGGTAACCGGTGGTCAGGAAACCTTCTTTCTTTTACTTTTTCCACCTTTTTTTTTTTTTTAAGATTTTATTTGGTTATTTATTTTAGCGAGAGCAAGCAGGGGCAGTGGGGGGGGGGGTCCCAAGCAAATTCGTCATGAGCAGGAAGCCCGACGTGGGGCTCTATCCCACCACCCTGCCATTATTACCTGAGCTGAAACCAAGAGTGGGACGTGCAACCAACTGAGCCACCCAGGCACCCCAGGAACCACTTTCTAAGGGAATGAATGGTCTTGTCCTGTTTCAGGAGTGTGAAACTCCAAGCTCTTGGGATCGAGAGTGCCATCTGCACTGATTAAACTGCCTGGCAACCCCTGCATAGAAGCCAAAAGCAAAGCCCAAGTCTGCAAGTACCCTAGAGCAGACCCACCATGCGGGAGCTGCAGGGCCAGGGCCTGTAGCTCGCTGGGGCCCAGGCAGTTTCCCGGCCGCTGACCCGAGCCCCGGGCTGGGGTCAGCACACCCCTGGTCTTGTCCATGGCTCCTGCCGAGAGAGCAGTTGGCCTGGGAGCACTGTCCTCCCTGTCCGCTCGGTGGCTGCTGCTGATTCTAATGGTCCTCACGTTTGCCTGCACACAATCGCTTCACACGAGGATGTAATTAAATCCTTTGAACAGCACTTTGGGACATCTGATTATGCAGAAAAACTCCATAGAAATGTAAGCTGTTGTGTGCAGCTGGTTTACCCTGAGGTTTCTGTCAGTGCTCACTGTTCTGTGAAAATTACCTGAAAGGAAGGTGAGGAAGGCGAAGCCGGGAGGGAGGCCGGGCTGGGCCCCGCTGTGCAGCCTCTGACCTGCCTTTTCCAGGACCCGGAGCGCTGCGGAGTGAGCAGCGCGGCCCCGCCGGCCCCGTGTGGGCCCTGCTGACTCCCCCGGCCCTTCTCTCCCCAGGAGCTGCCAGAGCATGACGAGCTTGGTCAGCAACACCATGTCGCCGATCAAGGACGGGACCTCCTCTCTCCCCAGGAGGCAGAGCTCATTCGCCAGGCCCCCGCTCCGTGCTCTGTACGACCTGCTCATAGCGCCCATGGAAGGGGTAAGTTCCCCCCACCCTGGGGCCCAGGGGCTTCTAGGCGTCAGGACTCATCATTTCCCATTCAGTGCCCACATGTGCCCCTTAGATATAAAATGGGCTCCTGAGACAACCGGGGACACACATCTCTCTCCAGCTTTCCAGTCAGTGTCTGGAAGCGCATTCTTGGCTGGCTGCTTGTAAGGGGGAGATGCCCCAGGTTCAGGCTGCCAGGTTAAAGCCTAGCGTTGCTCCTTTCCAGCCAGACAAATCTGGCCTCAGTGCCCTCCTATCTTCTCATCAGACTTTGGGACCAAGGGAGGCGCAGGGCTAGGCCCATCTCCACAGTTGTCAGAAGGAACCACGCCATCCATGTGAGCCCCGAGCAGATGGCAAGAGGGGTGTGCATAGCCCTACCTCGTCCTGCTGGGAAGGCCTCCCCATCTCCACCTCTCATTCAAGGCTCTCAGCAGGGCTTTGCTTTCCGCTGAGAACAGATCCCTTGGCCTCTGCCACTGTCAGGAGTCACGGACTCCATTGCAGAGTCTGACGTCAAAGACACCCTTCCAGCTGGGATTTCTCGAGAAGGCTGAGAATGGCTCCTGATGGGTTTCGGTGTCTCTGGACTTTGGATACCATCCTTCAGTCCGGATATGGCGCTCTCAGCGGGTGGGGGAGACCAAAGGGCTTGTGGGTTTTATGAATCTGAATGGTGAGCCTATCAGATGGCTTCATGGATGACTGTATCAGCTCTCGCTGCTGTTAACAAAACACTTTGAACTGGGCGGTTTAGACAACAGACGTTTATTTCTCATGGTTCCAGAAGCTTGAAGTCCGGGGCAAGGGTGCCAGCAGGTTCGGTTGTGGCGCAAAGGCCCTCCTTCTGGCTGCAGACAGCCCCCTTCTCATCGTGTCCTCACATGGTCGTTCTGGCCTTTCCCCCTTCTTATAAGGGCACTAACTCCATCGTGAGGGGACTGTCCTTGTGGCCTTGTAAACCAAGTTATTCCAAAAGGTCCCACCTCCAAATACCATCCCACTGGGGATTAGAGTTTCAACATATGGATCTGGGGGGATACCAGCATTCAGCCCATAACCCACCCCAAGGAAAGCCCAGAGTGCCGGCAGTCATGGGGGCCTGGCTGTCGGGCAGGGAGCGTGTGATTGACAGGCCTTGGAGAGCAGGCTGCAGGCCTACGCGTCCTAGCAGCTGTCTGCAACCTGGTGGGAGTTTTGTCTCACAGACATTGGGGTGGCCCCTCGGCGGCTCGCTCTTCCGCTTCAGCCAGCTGGCAGAGATGAAGTGTGTCCTTGACAGCGACGCCTTCATCCCCTGGAAATATTTGCTTATGCATTTCCCTGGCTGGCCGGCCAAGGATGGGTGTCAGCTAGCCCAGTATTTTTCAGAAGGCTGCCTGCCTGCCAGGCCCTGCAGACTTCCCTCACTCAGGGACCCGGGGGTGGTGAGGAGCCCAGAACTTTGGGGGCTGGCAGTTAGGACTCAAGTCTGACTCTGCCCTTCCCTGGATGGGTGATCTTGGCCAAGTAGTTTCTCCTCCTCAAGTCTCTGTGTCCTCATTAGAAAATGAGACGATGCCACGGAGCGTGTCAGGTCCCAGCAGGGCTGGGCTTCGAGGCGTGTGAGGAACGCATGGGACAGCTGCAGCAGCAAGAGGGCCCTGGCGAGAGGGGGCCACCGCGCCCACGTCGCTGCCCCTTCCAGCACTTCAGGGCTGCTGGTCCCGTCAGCACAGAGGCCCAGGCCTGTCTTCTCCTTCCCTGCAACACACCCTGTCCTATCCTTCTTAGGTCTGTTGTCCCCTTGGTGTCCTCTTTTTAACCAAGGGCCAAGGCTGCTGAGAGTGCCCCGGCTCAGAGCATCTCAGAGGCCATGCTAACTTAGCATGATTTATGTGCTGCATCCTGGGGAGAAATACACACCTACACCCTCGCGCTGATTTGTCTTCAGATGGCCAAGCAGACCATTTTGGTGACTTACCCCCACACTCTGCTCGCCCTGAGCTCCGTTCTGCACTGATCCCCCATCAGGTCCTCCGAAGGCTCTTTGGACCCTCCATTCTTTCACTCACTCGGGCCTTCTGGGGTCCTTGGCACTTCCCCTTTGGTGTCCAGGTCCCAGATGACTTGTCCCATGAATGTGGAATGGGCTGGTGGGGCTGGCGAGGGGGGCAGGGAACAGGGGGCCAGGCTGGAGACTGGCTGGGACCAGCGTGTCCTTGGAGGCTCAGATCATGTGGAGTTGGCAAGCTCCTCACCTCTCTGGCCCAGATCGAGTGTCTCCTCCTCTTAGGAGCCTTCCTTGTCCTCTTCTCCCACCACCCTGTAGCCTTCCTCCACCTCCCTGCTATTGGGTCCCCTCTATGCCCCCATGTCTTTCATGGCACCCACTATCTCGCTGGACTCAGAACTTAGCTGGTGGCATGCCTCCCCTCCTCCCCCTTGCTGCCCACCCCACACTCCCTGAAAGCAAGGATGGTTCCTCATCTGTGTCCCCAGGAGCTGGCCCAGGGCCTGGTACATGCTGATACTCAGTGAAGTTTATGGAATGGTCCAAAGCTGGGGGATGGGGAGAGGCAGCCCTCCCTCTCGCCATCCAGTACTTCCTCCGAGGAGAGAAGCTACTGCAGCCTTGAGTTGTCCTTGTTGGAGAGCCTGTGGGATTATAAAAGCTGCGCTGTGCTTTTCCTCCCTGAGGACTTGCCCCTGTGACTTAATAAAAATGTGCCTGTGGGAATAGTGCAGCTCGTGCCTAGACACCTGTGTCCCTCCAGGGCTGCTGGGAAGGGGAAGAGTTATAGCTCTAAACAAGTTAGAGCAGGGAACGAATTCGGGCTTCCTAAGGGGAGCAGCCCAGGGAAGGGAAGGGCCTGGCCACCAGATGGTGCCAGTGCCCCAAAGCCTGCGGTTCAGGACAGATGTACGGGGCACCGTGCCCGCCTTCAGGGGTACAGTCTCATCGTGGAGGGAGCCATGCAGTTGGGAAGCGTATCCTGACTTCTGGAGAGAAGAAGTATTCTCTCTTGTGACCTAGGTGTCCAAATACTGTGAACGAGTGTGGCTGCCTCGCATGAGCCGCAGAGTGAAACCCTGCAAAGGCTGTTAAAGCAAACGGTCAGGGGAAGAGCTTGTCCTTGGCAAGAGGTAGCCATCCGCTGTGTTTCAGTAAAGACACCCTACTGACAGTTTCATCTGTTCGTTCCACAAGCAGTTGTTGGCGTGTGTTGGGTCCATACCGTCCTGGAAGCAGAGGAGGCGGCTGAGTATGTGGCTGTACCATGTCTGAGGCTCACAGGCCGTGCTCAGGTTGGGTGGGCTGCAGAGAGGAGGAGGAGGCTGGGCCTTCCTCCTGCTGCCTGAGGCCAGCACCCTCACCTGCTCCAGAGGCCACTAGAGGGCGACACAACACCATCCACCTGCCCGCTCCCAGCGCTGTCCGCTGCCAGGCCGAGCCAGACCCTTTTCCACATCTTCAGTGAAAATACGAATCAAAACCGAAAGTCCAAGCTTACGAGTCTCTGACACTTCAAGACTAAAACGATTAGCCTCTTCACTTGGGGCTTATAATTATTTGAACAAGTGCCTTTGTGTAGCCCCAGTCCTGTGGCTAAGGGACTAGGTCAGACAGTATGAAAAGTGGAACAGAAGAATATTTTACCGTCGGCTTGCACCAGTATTTGATTTAATTTGGCTTCAGGGAAACACGGTCGTGCCTCTTTCCTGGAAGCATGCCGTCCTTTGCTGTCAGGATGGGGCAAGCCTGCCCAGCTGTCTGCGAGGAGGGCCCAGCCACGTCTGCACGTAACCCGTCAGCAGACATTAAGTCAAGCCCTGTCCAATACCCACAGGAGAAAATGTCACCAAAGAAAAGTTGCAAGGGTTTCATGGGAAAGAGACTGGGACCCTGTGTGCATCCCTGGCATTCATTTTTCATCATTTTAATAGAGCAAAACACAGTAAGCCGTGCCTCTGGGCCCTGTCTACGGTGAAGGGACAGACCTGGACCAGTCTTGTCCCACGGCAGGATCAGTATCACACAGAAGTATGCGCCAGCAGCCATGTTCCAAAAGATGCATCTGATGTGACGAGGTCCCCCAGGGCTGCTCTAGGGGAAGCCGCTTGCTCAGTGAGGTCCCAAAATCACCCCCTCAGTTTGCAGAGAGGGCTTCACCAAAGCCAGAAGCTGGTCTGATCAAGAAGCCAGATGGAGAATAGGAAATTGCCTTGGATTTGGGTGACTCATTCTCCAGAGGTCCAGAGTTTGGAACCTTTCAGTGTCACTGGAGTTTGGTCTCATTCTAGTTATAGTCCCATCTTTGCCATTATTTCCATTTACTGAAATTCCCTGTTTCCTACATCTACAGTCATAAAACTGTAGTTGCAGGACAGGTAGCAAGAGTGAATGACCTTGATCATGAGGAGGAGTATTTCTCGGCCACCTCTGCTCTGGATTAAGGTCACTGCCTGTTTATGTGGATGCATCTGTTTCAGGACCCCCAGAAACTTACTTAAAACTTGTTGTTCAAGTTGGTTAGGTTGGTAAACTGCTTCCTAAACACTGGGGCTCTGGGAATTCACCCCAGACCTCTCATCTACACGTGCAAGGCAGGGGCAGAGCTCAGCTCTAACTGGGGCCTGCCCTTAATTTCAGCTCTAGGGGAAAGGATCCTTGCAAAATCAAGTAGCCTGATAAACCAGCTCACCCCAGAATAGATGCCTCTGGAAACAAGACGGCCCATCTAGGTGCCCGTTTTCCAAATGGATGGAACGTTTGGAGATAGTCAGGGAATAATTGTCCCAGAAACAATCTGCCCTGCACTCCAGACTATGGAGCAGAGGCCGAGGCCCTCGAGACTGGCCTGCTCAGGGCTCAGGACATGCTCAGGGCTGGCAGCCCCGCCACCAGCCCGTCTAATTGATTTCTGAGTGAGACATCTGTTGTGATATTCAAATAAGGACACACATCACCCAAGAACAGCATTTCCACAACCAATTAGGACAAGGAAATATGGAGGCGAGAAGCTGCCTGGAAAGTTGAAACTGTTGTTGAGAGGGGCCCGATGGGCGAGCGGCCTCCCAGGAGGGGAACATTCCTCTCTGGGTGAGCGCTGTTGGGCTGTGGCTCTGCTCTGGTGGATGTGCAACAGCAGCCGTCTCAGCCCCACCCTGAAGATGCCTGTCCCTGGGAGTGCGCGGGCTCATTTCCCCACAGCAGCCAAGAATGAGAGGTCAGCTGTCGGCCGGAGGTCCATGGCCAGTCCCTCTGGCTGGTGTGGCTGGTGTACCTGGAGTTCTGGTGTGCCTGGACATTGGTGGCAGGCAGACCCCTCTGGCTCGGGCTGGCCGTTCGTCACGTTCCTCCAGTTCCCGAATTCCAAACCCCTCCCCTCCATTGGTTCTTCCGGCAAACCAGCGATTTGTTGTTGGGGCAACCAAAGAATCTTGTCGAGTGCATTGACCTTGACTCTTGCATTTCTGGTTGTATTACAGGGTCTGTGGTCTTTGTGGGTTTTAGTTGTGGTTTGAGGGTTACTCCCCACGGTGACACTTGCTGCAGCTCTCTACATCCACCTGTGATGCCAAGATCTCCTGGAAACATCACAGAAAAGGTTTCTATATTTTAAAAAAGTTCTGTTTGACCAGTTCACTCAATCAAAAATGTGAGTCCGGGAAAAAAAAAACCCAGGCCTGTAAGCCAGCTCTGCAGTAGCCAGATGCCTGCCAGTTCTTGCTTCTGTAATCCTTGTGGGGTCTATTTGATCCCAAATCTAATCTGCCTGGAAACTCCTGAACCCAGGAGTTTTCTGTCGCTCCCCCATCGTGCTCCCGGATGTTTATTCCCCTGGCCTGTGATGCTGTGACACAGCGAGTGGCTTCCCATGTCCTCCAGTGAAAACGAAGCTCACTGCACGGGGAGGGTGCAGACTGATCCCTTGAACCATGGTGACCTCCATGAACACGTAGCTCTTAAACCAGAAGCCAGGACACGTGCAACGTCAAGTGCTGGTATCAGTGCTTTTGAATGGATCAGTGTTGCTGGTCACCATGCGTCTGTATAGGGCCCAGCTGGAGAAATGGTGATTGCATCCAAAATTTCCACCAACCATATATTCAGGATCTGTGGCAGTTGCCTCGGAGAACTGCAGACTCAGAAAGTGGACTTCAGGGTCACTGTCGGGTGGCTGACCCCACAGGTGTCAGGTATCACGGGCACTCAGTGAACAGCTGGTGGATGATGGTGACAGTGACACGAGGAAGGGATGGATGGTGGTGACGTTGGTCTGTCAAGGTTCCTGGGTCAAAGTTTGGAGCTGGGTGCTCCAGAGGGGCCCCTTACATGTTTTAGCTCCGTGCATGTTTATAAACACCAGAGGGAAAGGGGGTGAGTTATATTGGAAATTGAGGCCCAGGAAAAAATAATAGTGTGGTTGAGCTTTGAACACTATGGGTCCTATGTAATGTGGGGTACCCGTCTTTGGTGCAGTGAAATATCCAAATGGAACTTCTGACTCCCTCAAAACTTAACTACTAATAGCCTACTGTTGCTTGGAAGGCTTATCAGTAACAAGGAATTGATTAACCTAGATTTTATAGGTCACATGCATTATATACTGTAATCCTACAACAAAGAAGCTAGAGAAAAGAAAATGGCATTAAGAAAATCTCAGGAAGAGAAAATACACACTTACAGCCCTGTCCTGTGTGTGTTGTAAAGAGCCCACGTGTAAGGGGACCCACGCCATTCAAATCCGTGATGCTCAAGGGTCAGCTATAAAAATTATAGGGCCTATGTTGACCATATTTCAAGAACCTACAGACAGTCGTGAGTTCACATTTGACTAGTATGTCCCAACTGCCCACTGGCTGCCAGGCCCCATGGCACCGCGGCCTGCTTTGACCCATGTGAGGTCATGGATGTGCATGATGTAGTGCTCAGGGGCAAGACCAACAACACAGTAGATCAACCAGGGGACGTTTGATAGACTTATTCCCTGTGGCCAAAGACTAGCAGTCAGCTTGAAGGAAACTGTGGTTTTCTCAGGCTGAGGAAGTTTACCCAGGAAAGGATGGACCCCAGGAAAGGTATGTGGTTCGGCCCACTGGCTAGCAGAGATGTTGGCTGGTTTGGCCGGGCTGGAGCTGGTCTCGAGTTGCTGGTGAGCAAAGGCCGCCCTCCGCAGGGGGCAGGACAGACATCTGCTTCCAGTGGCAAGGGTGTGCAGAGAGAGTCCAGGCACCTGCTGGGCAGGCGGCCTGCTGAGAGCACGGGTGGCACAGGCCAGGGTTGTCGTGTGGAAAGGACCGAGGGAAGGGTATCAGCAGGGTCACAGACGGGCACAGTCTGGGCTCTGCTGTGTGTCTCCATGCACACACACCGCTGACTTGGGCCAGCAGGAAATCCTCTACCCTTGGCATCGCCCCTCTGCGCCCTCCACTGAGGAAGCTCAGCACAAAGCTCCCTCTACAGGAGACCCAGCTGCAGGAATCTAGTCACTGGGCAGGTGCTGATGGGGCAGCAGGAGGGTGCTGAGGGTCTGTAAAGTGACAATAGTTGTCCACACCCACCAGCAGGTGCCCACTGCCCGCCCTGGCTAAAGGAATAGCCCTCCCCCTCTGTGAGGACTGGGCTTAGCCCAAGTCCCCTCGCTCCGAGGCCTCCCTGCTGGGGCACTCCATGACCCCAATTCCATCCTGGGCCTGAAACACCCTGAAACAGGCAGGGTCACCAGGGGAATTAGACAGGTTTCAGCACCCCTGCCCTTGATGTCTTGGTCTCCTTCAAAAGATCCATTTCTAGAAACTTCAGAGGTCAGAAAGTCTAAGTCTTTGCTGGAATTTTTTGGGCTCTGTTAGTTGCTGGTGTGGGGCTGATGCTGAGCCCTTTTATCTCTCAAACCCAGGACTTAAGAAGCCAGCAAATACCCTTTCTAGACTGACAGGTGGAGACGCAGAGAAGCCTTTCCCTGAATTGTCTTTCCTTTTCTATCTAAAGGATGATATGTAATTTGGATAGAGACATCACTTTATTTTCCATTTTCAAGTTCACATTGGATTATAGCTGATCTTTCAGAACAAGGGCAATGCTCATGTATCCTGGAGGCAGAATTCAGAAGACCGTTCCCGGGCCATCTTTTCCAACAGGTTCAATCCGTTTTCCTGCCGTCTTTTAACTGAAGCTGTCAGTCTGTTGTGCAGCCTGTCGACCCGCAGGCCAGGGTTGCTGGCGCTCGCCTCCTTCCTGCCCAGACAGGGGTCCCATGTGGGGCTCTCACCCAGGGCCATGTGCGGGAGCCAGCCCAGCCCTAGCCACGAGCCTCCATTCTAGGAGGACCCAGACCTCTGAATTGGGGTACTCTATTCATTCAGAGCAAACTCTCCCCATCTCCAGGCTAGAATTCCAAGAGCCTCCCCTCCCCTCACCACTGAGGTCACTCTTTACCAAGTCCCGGCAAGCCTCCCTTCTCTTCCTGGGTCTCTCGCTGTCTGAATCAGCGTGCACAGCCCCAGCACATACTGCCCCTTCTCCTGTGGTGCAGGCTGCCTCCAGACACTTCCCTGGAGGTTCGTCCATGGAGAATGTGCATGGCAGGTGCTTAGAGCCTGGAGGAACCACGCTTCCCTGTCTGAACTTGGGCAGGGTCCTCCACAGTCTGGCTTCCGGGTCTCTCCCCAGACTTGCTCTCTATTTACTGCCCCCACCCCCGCACTGCCCTGGGCCTCTTCTGCCCAGGCCAGCACCACATGGACTGCCCCCAAGAGAGGTCAGATTCCTTGTCAGAGAAGACACCATGTGGCCTGCAGGGACAGGACCTCACCTGTCTTTAGGCTGATGCCCCAGATAAGGTCTTGCAGGCAGAGCATGCAGAGTGCCTACAAAGACCCTACCAGCAGCACCTCTGTGGGCGGCTTCTAGGTCCCAGTCACAACCCTACCCTGCCTGACACTGCCCTGCTGGCCTTCAGTTCACATGCATGCATGCTTTTGTGACTAGGGACTTGCCCGAGAGTGGCGTGTGTCCCAGGGAAATCAGTGACCTGTGGGGTGGCACCTGACAGAGACTTACTGGGGTTTGGGCCCTGGCAGGGGGGTCCAGGGGAGGCCTGTGAGGGTGGGGCTGTCATCTTGTCCCACAAATGCCTGGTGACCCTGGATCAGCCAGGGGTGGGTCTGGTATTGCACACGGCAGATGGCCTGAGTCCCCGCATTGCCCACATGTCGGGGGGACAGCCCTCGCTGAGCTGGGAGTGGTCGTCACTGTCCCAGCTGTGACCCACCACCAAGGTCAGGGCCCCATCGCCCAGCTCCTCTGGCCCACCTTCTAGGTCTGCTTGGCACAGACCAGAGTGGCTCCCCAGGGCCGGGGGCAGGGAGGACCTCGGTGTGGCCGTGGTGGGGGCTCCCCCCAGGCCCAGGAGCTGACTGCAGGTCCCCCGTCTGCCTCACCTCCCTGTGCCAATCCAGAAATCCGCAGCAAGCAGTGTGACATACCCCACTTCCTCCTTCCTGGGTCGTACAATGATTCTTTTACCCCTTCTTGGTAAATAGCTCTTAAAGCAAACAACCAGCAAATTGGCCTGTTTTTATTTCTGATTTCTTTAGATGCATTCACAATTTTTTTTTTTTTTTTTTAAAGAAAAAGCCAAAGAGGGGTTGTAGAGACTGATGGGCCTGCCAGGCATGTGTCACTTTGGGTTAGCGGAGTGCCGTGTGCCAGCCTCAGCCCAGCACCCGGGGCAGCAGTCAGGCAGATCAGGCAAGCACCCTCACTCCCGCCGAGCACAGTGGCGCCCTGGTGGGCACTGCGCCCAGTCAGCCAGAGGGGGCTGGGGGGACAGGAGCCCAGCCATGACCACCCCCGGAGCCAGAGCTGGGCCTGTGCTCCGCAGCAGGCTCTGGGTGGCATCTCCTCATGCAGCAGCAACATCCGATTGATCTTTCCTGTTCGGCCTGAGCCCAGTCTGGGGGTCACAGTGTCACTGCCTCTCGTGAGAAGAGTCACACCTACATTGCTCTTAGGGTTTCTGGACAGTGTAGCATCCCCTGGCCTGGCCCTCCGGGGGTCACCATGACTCACAAGGCTTTTTCTGGGACAACTCCTTGCCTCCTATAGACCTATTGGGGCCAGTCCTTGTCTTTGTGGGACATCCCTGTCCTTGACAGGTGACCCGGTCTCTCCCCTTGCCGTGCAGACTTAGACTGGCCCCCAACCTCCTTTACTGCAGGGTCTATGAGACAGGAGGAAACCCCCACTCGGTGATGGTCCCCTGGGCAGCGCCCCAAGCCACCACCCACTCTCCCCACGTGGGCGCTGTGGGCCTACCAGGTGCTTCTCGGGTGCATGTGGTTTGTGGCCCAGTAGGCCCCATGCGGGCAGGCCGTCACCTGCTGGGCCCTGACTCAGGTGCCCCATGCCTCCCTGCAGGGCCTGATGCACTCCAGCGGTCCCGTGGGCCGGCACCGGCAGCTGGTCCTGGTTCTGGAGGGGGAGCTCTACCTCATCCCCTTCGCCCTCCTGAAGGGAAGCTCCTCCAACGAGTACCTGTACGAGCGCTTCGCCCTCATCGCCGTCCCCTCTATCCGCTCCCTCAGCCCACAGTCCAAGGTAAGCCTCGTGCTGGTGGCGGGTGCCTAGCTGTGGGGTTCTGGAGGATGGCCTTCCCGGCCAGACTGGGCTGCGGGGGGGCAGCCTGTGATCTCTTCCCAAGGTTCCCTCAGCAGTTTGCGGCCAGGGAGGCTGTCTTTGGAGTAGATCTGTCTGTCTCTCTGTCTGAAGGTGGGAGGAGAGCCCCCTGGCCTCCAGACTCATCTCTGCTATCTCCAGAAGCCACAGTCTGTGTCCTTTCTCTCAGAACGTCTTTGCCGTGACATCAGGACTGTGAGCTCCTCAGGGGACTGGGTCAGGCTCCAGGCCAGTCCAGGTCTCTGAGGAAGCTGCTTTCCCCTGGTGCCCACCACCCTCACGCTGTCCACTGATGGCGCCGGCTGTGCCCAGCAGAGGGGCTGCAGGCAAGAATGGCAGACACATGAGAAAAGGGTCCCACGGGCCAATGAAGGAACTGAACATAAATGAGGGGGCTTTCAGGGAACAGATTTTTGGGTCTCATTCAGCAGAAGCGTCAGTGTGAGCAGAAATATCTGTGAAAATCAAGAGGGCGACAGTGGACTGTCCACAGAATCCAAGGTCTCACCCACGAACCCCCCCTTGGCGTGCCCACCCAATCAGAGAGCCTTCCAACCAACCCCTTCTCAAACTCCTTCAGACCCTCATGGACCCCGATTTGCCGAGCGTGCACTTGTGGCTGCCTCGGCCGTCCTGCTCCGTCTTCGAACTTGAACATGCCCTCAGAGACCAGCAGACCACGAGGAGAGCTGGGTCAGACAGAGCTCCTCCCAGTGGGAGAAAGTGGCTCATTCAGGAATGCGAACCCTGGGCCCTGGGCGTGGGCGGTCCCCATGGGACCTGCCGTGGCTTCTGTTGACCATGATCAGTGACATGGCTCAAACCTGGCCCGCATCTGTCTCACAGGGGTTTGGAAATCTTAGATCTGTTTTCTGTGACTGAACAGTAACTTTCTCATGGGACAGAACCAGTTCAAAGTGAAAGAAATGCTTTTCTCGAGTTTTTGGCGTGTCCGGGGCTGACTGAATGGCCTCGTCAGACGCTGTCTGGCTCAGAGCGCTATTTGTTGCACCTGCTGCCAGAAGCACCCAGGAGGTCAGAGATGGCCCGTGTTTCGAGCACTTCATGGTGACAACAGTAAGCTGGCTGTTTGCCAGGCTAGCCAGGGAGTGGAAGAGCCCTGTCTCTGGACAGACGCCCAGCAGGCGCTTCTCCTACCCGCGGTGTGAGGCAGCACCACCATGGAGCCATCAGGTTATTTTGAAATAATTTGATACTTAATATTTCCCAAGAAGCATCAAAAGACCTCGTTGGGGGAAAATCAGAACTTTCCTGGACTCCTCTATGCAGATTTTATAATCCAGTGTTTTCTTTCTTTGGCAGCACATGAGGAGATGACAAGTATAATCTTTTCAGCACATGGTGGCTGTACCGGGCTGAGGTTAGCCCTGTCGCCACTGAGATTGACTTGCTTTTTGTCAACCTTCAGAGCCCTGGCTCATCAGGAGTAGGTCTCCCCCGTTTCGGGGCCCAGAGGGAGGTCTGTGGGAGTGAGGCGCGTGGGGCAGGCCAGCACCCTCCACCCTTGCCTCCGGCCGCAGCGCCCCTCAGGACTTGACAGATGGGAAGGGCTCTTCTGAGATCCAGTCCTGATTTTCCAGAGCTCTGCAGCGCAGCTGTGGTTC
Organism: Mustela nivalis; assembly: GCF_964662115.1. NCBI lineage: Eukaryota > Metazoa > Chordata > Mammalia > Carnivora > Mustelidae > Mustela > Mustela nivalis. The sequence goes on from NC_139033.1 coordinate 89,969,837, forward strand.
TCAGTAGGATGAGCAGCTGGGCGCCAACGGTGTTGAGCGTTAGAGTGAACGAGGTTATTGGGAGCACAGGTGTAGCCGAGGGGATGGAGCCCGGTGCTCACGGGAAGCCCAAGGCTCAGCCGGCTAGCCTGGCCCCTGTCTGACGGGCGGGGTGGTCTGCTTCTCTGTCTTCCCCTCCTAGTCTCACCTGAGGAAGAACCCACCCACGTACTCCAGCTCTACGTCCATGGCGGCTGTTGTCGGCAACCCCAAGCTGCCGTCGGCGGTGATGGACAGGTGGCTGTGGGGGCCCATGCCATCGGCCGAGGAGGAGGCGTACATGGTGTCAGAACTGCTGGGCTGTCAGCCTCTGGTGGGCAATGTGGCCACCAAAGAACGGGTCATGAGCGCCCTGACCCAGGCCGAGTGTGTCCACTTTGCCACCCACATTTCGTGGAAACTGTCGGCCTTGGTCCTCACTCCCAGCGCCGACAGTAACCCTGGCGGCAGCAAGAGCTCCTTTGGCCACCCCTACACGATCCCCGAGTCCCTGCGGGTGCAGGACGACACCAGCGATGGGGAGAGCATCTCGGACTGCCCGCCCCTGCAGGAGCTGCTGCTCACGGCCGCCGACGTCCTGGACCTGCGGCTTCCTGTGAAGCTGGTGGTCCTCGGCTCCTCGCAGGAGTCCAACAGCAAGGTCACGGCTGACGGGGTCATCGCGCTGACACGGGCCTTCCTGGCTGCCGGCGCACAGTGTGTTCTTGTGTCTCTGTGGCCTGTGCCTGTGGCGGCTTCCAAGATGTTTCTCCACGCCTTCTACTCATCCCTGCTCAATGGCCTGAAAGCCAGCGCCGCCTTGGGGGAGGCCATGAAGGTGGTGCAGAGCAGCAAGGCCTTCTCACACCCCTCCAACTGGGCAGGTAGGAGCATGGACCGCTGGCTGGTGCCTGTCGGGTGCCCAGAGCTGGGTACTCACAGCCTCCCAGGTTGGGGAGGGGAGGATGGGGCACTGGGGAGATGCTGCGTGGGGCGGTGCCGGCAGAGGGCCTTGTTTGCTGAGACCCTCGCCTTCTGCCAAAACAGTCATTTGTCACTGAGGTATTAGTCTTTTTTTTTTTAAAGATTTTATTTATTTATTTGATAGAGAAAGAATATGAGTAGGGGGAGGGGCAGAGGGAGAAAGAATCTCAGATTCCCCACTGAATGCGGAGCACGACACAGGACTCGATCTCAGGACCCTGAGATCATGAGCTGAGCTGAAATCAAGAGTCGGACGCTCAACTGACTACGCTACCCAGGCACCCCTAAAGTCATCTTTTTTTTGACTAGGGAGCAGCAGAACAGCCTGCCATTGGGGTGTGAGCATAGACTTCAGGGATAAGGGTGTGCTGGTTGATGCATTTTATGGTGCCCTCCTGTGAAGTCCCAGGATGGTGACAAAGAGCCATGTGGTAGAAAGTCCCAGGTTTGGTCATCGGAACACTTGGGTTTGACCTAGTTCCATGTCCGGGGTCTGTGACCTGAGACCAGCTACTTACCCTTTCTGAAGGGAGGTGAAGAGAGAATGTTCTCTGTGATGTCTGGTCATGGGAGGTGGAGAAGGCATGAGCTGTGGAGCTTCCCATGGCGGAAGCTGTCCCATCAGGCCGCCAACCCAGACTCCAGCCAGGGCCCTTTTGCTGACACAGCCCACGGTCCTTCTGTCCATGCTGTCCCTCAGGACTGGCTCCTGTCCCTCCCCAGGATGCTCCAGAGCAAAGATGAAGTCCCATCAATGCTGTGCCCATGGGACTGACCCACAAACACGGTGTCTTAAACCTCGAGCAACAGAGGAACACCCAAAGCACTGTTCTCAAACATTTGTATTTTGTTATGAGCTACATAGCATTTAAAAACTGGGGACAAATGACTTCTACCTTCCCCTTCCTCTCAAAATGAACCCGGTGGGCCCGTGCACTGTGCCGGCGCCATTTCACTCTGGTGGGCCATGGAAACGTGTTTGCTTCACAAACAGCACAGCTGTGGTGTTTGCCAGACACGTGTTCGAATGAAACAACAGAATCTGGCTGGGGGGGGGGGGGGCGCATGGCCGCGAAGGGAGGACAGGGCAGGGTGGGCGGGTGTGGAGGCCTGTGTCCTGGCCCTGCCGCCCTGTCACTGAACTCCCGCTGCCAGGAGACGAGATGCAGGAATCGAAGGTGGTGGCGGAGGCTCCGTGATCACAGCCCCACGCGCTGTCTGTTCCCGGTGCGCCCCAGGGCTGTAGTGCTGGCCTGGGGGGAGCCTGGCATCTGAACTTGATTCTTCCTCCCCAAGGGACTCTGGCCCCTCTCTGTGGGCCAGAGTGTGTGCCCTGTCTTCTCAACGTGTAGGGATGTGGTATATTTGTCCTGTCTGAGTGACAGATGGCATACAAGTCGCGGCTTAGCGTGGGAAGATGGTGTTTAAGTCCTGCGCTGCTCACCTTAAAAATAGCCGTGGCGCACTCCGGCTCTTGGGAAACCCCTTTCTCCATTATTTAGGGGCAGGGTGGTTCTAAGTGGCTTGGCGGCTTGAGGAGACTGCTCCGTGTGCCTGCCCCCCGACCCTGCATCTGGGAGCGGGACAGGATCCTCATAGACGTGCAGGTTGTCCTCCTGTCCACATCCCGTGGTGCTGTCCCTGGGCAGGTTCCACATGCATCTCAGGGGAAACAGGGCAGGTCCTTCTTGGGATGGTGGCCAAGCCTGGGAAGCACGCTGGGAATCCCTTAGCCCCCTCACCCGGGGACCACCTGGCCACTTGCTTCCTCCCTCACTGTGCAGCAGAGCAGAGAGGCACTTCCCTGAGGAACTTTTGTGCAAAACCACTTATGAGCCCTGAAAAGCGCTGGTTCTTAAAGAGGAGGGGACAGAAGCGCATGAGCGGGTCCCCTCAGTGAGAGAGCCCTCCTGCAGGCCTTTCCATGGAGCAGCTTTGCTGTGCAGGCCCCCTTGGGGGCAGGGTGGCTGTGAGGCCCCAGGGAGTGAGGGGGCTAGCCAGAGCTGCTCCCTCGAGTGGAGGGCAGGCACCGAGATGCCCTTCTGTGTTCTCGCAGGGTTCATGCTCATTGGGAGTGACGTGAAGCTGAACAGTCCCTCGTCGCTCATCGGCCAGGCCCTCACAGAGATCCTCCAGCATCCGGAGCGCGCCCGAGATGCCCTGCGAGTGTTGCTGCACCTGGTAAGCCTGTCCCCCGGGCTCCCACGGGGCCCTCTGCCCTTGAGAGCAGTGAGCCGGCTGCAGGTGCACGAGAGAAGAGCTGTGGCCTGTCCCTATCCCCAGGGGACACATGCAGGCAGAGGGGACCCACAGGTGGAGCCCGCCTGTTGAGTGGCAGGCACTTGTGTCACGGTGATGGATGTGGCCTCCTTGCCAAGGTCCTGGGGCCCACACTGCCGCTGTTTCTGGGCCATGAAGCTTTGGGCAAGTCTCCTGGCTCTCTGAGCTTCAGTTTGCTCCTCTGGAAGCAAGGAGAAAAATTCTCATTTTTCCAGGCTATAGTGAGACTTAGAGCAGAGGCAAAGAGCTGGCACACAGGAGGGTTCTAGAGGCCGGGAAAGGATATTTTAAAGGCAAATGGCCCTGGCCTTTCCCTAACTTCGGGTTGGAGGAAGAGTCCAAAGTTAACCCAGTATGTGGCCAGTCCAAAGCTTGGTCGGGCTGGGGGTGAGGGTACACACGTCCAGAAGTTACAAATCCAGCCGAGAGGCAGCGAAAGAAAACGTGTTCCGCCCTTCTACTTTGCTAACCGGGAAGGCAGCCTCTGACACCTGAGAGTTGTTAGCCTCCGTGGGGTTCTGCAAGACAGACCTGCCCAGCCCCAGCTCGGGGTCCACGTGGTGTGGCTGGACAGCCCGTGCCACATCCACACTCCTTCCAGAGCCCCCCAAACAGCAAAGCCCCAGCAAACCACTGCCCCTGGAGGGACAGAGGGGCACACGCCATGGCTGTGTCAGAGCTCGAGGAAGGACGTGGGGGATAGTCCCCCACAGGCCCTGGGGAGCGGGCTGGAGGCTCTGGCTGGTCAGTTCAGTTTGGGGGCTGGGTCCCAAGGGGCACATCCCCGCAGCGGGGCAAACTTCCTACTCCCTGGGCCTGGGGCTCCACGCACTCCAGGTGGTAGGTACGTCCTGTCCATCTCTTAGGCTTGGGGTCAGCCTGAAATCAGCATGAGACTGGGTAGGAATGATGTCACCTGAGAAGCCCAGGCAGCTCTCAGGCCACACCTGAGGTGGCCCCTGCCACGTGCTCTGGGGTAGCTGTGCTCACGCACTTTGAGAATCTGCGGAGACTCTCTTAACTGATTTTAACCTGTGTCTGGAAACGGCATAGAGCAATTCAGCTGCTCAATATTAGGACCTATTCTGGTCCCTGTCACCCCCGAGTTCCCTCCTTCCTGGCTGCAGCTCCCAGGCTGCTTTTCTTAGAAAAGAGCAGGCTGCGGGTCAAGAGCCAGGCCTCTCAGGCCCCTCAGGCACACTTAAAGGTTGTCACTTCTTTCTTGGCTTCATTTCTCGGGGCAAGTACAGGGGCCATGGGCTTTACCAGCTCTTACCTCCTTCTGACTAACCATGGGACCCCTTGACCCTGGGCAGTGTATCTCCGAGGAGTTTCAGCCCCGATGGCAAGCCCCCTGGCTGGTCATCCTGCCCAGGACCACTCGTTTTCTCCTGCCGGCAGGTCAGCCCCCTGCATCCCAGGGTTATACTGTAAGAAAAGCCTCAGGTGACACCTTGGAAGACTCTTCTGCCTCTCTAGTGATGAAAGATGTCCCCCAGGGCGTGCAGTCTCACAGGTCAACCTGAGATTTCTCCTAGAGAGAGAAATGGTGGGGAAGGCCCGGGGCCGCCGGAAGTGCTGGGGAAGGCTCGCTGGGGGGAGCTGACTTACTGGTTTCTTCTAAAAATTCAGCCCACAGGTGCCAGGCATGGGTTTAGGCCCTGGCAGGTGGGAGAGGTATCGGAGGTGGAGGGGGAGGCCTAGGTTCCAGAGGCCACTCCTGTGGGACAGAGGGTGCGTCAGAGTCCTAGGGAAGAAGGGCATGGCCAGCCACAGCCCTGGGATGGGTACTGCTTGGTGTATGGGAGAGCTGCAGGCTGTGAAGGGCTTCTGGAGGGCCTGAAGTTAATCCCAGTGATGGGGAACCATCCCATGGTTTGGGGCAGGCCCTGGCCTGAGAATGGATTTTAGTGTCTGAGGAGGAGAGCCTGGAGTGGGAGGAGTGGGCCAGGAAAGGGACAGAACTTCTCTGAGTCCCCCAGACTTGCTGGTGCTGGGACAGGGACAGCCTTCCCCTTCGCCCCCTCCCTTGCGAGCTGGGCCGTTGCTACTGGGCCATGGTCCTAAGGCTGAGGCGCCCAGGTGGCAGGAGGCAGCCCCAGCTTCACACCCGAGGCTTTGCATGTCTGCAGAACCACCAGGAGAGACGCCGGTGACCGGAGTGGCGCTCCAACTGCCCCTTCCCCTGCAGGTGGAGAAGTCCCTGCAGCGCATTCAGAATGGGCAGCGCAATGCCATGTACACGTCCCAGCAGAGCGTGGAGAACAAAGTGGGCGGCATTCCCGGTTGGCAGGCCCTGCTCACTGCCGTGGGCTTCCGGCTGGACCCCCCGGCCAGTGGCCTGCCGGCGGCTGTCTTCTTCCCGACCTCCGACCCTGGTGACCGGCTCCAGCAGTGCAGCAGCACCATCCAGTCCCTGCTGGGTGAGAGCCGGGCGGGCAGGGCCGGGCTGCTGCATGGGCATGGCGGTTGGTGGCGGGAGGCTGGATCTCACAGTGGGGAAGGAGCAAGGAGTCGCAGACACAGAGCTCCCCTGACCTGGAGGCGATCCGGGAAGCAGGGCGCGGGCCCCACTCTGCCTCCTCCCGGGCTGGCACGCTGGGCACACAGCAGCTGCCTTGGCGTTTCATTGGCAGCTCCAGGTGTGCCAGAGTCGGCGGCGGAGGGTGAACCTGGGCTCAGGCAGGCTGCGGGTGTTGCCAATTTTTTCTGGGCCTCGCTCCGAGCAGAGGTCCTGGGATGTGACCACACACCTCAAGGACGGGCCTTTCTCCGGGACCCTTGTCTCCATTCTCAAGTTAGAGACCCACAAGCCTGGCTATCCCCAGCTTCTGGAAATGCCCCCGATGTGGAGTGTCTCAGGCTCTTCGCTTAGGGAGGGAGCAGGGCTGTGGGTGCGGGGCCCCCTTTGGGTGACATTGCCTTCTGTTTGGTTTAGGTCTGCCCAACCCTGCCCTCCAAGCCCTCTGCAAGCTCATCACTGCCTCGGAGACGGGCGAGCAGCTCATCAGTCGGGTGAGTTGGGCCAGGGCGGCTGAGCCCAGGCCTGGGCGCCAGGGAGAGCTGGGCCTACACAGGAATCTGCAAGTGCCACGGTCTGGTTACCTTTTTCCACCCCTGTGACTAGACGGGAAAGACGAGGGCTAGGGGCGAAAGAGCCCCCGAGGCACGCACACGTCCGGGGACACTGGGTTCAGGGCACTGGGTTCGGAGAGCAGTAGGGCCTCCTGAGACCCCTGTCACCTGCAGTAGTGGGGCATTTCCTGAACTCTCCATTCAGCGGCTTCCTGCACCTTGTCGTCCCCCGCCCACTTTTTCTGCTGGTTGACAAGTGTCACAGCTACACTCCCTCAGCCTGCAGGTGTGGGGCCAACCTACCAGATCCCCTGCAGGGTCCCTGATGCTTATGCCCAGATCAGGGGATGAACTCCACCTGAAACTGAGTAGCCACCAAGGGAGGCAGAGCAGTGAACACGAGGTCAGCTCTAACGCAAGCTACTGCACAGCAGGTTCTATACACGGACTTTCTTTCAGGGGAATGGAGGTCTTATTCAGGAATCAGGAGGATTCAAACTCTCAGCCTCACGTAGGCCTTTCCCAGCTTGGCCTCAGAGCTCCCAATCTTCCTACCAGCCAGTGAGGGTCTGAAACAAGGGGAAGGAGGGACACAGTGAACCCTGGGTGACCGCTGTGTGGGGGAGGGTTTCTGGCTAGAACAGCAGCCCTGAAGGTCACGGAGCAATTTTCTCTGGTCATCTCATAGTGTAAGAACTTGAAAAAAATGACATACCTCATTATTATTGATCAGATTTTATTGTAAATGGAACAAAGCTGCTCTGTCTGGGATTAGCCTCTGAAAATCCGAGTGGTGCCTGGAGCCTCCCACCTACCCAGGGTGGTTTCCAGCCCGGATTCGGAGCCCAGCCCAATGACATGCCTCTTCTTGAGTTCCTGCTTACTTGGCAATGAGTGTGTTACGTCTCCTTGTTGAAGAGAATCAGGAAGGCACTTCTAGAACATGGCATATAAAGACATCCTGAGCCCAAGAGGGCTGGAAGCCTGTGCTCTAGCAACAGAGGACGTTAGAGTTACATTTGCAGGGCAAGCCTGAGTCCAAAAAGCCAGCTGCTTGACTTCTTGCGTTTGGTGGCATCACGGGGACTTGCTGCCGACTCTTCCAGCGGGTCGCAGACAGATGTCCGGCTGCCCCCAGGGGCTGGCCCGTGGTGGGCTAGTTCTCGAGTCACTCTGGAACCATGGCCCTTGGTGTCTAGAGTGGCTTCTCGATGCCCTCTGTGTCCCCTCCCCACTCGAGCCCTGCCTGCCCTGCATCTCTCCTGGCAAGGAAGGGAGGGCCTGGCTGCCCCTGCCCGCGTCTGGCCTGGTGTGGCTGTTTGTTCTCCTGTGTGTCCCTGCTGACTCTCGCTCCTCTCCCCTCCCGGTCGGAGCCACCGCGGACCTGCTGTGGCGCTTCCTAAAGCAGTGATCAGCTCGTGGCATAACAACCTGTGCTTGAGTCTAAACTCTCTTCTCTCTCTCTCTCTCTCTCTTTCTTTTCTTATAATCTGCTGGCCGAAGGCTGTTAAAAATATGGTGGGAATGGTGAGTACGACTTTAAGTAGCAACTGTTGTCAGGTGAGACCCTCAACCCGCCCAGCCCCTGCGTCCCCTGCACCTGCTCTGAGCCCGGGCGCATGTGCTGTCGCTCAGAGCCGTGTGCACGTGCCCCACGCGCTCCGGGCCGCGGTGACCCCTTCCTCTGCTCTGGCTCCCCCTTTCCTGCTGCACCCTTCTCGTGTTCTCGATTGGACCTCTCACGTTCCACCAGAACAGCAGGGGCAGAAGCGACTTTGAGCGAGTGACACTGTGAAGCCACCACACAAAGCCCCAGAGTAGACGGGGGGTCCTGGAGTGCCCCAGGCCCTCGAAGTGGGTGTGCGGGCTCCTCCCCAAGCGCTGCGGCTCTGGGACAGGACGCTGGGCTCTTCTTCGCCATGTAACTCAAGAGCATCAGGGGGGCTTAAATAGAGAAAAAGAAATGGAGATGACCGGTCCTACACCCCACCCCTCCTCTGGTCCCTGCCCCTGCCACCAGGGTGCACCAGGGAAGAGGCGAGGCCACTCCCTCCCTGTGACACCCCCCCACCCCAGCCTCCAGAGAGGAGACAGGACAGCAGGCCTGAGGCACCGTTTAACAGGAATTTGCAGTGTGATGCACATTAAGGTCACCAGGGAGGATGACACAGGAGTAACGCGGGGACACATCCTAGGCGGGCCGGAGGGAAGGCGGCTCTGGGAAGGTGGCACGCTCACGCTCGTCTCCTCGCTCAGCTCCACCAGGTGCTGGTTCAGCTGCAGGCCGGCGAGAAGGAGCAGGACTTCGCCTCGGCCCCCATCCAGGTCTCCATCAGCGTGCAGCTGTGGCGCCTCCCCGGCTGCCACGAGTTCCTGGCGGCTCTAGGTAGGCCAGAGCGTCCTTCCCCACCTCCTGCAGTTCCCTTTTGTGAAAACTCCATCTCTCCGCGTTTCTGTTGGGTAAAGCTGGCAGAGTCTCGGGGCCTCGGTGTTTTCTTACATGTCACCCCACAGATGGTGGCCTCGGCGATCCCAGCCCTTGAGCACACTTGGCATACGGCCCTCCTGCCTTGTCCCAGCGCCCGACATTTTGGTTTCAGTGCTCTCATTTCTAGTCCTCGCCTTGATAGAAAGCTGCTAGATGTCAGCATCATTGGGAGTCCAGCCATGATTAAAAAGCTAAAGAAAAAAAAAGTCATAAAATAACAGTTTCAAGGTTGGTCTTTACTGTGCCATTGAAACCAGGTCTGATTTGATGCCAGGAACCTAGAAGCACCGGCACCAGAATCTGTGTTCATCTGCGACACTTACTTTTCCTTTTTGGAGAATGTAACATGGCTGAGGCAGCTCCTGCCAAAATTGCTGCTTTAATAGATGCATTTTTGATAAAATACCACACAAGAGGCTGTGAGCTGCTCTCCCGTCCTATTTAAGTGCTGGTGCGATTCCCAGGGGAGCCAGTCACTTCCCAAGCTTTCCTCTGAGCACCTGTGATGTGTCGGGCAGTGCGCCAGGACGGGGGACAAGCCCTCTTAGGGTTTTCAGTCTAGTGGGGAAGATGAGCAGACCTAGTAAACACGTAATCCAAGCGGAGGGAGCCCCTCAGGAGGGGGGCAGCGTCCCAGACAGGAGCCCCGGCGTCCCCGTGATTGCTGGCGGGACGGAAGGCAGGGAGCCAGGGAAGACCTAGAGGGCCTGAGGGTGTCATCAGGAGGAAACTCCAGGACGAGGGAAGAGCGTCGGTGAGCACAAGTGTCAGGCCCACACACTGGTGCAGGGCACAGCGGGGACAGATGAGGCAGAGGTGGGGCAGGTCCTGTGGGCCGTGAGGCCCCAGGGAGGCCTTTGGTTCTTAACCTCAGGGAGTGGGGACTCTTTGAAGGATGACACAGCCTCAATCCAGAGTGATGGGGACCAGCCGCCATTTTACATGGCAGGCCAGCCGGTCCCTCACAAGCAGTTTTTCTTCTCATGAAATCTGGATTTCACAGCATTAGGCCTTTCTTTTAACCCATTTTGCAGATGCCTTTTCCCAGCCCATGTCAGCGTAGGGCTGGCTTCAATTGCCTTTGATGGGGGAACCCCCAGCCCCCACAGTCACTCTGAATCCAAGTAGATGTTCTTCCACCTTTGGGATCTGTGCTGTGTGCTGCCTTCTGTGGGCCTAAAGCAGTCGTCTTGCCATGCACGTAGTACATTTCTATCTAGATAAAGGCCGACAGTAGCAACTGGACTAAGCGAGAAAGGCCAGGTCTACGCAGCAGGGATCTTATCCCTTCCAGGAAGGGCTGTAGGCCTGGCATTGGGACAGTGACACAGAGCACAGGTGAGGGAAGACAGAGCCAAAGCGGTCTTCCCTGGGCAGGGCCCACACCTCTCCTCCGTATGGGTGTGACAGAGGCAGGCCCCCTTGCCTGCGGACTGGATATTTCCAGGTGTGTCACTGGTTCTTCCTGGTGTTGGGACAGTGGGTTATTTTCATCGATGGCCTCTACTTTTCTGTGTTTTCCAAACCACCGATACTCAAGGGATGAGTCAGTGTGCACATAGTTATCCTTGAATCCCGTGGCCTGAAACCGGGGGAGGAAAAGTCTCTGCAGGCCCAGCCTTTGGAGAAGGGGCTCCCTCACTCCCGAGCACTCTGAGGCTCCTCTTTCCAGCCCTCAGCCAGCACCAGTGCGTCCCGGCCCAGGGCTGGCAGTTATTACCTCCGTGCTGCTGGAGCAGTAACGATCCGTCATCCTGGTAAAAGGAGAGATCTCTAACTAAAACCTTTATATTAATTAGTTATTTGTATTTAAATGCTGAGTTCTCGGAGACCTTCCTGTTGCTTTCAGGGAGTGATTCTGTTTGAGTTCAGAGGGGAAAATACCCCACAGCAACCAGAAGTCTGAAGTAGCTCATTGAGTGAACAAATTCCCAGAGGAACGACAGTGTCAGGCTGACCTCAGAATCCCAGCCTGGGAATAAAAAGACCCATTTCTCCGTTGGTGACTACTGTGTCAGAAACTGCACAGCATGCAGAACACGGCGGCCTTGTGTGTCACAGATCCTGTCACCGGAGCACACATCATAGAAGGGAGGGGGCCCTGTCCCCTGGCAGTCAGCACCAAGCACTTCCACTGTTCCGGCCGAGCTCAGTGTCCCGTCGAGTGGGCTGAGCCACATGTGCAGGGCTGAGGGCTGCCCCCAGGCCCCGCCCCAGCCATACATTGGTCAGCGGACAAAGCCCTTGGCCATGGCATCTGTGCTCGGCTTTGTCCGCCTGTGCTCTTCTCAGGGAGATGGGGGCCGGCACCCGGTGGGGTCTCTGAAGTCTCACTGCGGCAGCAGCTGGTGAGCCGGCCTCCTGCCCCGAGGCTCCTGCCCTCTGCTGTGCCCTCCTGGAGTCTCAGGAGAACTGTGTCAGGGCGGCCCCCTGGGCTTTAGCAGAACGGGGTCTGGTCCCTGCAGGGCGGCTCAGCCCGGAGGGCGGATTCTCCCTTGTCAGAGCCGGCTGGTTTCAAAGCCCTCAATGGCAAACACACACGTCTGTGCCCTTGAGAAGCTCCCACCTTCCCAGGCAGCACCTTTACATACTGGACCCTGTGCTGAGTGGAGTGGCCCAGTTTTGTCCTCCTTAAAGTCTTCTTTCAGTGGACTGTTGTGGGAAAGGACGGAGAGAGCAGCTCATATTCCCCAGCCCTACGAACTGGGACCAGCGCTGCAGAGAAGAGAGCTCAGGGCCAGAGAGCAGCGGGTGCTCCGGGAAGGGGCAGGAGGGAGCCGGGCCCTGCGGGTATCGGGGTGAGGGTGTGCGCAGCTCCCAGGCCCAGGGCAGCCCAGGCCGGGCGCTGGCCGAGGGGCCTGCAGGGATTCCGGGGACATGGGGCTGTGGCTCTCCTCCCCTCGGGGACACGGACACAGAGATTCATGGTCTTTGTTCCTCTAGGGTTCGATCTCTGTGAAGTGGGTCAGGAGGAAGTCATCCTGAAAACCGGGAAACAAGCCAATCGGCGAACCATGCACTTTGCCCTGCAGTCTCTGCTCGCGCTCTTTGGTAAGCAGCCTCCCTGCGCTCCCGCCACGCGCCCCAGGACCAGCCTGGCTGCGTTTGGGTAAGGGGGAGAAAAGCAGAGGATGTGGTCAGGACAGGGAAGAGCAGAGGGCAAAGCCCCGCTCTCACGAGCTTAGCCAACACATGCGGTATAGAGTCGGGGAGCTGCCAAGGCCTGTGAGGTTGTGCAGAGGGAGAGTGGCAGCGGGATGCGAACAAGGGAGGAGCGGTGCCCCAGGGCTTAGGCCACAGGCAGTTTTCAGGGCGCAGGGGGCACGGCCACGTCATCACGCTTCTCGGAGGGCCAAGCCGGCTGCCACGTGGAGACAGACCCGTGGCCGCGGTTCGAAGGCAGAGTGAGCTGAAGGATGTCAGTCAGACACAAAGTTTGGGGGGGGGGGGTCAAAGGTGATACCTTGTTTTTCGGAACAAAGGCCAGAATGGGACTGCCTTTTGCTGAGACATTGAAAGTGGCAGGAGGAGGGGGGTTTGAGTTCCCTCTTGAACATGCTCCATTTTGAAATCTCCATTAGACAAGCTGCCCTGACAGCTGGGTACTGGAGGCCCAAGTTCAGGGAGAGGCCAGCTCGGAGGCAGAAAAGGGCCTGCAGGCCCCGAGGGGGAGGGCGGCGTGGGGTATGCAGTGGCCGTCACAGGTCCCAGGGATGGGGGGCCCAGAAAGGAGTGGTCAGCGAGGGCAGTGGGGACCGACTGCACAACTGAGCAGTGAACGCTGGGTTTGGCAGCACAGACGCCCCTGGAGACCTTTACGAGAACTGGGGAGGACACAGACTTGAGCGGAGTATTTGAGAGAAGGTTGGGAGGAAAGGCCATGCGGACAGTGAATGTAAATGCCCCTGAGGAGCTGCTGAAGCATGGAGGGTGGTTTAGGGTTTAGGCCAGGGGTCCCCACAGACTGCCCACCTGACCCCAGAGGCCCAGGCCGACGTGGGGTCCTGTGAGATGGGAGCATGGTGGAGGCGGCGCGGAAGGAGGCTGGGGCCGGCTGGCGCTCTCCAAGTGTCTTGGCTCAGAGTTACATTTACTCTCTGCAACAGGACCGTGTGCTTCGGGAGCATGACATAAATTCGGATCGTGCGAGAGCAGCACCCACACGGGTCCCTGCCAGCTTCTCTGCTGTGAGGTTGCTTGCGATTTTGAAAGAGTAAACCACAGGGCGTTCTAATTGCCCTCTGGGCACCTGTGTTTTGTCTTAGATTCTACTGAGCTGCCCAAGCGCCTCAGCCTTGATAGCTCATCCTCCCTGGAGTCTCTGGCCTCGGCCCAGTCAGTCTCCAACGCCCTGCCCTTGAGCTACCAGCATCCCCCTTTCTCCCCCACGGGCGCGGACAGCATTGCCTCCGACGCCATCTCTGTGTACAGTCTGAGCTCCATCGCCTCCTCCATGAGCTTCGTCTCCAAGCCCGAGGCTGGATCGGAAGCGGGGGCTTCCCGCGGCCGGCAGGACTACGACCGGTCCAAGAACACCTACCCACAGCGATGCACCCTGCCGCGGGGCCAGCTGTCCCCCCAGTCACACCCTGCCGGCAGCAAAGAAGAAGAATACGAGGGCTTTTCCATCATCAGCACAGAGCCCTTGGCGGCCTACCAGGAAACCAGAAAGACGCGCTTCTCACCAGATCACAAACAGTGCCACGTGGGGCCAGCCGGAGGTGTGAAAGTTTCCGTAAGCTCCAAGGGGAGCGTCAGCACACCCAATTCTCCAGTTAAAATGACTCTGATTCCCAGCCCAAACTCCCCCTTCCAAAAGGTGGGAAAGCTGGCCAGTTCCGACACGGGAGAATCAGACCAGTCTAGCACAGAAACAGACAGCACCGTGAAATCCCAAGAAGAAAGCAACCCAAAGCTTGATCCGCAAGAGTTGGCGCAGAAGATTCTAGAGGAGACACAGAGTCATCTCATCGCGGTGGAGCGTCTGCAGAGGGGCGGTGGCCAGGCCAGCAAGAGCAGCAGCCCCGAGGAGGGCCTCACAGCGCCCAACGGCGCGGCCGTCTTCCGAGCGTCGGAAACCAGCGCATTCAGCAGGCCGGCCCTCTCCCACCCCAAGAGCCAGCCATCGCCGGTCCCCGTGAAACCAAAGCCCCCCGCTAGGAGCTCGTCCCTCCCCAAGGTGAGTTCAGGATACAGCAGCCCCACGACCTCCGAGGCGTCCGTCAAGGGCAGCCCCAACCAGCACAGCGGCCGCCCGTCGCCCGGCTCCGACTCCCAGACTTCTCTCCCCGACCAGCCGCTCTTCAAACTGAAGTACCCCAGCTCTCCGTATAGCGCCCACATCTCCAAGTCCCCCCAGAACGCGTCCCCGAGCTCGGGCCATCAGTCTCCGGCCGGGAGCGCGCCATCCCCAGCGCTCTCCTACTCCTCGGCTGGCTCGGCGCGCTCCAGCCCCGCCGACGCCCCGGACGTGGACAGGCTGAAGATGGCGGCCATCGACGAGAAGGTGCAGGCCGTCCACAACCTCAAGATGTTCTGGCAGAGCACGCCCCAGCATCCCACGGGACCTGTGAAAATATTTCGGGGTGCCCCCGGCACGATGACTTCCAAGAGGGACGTGCTCAGCCTGCTCAACTTGTCCCCGCGGCACAACAAGAAGGAGGAAGGCGTGGACAAGCTGGAACTGAAGGAGCTGTCCCTGCAGCCACCCGGAGAAGCGCCCCAGAAGGGCCCTCCGAACGGCCACTGGCGCACGGAGACCACGGCGCTGGGTACGCTGCCCCTGCCCGCTGGGCCCCCGGCGCCCACCCGCCCGCTCAGACTGCCTTCTGGAAACGGCTACAAGTTTCTGTCCCCAGGAAGATTTTTTCCTTCCTCCAAATGCTGAAGCTTCTTCTGTATCCGCGGACTCAGGGTGCAGCAGCTGCGGGGGCCCAAGCCCCTCGGCTGAGCGGGTCACCCCACGCAACCACCAGCCACCTCACGCTGGGCGCGCCTCGGGGCGCGGGCCCCACGCGCACGGCCGCTGGCGACTCTGGGCCCCGCTCACCGGGAGCCGCGACTTCTGTGGGGTTGGCACGGGAGGCCCAGGCAGTTTTCTACACACTTTGCCCGATGTTTACCTTGAACTCCCTGCTTCTCATCTTTGATGTGATTCTTCACCAGGACTTTTGTACGCAAATGGTCACGGTTCGGGGTGGGCAGAGGGAAGGGAGCACATATTTTGCTCAGAGGCAGATACGCAGGACCTTTTATACACAGAAATACAGATGGAGCTTTTTTCTTAAGGCTTTCAGGTGCTCGTTGGGGGTGGGATATATAAAATCTACGTCGAATTCTACATGAAAGTGTGATATTAGCCAAAAACAGTGGTTTTTAAAATGCCAATGATGTGTCATGAAACTGTAGCGTCCCCTGATCCGGGTCCCATCACAGTAGCAATGCAATAACTCACCTTTCCGCAGCGCTTCCTTCCTCAGCTCGGCTCTGCTCCGGCGAGCTCTGAGACGTCCGTGGGGCCCCACTGTCAGCCAAACTTGAATTTTCTTAATAATTTTATGTAACTTTTCTCCAGGCATTTTAGAACTATGCAATTGCGATTTAAAATGCAACTTTGTGCTTTTAAAACATTATTGACCTTTTTTGTACATGGATAAACAACTCGGTTTTATTATCAATAGTACTTTGCATTTATAGCTATTATTTTTAAAAGCTCAAATTTTTTAAAATGTCCAATTTTGAATAGTCATCCGTAAGTAACTGTCAAGTTTGAGGGGGGAAAGGTTGAAATAGTTTCCTTGTAAACATAAAACACAAAACAAAACCAAAAAAAATAAACCCCAAAACTTCCACAGCTAACTTGACTTAACCAGAATGGAACTTCCAGCTCCCATCCCTCAGCAGCTGCTTCATTTTATTCTCTTCTCCCAACTCCAGCCCTCGAACACCTCTCTCCTCTAAGTCTGTCCCCAGCTCCCATGCTCCGGCACCCCACATCTGCTAGCGGCCGGGCACCCTCCCCGGAGCCGGGAGCAGCCCCCTCCCTTCCCACAGTGTGTTCACATTCACGTCCATGGCCTGGAAGCAAGGGTCTTGGAGGGGGGTTGCCGTCCGAGTTACAGCTGAGCAAGGAAACACGTATTCCTGAAAGTGTCCTGGACAAATGGGCGGACATGTCCTCCGGCTGTGACAGTACATGGAAGTTGTAGCCAGCTGAGACGAGCGGTAGTCTGGGTGGGGGGGCAGTGAGCATAAACTTATAAAGAAATGAAATGCTGAAAGTCCTATTAGTACTAAGTTTAGTGGGAGAATTTAAACTCTTTTTACATAATTCTAAAACGAAAACCTGACCACTCTCCCCATGAGGCAGTGTCCCACACCACATGGAGTAGACAGGCAAGGCCTGGCAGGAGACCTCCAAGGAGAGTTTTTAACCTTGGGTAGGATCTCACTTTCTAAACATACCGTTCCTCTGTGTACCCTGAAAAGAGGAAAGGAAAATATTTACTCAGCTATGTCACAGCGGTTTTTGCCTTTACCCCGCAGCCATGATGGCAAAAGACACTAAGGATGTCCCATTCTAGCCCTGACCCCAACACTGGAAGACAAATCCTTTATAAAGAAGCAAGTACCTGTGTGGTTCTTTATATCAGGAGGGTACAAAGAAACGGTAATAAAGTACCAGAGTAGCCAGTGGCAGCAAGTTTATAGCACTGTGTGTCTAGATAGCAAAATCAGGTCCTCAGCAACAAAAACGAAACCTCAGTCAGTTTCTGAACCCACGTAGATAGTGGGGCTGTTCCTTTCTCAGCCTCTTTCCCAAGTGCCAAGGAGCCCTGGAGGACAGGCCTAGGGTCTGTGCCCCCTGTGAGCGCACCGGTTTGCCCACCTCTGCACACCCTCCACCCCCTGCTGCTTCCCATGGTTACCAAGCCAGCGAGGAGGACTCGTGGCCCCCAACCTGGTTTTATCCTAACTATGTTGTTGTTTTAGGTTTCATGTTGGAAAACCAACTGGTGTGATTTTTTTTTTTCCTTTCTTTTTTTTTTTGGTCCTAGATAGAAGCTTTGATGAAGGAAAGCAAACGTGACAAAAATGGTAGGAATGATCTGAAAATCACCGTAGAGTTGCCACTTCTTTAAGTTTACTGTCCGTGTCGGTGTTTTCCTTATGAGTGAGACGGACGTCACATCAAAGTTCCTTTTTCAGGCTCCTCCCCTGAAAAACACGTGCACTTAAAAATGACGTGAGACTGTTTAATTCACAGACTTCTTTGTGCAGATCAGGGGCAGGCAGACGATGACCCACAAGCTAAGTCTGCTCAGAGGCCGGGGTTGTTAGAGCCACAAGAAAGGACTGGATCAGACGGGTTTAAATTGGTCTGTCAGCATCTGCGTCATATTCTTGATTTTTGCCTCGTGGCCAACAAAGCGTAGAATACCTAATGCCTGACCTTTTGCTGACTCCTGGTGTAGGGGACAGACAACATAATTAGAATGTTTCGTTTCTACGGTCTAGGGAAAGTGAGTGGCAAGTTGTGGTTAAACTTGTTATGTGTGGGCACCCGAGCCACGTGGCGAGAAGCGGAGGCCTCCCGCACGGCCCATGGCTCTCTGGCCTGTCTGGAATGAGCCAGGGGATGTGGGTAAAATTTACAAAAAGATCTTTTCCTCACTATATGCGGAGAGCACTGGCCAGATTTCTTTCTCAGCTCAGGAAACTGGACTGTCCTGCCCCTGTTCCGCTCCACCAGAGGCCAATACACTCAACACGAGCAATAAAACCTTCCTCTCCTAGGAACCCTGGTAGGACCACAGAGCCAGGGCAGATCCTGTCTGAATCCGCACCAGCAAACCACTCAGCTTCTTCACTGACTTCAGTTAAATCAAAATACCAAGACAAAACAAGCTCCAAAATTCACATTTTGATCCACGTTAGTGTGTAGTGAAACAAAGTCCTCACCTGCGTCCCGTTTGAAACGCATCGTGGTCCACGCGGATACTCCCTGGGTCTCGGCAAGGGAAGAGGGGCCGCGCACACTGTCCTTCCCCTGCTCACGCTGTCCCAGTAGGTCTCAGCGGGTGGTCACCGTAGCAAGTCCCCTGTGAGGCTCCTGTCCCACCGCCTCCCACCATCGCTTTCTTAGTTTTAATTCAGTTTAGAGAAAATACCATGCAATACTCTGGTTGCTTTTAGTAAGCAGGCAGAAGGTGAAAATTGCCCAATTTTCATCACACATGTTGTTGTTTTACCTACAAGGATTGTACATGTGGTTTGTGGACTGGGCCCTTGTTTGCGACAGATCTTTCAAAGACGGTCCATGTAAGGACACAGGCGCTCACCTCTCCCCTCCTCAGACACCTCCCCCACTTGGCACTCACCTCCCCTTGTATGCAGTGTTAGCCATCTTTGGCCTATGTGGACTTTTTTTTTTTTTTGTAAATTACAGTTTCCAGATGGCATTAAACTTTTTATATTACGAAAATCTACCATGTAAAAAGAACTTCATATTTTTATTGAAATTGTTAAGGCACTTGGCCTTCCTTTGTGATTTCAGTGTCTATTAAAGCATGAGTTCCCTCGGTTTTAAGTGCCGTATCTGAATCGCTTCCTGTATACGTCCCACTTTCTGGGTTTCTTCGAGCACACGGAACGGTTGTGTGTCATTAACGAGCAGTATGTCAGTCTGAGGTCTCCTGAGACGTACACCATAACCTCATGTTTGCTGGGAGGAGAAGTGGGGTGCACAAGACTGACTGCTCCTGATCTGTGATCACAGTTGGAGGACCAGAAAATTCCACAACTGTGTAAGTGTGCTGATAAACAAAACCAGAGATCATTACCACCAGATCCCTGTAACTAAAGAAGCTTCCAAAGGAAGTATTCCAGGAAGAAGGAAAACAATCCTCCGTGTAAAATCTCAGAGGCATGAAGGACTAGTGAACAGATAACTGAGTAAATGTGACTAAATTAAGAAAATATACTGATTGTATAAAAACAAACATCTCAGGGTGCCTGGTGGCTCAGTCGGTTAAGCATCTGATTTCGGCTCAGGTCATGGTCTCAAGGCCCTTGGATTGAGCCCATGTCTGTCTCTGCTCTTAGTGAGAAGCTGCTTCTCCCTTACCCTCTGCCCCTACCCCTACTTGGGCTCTCTCTTTCTCTCTCAAATAAATAAAATCTTTAAAGACACCTAATATCTCATTGGAGTAGCAATAAAAAATTAAAATGCTGGACAGTAAAATGTGAAACTAGGAAGTTAAATTGTTATAGGTTGTTTAGGAAGAGAACAAAGAGTAGATTATTTGTTGTGAAAGTTAAATACATCAAAACACACAAATAGAAATAGAGGGTCATACCAAACTAGCTAGTGGAGGGGAAAAAAGGTCGTTTTAAAAACTTGGTTGATCTAAAGGGATAGAAAAAAGAGGGAATAGCAACAGAAACCATTTTTAAAAAGCAGGACAAATATTAAACAGCATAAAAGAAAGATTACTAGTAATTATAAAAGTGATTTAAAAAAATTTTTTTAAAGATTTTATTTATTTGACACAGAAAGATCACAAGCAGGCAGAGAGGCAGGCAGAGAGAGGGGGAAGCAGGCTCCCCGCTGAGCAGAGAGCCCGATGCAGGGCTCCATCCCAGAACCCTGAGACCATGACCCGAGCTGAAGGTAGAGGCTTAACCCACTGAGCCACCCAGGTGCCCCCATATAAATGCAATTTTTAAAGAAGATTATTTATTTGTTTGACAAAGCAATAGAGGGAACACAAGCGGAGAGAGTGGGAGAGGGAGAAGCAGGCTTCCTGCTGAGCGGGGAGCCTGATGTGGGGCTTGATCCCAGGTCCCTGGGATCATGACCTGAGCCAAAGGCAGATGCTTAACCAACTAAGCCACCCAGGTGCCCCAGTTATAAATGTAATTGAATGAACTAAACAAAAAGGAGAATGGTGATGACACTATGCCACATGCTCCTTAAAAAACGATATGCCTCTCCGGGGGTGGGGGGACAAACAAACAAACTTACCAAAGCATAAGGCCCAATGGTTTACAACCAAAGAATCAACAAAATAGATAGAAAGTAAAAAGCACTAATAAAAACCAAGAAGACCCATTTTCTAATGTTAAAAAAGCTTAGCAAAAGGGCAAAATTCTAAATTTGTATGCAGCTAATCATATCATTTCAAAATTGATAAAGTAAAAATTGACAGAACTATGGGTTTGGAAGACTATACTATTATTATTTAAAGATTTACTTATTTTAGAGAGTGAGCAGATGGGGGAGGGGCAGAAAATTCTAATGCAGATTCCTGCTGAGTGCAGAGCCCATCCTGGGGCTCCATCCCAGGACCCTGAGATCATGACCTGAGCCAAAATCAAGAGTTGGCCACTTAACCGACTGAGCCACAAAGGCGCCCCAAGACTATACTATTCTAATGGGAAATCTCACCTTCCACTCTCAGTAATTGCCAGATGAAAGATGCCACGCAGGGAACATGCAGTAGATCTCAGCAGCTCAGCCAACAGGCTCTTGAAATGGAGCCGCAGAGAACCCGGTCCCTGACAGGAATCTATGTTCTTCCCAAGTGCACGTGGGACATATGATGAAAACGAACCCCCGTACAGGCCACGGAGCAATCCTCGGCAAATCCTGAGGAATCTGTTATCACAAAACAGTACAATTCAGTTAGCATGAATAACAAGGTGATAATGGAAGTTTCCAGTCACTTAGATATTTTAAAATGCACGACACAACACATGAAGTGCTCAAGAGAAATGAGAAAATACTACAAATCCAAACTGGTAGATGCCTCCAGAGCCACCCTGGGTGTTTGTGGGTTTTCCTTTATTAAAAATAAAAATATTTCTTATTTAAGCCCAGAAATCCAAGCAGCAGTCCACAAATAATCGCATTTTCACCCAATAAAGTACAATGGATAATTTTATTTCTGCTTCCATGCTTTCAGGAATATGTAAATTATAGAACAGCTTAAGAATAAAAGGAATCTAACATCCCATAAAAAAACTAGTGGGATGCAATTACAGTAGCATGGAAAAGAAAAACTTGTAGCCCTAAATGTTGATATTCATAAGCGGCATTCAAAATGCGTACCTGCCGGAGCCCCAGCCAATAAGGAGGGGCGTCAGGCCCGACAGCCCTAGCGGTGATGTGCGTGGGTGAGTGTTAGGGGAAGAGCGCCTGCTGCCGAGCTACGTGACCCCACCCGGGAGTGATCAGAAGAGTAGATCCAGAGAGAAAAGAAGCGTGTAAGAAGAATAAGAAACTGAAAAGCAATGCAGAAGACTGAGAAGTCAAAACTTGCAAAAAAGATACAATATGCTCATTTCTAGGGACTGATGTTTATGGCAACATGTATCTGAAAAAGGAAAAAAGAAAAAGTGGACACGGCTAAAAGTGCTGCAGAGATTACAAAATACTAGGAAAAATATGGTGGCAATATATGTGAAAATGCAAAGTGGCACCTGACACAGTTCAGGCACGCACATGTGGCTGAGGTGTCTAGAAATGTGGGGACCGACGGACGGGGACTGCAAGACCGTGGCGCCTCGTTGGGGGCAGGAGCCACGGGAGCTCCAGCTGAACGGCAGGCACCACACAGCTCTGCTGGTTCTGAAGCGCATGCTCCTCTGTGAGGAGTGAAAAGTACTATTACCAACGGTACATATTGTGAATATCAACATTTAGGGCTACAAGTTTTTCTTTTCCATGCTACTGTAACTGCATCCCACTACTTTTTTATGGGATGTTAGATTCCTTTTATTCTTAAGCTATTCTATAATTTACATATTCCTGAAAGCATGGAAGCAGAAATAAAAGTAAATCAAAGGAAATAAAAGGAAATCAGACTCTCTCAACTTTTAGGGAAAACATGAATAAAGAAGAAGGAAAAGAAAAAAACAAACACCCAAAGGCTGGGAAGCTAAAATGGCAATCGTACCCCCTGCCTCTCACCCAACTCTTCAAAATCACACAGGCCCAGACGGCTCACCCGTGTCCCAGCAACTCTCCGAGGGCCAGAACATCCCTTACCTTTTCAAAGTATTTAAGAAAATATAAAAATAAGAAAAGATATTCAAATCATTTCATGATGGTATTCTTAGTGCTCAGATCAACAACAGATCATAGAAGAAAAGGAAACGAAGGGCCATTTCATTTGTGAATCCAGACATAAATACCCTAAACAAAATACTGGCCATTAAATCCCTTTGTTTTTGAAAGTAGGAAAACAAACTGAAAGTGGATCTTTGCATGAGTTCCTGGAGCACGAGTGTTTGCTGCCCAATGAACACACACACGGTGTTCCCGAGGGGCCAGAGCTCTGAGCCCAAGGGCATCTACAAACACACTCAGATATGGACGACCAACAACTATTAGACGCCAGAGAACTTGAGCGTGCTGAGAACTGGAGAGGCTGGAGTCTATGGTTCCCACTAGAACTGGACGAGAAGCAAATCTATTATACTCCTCCCACAAGAACAATGAAATATGTATGCCAATGGAAAGGAAATTCTCTCTCTCTCTTTTTTTTTTTTTTTAAGCTGCGGAGAGGAGGCAGAAGGAAAGGGCAAGAGAGACTCTTTTTTTGTTTTTTTGTTTTTTTATTTGACAGAGAGATCACAAGTAGGCAGGGGGTGGGAGGAAGCAGGCTCCTGGCTGAGCAGAGAGCCCAATGTGGGTCTCGATCCCAGGACCCCAATATCATGACCTGAGCTGAAGGCAAATGCTTAACCCACTGAGCCACCCAGGCGCCCCACCAAAGAGACTGTTAAGCAGACTCCACACTCCCGCTCCAATGTCTAACGTAGGGTTCAATCTCATGACCCTGAGATCATGACCCGAGCTGAAACCAAGACTCAGATGCTTAACCGACTGAACCAGCCAGCCAGCCACCCCAGGGTGAAGGATTTGAAGCAGTTCTACCATTTCTTAAGAACTATATATCCTGTGTTATTGCTGAAGTAGAAGTCGATTCCAGTACGATAATCCAGAGTGAATGTGAGCGCCACACAAGGATTTATGAGCACGACAGTGTGGCCCCTGCTACCTTAGGAGACACAGTTTATGTTTTCTGTTCCTGCTACAAAGTCTGCACACCCAATTGTGGAACATAAGGTCTGTTACAGGATTCCTGGGTAGGGAGAATGGCCCTTCATGAGGGTGTGGTACCGTGCGCGGGGACCTTGGCTGACAGCTAATCCAAAGACGGGGACAAGCAGGGCTGCTTGTGGCCACTGTAGCTGCTTCTCAATATTCATGTTCTAAACATTTATGGTCACTTGGTTTTGTTGTTTTTAACCTCAGAATTTCTGGGCATGGACTGCAGCTTGGTACCTTTCTCAGTTTAAAGCCTTTCTTGCATGCACACTCACGGTGTCTAATAACACTAAATAATGGTAAACAGCAGGGAACTGACAGGCTAATGCTGCATCCACTCCAGCAAATGAGGTCGAAACATCTGGATCCAAATGCATTAAAGGGACAAGTTAGCATTAAGGAAACATTTTGCCTCTCAACTGAATTTGCATCCAATCTCAAGATATTTATTAAATTTGTAGCAACTGTGCATTTGGGCTTCAGAGAATAATAATATTTTTAAATATATAAATATTCTCAATATATTTATATGAAATAAAACTTTTTAAAATTCTAAAATAACTTTAAATCCCTGTGGCAGAACTCCAAAGTCTACCCTCTTTGCTAATTGGGACACGTAAATGAATTTGAATTCTGATTTGCCTTGGCAGCATTTTGCCAGAAGTCCAATTTTCTTCATACATGAGCTTTCTGAAGTACAGCTTTTTTAAAAAAAGATTTTATTTATTTATTTGACAGAGAGAGATCACAGGTAGGCAGAGAGGCAGGCAGAGAGAGAGGAAGGGAAGCAGGCTCCCCGCTGAGCAGAGAGCCCAATGCGGGGCTCGATCCCAGGACCCTGAGATCATGACCTGAGCTGAAGGCAGAGGCTTTAACCCACTGAGCCACCCAGGCACCCCAGCATTTTCTTTTTGAACCAAAAGCACAAAAGGACATGAAAACTGATATGTAATTCAGGAAAGGCAATTCTTTTTTAAGAATTTTTATTAACATATAATGTATTATTAGCCCCAGGGGTACAGGTCTGTGAGTCATCAGGCTTACACACTTCACAGCACTCACCATGGCACATACCCTCCCCAATGTCCTTAACTCAACCACGGGAAAGGCAATTCTTATCATTTCAAAAGTCATTCATTCTACAAGTATTTGCTGAGGTCTGTTGTGATAAACAGAATATAGCCAATAAAAAAATAAACAAAGTTAAAAGAGATGTTTGCAAGTCCGTAAAATAAAGCTTGTGCACATCACTTAATTAGATGCCGCTCTCTCCAGGATCATACGCAGAGCTCCAGGAGAAAATCCCTGCGGTCAGACTCCTTTTCTCAGGAATTCAGTCCAGGCCAAGATCAGGTCTTTGCGGCCGCAAGGGAAGGACGGAAACTGTGGTCCGTGGGGCCAAGAGGGCCGTGTGCGCACAGCCAGAGTCGCGGAGGTGCCAAAATTGAGTGAGAAGAGGAAGCCAGTGGTAGAGAAAGGAGAAAGGAACAGAAGCAAAGGCATTTTGGAAGCACAGAAAGTCCCTGAGGGAGCCGCGTTCCAGGCCACTCTACACGTCCACGTTCAGTTCCTTCCCATTTGGGGCAGCCTGAATGGGAAGTGGAACAGGGAGGGAGGTTGTAGAGTCAGACGATCTGACAAACCGAAGCCAGAGGTGATAGTGAAGGAGGTAAGATGTGCCTGAAACAGAAGAGCTCACAAAATATGGAAGCCTGAGGCATCCGGTACTTCTCAGTTCTGGACACGTGGATAGAAGTAAATAACAGAAGCCATCAGAAGAGAAGTCCATGTACCTTCTTATGACTCATGCTCACCTGCCCCCGTTCTTGTGGAGGGAGAGCCACGGGGCCCCTCTCCTCAGCCAACAGCTCCACTAGCCAGACCCGCTCTCACTTGCCTACCGGCAACGGGCGTGTCAGTGACCCCCGCTCTCCTGCACTGTCAGATTTCTCCTCCCGGATGAATCACTCCTATCAGCACGTTAACATGCTGTAATCTCTCCAATTTAGCTCCGTATCCCCATCCAGTGAACACACCATTTCCTGCCTCTCTTTCAGAACCAAAAACGTCCTCCTTTTACAACCACGCTCCAAAATCTATGGTCAATTCTTAGTCCTTCGTAATGCAGTACAAAGGACAGAGCATCACTTACAGGTAGTCTTAAAAGTCAAATCTGCATATCATTAAGCTTTTAAATATATATCACTTTCAATTGACTGTTAAATACTGAGATTATTAGAATGTGTTACACAACATCATGAGAAAATGATGAGGTGACTCCAGAACTTGGGGCCACCTGAGAGCTTTTTGCTACAACTCCCTGCAGTGAGGAAACCTGTGGTATCTGATACAGCAGCCACTAGACACGTGTGGCTCTTGAGCAGCCAAAATATGGTGTGACTGAGAATCTGAATTTTCATCTTAATATAATAATTTATATGTATGTATAAACAAACCAATATTATAAAGAAAAAAATCGAGGCTAGGGAGCCTTCAAGAATAAAAGAATTTTAAGAGACATCACAACTGAGTGTAAATACAATCATAGCTCTGTAAACCAACAAAAAACATCAGAAAATAAAACCTGTTCTGCTTACCATTACATCAATCAAGATAAAATAATCAATGAAAACACACCACACTGTCTAGTTATAAAAGGTATAGTTTAGAATATGTAAATTATACCTCAGTAAAGTTGATGAAAAAAAAAGATAAAATGTAACAAAAAAGAAGACATCTACATTGAAAACTACAAAACATCACTGAGAAAGAGTATAAACTGAGAGAGATACTATGTTCATGGAGGAGATATTTAATAGAGTCAACATAATTGAAACCAAAGGATTGGCAGGAAAAAAAATCATAGCAGACTTTTTATCAGAAACTGACAAGTTACATCTAAAACTTATTGGAAATGCTAAGAATCTGGAAAAGTCAAAAACTTGAAGATGTTGACTTCAAAATTTACTTTAAAGCTATAGTAAATAATACTGTGTGGTTTTGTCATATAAACTAGTAGATTAGTGGGCAGAGTCAGAAATACATGAAGAGAAAAGAGCCCAGACATACACGGTCAACTAGTTTACAGTAGAGTATCAAAGAAATCCAACGGGGAAAGAACAGTAGTTTCAAAATATGGTACTGAAACAAATGTATATCATCTAGAAAAACAAACAACAATTACCTCAAACTATACTCAAAAATTAATTCAAAATGGCTCATAAACCTAGATGAAAAGTGATACAACTTTGTATACAGGAGAATATCTTTGATCCTGAGTCAGGCAAACATTTCCTAAAACACAAAAAGCACTAAACATAAGAGAAAAAAGTTAATAAATTAGAATTTATCAAAATTAAAGCTTTCTTCTCTTTAAAAGATACCACTAAGAAAATGAAAAGGCAAGCGCAGCCTAGAAGAAGATATTCATAATTTTTTGTGGTAACTTGACCTGACAAAAGACCTTTATCTGGGATCCTTTGCCTTGAGCAATGAAGGCAAAGATGTCAACAGCACTTCACAAAGGAAGATATACAAATGGCCAAAAGCACATGAAAATGTGCTCAGCCATTAGTCCTCTGGGAATGCAAACTGCAACCAAAATGAAGAAATTCTTCCCACGTTTAGAATGGCTCCATTAGAAAGATCGGCCACACCAAATGCTGGTGAGTCTACAGAACAAGCAGAACTCTCGTACCTTGTTCGTGGGAGTGTAGAATGATACAACCACTTCGGGAAATTTTTCAGCAGTTTCTCATAGGACATTAACATACACCCACCCAACCCCATGTCTAGGTATTTGCCCATGAGAAACGAAAAGAGATGCCCACGAAGAAATTCATACAAGAATGCTCACAGTTGCTTTAATCATAGCAGCCCCCACATGGAAGAAACCCAAGTGGCTATCAGCAGCTGAACGGATAAACCACTTGTGATACATACAACGGAATGCTCTATAAAAATAAGGAGGACTGAGGACTGAGGTACAAACCATGAGGTATTGTCAGAAGCATTAACTTGAGCAAAAGTAGTCAAGCACAGGGCGCCTGCGTGGCTCAGGGGGTTAAGCTTCTTGTGCCTTCGGCTCAGTTCATGATCTCAGGGTCCTGGGATCGAGCCCCACATCGGGCTCTCTGCTCAGCGGGGAGCCGGCTTCCCCCCTCTCCCTGCCTTCCTCTCTGCCTACTTGTGATCTCTTTGTGTCAAATAAATAAAATCTTAAAAAAAAATAGTCAAGCACAAATGAGGTCATACTTCGATTCCATGTGTATGAAGTCCTAGGATAGTCAAAACCAACTTATGGTGATGACAAATCGAAAGACTTCTTGTCTCTGGGAGGAAAGGGGGATTGACTTGAAAAGGGCAAGACAGAACGTTCTCAGTGATGAAACTCTCA
Organism: Mustela nivalis; assembly: GCF_964662115.1. Taxonomy (NCBI): domain Eukaryota; kingdom Metazoa; phylum Chordata; class Mammalia; order Carnivora; family Mustelidae; genus Mustela; species Mustela nivalis. The sequence continues at coordinate 89,997,194 of NC_139033.1, forward strand.
TATCTCGATTGCAGTATGGATTACATGATTGCATACGTTTGTCAAAACTCGTCAAACGATACCCTCAAAATTTATACATTTTATTGTGTGTAAATTACATAAAAAGCCCCAGAAGGAGTTTGGGTGGAAATTGACAGGCTGATTCTAAATTTTATATGGAAATCCAAAGGGGCCAAGAATATCCAAGGCAATCTAGGAAAAGAACAAGGCTGAAGTTCTGCTGCCAGAAATGAAGCTCCATTATAAAGCTGTAACAATGAAGACCATGTGGGGTCGGTGCAAATACAGACAGATGAGTGAAACGCCACAGGAAGTCCAGAAACAGACCCACACGCCTGATTTATGACAAAAATGACACTATGAATTGGTGGAGAGAGGATGGACTTTTCAGTAAATGGAGCTGGGTCAACTGGTATAAATATTTGCAAAAAATCCATCTTGACCTCTACATACCACACACCGATACCAGTTCTTGGTGGATTGTGCCACCAAAGTAAAAGGCAGAAAATCCAGGGAAAATATTTAGAAGAAAACACAAGAGGGGTGCCTGGGTGGCCCAGTGGGTTAAGCCTCTGCCTTTGGCTCGGGTCATGATCTCAGGGTCCCAGGATCGAGCCCCACATCGGACTCTCTGCTCAGTGGGGAGCTGGCTTCCCCCTCGCTCTCTCTCTGTGTGCTGCTCTACTTGTGATCTGTGTCAAAAAAAAAAAAAAAATGAAAGAAAGAAAACACAAGAGACTCCCCACGATCTGAAGGTAGGCATGTGTTTCTCACACAGGACAGAAAAAATACTAAGTGCAAAGGAAATGTCTGATAAGTTGGACCATCAACGAGAGAACGCATGGACTTAACAGTGGTGTATTCATCCAACGGCACACGACATGGTGACCAGAGTGGGCGACTCTCCCAAATACAAAGAGGCCAGACAGAATACATACTGTACATTTCCACTTCTATAAAGTTCAAAAGATAGCAAATGGATGGTGTTAAAATTTAGGATATCGTTTACACTTATGGTGGGAGTGGGCTTGCTTACTTGCTTGGTAAAAATTCATCACGGTGTACAATGATGGTTTGTGTATTTTTCTGTGTGTTACACATCAACACGTATAAAGTTAAAAACAAAGCAAAACCACCTGATTTTCTCCCCAGTCTTCTTCCCTCTGAAATCTTCTACATTTTAGTAAAATGGCAACCCGGTCAAATTGTTAGGACAAAATCAACGAGGCCATGCTCAGCTTTTCACATACAGTCCACTGCAAACTGCTGGGCCCGACATCCTTGCCCCCCGCTGACGGCCCGCACCACTGCTTGCCTAGACTCCTGTAATGGTCTCCTCACTCGTCTCTTCCAGGCCCATCAGCCTCCTTCCCTTCAGGCTGATCTACACATGCAGCCACAGCAACCACTGTAAAGCAGATGTTGGCTCACCCCACCTGTGTGTTCCAAAGCCTCCAAAGCCAAAGGCCTTCTAAAATGCCCACAAACTGCTCTGGGATCTGGCCCCAACACTTTCCTTCCTGCCCACATCACTCCAGCCAGAGATCTTCTTGCTGCTTCTTGCATGTGCCAAACACACTCCTACCCCAGAGCCTTTGCACTGGTCACCTTCTCTGATACACAATTGGCTGACTCACCACCCCCTTCAGCTTTCTACTCTGGTGTCACTCCTCAGGGCCTTCCCTGACAACTTTAAGTTTTTAATTCCAGTTAGTTAGAACACCATTCTTTTTTACGGATGAACAATATTCCATTACACACACACACACACACACACACACACAAACACACATCACATCTTTATCCATTCATCAGTCGATGCACACTTTGGCTGCTTCCATATTTGGCTGTTGCAGATAATGCTGCAAGGCAAGCATGCGGATAAAGGGGAACCCTCTTAGGCCGTTGGTGGGAATGCAAACTGGTGTAGCTACTCTGGATAACAGTGTGGGGCGCCTGGGTGGTTCAGTGGATTAAGCCTCTGCCTTCAGCTCAGGTCATGATCTCAGGGTCCTGGGATCGAGCCCCGCATCGGGCTCTCTGCTCAGTGAGGAGCCTGCTTCCCACCTGTCTGCCTGCCTCTCTGCCTACTTGTGATCTGTCTGTCAAATAAATAAATAAAATATTTAAAAAGAAAAAAAAAAAACAGTGTGGAGGGTCCACAGAAAGTTAAAAATAGAGCTACCTTATGATCCAGCAATCACACTACTGGGTATTCACCCCAAAAATACAACACTAACTTGAAGGGGTACACGCACCCCCACATCTACAGCAGCATCATTTATGATTCCCTGGCAATGTTTTAAACCTCTCTTGCCATCGTGTTCAATCCCCTTTACTGCAGCTTTAGTTTTCATCATCGTTCTTCCTACTACAAGGTAATATATTAAATGATAATTAGTTAATATATTAGATAATAGATGATAATTAGATCATTGTCTGGTTTCTCACTGTTGGAGTTACAAATAGCAGAAACTAGAATGAACCCTCTATGGTGCTGGATGGAAACTGAAACCACTGATGTAAACTCATGGTTTACATCTACTTAGTGATATATCTATCAACTGATGAATCAAGCAATTGAAAGACATATATATTCCCTATTCCGACTGGCAGCAGCAATACCCTCATAGGAATGAAAACACCTAACATTCATATCCTGGCTTCCTTAATACTATTCTTCTCTCAAAGAAACCAGAGCTCCTTGGAAAATGATTGATTTCAGGTTGATTTTCAGATGACACAGATGACAACTTTAGGGGCTTCCACTGGCCAGATCAAGTACAATTTGGGTATCAAAATAAATAATGATAGTAAATCACAATCCATTATAAAATGGAAAACGGAGTCCATTCAAAAAGCACAAAAAATGAATAAATTGAAAGTTAATGAAGAATAAGATAGTTTCTATCTGTAGAAATATTTGGGAGTTTGGGGGCTTGTTTTCTTGTTTTTTTTTTTCCCCCTAAGATTTTCGTTATTACTCCTTACCATGCTTGTGCTCTCCTCTACCTTGAAACATAAGAAATGTAATTGCTGTTTCAATGTCCTTGTTTAATTCTATCATCTGTGTCATTTCTTGTCAGTTTTGAACGAGCCTTCTCCTCATTAAGGGTTGTATTTTCCTCCTTTGCATCCTTGGTGATTATTGGTTAGATGCTGGACGTTGTAATTTCTACACTGTAGTTGCTGGGGTTTTGTAGGGAGGGTTTTCCCTGTAAATATTCTTGCACTTTGTCCTGGGACATCATTACGTTACTTGGAAACAGTTTTATCTTATCAGGGCTTGCCTCTAATCTCCATTAAGTTAGGACCAGGGCAGCCTGTAGTCCAAGGCTAATTCAGCAACACCACTGAGGTAACCATCTTGGGAACTCTATCCAATGCGTGTATCATGAGGTGTCTCTGCTCTGGCCATTGGGAACTATTCCTATTCCCTTCCTTGTGAGCTCTACAGAATGTTCTGCCTCTTCATTATGGTGGGGCTCTCCCCAGCCTCGTGTAGTTTCTCACAGACTTGTCAGAGACTTGAGAACTCTTTGTCTATCTCCAGAACTGTTTTGCTCTCTCCTCTCTGCTACTCTGTTCTGTGAATTCTAGCCACATTGACCTCCCCACATTTTCAACCTCAACTCACAGAGACCACGAAGCTTGTATGAGTCCCCTTCCCTGTGATGAGGTCGGGAAACTCTCTCTAGGCAAGCACTTAGGGCAACATGGGGCTCCCCCGATCTGAAGGGTCAATATCCAACTGTTCCACATATTCTGTTAGAATTTCTGTTATTTTTTAAGACTGCCAGGTAAGTTTGGACCCTGTTATTCGGTCGCGGCTAGGAAGTGGATGTGGAGAATGGGGTATTTACTTAGTTTCAAAGGAACTCTCCACAAAATATTTCCCAATTACAAAGAGAAAAATAGTAACTTTACATAGAGAAGCCTGGCAGACATCATTGTGATGAAGTGACCAAAACTAACATCATCGGAAATGGGAGAAAATGGAATCATGGGCCATTTTATAACAATGGTCCTTAACTGGATGTGCTGGGACGATCACATCTTCACTTCTGTGACATTCTTGCCAAACTCGAATCTAATCACAAGGCAACATCAGCCAAACTCAAACTGAAAGACATTCTACAACACAACTGACCTGTGACCTGTGTAAACATTTTAGGAATTAACTGGTAACAACTATGAAAGATGTTTATAGCCTGTGACTCCACAATTGGATTCCTAAGTAATATATTCTATAGAAACTGATACATGTGCACAAAAGAGACCTACTGGAACGTGCATTTGGTATTATTACAGCAGAACGTGAACATCAACTTAAATACCAAGAGAATGATGAAATGCATAGCACTGGAAAAGAATAAACTAGAGCCACACATACAAACATGGGTAAATCCCCACCAACAGTGATGAGTAAAAATAATCTATTACAGACGAGGCGTGGGAATTATGATAGATTTACAGGGTAGGTACGGAGGAGGAAATATGATCTGGAACATGCCAGCGGTTTCGATTGTATTTATAATATTTCCTAGGATAGAGGGTACACATGAATTTTCATTGGGTTATTCTCTTTAAGACTGAAACTTTTTTTATTGAAAATTGTTGCTAATCTAAGTTGGAAACATTTCCATCCAAAGACGTTAAAATAAAACATTGCTAAAATGGTTCCATTTATCATGGGTTTTCTGGAAAATGTATTCACACAAGGAAGTTCAACGCAGGTGTTCTCAGATAACTTTCATTGGATTAAAAATAATTTCCAAAACATCTGGCTAATTTTGACAGCAAGGTTATCAGTTTAATTTGGAACCTGCCCAAGTTGATAACTGTCCAGATTTTAATAAATGACAAAGCTTTATTATAACTTAAAAGGCTAAGTGGGATGGCTGTTATCAAATGACACTGAAGAGTAATAGAATATAGGACATTTGCCATGTGGCTACTTCATCAAAAAACATTAACTTACCAACCAAAAGCTGTATTTTTAATCAGAAGTCATGAACACACAGCAGATAAGCGTACAGGATAAGAGAACATTCTGGAGTTTAAAGTTTCCTGTCAGAGGTAACACGGTAGGGTTGTTTTTTTCCTACTCTTTGGGCAAAAACAACTGAGTGAGAAGTGAAAAATTCCTCTGGGCTGGCCACATAGGCTTCAGAATGGTTACTTTCACTGTCATCTTTAAAAAAAGAAAAAAAGACCCAGTAAAAGTGATTATATGTACAAGTTCTGAAAATGCCAATGACTTCACAACTGAATAGACAGCAGATTGCTTTCTGAGGTCATCCCAATCCCCAACCCTTTGTACACCATTCTTACCCAGATCCTAACACACAGAGAACTCCTCTGTAGCTTTCCAAACTTTCAGAATTTCAATCTCTCAGAAAGTTTTTCAAACTTTCAGAATTCACAGAAGGCTGTTGCCATTTCTATAGAAGTATAGGTTTTGGATACATCATCCTGGCTACAAAACAGCACCTGGCATTTACCATATTTTGTTTGAAAAATAAGTTGCAAACAATGGCTTTTTTCTTTGAAAATTTGCCATCAAAGAATTCTTTTGAAAGAAAGCCCACATACAATAAGATTTGCATAATGCCGTGCATAAATCTTGAAAGACCTGTTTTTATGTGTATGTTAATTTGGATGTTCTTGTTAAATCACATGTGCAGAAACACGTATACATACACATACTCTTCAACTTCCGAGAAGATTTTTGAGAAGCTGTAAATAAAAGCACAGAATCAAATCCATCCACACAAAAGTAAGAGTCAAGTAATGAGGAAGGTGAAGGAAGAAAATGAGTTACACTAGAGGGTTTTATCAGGTGGTGGTCTGTGGTCAGACACATGAAGCTCCCAAGGGCTCCCCTAAGTTGGGACGGTATAGAGCTTCGGACACAGCATGGCGCTCTTCTGAGACACTGAGTCAACACTGGCAATACTCTCCATGCTCAGAGACTGGCTTGTGGCCCACACCCTGCTGCTTCTCAAGGCTTCCACCAGCAGCCCCAACAAGGGATGATCAGGCGACTCCTTCACCCAAAAGGCCAGAGCTCTTAACGTTGCTCTCTGTTACCTTTTCTTCCATTTTCCCCCCATGACTAAGTTGGCCTTGGGAGGACTTCTAGAAAACGTGTCTGGGGAGTCTCTACATCCTTGAGACCACAGACGAGTTGCTAAGTCATTGAGAGGAAGACTTGCCATAGCCAAGCTTTGCTGGTCCCAGCAGGGCACTAAGCCCTGGACATTTGCCATGAGCTTGAGGATCAAAATGTTACTGAATATTTCCCGCTTGTTACTTTCTGGAGTTTCTGTTCTGACTTTTTCCTCTCTCCCTTGCTGTGCTCTGAACTCCAGGCAGAGGATTTTATGTTTATTGTAGAATGAACCGATAAAGGGAAATGGTGGAACTGGGAGGACTTTGTTAACGGGACTCATAAACTTTAATGGTTTATTATCCTGAAAGACATCCAATTACCACAGCTCTAATATCTTGCTAATCTTGTATTAAGTTTTTTTAAAGGGCAAAATGCCAATGAAAAGTATCTCTACTTTCCATTTTCTGAAAATTAAGCTGAACCTTAAAATGATCGCATGAAAATAAAATGTTTAACTCATCAGATTAGAGTATGGTTAACACATAAGTATTTTCTTACTATTATTTTCCAGATTCACTTGGAATTCCCCTTTCAACACAGCATATCAGAATAATTTGCCAACAATATTCATCATGACTTAAGGAAACATCAATATATTTTAAATTTCTTAATGTGAGAAGCACCTTGGATTTGCTGGTCCACGGGTGACATAAAGTAGAAATGCTACTTATACTTAAATGGAGAAATTTTTCCTCAGTTGATCATGAAAGAGAAATAACACTGCTCTTTGAAATAATAAGTGACTTTTTTGTTAAATTACATTGATAAACGCATATGTAGAAAGATAAAATACAACCAAATCAAGATGTTATCTCAAGTCTAATTTTTGTCAACTAATTCTGTATCTGTAATAATGCCTAAAAATTGACAATGGGGAAGTATTTTTCTGCACAGCCAAGCACAAAGTTGTGGTTCCAGGGGTTGGATTTAACTAAATGAAATAAATTTGGCATTTCCCTCAATATTCCCTAAGGGTAAAGAATGAGAATCTAAATTTGGAATTATTTCTAGGTTGTTTTTAACACAGTAAACTGGCCCATAGAATTGGTACCCTCTACTAACACCTAACAAAAATTGTTTCTCATTCTGAAGAAGATGTTATCTTCAAACCTTCCAAGTTTTGAGTTATAAACATCCAGACCCATTAAAGAAGAAAAACAAAAACATCTTCAGATAGGAAAAATTTCACTAAGCTTCTGTCTTATCAAACTGGATATCATGAAACCAGGTTTCATTTTCCACTAAAGATGGAACTTTGAGTGGAGGGAAATAGACTTTTTTCTTTTTCTAAACAATTTATTTATTTGACTGAGAAAGACATAGCGGGAGAGGGAACACTAGCAGGGGGAATGGGAGAGGGAGAAGCAGGCTTCCCGCTGAGCAGGGAGCCTGTTGGGGGGCTTGATCCGAGGACCCTGGGATCATGACCTGAGCTGAAGGCAGACACTTAATGACTGAGCTACCCAGGAGCCCCTTAATCCATTTTTAAGTGGCAGAATTCATCAGCAAAACCATCTGGGCTGAGGTTTTTCTTTGTTGGATGACATTTAAATACTTATTAGATTTCTTAACTTGATATACATATATGCAGAGTTCCTATTTCTTCTTTAGTCAGTTTTAAGAATTTATTTATTCCATTGAAATTATCTAATTTCTGATGTTTAAGTTGTCCAATGTCCATTATGAACTTAAAGAAATTCATAATATTCTTTTTCAGTTCCTTTTAGGGTTCATAATCACGTCTCCTCTTTCAGTTTTCATTTTGGCAATTTTGGTCTTTTTTCTTGCTTCATCTAATTAAAGACAATATTTTTTTTTTAAAGATTTTATTTATTTGACAGAGAGAAATCACAAGTAGATGGAGAGGCAGGCAGAGAGAGAGAGAGAGGGAAGCAGGCTCTCTGCCGAGCAGAGAGCCCGATGCGGGACTTGATCCCAGGACCCTGAGATCATGACCTGAGCCGAAGGCAGAGGCTTAACCCACTGAGCAACCCAGGCACCCCAAATTAAAGACAATATTTAAAAATCTTTTCAGAGAACTAATTTTTGGTTCCATTGATTTTCTTTTGTTTTTATGTTTTCTATTTTATCGACTTCTGTTCTGAATTTTATTATTTCCTTCCTTTCAGTTACATGAGATTGATTTGGTCTTCTGTGTCTAGCTTCAAGTGGAAGTTGAACATATGAATTTCATAGCATATAAAGCTATGACCTTCCAAGCACTGCTTCTGCTGCATCTCATAAACTGTTTTCATGTTGTGTATTCATTTTTAATTCAGTTCAAGATCTTTTATAGCCCTTGTGATTTCTTCAACTCATGGATTTAAGTGTAAAGTTTAAAATACAAGTGTGCTGCCTGGATGGCTCAGTTGGTTGGGCGTCTGCCTTCAGCTGGGGTCCTGATCCCAGGGTCCTGATATTGAGCCCCGTATCGGGTTCCCTGCACAGTGGGGAGTCTGCTTCTCCCTCTCTCTCTGCTCCTCTCCCTGCTTATGCTCTTTCTCTCTCAAATGAATAAATAAAATTAAAAAAAAAAAACCCAAGTGTTCAAGGATTGCCCAAATTTCTATTGTTAATCTCTACGTGTGATTGAAGAATGTAACTTTTTGTTTTCTGATTTAATTCTCTTGCACCTAATATAGGATTTAAATAATCTCAAACCTTTAAGCTTGTTGACAAAGCTCTATATGTACTTTCAAAGCACGTATATTCTGCTGTTGCTGGGTGGAGAGTTCTATATTTTTCAGTTAAACAGAGTTGGGATATTACTCAAGTTTTCCATATCCTTACTGACTTTCTGTTTAGCTTTTTTATTAGAGTATTAGAGTATTGAAATCTCCATCTGTAATGGCTGAATTTATTTCTTCTTCCTTTGAATTGTTTTTGCTCCATATATTTTAGTGCTGTTATTGGATGCATTTATGATTTTTAAATCTGAAGTTTTGTTGCTTCTATCATTATGAAACATCTCTCCATTGTTTCTAGCAGTTTCTTAAAAAGTCTACTTGTCTGATATTAATGTAATTCTTCCATCTCCTTTGTGGTTACTGTCCTCATGGTACATATTTTTCTATCCTTGTATATTCGAGCTATTTGTATTTTTGAATTTAAAGCCTTTTCTATATAGTATATATTTTGGATCTTGTAGTATGACACACTTTGCTTTTGGTTGGAATACTTACTCCATTCATACTGAATGTAATTACTGATATGGCTAGGTTTACATGTACCAATTTGTTATTTGTTTTCTATGACTCAACATTATTATTAATAGATACACAGACCCAACAGTATAAATAACCATAATTTACTTAATCAAATTTCCTATTTTAATTTGGGTTTTCAATTTTTCACTCTTATAAATGATGTTGAGATATTAAATAACCTAATATATATTATTTCCTTGAAACAAATTTAAATGGAATTCCTAGGTCAAAGGTTTTGTACATATTACATATGGAAATATTTTAGCAAACTGCTTTCCAAAGAAGCTGATTCACTAGTACTGCTACAAATAACTATTGAGGGAGCTTAGTTCATCAATCTTTTGCCCAAATTGGATTGTCTGTGTTTTTTTATTTTTAAAGTCTTTTTTTTTTTTTTTCCCCATAAGATTTGAGAGAGCAACTGAGCAAGCACATGAGCTCCGGTGGCGGGAGGGGCAGAGGGAGGGAATCTCAAGCAGACTCCCCACTGAGCACAGAGCCCAACGTGGGCCTCAATCTCATGACCCATGAGATCATGACCTGAGCCCAAACCACAAGGTGGATGCTTAACCAACTGACCCACCCAGGCTCCCCATCTAGGTTTTAAATCTTTATTTTGGCAATCTGATAATATTTTATTAATTTCCACCTCTTTATTAATATACCTGATTTTTTTCTTTAAAAATTTCCAGTATGCTTCTAAGGGTCTAATCTATTCCAAAATTGTATACATAAAAGCCTCATTAAAAAAAAAAAAAAACACCCCAGTTAATAATACACATGCTGAGGTGTTTAAAGGGGGAAAGAACACGGACATCTGAAGTTTACTTTGAATTAAAAAACCTAGATTGGGGGCACCTGGGTGGATCAGTGGGTTAAGCCTCTGCCTTCGGTTCAGGTCATAGTCTCAGGGTCCTGGGTTCGAGCCCGCATCGGGCTCTCTGCTCAGCGGGCAGCCTGCTTCCTCCTCTCTCTCTGTCTGCCTCTCTGCCTACTTGAGATCTCTGTCAAATAAATAAATAAATCTTAAAAAAAAAAAAAAACCTAGATTGAAGGAGGACTACATGTGATACAGCAAGAACACTGAAGGTTACTGGTAGAGTCTAGGTCTAGGCATATGAATGTTTACTCTAAAATTTCTCCAACTTTTCTGCATGCTTAAGAATCTTTCATAATAAAATGGTGGTGAGGCACCTGGGTGGCTCAGTTGGTTAAGCATCTGCCTTTGGCTCAGGTTTTGATCCTTGGATCCTGGGATCAAGTTCTGCCGTGGGCTCCCCACTTCAGGGAGAACCTGCTTCTCCCTCTGCCTCTTTCTTGGTCTCTGATGAATAAACAAACAAAATCTTAAAAAGAAAATGGTGGGGGAAAACCTACATATACTTCTGGCATTTCAGTGGCTTTTTAATTCAATGTTTCTGCCAGAGATCCACAGTTTTATGTACTGCACTGCACTCTAGTATCTTACAGAGAAAGTCTTTTGCCCGCTTCATCTTCAAAACTTTCTAGGCTCTTCTCTTTTTTCTTTTTGAACTTTTCTCTTTGAACTTTTTTCTTTTCAAGAGAGAATGGGAGAGAGAGAGACAGACGTGTGGTGGGCAGTAGGGAGAGGGAAAGAGACTCTCAGGCAGGCTCCATACCCAGTGCAGAGCCAACATGGGGCTCGAACTCATGACCCTGAGATCATGACCTGAAATGAGATCAAGAGTTGGATGCTTAACCCACTGAGCCACCAAAGTGCCCCTTTTCTGGATGAACTTTAAAATAAACTTATTAAACTAAAATACCTTGTTTTTTCTTAAAATAAACTCAAACTTCCACATAATTCAATTCCAAACAAATTAAAATGGGATTATGTACAGATATTATTTTAGGAAAGTGTTGTTATAATACTGCTGTGCAATTAAAAATTTTCTCATTTCCTTTATTAAAATTCCATAATTTTCTTCTAATATTTGTACTTTATTTGTACTTTTCTTATTAAATTTATTTTTTCTAGGTTATCATAGTTCTGTTGCTATAGAAAGTGGGGTCTTTTCTTGTATTATATTTCTTACACTGTTAGTTCTGGTGTGTAGAATAACCGGTATTTTTTTTAATCTGCTTATATTTGGCTGTGTTAGTGCTCTTCGAGTTGATTAGTTTGGATTTTTCAAAGTACCCATAAAATATTTGTGTTTTAATGATGCAGTTGGACCTAAATAAGTGACAGGCAATAGAGACAGACAACAGGAGGAGGAGGTCAAGAGTTATAATATCAAGCTAATACTTAATGTTTAGGACAAGAAGCTTTGCTTCATTAGAACATATGGAAGACTAGTCAGAGAAATAAATAGTTATACACAGAAAGGGACACATTGCTAAAAGCACTTTAATAATTGTGAATGCTTTTATAGACACTGTGAGATGCTATTACATTAGTAATAACTGTATTATAGCTATTGCTGTTTTACTACACAATGTTGAGTATTTTAATCCTTCAAATCTAAAGCCAAAAATTCTAGTATTCGAAGCGTAAAGTATGCTTTGTGCTTACTTAGGAAGAAAACAGATGTTCTCCTGTTGCTAATTTATACATTTAAGACAATTTTAACTTAGGATGCCTGGGTGGCTCAGTCAGTTAAATGTCTGCCTTCGGCTCAGGTCATGATCCCAGGGTCCTGGGATTGAGTCCTGCACTGGACTCCCTACTTGGCGGGGAATCTGCTTCTCCATCTTCCTCTGCTCCTCCCCCTGGCTCATGCTTTCTCTCTCAAATAAATAAAAACCTTTAAAAAAGGACAAATTTAATTTAAAAAAGAAGCTTCTGACTAGTACTGGGCACTATTTTGGAGGGCTTTGTCATTGTTCAACTAGATGGGACAACTCAAATGTTCATTTGGAAATTAAAAAGGTAGAAATATCTAGAAAAACTCTGCTGAGGAAGGAAAGAAAGAATGGAGGAGTGGGGCACTGGCTATACCAAACAGTAAAAGCCTTAATTAAGAAAGTGTGGTTCCAGCACCTAATAGGCAGATAAATGAAACAAAGCTGAAAGAATGGAATTGGGACTCTACTACATGGAAAGTTAATATGTAGTGGAGGTAGCATTGCAAGTCACTAGGGCAGAAACAGGCAATTCGGTAAACCATATTAGGATAATGCACTACTTAAAAAACTATACACCAGGATTTCGTATGGAATCAGAGTTAAATGTAAAAAATGGAAAAATGCTTTACTAAAGACACTAGAAAAAATATGGCAAAGTTCTGTAATAGCTTTAGACTGAGAAGGGCCATTAAAAAAAAAAAGATTTTATTTATTTGAGAGAGAGAGAGAGAGAGAGAGAGAGAATGAGCAGTGGGGAGGGAGAGAGAGAGAGAGAAGCAGACTCCCTCCTGAACAGGGAGCCCAGTGTGGGTCTGGATCCCAGGACCCGGAGATCATGACCAGAGCTGAAGGCAGATGCCCAACCAAGTGAGGCACCCAGATGATCTTGGGTGAATCTTTTAACTAGATTCAAAAATCCACAAACTGGGAAGGATATTTAACCTTATAAAAACAATAACAACAACAAAACTATACAGGAAAAAAAAATCACAAAAGCAAACTCAAAATAGACAAAGTGGGAAAAATAGTTATAATTCACATTGCACAGGGCTAATATAGGAGACCAGCAACTTAAGAGAGAACTAACCAAAGGATAAAACTAAAATAAGATAATTTTGTTAAAAATCCAGAAACTTCATAACACATTTTGTTGGCAAGGGTGAGGGGAAATAGTCCTACTCACGCAACAGTGGTTAAGAGTGTAAATTGGTACAATCTGTACTGGTGGCAATTTGCTAACACTACTCTTCAAAAGTAAACATGTACCTTTCATTTTACCCAGCAATTCTATTTCTTGGAATTTTCCCTACCAATACCCTCCATACACATGAAGTGGTTTTGCCTTGCAGCATTGTTTGTAAGAGCAACAAAGTTAAAAATCTTAATGTCCACCAGAAGGGGACCAGTTACATAATAACTTATGTACTCAGTGGAATATACTCTGAAGCTGTTAATAGAACTTCTAGGCCAGTGGATAAAATAAATGCATGTGTCATTTTTTTTAGAGAGTACCAAATTCCCCTACATGAGGGTTGTGCCATCATGTACTAACTACCACCAGTTATGGGTGAGGTGCCTGTTTCTCCACAGCATCTCCAACAGTCTAAATTTTTGCTAAGCTAGTAAGAGAGAAGTGACATTATAGTGGGGTTTTGATGGTTTTAAGATTCAAGGTTTGAGGTAGAATTTACAAACCAGAACATTCACCTTCTTCCGTGTAGTCGGATCGGTTTTGTTAAACATGTTCACGTGACTACCAACATAACCAAACTGCAGAATATTTTCATCACCCCAAACATTCCCCTCCTGTCCCAGCACACCACCCCCAGCCCTTGACAACCACAGATCTGATTTTCTAAAATTTTGCTTTTCCAGAATGTCACAGAAATGGAATCACAGTAGGTAGCCTTTGTGGCAGGCCTCTCTCACTTAGCATAATATTGGTATCAATAGCTTGTTCCTTTTCATTGCCAAGTGGTATCTCAGGTTGTGGTGTCCATTTGAACTCCAGTTACTCTGAGTGGGGCTGAACATCTTTAAATTCGTTCAAAGGCCATTTGACTCTTTCCTGTGAGCTGGATGTTCAAGCTTCTGCCCAGTCTTTTACTGGTTTCTGATCTCATTTTTTGAGAGCTCCTTGTAGTTTAGTGAGATCAGCCCCTGTAATATAGGTTACAAATACCATTTCCCAATTTGCTATTGACTTTACTTACAGTATTTTTGGTATGCAAATGCTCTTTAATTTTCATAGAGTCACAGTTATCAATCTTTTCTTTTATAGCTAGATTGAGCCAGAGTTAGAAAGGTTTTTGATATCACCAGGTTATAAAGGAAAGTCATCCGTTTTTCTTTCTTCCAGCTCTTGTATGGTTTCATTTTTTTACATTTATCTCTGACCTATTTGAACTTACTTTGGTGTGCAGTGTGAGGTTTAGATCCAATACCTTTTTCTCAAATTGTGATCCAGTGATCTCAACATTACTAAAAAAAATTACTTACTAAAATCATTACTTACTGACTTACTAAAAATCTTTGATTTGAGACGGCAATATCCATATACCAAATCTCCAAGTTTATGGGTCCATTTTTGGAGTTTCTCTTTTGTCCCACCAATATGTCTATACTGTTACCACCTCTTTTTGAATTGTAAAGGCTTTATGGTAAATTTCAATATTTGGTAGGGCTAATCCACAATCCAATCATTACCCTTTCCAGGGATTTCCTCACTATTTTTGCTTATTTATTGTTTATATGTATTTTATAAGTAATTTTTGTTTCCTTGAAAAAAAACTTGGTATTTTTACTAGGATTGTGCTTATTTTTTTTTAAAACATGGAGAGAAACTGACATCTTTGTGATACTGAAACATCCTTCTAAAGAACACATAATATCTTTCCATTTGTTCAAGTCTACATTTGTGTATTTCAAGAATGTCATAAAGTTGTCTTCATGTAACTTTTAAACATTTCATTAACTTCATTCCTAAGTACTTTATTGTCTCTGAACATGAGAATTTCTCTTTCACTGGTCTACGTGGTCCTTATATATATGAGAAGGTTACAGATTTTTGTGCATTAATTTGAAGAAAACATACTCTGAGCTATATAACTTAGAGCAATTTGATTTCAAATTAGATTAAAAATTGTTGAATCAAAAGCATTTTACACTTGAAGTCAACAAATTTAGAGTTTTCATCTTGTTCTCTGTAGAAAAGCATTTACATCAGAAAAAGCACCCATAACAACTACACATTCTATTAATAATCCTAAGAAGCAGCTAAGGACAAAATAAACCTGAAAGAAAACTAGACATCTTTTCTTTAAGATGGTCTTTTGAGATTAAAATTAATACAAATAGAGAAGAATGCTTATATTATCACCTGTGTGGGGAAAGAACTTTAGAAGTAATCATGTTAATATTGTCACTTTTTAAAAAAAATATTTTATTTATTTGACAGGCAGAGATCACAAGTAGGTGGAGAGGCAGGCAGAGAGAGGAGGAAGCAGGGTCCCTGCCGAGCAGAGGGCCCAATGCAGGGCTCGATGCAGGGCTCTATCCCAGGACCCTGGGATCATGACCGGAGCCAAAGGCAGAGGCTTTAACCCTCTGAGCCACCCAGCCGCCCCAATATTGTCACTTTTTAAAAACACGCAATGGACTTCAATTAGTAGAGAGAAAGAAGCAGTTGGTGTTTCTCCTGTATTACGGAGATACTAATTAAAATATTTGAATTAATATCTGTCTTAAGCTGATACAGAGCATATAGACTTTATACTAACATTTAATGCAAAAACATTTTTATGCATTATATTAAACTGACCACCAACCAGCCACAGAAACGAGGACTTAATTCCATGGAAAAATCAGCACATTAAATAGTAAAGGCAGGTCATAGAAGAAGTTCACTGTTGATGTACACAATAGCAATAAGTTTACTATGTATCCATTTTTATAAAGTAGAACATGTTTTCATTGGCTATGATTTGGTATTATTATGAATGGTAAAAATTGCATAGTTTTTCCTTTATTTTTTTCTTCCGCCACCTTGCTTGTTTTTCACTTTATAGGTATGCCATCAAGGTACTCCAGTGCTGCAATGCTGGCTCAGTAATTATTTATTGATTGCTTCCTAACCAGTTTAATTTAATAACAAATATTTAAAAAAACTTGACACTTAAAAAACTATGTTTTCTGGAATCTCTCTCTTGCCACCACTTAACCTTATGAGAAGTGAACTGTAGGAAAAATTAGAGAAACCAGAAAACTTTACTTATTATAAATGGCAAGGAAAGGAGAACTCAGAAGTCACTGTACTCCTCCAGTTTAGCAGAATATTCCCTCCAGCACCAAGTCTTATCTCTAATAGATAATATGTGAGAAGATTCTACATGAGTGAAAACAGAAAATGCAATTACATTTTATTGCAAGAAATTTGGAAAACGTATTTTTAACAAAGTTAGCTATTCAAAAGTATTACCTTAGGCTGTCTCTTAATAGCTCCTTTTCACAAGTGTGAAATTTAATGAAGGCAACTGCACTTACAAGCAAGACCAAAATGGTATCTTAATTACTAGCTGCATTTTCTTAGGCAACAAGAGATTAAATGGAAAGAGAAATTAGTTTTACAAATGGCATCATACATCTTTATGTTACACCCCCCTCCATCAAGTCACAGATGGTTTCGTATCTGAAACTTCCACATATACCAGGCAATTTTCTTTTCCTTGGGTACACCCAAATCCATCACTGCTCTAAATTATATAGTATTTTGAATCATTTACAAGACTGAAGTGGTTTCTCATAATGATCTAACATTTAGTGACCACAGGGAATGGACTTTTCTCTCCCTGGACTCTACATGAGTACAAAACTTAAGACCTGTTGAAACTCCTGGCCCTATAATGTTGCAGCGTCCTCCTGACATACAGTTCAGAGAAATAACTTAACTTGATCTAATGCTAATAAAGGGTTCCTGGTCCAATTACTACTGCCAAATCTCACAGCCAAAGTTTATGGTAAAGTCATGTCTAATACTGTTGCCGATCATGTAATTCAGGTCTAAAGACAGGAACTCCTGAGAGTCCATGGGGAACTGCTCTCCTCAAATGTCTACAAAACTAAGGCATTAAAAAGAACCCAGAGATTTTGCTTCTAATCACGGCCAAGTAACACCTACAGGAATAACAGTTCCACATATAACAATTAAAAACTCTGGACAAAATTTTTACAAATTACCTAAAAGCACTGGAGAGGAACCAAAAGAAGGGAAATTCTATAGTGGAGTGTTGAGCACTGTGGTGGGTTTTGCATTTTCTACTATGGGCAGGCCCCAACCCATGCCATGTCAAGAGCCAAGAATGCAGTTTTAAAAGATCTCTAGTGTTCCTTGTCTAAGAGGAAAGATTTCAGGGCAAATGCAGCAGCTGGTGAGGAAGAAAATGCTACAAAGGAGAGAACAAGAGAGGAGTACCCCCAAATCGTGTCATAAACACTGTCCAAATCTTTGGCTAACCCCTGAAGCACACACATGAATTCCAAATAAGGTTAAAAGAACCAAACAAAATTTTGAGCTGCTCCCCACTATGGAGGAGATGAATTTCCAGTTCCAGTTCAGCCAACCAAATGGACTGATTAAAAAAAAAAATCCCATACTTTTAGGAGGAATATAACAGAATCCAAAGTCTTTATACTGCAGCATTCACAATGTCTAGGATAAAATCCAAATGTACTTGACATAAGTAGAGACAGGAAAATACAAACCATACTTGGAAACATTCAATGGAGTCTGACCCTGACAGGAAGCCACATGCTGAAATTAACAAACAAGGAATTTAAAGTAGCTATTACAATCACGTTCAAGGACACAAGGAGAAAACACTTGTAAGAAATGAATTAAAAAAATCAGCAAGAGAAGTGGACAATATATAAAAGGACTAAAAGGACATTTTAGATTTGAAATTACAGTATATAACATAGAAAAAATTCCCTGGATAGGTTAATATCAATTAGAAGATAACAGAAGGATATATGAACTTGAAGAGACATCAACAGAAACTAGACAATATTTACAGAGAAAAAATATTTTTAAAAATTAATGGAGCTTTGGGGACTTAGGACAAAATGAAAAGGTAAAACTGGATTCCTAAAAGAAAAAAAATCTGAATGAATGAATAATCGTCAAAAACTCACTCTATAGGGTAAAAAGACATTAACTTTTAAGAAATTCAGAAAACCCTAAGAAAGATAAATACAAAGAATATGCATAGGCACAGGCATAATCAAAATAAAAAAACAAATAACCAAATAAAAAACCAAAACCAAAATTAAATAGGAAAATCTTTAATGCTTTCCAGAGGAAAAGACCACATCACTCATAAAGGAAGAATGCAGGATTCAAAATGAGTGATTTTTTAATCAGAAAAAATAAAGGTAGGGAGAGGATCAAGATGGAAGAGTAGGAGAATTTGAGCTCCCCTCCTCCCATAGACATTATGACTACAACTATTTATGGAGCAACTCTGAGGTTGGCTCTCCCATAGCCAGAAATATGAAGTGAATGACACACTGAAACAGGTAGGAGGGCAGAACATGGTCTGCTCAGAACTGACACTTCTGGTGCAACAACCCATGGGAGGGATACCACAGATACAAAAGTCTTCCCTGAAGAGTGAAGGGTTCAAGCTGGGGACCCTGGTACCGGGAAGACAAGCCCCATAACTTCTGCTTTGAAAATCAGTGGGTCTTAACTGTGGGAGTGCTGGAGAGCTACAGGAAACTAAAACTCTGCTCTCAAAGTGTCCTGCACAAATTCACTAGCTTCTAGACCTAGCACAGAGCCAACAGACTGTAAAGCACCTAAGTCATATGTGACTTAGGAAATGTGCAAATAGTACAGAGATCTGTAGGAACCTTCTCTGGAAACAGGAGTGCTGGTGAAAGCCATTAAAAAAAAATTTTTTTTTTTTAAATTTATTTGAGAGAGAGAGAATGAGTGGGGGGTAGAAGGCCAGAGGGAGAGGGAGAAGCAGAGTGGAGCATGGGGATTGATCCCAGGACCCAGAGATCATGACCTGAGCTGAAGGCAGATGCTCAACCAACTGAGCTACCCAGAAGCTCTGGTGATTTTTTACCCTCCTTCTACCTACCTGTTCTAGCACTGGTGGGTGCCATTTCTGACATTTTCCATCTACCTTACTAGAACTGCTTTCCTGCCCTGGTGTTCACCTTTGGATCTGTCTCTATAACCCACTCGCCCTAGCAGGTAACCCTCCAATGTGGTTCCCACCCTACTGGACATAGCAGGGAACCTTGGCTGGAACTCCTGCACCCCCAAAGTGGCTTTCACCCATCAGGACACCAGCCACACCAGGGGCTAGCCCTGCATACCAGCACACCAGCACATCTGCAGCAGCTGAGTCTGGGCCTCTCAGCCAGCATGGAGCCAGCCTCATGCACCTGTGTGTGTGTGTGTGTGTGTGTGTGCAGCAGTTGCTGCTGGGCATTGCAGCCAGCAGGCTGGGGCACCAGTCTTGCCCACCAGCATGCCTGCGACAGTCACAGATCAGCCAACAGGATGGTGCACACAGCCCACACAAGGGCTACCCCTGGAGCACCTGGTTCTGGTGACCAGAGGGAATTATCCTTTTGGACCCCACAGGACACCTTCTCTATAGGGTCACTCCTTCAAAACCTGGAGATGAAACTAATATACCTAACAGACAAACACACACACAGAGTCAGACGGATGAGGAGACAAAGGAAGATGTTCCAAACAAACAAAAAAACAAGATTAACAAAACAAAACAGGAAACTACAAGAACAGAGATAAGCTGTCTACTTGATAAGGAGTTTAAAGTATCAGTTGTAAAGATGGTTACCAAACTCAGGAGAAGACTGGATGAATACAGTGAGAATTTCCAGAAAAAGAAAACATGGAAATGAACCAATCAGAACTAAATAATACAATAACTGAAATAAAAAACACATAGAGACTCAAATGCAGATTAGATGATAGAGAAGAACTGATCAGCAGTCTGGAACACAGGGTAGTAAAAATCAAGCTGAACAGCAAAAAGAAAGAATTTTAAAAACTAAGGATAGTTTAAGGGACCTCTGGGACTACTAGATCAAGTGTACTAAAATTCACATTATTAATTTCTCACAGAAGTGAGAGATAAAGACAGAAAACTTATTTGAAGAAAAAGCTGAAAACTTCCCTAAATTCAGGAAGGAAACAGGTACCTGGTCCAAACAAGATAACAAAGAGAGCCCCAAACAAGATAAATGTAAAGAGGCCCACACTGAGACACACAGAAATTAAGTGTCAAAAATTAAAGGGTATTGGGGAGGGTATGTGCTTGGGTGAGTGCTGTGAAGTGTGTAAACCTGGTGATTCACAGACCTGTACCCCTGGGGATAAAAATATATGTTTATAAAAAATAAAAAATTAATAAAAAAAATACTCAGGAAAAAAAAAATTAAAGGGAGAGAATCTTAAAAGCAGCAAGAGAAAAGCAATTAGTTACACACAAGGGCACACCCAGAAGGTTATCAGATGACTTTTCAGCAGAAACTCTGAAAGCCAGAAGGGAGTGGCAGGATACACTCAATGTACTGAAAGGAAAAAATCTAAAACCAAGAATAATCTACCCAGCAAGATTATCTTTCAGAATTGAAGGAGAGATAGAGTTTCCTAGATGAAAAAAAAGTTAAAGGAGTTATGAACTCTAAATGGCCTTATATGGAATGTTACAGGGACTTCTTTAAGCAGAAAAGGTCATAACTTGAAGAAAGCTGTGGAAGAAAAAAATCTCACTGGTAAAAGCAAACATATAATAACAGTACTTAAAAACCAAAGTAATAAAAACAACTATAATAATTAGTTAATATATATACAAATAAAAAGATGTAAAATAGGATATCAAAAGCATAAAATGGTTGGTTAAAAATGTAGCACTTTTAGAATGTAGTTGAACTTAAGCAACCATCAAAGAACAGACTGCTATATACAGAGGGTGTTAGAGATGAACCTTATGGTAACCACAAACCAAAAACCTAGAATACTTACACACAACACACACACACACACACACACACACACACACACAGAAAAGAATCCAAACATAACACTAAAGTCACCAAATCACAAGGAAAGAGCAAGAGAAGAAAGGACCAAAGAAAAGCTACAGAAACAACCAGAAAGCAACAAAATGTCAATAAGTAAATACCTATCAAAAATTACTTTAAATGTAGGGCGCCTTGGTGCCTCAGTGGGTTATAGCCTCTGCCTTTGGCTCAGGTCATGATCTCAGGGTCCTGGGATCGAGCCCCACATCGGGCTCTCTGCTCAGCAGGGAGCCTGCTTCCACCTCTCTCTCTGCCTGCCTCTCTGCCTACTTGTGATCTCTGTCAAATAAATAAATATTTTTAAAAATTAAATGTAAAAGGACTAAATGCTCCAATCAAAAGACACAGGGTAATCAAATGGATAAAAAACCAAGATTCATCCATATGCTCCCTGTAGAGCTTCGCTTCAGACCTAAAGATACATACAAACTGAAAGTGAAGAGATTGAAAGAGATATGCTATGCAAACGGAAATGAAAAAAAAAAAGCTGCAGTAGCAATACTTGTATTAGACTAAATAGACTTTAACACAAAGACTGTAACAAAAGAAAAAGAAGTGCATTATGATAAAAAGATAAATTCAATGAGCTGATATAATAACTATCTATGCACCAAAACAGGAGCACCTAAATACATAAAGTATTAACACTTATTAAAAAAAAAACCTCACAGTAATACAACAGCATGGGACTTTAACATCCCACTTACATCAATGGATGGCCTATTGACAGAAAGTCAATAGGGAAACAATGGCCTTAAACAATACATTAGACCATTATTTTATTGATACACAGAATAATCCACTCCCAAATAGCAGAACACACATTCTTTTCAATTGTACATGGAACATTCTCCAGGACTGATCAGGTTTTACCACAGAAAAAAGTCTCAATAAGTTTAAGAAGATTGACTTAGTATTAATCATATCTTTTAACCACAACAGTGTGAAGCCTAGAAATCAATCACAAGAAAAAAAAAACATGAAAAAACCAACCCTGAAACAAATAAAAATGGAAACAACTTCCAAAATCTAGGAGATGTGGCAAAAGTAGTTCTAAGAGGGAATTTTAAAGCTATAAAGATCTAACTCAAAAAAAAAAGAAAAATACCAAATAATCTAATTTTAAAACAAAGGGATGAGAAAAAGAAATAAAGCCCAAAGTTACTAGAAGGAAGAAAATAATAAAGATCAGAGTGGAAATAAATGAAATAGAGACTGAAAAAAAAAAATAACCTAAAAGGAAAAAAAAAAAAATCAGTCAAACTAAGGACTGCTTCTTTGAAAAGATAAACAAATTTGATAAATCTCTGGCCAGAATCTGCTCCTTCCTCCACTTCCCTCCCTCACAAAGAACCCAAATAAAATTTAAAAAAATGAAAGAAAAGTTACAAATAACACTACAAAAACACAAAGGATTAGGAGTTTACTATGAATAATTATATGTCAACAAATTGGATAGCCTAGAAGAAATGGATAAATTCCTAGAAACAAGTAATCTTCTACAACTGAATCAGGAATAAATAGAAAATCTGAACAGACTGATTACTAGCGATGAAATTGAACTGATAATCAAAAAACTCCCAACAAAAAAAAAAAGTCCAGGATTAAAGAGCTTCAGGTGAATTCTGCATAGCATTTAAAAACTTTATACCTATTCTTCTCAAACCACTCCAAAAAGCTGAAGAGGAAGGACATTTCCAAATTTATTCTACAAGGCCAGCACTACTCTGACACCAAAATCAGACAAAAAAAAATACAAAAAAAGAAAATTACAGGCCAATATCCTTGATTAGTATAGATAGATACAAAATCCTCAAGAAAATACTAAAGGAATCCAACAATAGATTTAAAGGATCATATACCATGATCCAAGTGGCGTTTATTCCAGGGATGCAAGAATGGTTCAATATTCATAAATCTATCAACATGACACACCACAGTAAAATGAGGAATGGGGTACCTGGGTGGCTCAGGTCACAATCCCAGGACCCTGGGATCGAGGCCCAAATTGGGCTTGCTCAGCAGGAAGCCTGCTTCTCCCTCTCCCACTGCCCCCTGCTTGTATTCCCTCTCTTGCTCTCAGTCAAATAATAAAATCTTAAAAAAACAAAAACAAAATGAAGAATAAAAATTATATGATCACATCAACAGATGCAAAAAAAAAAAAAAAAAAGCATGACAAAATTTAACATTCACTTATGACAAAAACTCTCAACAAGGTGTGTATAGAGGAAATATACCTCAAGGTAGTAAAAGCCATACACGACAAGCCCAAAGCTAACATCAAACTTGACAGTAAAAAGCTGAAAGCTTTTCCTCTAAGATGAGGAACAAGGATGACCGCTTTTCATTCAAAAGTTAATCGCCACTTTAATTCAACATAGTACTGGTAGTCCTGGCCCACAGCAATCAGACAAGAAATAAAAAGCATCCAAATTAGTAAAAAAAAAAAAAAAAAAGTAAAACTGTCACTATTTACAGAGGACATGACATATATAGAAAACCCAAAAGATTCCATCAAAAAACTGTTAGGACAAATAAATTCAGTAAAGCTGCAGGATAGAAAATCAATATGCAAAAAGGCTGTTGTGTTTCTATACACTAATAATGAACTATCAGTGGGGTGCCTGGGTGGCTCAGTGGGTTAAGCCTCTGCCTTCGGCTCAGGTCATGATCTTAGGATCCTGGGATCGAGCCCCTCATCGGACTCTCTGCTCAGCAGGGAGCCTGCTTCCTCCTCTCACTCTGCCTCTCTGCCTGCTTGTGATCTCTCTGTCAAATAAATAAATAAAATCTTTAAAAAAAAATAATGAACTATCAGAAAGAGCAACTAAGAAAAATGGACAATTTATCAAAAAGATTAAAATACCCAGTAATAAATTTAACCAAGCAGGTGAAAGACCTGCATTCTGAAAATGAAATGTCACCATGTAAGAGTTTCAAAATGTATTTTAAAAATCAGAAAATGAAGGCTAAAGAAACAAACTGGCCTTAATCTACTAACAAGAGCCACACTTAAAACAGAAGGTTGAAAGTCAGGGAATGGAAAACAACAATAACACTTGTAGGAAAAATTATATGGTATCTTGAATTTGCTTTAGAATATACCCCAAAATAAGTAACCTGGGAAGGGAGAGTGAGTGGATGAAACAAAAATGCCAAATTGATCATTGTTGAAGGTGGGTGATGGACACATGAGATTTCATTACACTCTTCCAACTTAGATATTACAAAATTGCTTTTCTAATAATAAGCAGGTTTAGGGGCACCTGGGTGGCTCCCTGGGTTAAAGCCTCTGCCATCGGCTCGGGTCATGGTCCCAGGGTCCTGGGATCGAGCTCCGAATCTGACTCTCTGCTCAGCGGGGAGCCTGCTTCCCTCTCTCTCTCTCTCTCTCTCTGGCTGCCTCTCTGCCTACCTGTGATCTCTGCCTGTCAAATAAATAAATCTTAAAAAAAAAAATAAACAGGTTTAAAAAGACACAGAAAAAGACATCCCAGGACAATACTAACCCAAAGCAACTTCATATAGCTGTAGGAGTATCAGAAGAAAGGTGAAAGCATTGCTAGAAGGGTATTATACAGAATAAGAGCATCAATTCCTGTGAAAGATGTAAGAGTTCTACTTTCTATGTACCTAACTGTATATCCTCAAAAATAATATGGAAAAAAATGGAAAGAACTAAAAATGAAGAAAAAAAAATATATCAATCACTACATTGGGAAATTTTACCATGTCTCTTCCAGTAATTGTATACACACACACACACACACACACACACACACACACACACACACACACACACCACTCAGGAAATTTGAACCACACAAAGAATAAATATGACCTAATAGTCCAAATACAGGAGAAAATGGAGTTTAGGAATAGTCACACATTTTACAAAACTGTCACATGTAGAGAGATCTTGGAAAAATTCTGATATATCAGCATATATATCAGAGGAAAGACTGTTCAAATAAACTATGGCAAGACTGTTATCCATGTGAGGGGGAAAAAACATTGGATCCCTATAGCTCACACCATACACAAAAAGTAATTCCAGATAGATTAACAACCTAAATATAAAATGTAAAACTTTAAATTTTAGAATATCTTTATCATCTCTGGATGGAGAAGTCTCTTATTTTTGAAATATACTATTAGCTTAATCTACAATAATTCAAGATGGTGATTCTTTGAATAGAAGGCAAGAGATAGAAGGGAGATGCATTCATACAGGTACACATGAGGGCTTCAACTTTACTGGCAATGATTTCTTCACTAGCTGGTAGGCACAAAGATATTCAGTATATTATTCTATATTATTCTTCACGTCATAAGTGTTTTACAAGGAATTCTTAAGAGAACAAACAAACACTTGTCTACACTATGCAATACACACTATAAAAGTTCAATCATGAGATTAAGGTGAAATGGATTAGATAGTACCTATTAAATGGAAAAGAAAACAATGTGAAAAAAAAACTGAACAAAGTTAATCCTAGTTAGAAGATAGAAGAAGTGGCAGGGCACTTGGGTGGCTCAGTTGGTTAAACCACTGCCTTCGGCTCAGGTCATGATCCCGGAGTCCCCGGATTGAGTCCCGCAGTGGGCTCCCAGCTCTGTGGGGAGTCCACTTCTCCCTCTGACCTTTTCCCCTCTCATACTCTCTTTCTCTCTCAAATAAATAAATAAAATCTTAAAAAAAGAGAGAGAGAAGATAGAAGAAGTGGGAGTAGTTGAGAACATCTTTTCAGGGGTGCCTGGATTGCTCACTCAGTTAAGCATCTAACTCTTGATTTTTGGCTCAGGTCATGATCTCAGGGTTGAAAGACTAAGCCCTGTGTGGGGTTCTGTCCTGAGTATGGAGCCTGCTTAAGATTCTCTCTCCCTCTGCTCCTCCCTGCACTTCCCCACCCCATGATCACACATGCTCTAAAATAAAATCTTTTAAAAAATTAAAAATTTTTAAAAAAGGAACATCTCTTCAGATATGGAGATTAAGAAAATGAGTGGAAACCAAGTCTCTGAGTTTAGTGTTAATCTGATGTAACAAATTATATATTATTACTATGTTACTATATTACAAATAGGACTCAGATAATATAAATGGTACAGCCAGAGTTTTCTTGGCTCCCCCAAAGCCAGTACTTTCTTCCATTACAACATGCTTTCATAAATAGAAATGGCCCAGAGGGAAAGCTAGCACAAATGCACATACATGAATGATCACCAACTAGTCTTAAAAAGATGTTTGCAGGGGCTTCTGGGTGGCTCAGTTGGCTAAGCGTCCAACTCTTGGTTTCAACTCAGGGTGGTGAGATGGAGCCTGCCTCAGGCTCCATGCTGCTGAATTTGGAGCCTGTTTGGGATTCTCTCCCTCTCCCCCTTCCCTATGTTCATGTTCTCTCTCTCGTTCTCTTTCAAAATAAATAAGTAAGTAAATAAAAGATATCTATCTATCTATATATGTTTTAAGATGTTTGCATACAATAAAAATTATAGGTCTTTGCGCACAGTAGTGTTAGTTGCCTCACTGGGATCTTGTTACACAACCAGCCTCAATCAAATATTCAAAAGATTTTGGAGGTTATTCAACCTAGCATAGTTCTGGGGCTTGATCCCAGGATCCGGAGACCACAATCTGAGCTGAAGGCAGATACTTAACCATCTGAGCTACCCAGGCACCCCAAGATCAGTCTTTGCAGGCTAGATCCTATCATACCAGATACAAAGGAAGTTACCAAAGACTATCAGGAACACTCAAAAGTACTCAGACAACTTGGAAGAGGCTCGACTGGCCACAGATAGGTGTGTGTGGACAACAATACAAATAGTATAGAAAACAGCACTTCAAATTTGTTTAAAGCTACACTAAAAAAAAAACAATAGCAATTGATTACTTTTAGAGGATGACAGAAAAAAATTATCATTTTGAAAACTGGTTTAAAAAGAAATGGATAAAAATCAAAGGCTTATTCTTCCTTTCCTATATAAATTGTGCCACTAGATGGCCAGTTTCTCTTTATAGAAGCATTCTAGCCAACACATCAAGAAATGATTGAATAAAAAAAAATCATGACTTTGCAATCCCTAATCAATTAATGGATCTAAGCATTTAGCAATAGTGGTAATGGCTACCATCACTACAAAAAGATAAAAGTGTGATCAAAACTATAAACAAAGGCAAAGATGTGGTTCCTGTAAAAGTCAAGAAGGGAAGAGGGAGTTGTAGCTAGAATAGGTGCATGGAAAACTTACAAAGAGACTGGCAATGTTCTCTTTCTTGATCTGGCAGAGATAACAAGTGTTGTTTATAATTAATTGGCTATGTTTTATGTAAGATTTTTGTATCTGTACTATATTTTACAATTAAAAGTTTTAATAAAATGTTTGAAAATACATTCAAATAGTTTGGGATAATGGGTACTCTCCTATACATTGCTGATGGGAGCATAAATTGGTAGTCTTTATGGAGGACTCTAAGGCAAACCCTGTAAGAATTACAAATGCACATACCATTGACTTAATAATTCCAGTTTCAAGAATTTACCTTATGGTTACTATTCCACACATATGAAACGTAACAGGCTATTTACTGCAGGACTCCTGCAATAGCAAACAACTGGGTACAACCTAAGTGGCTATTGGTAAGAGACCAGTAGGAAATTATAGTGCACTATAGAGTGGAATCATCATGTACCTGTAAAAAAAATGAAGAAGCCCAAGGTGATCTACACATTTGCTACAATCTCTACAAGATACCAATGCAGAAATAGAAAAACCTATCCTAAAATTCATAAAGAGGGATCCCAAATAGCTGAAACTATCTTGAAAAAAAAAAAAAAAAAAACTATCTGGAATACTCACACTTCCTAATTCCAAAACTTACCACAAAGCTACAGTAATCAAAACGGTGTAGTACTAGTACAAAGGCAGACATATAGATGAATAGACAGCCCAGAAATAAACCCTTGCATATATAGTGAAATGATTTTTGACAAGGGTACACAGCCATTCTATGGGAAAAGGAAGTCTTTACAACAAATGTTGCTGGGAAAACTGGATGTCGACGTGCAAAGGAATGAAGTTGGATCCTACCAACATCACATACAATAATTAACCCAAAGTGGACCAAATATCTAAATGTAAGAGTTAAAACTTAGAAATTCTTAGAAGAAGATAGGGCAAAAGCCTCGTGATCTTGGATTTAGTAATGATTTCTTAGATATGACACCAAAGGCACAGGGAATAAAGGAAAAAAGATTAATTTGACATCATGAAAATTAAAAAATTTTGTGCAACACAAGATAGTAACAATAAAGTAAAAACACAGCCCATGGACTGGGAAAAAAATCTGCAAATCTTCTGATAAGAAATTAATAAACAGAATATACAGAGGACTCCTAAAACTCAACAGTAACAACAACAACAAAACAATTTGAAAATAAAGGACTTGAGTAGAAA
The DNA here is from genome assembly GCF_964662115.1 of Mustela nivalis. Taxonomy (NCBI): domain Eukaryota; kingdom Metazoa; phylum Chordata; class Mammalia; order Carnivora; family Mustelidae; genus Mustela; species Mustela nivalis. The sequence goes on from NC_139033.1 coordinate 90,025,754, forward strand.
TTTCTCAAAAGATATTCAAATGGCCAATATGCACATGGAAAGATGCTCAACATCACTGATCATTAGAGAAATGTCAATCAAAATTACAATTAGATAGCACCTCATACCCATTATGATGGCTACTATCAAAAAATCTGAAAATAACAAGAGCTAGAGAGGATGTGAAGAAACCGGAATCCTTATGCACTATTGGTGGGAACACAGAATAGTACAGCAGTTAAGAAAAATAGTACGGTGGTTCTTCAAAAAATTAAAAATAGAATTACCATATGGTTTAGCAATTTCACTTCTGGATATATAATTGAAAAGAATTGGAAACAGGGTATCTAAGAGATGTTTGTACACTCATGTTCCTAGCAGCATTCACATTATTCAGCCAAAAGGTATAAGCAACCCAAGTATCCATCAACAGGAAGATGAATAAACAAAACATGGTCTATACACATATACAAGGAATATTATTCAGCCCTAGAAAGGAAATTCTGATGCATGCTATAATATGAACCTGGAGAACATTATGCTAAGTGAAACAAATGAGTCACAAAAGGACAAATACCGAATGATTCTGTTTATATATTTGTAATAGTGAAAATCATAGAAACGCAAGTAGAATGATGGTTTCTAGGGGCTAGCAGGGAGAATGAATTTACTGTTTAATGGGAATGTAAGTTCAGTTTTACAGGATGAAAAGAGCTAAGGAAATGAATGTATGACATTATGAATGTATTTAACAAATACTGTTCACTTAAAAGTGGCTAACATAATACATTTTGTTATGTGTATTTTACAATAAAAAATAAAAACTTACTTGAAACGGACTGTAGACCTAAATGTAAAGGGTCAACTTTTAAACTTCTAGAAGAAAACATGATTAACATAAAGTCTTTGGGACTTTGGGATAGGGTAGGTAAAGATTTCTTCAACAGGACACAGAAAGTATGAATCATAAAATAAAAAACTTCATAACCTAGACTTCAGAATTTAAAATCTGTTGTTTAAAATACAGCAACAAGAAAATGAAAAGGCAAGCAGCTGGCTGGGTCAAAATATTTGTAACATCTACATCTGAGAAAGGACTCAAACCTAGAATATATAAAGAACTATCATAACTCGATACTGAAAAGATAAACCAGTTTAAAAATAGGCATAAGTTTTTATTTATTTCTTTGAGAGAGAGAGGGAGAGAAAGCATGCACAAGTCGGGGGGAGGGTGAGGGAGACTTCCCATTGAGCAGGGACCCCCAACCTGGGGTCCTGGATCAAGCTGCTAGGATCACCTGAGCTGAAGACAGATGCTTAACCAACTGAACCACCCAAGTGCCCTTAAAAATAGGCAAAAGATTTGAACAGATGCTTCACAAAAGATATATGATCAATAAGCACATGAAAAGTGCTCACTCGCATGAGTCTATAGGGGAACGCAAATTAAACAATGAGAGATCACAACATATCCATTCACTAGAATGGCTAAAATGTGTTAGTGGGGATGTAGAGGAACTAGACTGATATATTGCTGGTGGGATGTAAAATAGCACAACCACTTGGCAAATCAATTTGGCAGTTTCTCCTAGAGTTAAACATATGCTTCCCTTATCATCTAAGAAAATTTTCCCCCAAGAAATGAAAACATACCTACATAAAGTTGTTTTTTTTTTTTTAAAGACTTTATTTATTTGAGAATGAGCAAGAGAAAATACAAGTGGGGTGAAGGGCAGAGGGAGAAGCAGACTCCCTGAGCAGGGAGCCTGATGTGGGGCTTGATCCCATGACTCTGGGATCATGACTAGAGCTGAAGGCAGATACTTAACCAACTGAGCCACCCAGGCACCCCTACAGAAAGCCTTCTGCACAAATACAGCAACTTTATTTTTAATGGCCAACTACAAGGAAGAACTTAAAAGCCTATCAATAAATTAAATGGACAAACAAAATCTGATATATCAGGGCACCTGGGTGGCTTGCTCAGTCATGTCTGCCTTCGGCTCAGGTTATGATCTCAGGGTCCTGGGATTACGTCCAGCGTCGTCAGGCTACCTGCTCAGCGGGGAGTCAGCTTTTCCCTTTCTCTATGCCCCTCCCTGCTGCTTGTGCAGTCTCTCTTTCTCGCTCATAAATATTTTTAAAAAAATCTGATAGATCAGGGTGCCTGTGTGGCTCAGTAGGTTAAAGCCACTGCCTTGGGCTCAGGTCATGATTCCAGGGTCCTGGGATTAAGCCCTGCATTGGGCTCTCTGCTCGGCAGGGAGCCTGCTTCCCCCACCCTCTGCCTGCTTCTCTGCCTACTTGTGATCTGTCAAATAAATAAACAAAATCTTTAAAAAAATGTTAAAAAAATCTGATAGATCTATACAAAGGAGTATAACTCAGCTGTGCAAAGGAGTTAACTACACACAACACTGATGAATCTCAAAAACATTATGCTGAATGAAATAAACCCGATACAAAAAAGTACACACTATACGATTTGATGATATACTGTAAAAAAAAAAATAACAACAAATAAAACAAGCCTAATTTATAGTTACTGAAAGCAGTTCCATGCATACCTGGGGCTGGGAGTGCAGGGTGACTGACAGGACAGGGGCACAAGGAAAACTTTTATAGAGATGGAGAGGTCTTGCACCTTGATTGCTGTATTATCAGAGTATCTATTTGACATAACTCTTAAAACGGTATATTTAAAATAGTGCATTTTACTGTATGTAAATTATAGCTTAGTATATAGTTGGTTAACATTTTCTACACATTATAAGACATAAACCTGACTTCTTATAAAATAGGGATAATAATAGTACCTATTTTATATGTGCTGTGGTGAGTAAATAGGTTAGGGTTAGGTTATGTGAAACACTTAGGGATTGGAATATGTACTCAAAAAAATGCTAGTGGAATAAGATTTTCTTAAAGATAAATAGCTGCATAACAGAGACTATAAACCATTGACTTTCAAACAGGGGTAATTTTGCCCGCCCCCCCCCCCCCCCGGGGACAGTGGGCACTGCCTGGAGAAATTTTTTTTCTTTTTTAAGATTTATTTGAGAAAGAGAGAGAGAGAGAGAACATGGGAGGGGAGAAGGTCAGAGGGAGAAGCAGACTCCCAGCAGAGCTAGATGCAGGTCTTGATATGGGACTCCAGGATCATGACCTGAGCTGAGGGCAGTTGCTTAACCAACTGAGCCACCCAGGTGCCCATGTCTGCAGAAATTTTTGATCGTCATGACAGGAGAGGTGCTACTGGCATCTAGTGGATAGAGGCCAGGGATGCTGCTAAACATCCTACGAGGCACAGAATAGTCTCCACAACAAAGCATTATCAGACCCAAAATGTCAATACTATATGGATCAAGACACCCGGCTACAAACTAAGTGATAAAACCACTCACAGAATCCAAAATGGCTATGTATATATTCTTCTATAAATCAAAAAGAGGAAAACAAAACCAATAGGAAAACAAGCAAATAAGAACAGACAGTAAGCATGCAGATCCTGACACTGCAGGGAAATGTCAAGTGAATACATGAGATAGCATTCTAAAACCAATAAAAGCCGCAAAAATAAAAAATTCTGACAATACCCAATGTTGGTGATGATACAGAACAGAAATCTGTATTAGGCTCTGTAGGTGAAGGGGTAAGTTACATATATGAATATATGCATACATACATGCATTCTTATTCATACATTAGGATGAACAGTGATTAATGATAGTAGCTACCTCTAGGAATGAAGGGAGATGGATGGGAGGAACTTAGTTATATATTTACTGTTCTGCTTTCTGAAAGCTATATGCTTTAAATGATTCCCATTCATTGAACATTTATTATGTATCCGGTAGTAACAGGTTCTTTACACACTTCTAACTTATTCCTCACAATAATTCTATGTTATAGATATTCTTTATAGAGACAGTGTCTCTGAGAGATTAAATAATTTACTCAAGGTACATAGTCAGCAAGTGGCAGAGAATGAATTCAGGCCAAGGGTTTTCTACTGTAAAACCCCATCCTACATCCCCAAAATGGCACAATATCATGACCGATGCCTTAAGTTTTGATAAAATTAAAGCATTCTTGGAAATATTTCTAGTTTTCATAGAAATAGTCTCAACCAAGTTAATTCTTGAATGGGAAGAAGGTAAAAATAGGATGGCAAAATGCAGACTAAGCAAGGCAATGTAAGCTACAGACTTCTCCCCAGGAAAAACGGACATAAAATTATGTACTTTCAGTGGCTCACAAATTCCCTAAAATACACCAATATTTTATACACCAATAAAAGCCCTGGTTAAAAACATCTTCTTTGGGAAAAAAAGGAAAGGGGAAAAACTGAATTATATTTGAAAGACTGTTTGAATTTGAGTCGTACTTTACAACTAGTGTATACATGTTCCAAATATAGCTCATAGTCAGAAATCTTTTGATCTGCCTCAATAAATCTATGACTATTCTTACTATAATGAGCTCTTTGCTTCAGAATGATACAAAGGAGATTGGTGATTATATATATGAAGCACGTAGAATTAGTTAAATTCAATTGTACATCTGTGTGTAAAGTTACCATTGTTGAGGGCTGAAAGTTAGAACAAAGAACAAGGGACACCAGGCTTAAAGATGTTGGAGTTTTTTCTATATCCAAAAACAATTACTAGTAAGTTATATCCCATATTACATCCATATTTACAAAATGCACAAGATCTTCAGTTTTAAAATAAGAATATGCCACACAATCTTTACTTTTTATGTGTAATGATCTTTTTCTTTATAAGTCCTCCTTTCTCATTTTGGGGTAATGGTGCATGTCTTTGCTGCTCCTAGTCCTCTTCAATATTCCCTCATTCTGCCACTTCTATGTCCCAGGCAGACAGCACAGTATCTAGATTTAGGTTTTCTACCAACCTAGTTAATTTTGAATTAGTATTTTTTCCCCTCAATAAATACATCTAAACTGGTTACTTTCTTAATTTATCTTTGTAGTTTGTATTGAATGTTTTATACTTTTTTTTTTTTTTTTTAAATAGAGAGCATAAGAGGGGAGAAGAGAGGGAGGGAGAGAATCCCAAGCAGACTCCACACTCCGCTCCCGACCCCTACATCATGACCTGAGTGAAATCTAGAGTCTGACACTTAACTGGCTGAGCCACCCAGGTGCCCCTTGAATGTTTTATTTAATATGAATCTTTGGATGGCAAAGAGAAACATCCATACCACAGAGTGGTTCAGAGTTATGCTCCATCTAGCACATGGTCTCTTTATTTTACAAACATTTGAGTGCTAACCATGAGCCGCAACTGTGCTATGCAGACAACGGAATCAACAAACACGTGTGGGAAAACTTCAATTAAGTTATACAACATACTAATTTTTCTTAATGATTGATAAAGTATGTCAACCACAAATTCATACACGAAGTTTTTATAAAGCTGTATTTTCACCGTGCTTAACAATTAAGGAGAAACTATGACATAAAATGGCTATTTACAAGTTTGACAATATTACCTCCTTGGATCTTAGAAAATATTACACCTGCATACTAGGCATACTATTCCAATTTGTACTTTCTCTTACTGCTAAGTAACTTCTAGATTTTTAACCATAACCTTTTTCTTCCTATAATTGAGAACAATTATTTGTCATAAAGTTGTCTGCATGCCCCACTTACTCGTTTTTTTCTAAACAAAACAAAACAAAACTCAGTGTAGCAGAAAAACCAGACTTTGAGTTTTCAAAATCCAGATAGGAAACCTCGTTCTGTAAACAAGCTGGCTGAATGATGTCTACACAGATCACTTAATTTGGCTCCCTGAATTTCGTTTTTGTTCCTTTCTAAAGCATGCTAAAATACTTGTATCATTGCCTTCTTCTCAGGATGAAAGTAGATAAAGCATCTCCATTACCTAGCACAGTACCTAGCATAGGGATAGGTGCTCAGTCAATGGAAGCTACTCCCACCTTCTAACCTCCTGGAAAGGGAACATTTCCTTGACTTGTCACCATCATAATACCTAGCAAAGTGCTTCACACATCACAGAGATGATCCCCCAGATAGTGCCTTGGGAGGAAATCTCCAGCTTTTTAGTAAATATTTCACTTCTATTACTTTTGAGGCAGCCCTAATTCCACTAGGTGTCTTCTTGTACCAGATACACCACACAGGTTTATAGCAAACATTTTTAATGTTCCTTTCATTCTTCTAATAACTTTCTAACAGCTTCCCATGGTTCTCAGAATAAAATTCAAATTCTTTACTATGGCCTAGTGACCTATTTAGTGGCAGCTTATCTCCCCCCCCCGCCTCATTTAAAATGTTCTAGCCACACCGACCCTCTACCTGCCCCTCAAATACTCCGAACTTTTTCCAGGCTCAGGGGCCATCTCCCTCTAACTGGAGTGCCTCCCCCACCATCTTCACAGGCTGGGCTATTCCTAACCGTACACTCAACCTTCGCTTCCTGAGAGTCCTTGTCTTGATGACTCTACGTCCTGGGCAGTTACCCGGTTTCATCCATTTACGGAAGAGCGCTTCCCGCTACACCGAATCCTCTCTTACTGATTTGTTCCCCAGGGAGGTCAGAGACCGTGCGAATTTTGTTTTCAGATGTATCCCCAGTGTCTGGAACTGTGCGTGGCATAGAGTAAGCGAGGGACCCCCGGATCACCACTCATCCGAAGGTCCTTTTTGGCTTTCAGGCAGGTTGCAGGCTGGGTGTGGGTAGGAGACTGTGACCGAGCGACCGCCCTCCCACCCAGCTCCCCTTCCTGGGTCTTCTGGGCGAGCACCCCTCGCCCTCACAGGGGACGTCGTCACCAGTGGCGGGTGCTCCTCCCGTCGAGCCACTGGATTCTGGGGTGGATTCCGGCGCTGGGCAGGTCGTGGGGCCACAGCTGCTGGCCCTAGCCAGGTGAGCAACGGTCACACGGCTGCATTCACGAGGCTGCCGGAATATGCACGTGAGCGAGCCAGGTAACCTTTTTCGGTCCCGCGGACTCCGACGGAGCCCGCGACGGGAGAACGCGGTGGCGTCAGCCTCCCCAACCCGAAGTGAAAGCTCAAGGAGAGGACCTCTTCTCAAAAGCGGTGGGAGAAAGTTTTACGCTGGTTACTAGGAAACGACTTCCAGAGAACTGACTGAAAAACTCACCAAAGAGCGTAGGTTCCCCACACGCCCCGGCAAAACCTCGACCGAAAAGAAGAGCCGCAAAAGGAGGACTAGGGAGCGCGCGCCTCAAGTGCGCAGCGGCAGTAAAAGCTGCACCGCCCCCTCTCAGCCAGCCGCGCAGCCGCAATGGAAGCTCCGCGAGCCCAGGGTGGGGCGCGAACTAGGGCGGAGCTAGCCCCTCGCGCGCGCTGACGCGACGAGTAGCGGCGGAAGGGTGTGGACGCGCAGGCGCCGCGGTAGTTCGGGGGGAGTGAGGAGGCGGGGCCGCGCAGGCGCCGTGAGGGGCGGTAGCGGCGGCGGCGGCGGTGGTGGTAGCGGCGGCAGCTGTGAGGGGGTTCCGGGAAGATGGTGCTGATTAAGGAATTGTGAGTGGGTCGGTGGGCGCGAGCGAGGCTACGCGACGGCGGTGGTGGGAGACTCACTGATTGAGAAGTGGTGGAAGCGGAATATTTTTAGAAAGGAGCGAGCCTCTGTCTGGCCGCTTCCTGCGCGCGCCCCCTCCCCCCGGCCCGTGCCCCTGGCCCACCGAGGGCCTCACCACGTCGCGTCCTCAGACCCTCTCCCCTGGCGTTGCCGTGGTAACACCGCCGCCCACTCCCCTGGGGCAGAGGCTCCTGGGTCCCGGTCGGAGCGCGTGGCTCGGGAAGCCGAGGCCGGGAGTTTCCGCTGGGACCCGCCTTCTCCCCATATACCCCCCACCCCCTACCTCCAGTTTTAGCCTGGGCCCACTCGCAGGCCCGTCGCTGGGGAACCGAGCCTGGGACCGAGTTGGAGCCCGAGGGTGGGGAGGCGCGGTGGGTCTGACAGTGATTTGTCGTGCGGGGTGGAGCCTACCTATAGCCCGCGGAAGATGGACTTGCCAGGTGAAGACAGCCCCCGTGTCGCGACTCGAGGTGGGACGTAGGCGCCCTGAAGTTCAGACTGGAGCTGGGAGTTCGGAGAACTGCGCTCCCCAAGGCAGCGCAGTTGTCTTAATCGGGAGAGCCGTCTCTGCTTTGAGTCTCAGTTTTCACATCTTTAAAATGGGGTGACGCTGGGTTCCACCTACTTCACGAGGTTGAGGTCAGGAATTGTTAACACGTGGCCTGTCAGATGGAAGGACTTTCAGGTGCGTTGGACCGGCGGCGTGCTTTTACTGAAAGTTAGGCATTTCCCACCGGCAAGCACTGTAGCTATCACAGGAAATATGTTAGCCATGATTGTTGAGCTGTCACAGCTGACTCGTATCCTCAGCATCCTGTGGGCAACTAGGGATTTCGCGTATGGCCTGTTAGGTTTTTTCAAAAGCTGCTCTCACTTTAATTCTTAAACGTACATTTTGGTTTAATTTAGTTATCTCAAGACGACTTATCTTTAGTGTTCTCAGGTTTCCTTTAGAAAGTCACTTCTGTCACTTCTCTGCTTAAAACTCTCCAAAGACAACCCCCCCCCCCCCCCAGTCTCACTGTGAATAAAAAAGTCCTTACAGTAGCCCACGAGGTCTTAACGTTATTTTCTGTTCTGGTCTGATCGCATTTACTACCCTGCACATTCCCATGTCCGTTTCAAGCTCAAGCTTCCTAATAGTTCTTTCTTACTTCAGGAAAAAAGCTCAGTTCAAGGCCTTTCTGCTTGCTGTTCCCTCTACCTGAAGTGCTCTCGCTATGCTGCCTCCTTCAGGTCTTAAGTATCACCTTCTTAGGGAGTCCCTCTTTGAAGACCTAATTGCAACCCCCACCGTTTGGTATTTGCCTTTCCTGCATTGTTGTAGCAATTATTACTGTCTAACATGCAATACAGTCACTTTTTTTTTTTTCTATTTTACCACATGTATTTTCTTGCTACATGCAAGCTCCATGATTTTGTCTCTTTTGCTCACTTCCATATTCCCAACTCTTAGAATAGTTCTTGGAGCATACATAGTAAGGGCTCAATAAGTACTTGTTAAGTTAATGAAAAATCACAACTTTAGTCAGTCACAGGGATCCTAAGAAAAGACACGTTTTTGGATAAAGTTTATTTATAGTATTGAACTCTGGATAAAGCTTTTCTTCCAAGTCCTTTATGCAATGTATCGTGAAAGTTTTATTTATTACTCTGACATCTTTGTAATGTAGGTAGGTGGCAGATATTAAGACAAATGGAGAAAACAAGACAGAAGGAAATTGACGTGGCCCAAGTCACATAGCAAGTGAGTTGCAGAACTGATCTTACATCATACATCTCATCATTTTTATTAGAGTTATTTCCTCCCTTCTAAAATGTGAATTAAGTGTTCAATAGATCCCTTTGACAGTTAGGGAGGAGTATCAAGCTAACTCATGGAAAGCAGTTCCCACTGGGAATTTGCACAATATGCTTTTTTGTGAAACCATTACTTTCATTATAAAAATTTAAATACGCCAAGGTAACACATGCTGAAATGTGCCCAAACGTAATTTTTTTTCCTAAACAGTTATAAATTACATTTCTTGATGTTCACGCTTCATGTGTGTCTCCCTAGACTTTTTTTTTTCTCCTTTTAGACTTTTTAAAAGCAGAGTCTGTTTTTATTTTGTGTCTAGTACCAGTGTAGCATCTAGGCCAGCATACTGTAAGTGCTCAGTGTTGTTGAATGAAAAACAGAATTCTTCCTATTTGTGAGTCAACTTTCTAAAATCGTTTTTGGTCAGGAGCACTGAATAGGTCATTCCTATGTGAAGATGTTGGTAAACTGTAAAATATGTCGGCAAATGTTTATTGTCTTAAAAAATGTTATCTATTTTTGACATAAATATGTTAGAAATGACTTTTCAGGGTGGGGAGTTCCCTTAAGTTGTTACTTAAGCAATAGATGAAGTTGCCATTAGTGTAGAGTCCTAGTTTTAAAGAACTAGTTGCTAGTTCCATTTGGAAAATTATTTTCCTGAGGATTTTCAGAGAATTCTGAAAATTTTCAAATTGTTTTAAAAGATGAATGAGGCTTTCAGAAAAAGAGAAAATCAAACCCTGTCTATTCCTTTTACTTTTCGTAAGCAAATAGTGAAGAATTTGACTCATCATTCATCCAGAATGTCTTAATCAGTCACTTTGATTTTGTGAAATAAGTTTTGCTCTAAGTGTTGTTATATTAAAATAGGGATCTTCCCACTAGTGAGTAGTGAGTGATTCTTCGGTTTTGTGAAAGTTCCAGGAAGTCTTTAACTCTTTCCTCTCTATTCCTTCCATTTCTTCTGCAGCCTGTCTTCTTGGTTCAGGCCTTTGTAAATCTTTGCCCGGCCTCCCCAAAGACGGTTTTTTCCCCACACTCCTGCCTCTCAATGTTTTTTAAACAGTTACAGATGACTTCTTTAGATTAGCTATAGTTATGTCACTTCCCTTTTGGAACAACCTTCCTGGATCCCTTGTTGCCTAAAAATGTAATAGATTTCTTTTCATTGTATTCCAGGTCCTAAAAATATGTTCCCAACATGTATCTCTGTCTAGATCTTTCTTTATCTTTCAGAATATGCTCTCAAGGGGCGCCTGGGTGGCTCAGTGGGCTAAAGCCTCTGCCTTCGGCTCAGGTCATGATCCCAGGGTTCTGGGTGGGTATAGGCTCTCTCCTCAGCAGGGAGCCTGCTTCCCCCTCTCTCTATGCCTGCCTCTTCACCTACTTGTGATATCTGTCTGTGAAATAAATAAATATTTTTAAAAAAAGTAAAGATTAAAAAAAAAAGAATATGCTCTCAACCTATATCTTAGTCTGCCTCTTCCCTCCTACCATACATACCCTCTTGGCCCCAGTTTATTTTCTGTTACTGAGATAGTGAGGCAAATCAGTGTGTATTCTGAGGAGACAGTTAATGCAAGATTTTTTGTATAACAAGTTTAGTTTTGATGAGAATAGGAATTAGTCATAATGGTGTTTGAGAATGTTCTCGTCTTTAGGTGACAGTTATCAGAGAGACAGAGAGTGTTGAGTGACCCCAGATAGTATCAGGGGAGAGTAACAGGAGGCATGTTTTATACATGCTGGAGGTCAAGGTGATGTGAAGACTCAGGCATAGATGTTTGAGGAGAATAGGGAGAGAGGTATGGGTAGACGTGCAGCTGAAGAGAAGTTGGAATGAGGAAAAACTACTGGGAGTTTTCTATAAAATGAAAGTCAAGGTGACTGTTGTGGGATTTTTTTTCTGTTTTCTTATAATAGAAAGTTAAAATGAAAATTTTACTTAACACTGCTATGGTACCCTAATAGTTAGTAGGGAAAAGTCTGAGAAAGACCAGGCCAAAAAAAGAAGTTGCTGTCTTGGACACCAGCTATTATCATGAGATAATTGATAGGGATTTTCAGAGTGTATGCTGGAGATAAGTGAAGGTACTTCCCTATAAAAATCTGGTGATAAAGTGCAGTATTCTTTTTTTTTAATTTTTAATTTTTAATTTTTTATAAACATATAATATATTTTTATCCCCAGGGGTACAAGTCTGTGAATTGCCAGGTTTACACACTTCACAGCACTCACCAAAGCACATACCCTCCCCAATGTCCATAACCCCATCCCCCCTTCTCTCAACCCCCCTCCCCCCAGCAACCCTCAGTTTGTTTTGTGAGATTAAGAGTCAAAGTGCAATATTCTGATATAATTTACCATAATATTCTTTTTTTGGATTATATCTTCAGGGGCATTATGCCTCCATTTCAGTCCTTTTGTTGGTCTAGTAACAAACTCTTGGACAGAATCACACACCAGTCAACCTTACATTGTGTTTGCCCTGGAAGGGGTTCTGTTTCTAAGGTTCAAAGTATTTCCTTTGGTAAAGTCTTTTCTTGTTACATCAAAAGGAATTTTTACTTGTTTTTCTCTTAATAGAACTGAGGAGTAATCGGGTACTGGGGAAAAATTTTTGGAAACATTCATTCATGAGATTCAAGACATACATTCTATGAGAAATAACATAAAAACAAAATATGTAGTAGATAGATAGAGAATGAAACCATACTAAAAATTTCATGAGGGCAACCTGACCAGACATTCTAAAAATAATATTCAGTACCCTGTAATTTTCAGTGATGAGTTTACTCTTGTTCCTTTTCTCCTCACAAGAATCTCTGCAGCTGTGTTTTTGGGGTCCTGGTACAATGAGGTCACTAAATGGAAGTGATCATTGAGTCCCACAAGTGGTAGTTTTACTTCCCCAATTTAAAAATTCTTATTTAGAGCCCGAGGCATTGCAAAGACAATAGCATCCTTTTATTACGCTATCATTGGATTTAAGCGAAAGTTCTTCTAAGTGTAGAGATCTGTGTTTTAAAGCCAAATATTTCATATGTGACATATTTTTTTTTCTTTTGTTGTTTTAGCCGTGTGGTTTTGCCATGTTCTGTTCAGGAGGTAAGTCTTCCTTTTTTCCTGTATTATTTTGCTGATATAGCTTATTTCAGTATGTTAATCTAAAGTAATGTTTTTGTTCTATTTCCTTACCTTTACATTCCAGTTTGTGTGATAAAATGAATTGTGGTATATTACAGATAATTCATTGTAAACGAATTCTGATACACTGCCTTGTTTTGGAAAGCTCTAAAGACTGTGGTTTCATTTTCTGCCAGTTCAGAAATTCTGGCTATAGTATCCCAGAGAAAGGAGGTTCCAGCCTTAAGGCTAAGTAACTTGCAGCTTAGAGATATTTTTCACTGTTGGATATTTTAAACATTTGTCTTTAAGCCAAAATTTGCTTTCCTGTAATGTTTGTTGTTTACAATTTCTTCCATTTGTCCAGTGGGAAATAAGCCTGTTCTGTCTGGCATATGGTAGCCCATCAGGTTTTCTCCTGGCCATTATCTCTGCTCCCCTCAAGTTCTTTTGTTCCATCTTCTCTGCATGAGGTCACAGGGTTAAACATTCGCAGCATGGTCATTTGGCCTAGTATAACATGACCTCTAGATTTCCTTACCAGCTGGTGTCACTACCTCTTACGTTGTAGTTGTTGCTCTTAAATAACTGCAAACAGTATTCCAGATGTGGTTTGACCACCATGTAACTGTGAGAGATTATTGTCCCCCTTGATCTGCACATAATAGAGAAATATGCTACCTGTTCAGAACTTGCATGTCCTTCAGTTGTAGCTATTTGTGGTAGAGCCAGGAAGAGGATAAAAGCAGAGAAACTGAGATATATGTAGCAAACCCCACAAAGCCCGCTGGGTTGTTCAATAACTTGCACGCAGTTTGCACTTGCTCAGTTATTTTCGTTTTCCTGGAGCTGACAGTAGATTAGAAGCAGTGAATTGGAAGCGGAACAAAACAAACTGATAACCTAAGAAGTGACAGCTGACAGTAAAACAAAAACAAAGTAAAATGCAGGAACTAAAAATGAATAGCTCTCTGGCACAGCCTAAAGTAGACTTGAACTTAGCTGTATATATCTCAGTAGTGCCCGAGGTTTCCCCATATTTAAACAGTCAAGACAAACCAGGCACCCCTGTGCTTTGCTTGGGCAATTGATTGTTTGAACTTGAATGTAGAAATTGACATTCTTTTTTTGTTAATTTTTTTTTCTTTTGTTTCAGTTAGTTGGATTAACTTGTCGAAATCTTTCCGAGTCTTGGTGTTGTCACTGAAAATAAGCTCAGTTTTTTCTTCTTTTCAGGCTTATTAACTATGCCTTCTGTCTCTATTTGAATTAGTCTTAAAAATGAGAATGACAGGCTACTGGCATGTCACAAAATAGCAGTTCATTAATAACTTTTTTGGATACTGTTGTTTAGTTGTTTCTTTGTAAAGTTCTGTTACTCTGTTTCTGACCGAGATTAAATTTACCTTTTGATTGAGACATTTTAATTATACTTTAAAAATATGACAGTGTTGAAAAGTACATTTTAAAGGACTTAAGGATTGTAGCATTATTGGATTAACCTGATATTATATCACAAAAACCAAAGAAATACACCCTCTCTGCTGTCTAAAATCCCTACAGAAATTATTTCTGTTGCTTTTAAGAAATGTGTTTGGTTCACCCTTCTAAACCCAAACTGAGTGATTGAGTTAGTGTGTATTTAAATTAACCTTCAAGATAATGTCATATTCTCATGGACTTTCTAGATATAAATATTTACTGAGCTTACAACTACTCCTATTTTTTGTCTCACATAAAATGTTCATTTTGAATGATTAGTTTTTAGAGCTTTTCTTTGAAAATGTGCTTTAAAACAAAAGCATTTCTTCAGGCTGTCCTTGCCGGGAGGAAGAAACTTAGCTAAATTTTAAGAGATTGGAGACAGTGCCATGGTTGAGTCACTAGAACAAATTAGAACATGAGAACTTTGCTTTTTATTATTTGTTGGAACTGTTAGCAGTTCCAGATTGGCACAGAACAATACTGCCCACTCACAGGTATTGGTTCAGGTTATTGAGAACGCTGGTTCACTTTAAAATGAAATAGAAACCACCATCAGCAATTTCTTGCCTTTTATAGTAATTCTTGTGTATTTGTAATACTTGTTTACTGGAGAACTTTACAATTAACAGTTTGGATCCTGTATACCCAGTACTGCTTCTTTTGAGGCGGAGAAGGGTGAAATTGGGCATGTCAGGCATAAGTCATGGGAAAAAAGATCCCAGAGCTCTACTGAAATTTGGACTTTAATAGTTCTTTATATTTTCAGGCTTTTTTTTATTATACTTTATATACTTTCTCTTTATTTATTGATGATGGTATTCTGGTCGCTCAGCTTTCTTAATTAGCAGAGTAACAATTATATTCCTTCATGCTCCCCCCCCCCCCCGCCGAATTCTGTGAAATTAAATGAGATAGAATAGATCTGGAAGTGCTTTGGAAAAAACAAATGTATGCTATACAAAAAGTTGGGCCAAGCATCAAGATGTTTTCTTGATAAGTGAATAGGACATATAAGGGCACCCGAGAGTATTTGTAACTAGCAGTTTTCCCAAATCATGGAAATCTCATAAAATATAGTTTCTTGAGGTTGTATGATCGTCTAATCTTTAATCTTCCTAAGCATATTAATTTTTAATTTGAATCATATTTTCATATGGAACAGACGTGCTGAATGGTTTGGATAAGCTTTTTTATATCATATGTGGTAAGATTTTAGCATAGGAATTTTCTGCAGGTACTATTGGCTTAATGAAATTCTGTGCTCTGAAATTCCAGTATCAGGTTGGGCAGCTTTACTCTGTTGCAGAAGCTAGTAAGAATGAAACTGGTGGTGGAGAAGGAATTGAAGTCTTAAAAAATGAACCTTATGAGAAGGATGGAGAAAAGGGACAGTATACACACAAAATCTATCACCTAAAGAGGTAAGCTGATTGTTCACATCAGATGCTTAGTCATTCTATTGAAGACGATGCTTTAATTCTTTAGCTTATTTATTGAGCGGGTAATTCCCTAACTTCCTGGGCTGTATGCTGAGATACTTTTTAAATTTTACTCTGACAATATGTTGCATTTTAATTTTTTGAGAGACCTCCCCATTGATTGTTTTTAAATTATAAAAGTGATATAATTGTTTATAAAAACAAACAACAGGGAAGGTTATAAAATAAAAGCCTCTTGCCATCACATATGCATAACCTCAGGGAGAACCACTAGTAACAGTTCCTCCTTCTGGATCATTTTCTATAGATATTCAAATAAGTTTTTAAAAATAAACATACAGAGAGCTGTATCACTTGCGTTATTTTTTGTTTTCTATGGCAAATGGGATCCTATCATACATATGCTTCTGCAGTTGGCTTTGTTTTTCATGGAGTGACACATTGTGAACACCCTGCGGTGTTATTTAATGTCCATGTCTTTGTTTTGAAGGCTGAGTGACTTTTCTTGCTGTGAACAAAGCATAGGTAATGTAACCATTCTCTAAATGATAAGTCAATTTAGGTGTTTTAGGTATTTTCCTTTTTGCATGTTACAAATAGTATTTCTGCGAACATGGTTGCACATGCCTTAGGTTACTGTTTCTCTAGGAGAAATGTATAAAAGTGAATTTTGCTGCAAGGATATGCTTATTTAAAATTTTGATATTACTCCCAGATTGCCTTCTAAGAGTTTGGTAGTGTTCATTTTCTGTATTTTTCTCCACTTGTTTATTTGCCAGTCTGATATGTAGAAGTAGTCTCTTGTTCAAATTTGCATGCTTTATTAGTGAAGTTGAATGTATTTTCCTATTAGTAGATCATTTGAATTTCTTGTGCAACTTGACTGTTGAAATCTTCCATTCATTTTTTTTTTTTTTATCTCTTTGGTTTATAGAAGTTCTCCTGAGTTTGTCACAAATATTTTTTGAAAAATACTTTATTTATCTCAGAGAAAGTGAGTGAGTGGGAGGAGGGATGGGGTGGGGGGAGAGAGAGAGAAAGAGGATCTCAAGCAGATTCAAGCAGATTCTGTGCTGAGCTTGGAGCCTGACATGGAGCTTGATCCTACAACACTGACATCTTGACTTAAGCCACCCAGATACCCCTAGCTAGCATAAATATTTTAGAATAGAATATGCATGCCAGTATTTGTCCAAGGGCAAAAGATCAGTAATGGTTTTTAAGAGTCTATTTAGTCAGTGGTCCCCCTAATTTACTAAAAGTAGGAGGGATCGGGACATCTAGGTGGCTCAGTCGGTTAAGTGTGTGCCTTTGGCTCAGGTCATGATCTCAGAGTCCTGGGATTGAGTCCTGCTTTGGATTCCCTGCTCTGAGGGGAGTCTGCTTCTTCCTCTCCCTTTGCCCATCCCCCTCTGCTCATGCTCCTGTGTTTGCTCTCCTTCTCTCTGACAAATAAATAAAATCTTTTAAAAAGTAGGAGAAATCTTTGGTCTTTTCTTGGCTTTACTTCTTCATAATGAAATGAGTAACACTCATTTTTGTAGATTGTTTTTTTTTTTTTTTTTTGTAGCACTCCTTAAAGTTGTAGGTGAGTTGTGTGATAATCAGTCTTTTCTGTTTTATCAGTGTAAAATCATCGCTTGGTTTATACTGACACATGAATATAAAGTAGGTTACACTTTATAGAATCTTAAATTTTATTTATTTATTTTTTTCTCCTAGAATGCAGTGTTTCTTTGTTTCTGATGCAGGTTTGAATGAAGGCAGTAATTCTTATCAATCAATTATCCATAGAGACTGTCTTATTTAGTCCTGTTAATTTGTTAGTCCCCTAAGTATATCTAAAAAAAAAAAATGTGTTATTTGGAGAAAAGTGTGGCATTCTAGATAGTGTGATCTATAGAGTATTTATAGTATTGAATTTGTTTATGTATACTTAGTTTTATTTTTTAGTATTTTACATTTACTCATTAATTGGATTTTACCAACACATAAAACATTTTCATTGTAAGCATTTAACTTTTTGGGGGGATTCTAAAATTAACCAGAAAGTTCAATATATAAAACTTTCTGTTGGTGTATGGTGTCCATATGTGAATAATCATGAAATAGATTCAAAATACCCTTCATTTAAAAACTGAGAGTTGGGGCACCTGGGTGGCTCAGTGGGTTAGGCCTCTGCCTTCGGCTCAGGTCATGATCCCAGGACCCTGGGATCGAGCCCCACATCGGGCTCTCTGCTCAGCAGGGAGCCTGCTTCCCTCTCTCTCTCTCTGCATGCCTCTCCATCTACTTGTGATTTCTCTCTGTCAAATAAATAAATAAAATCTCAAAAAACAACAACAACAAAACCTGAGAGTTGGAAATTGAAGAAATGTTTGATGTGTCATTAAATGGAAAAGATGAATTGCTTAATATGTACATAAATATAAATATGCACTGCATTACATGTATTTTTAAAAAACTAATCAGAGAAAGGCCTAGAAAGAGATTCATTAAAATGTTAATGTTTTTCTCTTGGTGGTGGGATTATGGGTGATTTAGATTTTTTTTTTTTACATTTCTGTATTTTTAATTAGAAAAACGATAAATATTTTGAGGCATCTGATTCAGATGACATTCCAGCCATAAATAATTTCTTAATTTGAAGAGGGCTATATAAATACGGTTAGTTCAAGAGATGTTACTATTCTGAAGAGTGTATTTGGGGACAAGGTTCAGAATTCCTCTCAGGCTTTTAATAGATTAAATAAAGGAAAACCATGGCTCTCTGGAGGCCAGCCTCCCAGTGCTCTCTTGGCTCTCTCTTCTTCATTCCTAGAAGGAACTGAAGTTATTCCCAGTATCCTTTGGTTTTACCCTGTCATGCACTCATTTACTCCTCATTACTCCTATTGAAAAATACGGGATATGCCTGTTGTACCTAAGAGGATACCAAAATGCATGTTTGCCCAAAGTCACACAGCTAGTAAGTGGCAGAATGGTAACTGTAATCTGGATTCTCTGGATTCTAATGCCGTGCTCTTTTGGTCACAGTTAGGCAGTCCCAACTCCCTGACAATAAGCATGTGAACAAAGGATCTGATGAGTACAGGTGTCCCATGAGAAGGAGGGGAGGGGATCTGATTGGATGGGAAGGGCTGTTTGATGCCCATAGAAGGCTGGCTTTGTCACACAAAGAAAGATGGCAGCTGGGGACAGAGCGTGGAGAGGCCTGAGACAGGAAAGGAATAAAGGAAAGAGGATGGCATTAATGGATCTCAGTCACTGTGGTGGGTAGTAGCCTCTCTGACAGTGGTGAAGAACAGCCAAAAATCTGTCCGGTAGTGCAAACAAAACCAGGACCAACTGTTGCTGTAGTCTGGGGGAGGGAGCAGTTACAGCGCAAGGCAGTCACATGTCCACATGCTCAAAGGCATCTGTTTTGTGCTGAAGGCCCAATAGCCATGGGGTAACTAGATTATGGAAGGGTAAAGAATCATTTAGCAGTGAGTGCTGAGGCCTTCACTGTGCCATAGGGAAGATAGCAATCATGACATAGGGCTGGCTGTATAGCCTGTCAGACCTCAGTATCCTGCAAGCGCATCCTGCAAGTTCAGCAT
Organism: Mustela nivalis; assembly: GCF_964662115.1. Classification (NCBI taxonomy): domain Eukaryota; kingdom Metazoa; phylum Chordata; class Mammalia; order Carnivora; family Mustelidae; genus Mustela; species Mustela nivalis. The sequence goes on from NC_139033.1 coordinate 90,044,791, forward strand.
GCGGTAGACCTCCCCACAGTTCCTAGAGAGTTTTAGAGCTCTCTTCCTGAGGAAGTTAAGTTTGTGTCCTGTAATACAGATTTCCTTTTTCAGCATGTGCTCCTTGGGTAACTTCTAGTGCTGTGTGCACTGTCACTGTATAGCAGCAATAGAATTGCAGACTTGACTGGCTAAATCTGTTGCCCGAAGCCACCCACACTTTATTGTATGTTTGAAATACTTGAAATTCTGAGATCCACTCTACCCAGTGGAATCAACATCTCTGGATTCTCTGGCCAGCATGCTTTCCCATTTTGGCAAAACACTTCTTGGTGTAAGATACACACACTTTATCTTAACCAGAAGATTGAGAAACATCTTGGAAAGGTATTAAAAAAAAGACCATAATTTAGTGACCATTGACCCCCCCGCCCCCCTTGAATCTCAAATAATAATCTTAGAGGATAATGAGATTCTCTCCATATCCTTTGATAATTTACAATAAGTAGTTGCCCATGGTAATTCTAAGCAGAGGATCTAGTGCTTATTGTGTTCTTACTATGTGCTGGTTACTGTACATGCTGTAGGTCGGAGCTCAGTGATTCCCCATAGCAGCCGTTTCTATTGAGGAAATGAAGGTCCAGAAAGGTGTAAGTAACTGGCCCCTCTGTCACAGCTGTTGGTAGCAAACATGGGCAATGAACCCAGGCAGGCATTGTGACTCTAGAACTTGCCCTCTTAATCGTTTTGCTCTACTACTGAGCCCTGTGGGAGGGTTAGAATATTTTCCATTTTCTAAAATGAATGCCAAAGAGGTTTGCCGACAAATTCTTCCAAGGCAATAGTTTTCACTGATTCCCATGTTCCCATAGTCTTTAAAGTCTCATCTTCCAGAATAAATTTAAGTTTAATAAGCTACTCGAGATTATCCATGTTGCTCCAGTTGTTTTAACTGTCTAGAATAAAAACTATTAGCTCTTAGCAAGCCTGACTCTTCATTGTCTTCTAGAAGTGCCCTGTTCAGCCCCTAAGGTTCTTTTCTTCTTATGATGTGGGATTGCCCGTAACCTGTTTCCTGAGCATAGCTCAGCTCTGTCCTGTTTAGAAGCATTCCTAGACTACTTTTATTCTTCCCTAAACTTCATCACTTTTTGTCACATCTACTCATTTTAACACCTGATCATGTGTACTTCATGTCTGTATATTTGTCTTATACCCTATTTACCATAAAAGTTTGAGTATGTTTCTTTATGATGTTCAGTATGCACTTAATAGTGGATGGTGGGGAGAGAGGACAGACTGTCCGGCAAAAAAATTTGAAGCAAGGCAAGGAAATGTGTTGCAACCTTTGAGATGGTTATTTCGGAGAAAAACTTGTAGCTCTCCTGAGACTTTGTAGGAAGGAATACACTGACCTCTCCTTTTGTTGTTTTTTCTCCCTTCTTGGGGAAAATTAGCTTTACTGTTTTATTCTTTATAAGCATTATATCTTCACCATCTCCAGTCAGTCCTGAATGACAGAGAAGTTATAAAACCATGCCCCTGAATGGTCTTGTTCCCCAAAGACTGAAACAGCAGAGGTTTAATTGAAAATCATTTAAAAATTTCATGTAGTTCCATTTAAGAGCTCATTTCTGTAAGCAAAAGAGTCATTTTCCAGGAACTAAAGTTACATTCATGTTTAAAAATGAGAAGTTTAGGGGCGCCTGGGTGGCTCAGTGGGTTAAAGCCTCTGCTTTCGGCTCAGGTCATGATCCCAGGGTCCTGGGATTGAGCCCCGCATCGGGCTCTCTGCTCCGCGAGAAGCCTGCTTCCTCCTCTCTCTGCCTGCCTCTCTGCTTACCTGTGATTTCTCTCTGTCAAAAAAAAAAAAAAAAAAAAAATCTTTAAAAATGAGAAGTTTAAATCACCTGAGAATTCAAAGATTGATTATATCTGATGATTCACAACAGAGCATCTTTGCATAAGTATACATAAGAAATTAATAAATACCAGCCCAATATAGTAATTCATTCTTAATTCGAGAATTAGTCACCAATGGAAAGGTTTTTCTTTGTGTGTAGTTTTAAGTCTTCAGTTTTGCACAGTTCAGAGTTTTCTAAATAGTGACCCTTTTCCAGGGGAATATCAGAAATACTTCTGTAATGCATTGTTTCCTTCTTATGGTATGTTTCTCATTGGTACTCTGTTTCGTTATGTGGAAAACACTTCTTTCCTTCTCTCTTTTTGTTATTTCTCCAAAACTTTAAAGTCTTGTTTTATCTTCTGAAAGTTAGCCAATTTGTGTCTGGTTATTTTACTCCTTCCCTACAAATCAGGATTTGAAGTCATTTTGTAATTTTTTCCTGTTGTTCTACCCATCTTTTCCATCTCCATACCCACCACGTTAATGCAGGTTACCATTATCTCTTTCTTTTGAGCTTTTCCACTTGTTTCCAGACTGATCTCTTGCCACCCATTCTTTTGACTCTTATAAATGTGTACGAGTTTCTGTGTAGACATGTTTTTATTTTTTGTGCGTATGTGCATACGTGCACACATACTCACTCATTCTCTCTCTCTCCTAGTTGGAATTATGGGGTCAAATGGTAACTCCTCACTTTTTGAACTCCCAGACTGTTTCCAAAATGACCGAACCATTTTACATTCCCCTCAACCATGTGGGAAGGCTCCAGTGTCTCCATATGGTTGCCAGCACTTGTTATTATCAGGATTTGATTTGTTTTTGTAATAGCCATTTTAATGGGTGAGAGGTGGTATGTCAAGGTTCGGATTTGCATTTCTTTGCCAATGCATGATGTTGAGCATATTTTCACGTAATGTTTATTGGTAATTTGTAGATCTTCAGAGAACTATCCGGTCAAATCTTCTACCTGTTTTTTTAATTGAGTTGTCTATTTTAAGAGTTCTTTACATATTCTAGATACTAACCCCTTGTCAGGTACATGATTTGCAGTTTTTCCCCTGTTCTGAGTTTTCTGCTCACTTTCTTGACGGCATTAAAAAGTTTATAATTTTGATTAAGCCCAATTTACTTCTTTTTCATTCATCATTTATGCTTCTGGTGTCCTATCTGAGAAACCATTGTTCAGTCCATGGTCCCAAAGATTTATATCCACATTTGCTTATAAGAATTTTATAGTTTTAGGGGCGACTGGGTGGCTCAGTCAGTTAAGCATCCAATTCTTGATTTCAGCTCAGGTCATGATCTCAGGGTCATGAGATCGGCCCCACACTGGGCTTCATGCTCAGCAGGGATTTGCATGAGATTCTCTCTCTCCTCCTCCCTCTGCCCTTCCTCCCATTTGAGCTGGATCTTTCTCAAACAACAACAACAAAGAATTTTACAGTTTTAGCTCTTAAATGTAGATCTTCAGTCCATTTTGAGTTAATTTTTCCCTCCATCCACTCTCGCCCTCTCCAGTTAATTTTCATTTACTAATACGACTCTACTCTAATACTTAAGAACAAAGAATGTTCTTAAGACTTAAATCTGGTGGTGTCATTCTTCTCCTTAAAGCCTTTAGTAGCTTCTCGTCATACAAAGACTAAAACCCAAACTCTTTGGCTTATAAAATGGGCCTCATTGTGATCTGTCTGACCTCTGCTCTCCTCCCCATCCACATCTTATGTCCATCCCTCTGTTCTTCCTTCACCACAGTCTAGCCATGCTGGAGGCCTCAGGGTGACCCAGGCAGACCAAGTCTTTAGCAATTTTAGGACTTTGGGGCCTGTGTCTTCATGTGGCTGGCCCTCCTCACCCTCAGCTCACCATTGTATTATCACTTCCGCAGGGAGGCCTTCTTGGGCACCCTTAAACACGGTGCTCACAATGTCCTGTGCTCTCTTCCTCGACTTTACTGCACTTCTGGAGAGGTAATTCACTCCTTTTGTTATTTTCTGCTCTGTTTCCTGCTGATTTCCCTAGAAGGTGAGCTCAGAGTAGGAGTTGTCCATTTGCACACTTGTTATTTATGTAGTCCCTGGCATACTGGACACTCAGTAAATAAATACTTGAGTGAATGAATGAGTGAGGTGGCCATGTATTTAAGGTATATTTCATTTGATTATAAAATGAAAGATTATTTATGGCAAATTAATCTCATCTTCATATTCTTCCATATGTTTTTCTATATTTCGATGTTTACAGTAGGTTGTAGGATGGAAAAATAGAACTGTACACTTGGCTCATTTTGTTTATAAGTGGATGTAAAACTTTCACAGGAAAAATGCAGTTTGAAATGATTTGCCAAGATGTTATGTCTCAGGAACAGATTTTTTAAAAAAAGAATGCTATTAGGTCAGAGGTTCAGTGTACATTATGGTCATTTATTATATATCTTTGAAACCATATAAGCTCTTTGTTTTACTCTACCACTATGACAGAGTTGTCTTACACTTAACAGGTTCACAGCCATTGTTGTAGAAGTTAGATCTTCATGTTATCTCCTGTCAACACAGTTGATGGAACATTTTTGTTGAATTTTACCCTGAAGTTAAATGTTCTTCATATACATTTAGAGTTGGGATGGGAAAAGGACTATGTATGGCAAAGAACTTTTTGTGCTCTTGGACATTATTTTATGCCTGACTCTTAGACAAATCTAGAAGTGTTTAGCTTGAGTTAAGTTCTATCATGATCTATCTATCATATCAAGGTTTGTCATGAGAGACTATTTCATGATTGTTGGGAGAACAAGAAGAGGAATGTCCTTATACATCTGTTTTTGAAGGCCTGTCTCTCTTTTGTTAATTCACTTAATATTTGTTCTTTTTCTGAGACTCTAAGCTTCTAAAACAGTATTTCCTTGGTAAGTAGATGATAGAAAACCAATGTGTATGCTGTCAATTATATAAATGGCACATTTGCAGCACCTTGTTAGGAATATTTTAAAGTTGCCACTAATGAAAATTTATTTTCTTTAAAGCAGAATTGAAATTTAGTTTTATTTACTCCATGTATGCATTTTCCCTGTGTTTAGCCCATAATGAGATTCACTGAGGGGAGAGGTTTGTTAGTGTTTTTATGTTAAATGTAGAACGCGAGTCAATTTGAAATAACTATCTCAGAGGTTTGGTCATTCTTAATTAAGTCAAAAAGTTGACTCTTGGAATTCACATAGTGGAAAAGTATCCTGGTGGAAGTAAGAAAATAGGCATTTGGGAGCAAAATGAAGACATGTTAAAACTTTCTTTTAGATTTGGCTCTTTCTGGCCTTTAGTGACTGCCAATTTTCTGTTTGGGTCAGTAAATTTTAGAGCTTTTGATGAATGTTTAAGGTTTTTAGACTATTGGGCACTATGGGAATAAATAGGATAATTAAAATAGGTTTCTGAGCTGGTATGTAGCTTTTTTCCTGCCTTTTTCTTTTCTTTTTTAAAAAAATGTTTTTTAGAAGTTTTATTTGTCAGAGAGAGAGAGAGCAGATGCACACACAAGCAGGGAGTGCAGCAAGCAGAGGGAGAAGCAGTCTTCCTGCTGAGCAAGGAACCCTATGCAGGGCTTGATCCCAGGACCCTGGGATCATGACCTGAGTCGAAGGCAGAAGCTTAACTGACTGAGCCACCCAAGCATCCCTCTTTTTTTTTTTAAGAATTTACTTATTTATTTGCCTGTTAGGGGGAGGGAGAGAGAAGGGGGAAGAATCTTTAGCAGACTCCTCACTGAGTGCAGAGCAGGAATCCCAGGACCCTGAGAGCTTAACCTAAGCTGAAACCAAGAGTAGAATGTTTAACCAACTGAGCCACACAGGCACCCATTTCCTGCCTTTTTTTACATTAACCACATGAACCACTGATAGAGCTGTTGGTCATACTTTGAGATTGATAGGTAATCTTGTAGGTATATTTTAAAAATCACCCAAACGTGTTACATTATACCCAGATGAGACCTCTCCCAGTTAAAGGGATTTTGGTTTCAGTACTTGAGGAATGGAAGAAATAATTAGGATTTCAGGTATTCATTGACTTTAAATGTGAAAGAATTTTCAGGTAGCTTGGCTTTATTTTGGGGAGGTTGTGCCCCTTTGCATGGATCTTCCCTAGATTTGAAAAGAATGGGTGCTCGAAGAATTAGTTCTCCTTTATTGTTATCTTTTCAGGGTGTAAAGGCATAGGTAAATCTTTTTATGCCATGGGACTCTTATTTATAATGTCATGTAACAGTGCTTCAGCTTTTCTTTGCCAGTGGTTTAATTTGCCACAGTAGTGGAAGCTCCAAGACATGCACATGATTTTGTGTACTGAAGAGGCAACGAAAGGGCTGTCCAGACTACCTTTTCTGTTTTTTTTTTTTTTAAGATTTTATTTATTTATTTGACAGAGATCACAGGTAGGCAGAGAGGCAGGCAGAGAGAGTGGAAGGGAAGCAGACTCCCTGCTGAGCAGAGAGCCCAATGCAGGGCTTGATCCCAGGACCCTGGGATCATGATCTGAGCAGAAGGCAGAGGCTTTAACCCACTGAGCCACGCAGGTGCCCCCAGACTACCTTTTCTATAATTGCACGGCCTCTGGCTGGTGGAGGTTCCTTACATTCACCTTACTTAGCTTCCAGAATTCATAGGGATGCTTCTGGCTACCTGCTCCATCTTAGTACAGAGGCAGAAGTCCTTTCTGGGCTCCAAGTCTCCTTAGTTTGTTCTTTTTCCTAACTTAGGAAATGAAGTTGTATGTGTCGGTTCTCAGAGAAGCAGTTCTGATACAGAAAAAGTATATAGGGCTTCAAGTTGAAGGAGGTAGTTTTGATACGTAGTTATTTAGCCACTTAAATGCTGGTTACATGGAATAATAAATGAATGTGTACCTTGCAGTGCTGTTGGAAGATACAAGTGAAGAAAGGCACGTGAAAGTACTCAGCTTTATGTCAACTTATAATTAAAGAGCAGTACCTACTGTTTATTGAGCTCTGCCTCTATTACACAATGTGCTAATAAACACATTATAGGATTATTTGATTGAATCCTCCCAATAACCTTGCAGAGGAGGTAATAGGAACAGTGTTCAACTCATGGGGAAGTTCAGAGAGCCAAGTGATGTGTCCAAGATCACACAGCTTCTAAATGCTGATGTTGGGATTTGAATATGATCAGTATGAAAAGCCTGTGCATGTAAAACTGCTTTCTTTAAAATCATTAGAAGTCATTCCATTTGCATTTCTCTGAAGACGGAAAAGACTGATTATTCCATTTGTTAACTAGTTTTGTTTTCTATTTGTAGCGTGTCTGTGGATGTCTTTTGCCCACTTACCTTTGGGATCTTTGCTGATTACCCGAGGAATTGGCGCAAACTCCTCATGTATTATATACTTAACCCTTCTCCCACCATAGTGGAGGCATTCACTTTCCAAACATACAGAATTTTATACTTGGATATGTTTTAAGATCTCCTTTCCATCTGGGTTCTTCAGATGGTCACTTTTAAGTTTATTCTGCAAAATGTATTTGAAGACTTTTATTCAGAGATACTCCCATATTTTAGGTACTCTTTCATGTTAAACAATGAATGTGATCTCACCACATGCACAGTCTGAATAGCCTCAGTTAACTCTCAGATTTCACTTTAGGGGAATAGAGCAGAAGCCAAACACAAAATTGTTTCTTTTTTTCCCCGTTACATCTTGTATACAGCTAAATGTCTTTAATCATGTTGTTTTTACATTAATTTTCCACTTGATTACTTTGGGAGTGAAACTGAAACCTATTGTGAATAATCTTGAACATGGGTTCATGAAACTTAGAACATAATCACCTTTGATGACAGTACTCTTTGAGGTAGCCCAATAGATGTCAACAAAAAAGTGATGGTACTATTGAAAATATATTCACTGTTCCTCTCTTCACAGCAAAGTTCCTGCATTCGTCAGGATGATTGCTCCAGAGGGCTCCTTGGTGTTTCACGAGAAAGCCTGGAATGCATATCCCTACTGTAGAACAAGTAAGCCTGGTTGCTGGCAGTCATTCCACCCCGCTGTCCCACTGCTGATGAGGAGAGGGACTCTTGGTTCCGATGCCTTTGAGAAAGGTGGCGCCCAAGAAAGTCCTCTCTGGGTTCTTGGGTAGTCCCTGCAGGTGCTGTGGCAGAGGGGAGATTTCTGTGTTCCTCCTCCAGACCTTTGTGAGGGCATTGGTTCTTTTCCAGAGGTCCTTGCTGACTGTACTGGCTCCAGGGGTGAGACCTGAAAGTCATCCACACTCAGAAGTGTCCTTTGGTTTAGTTTTAATAGTATTTTTCTCATATTGCCACATATAGTAGAATAGGAATATGGCAGACTTCTGAAACAGTTCCCCTGTTGTTTGCTAAATTGGCCTTAAAGTGATCTATTGCTTTTGTGAAATTATTCTACCATTGTTTTAAAATTAGATTATTCACTCTAATCTAAGGCAGACTGTAGTATCCCTTGTGTAGAAATTTTTACAGACATAAACTACTAAATGCTCTGTGCTTTCAGGTAGTTTAATCATCGTGACTTAATAAATAATATGACCGATTGTTTTGACTTGGATTAATATTCTGAAATTTTTCCCCTTTTATTGCCCACCTGTCCATTATGCCTCAGTTGTAACGGTGAGTAAAACTATTTTTGTGTCACTTATTCTTCGTCTTTAAATTTTGCTTTACATAGTAATTATTTTCAGTCTTTTCTTGCTTTCTAAATTCAGACTGCCCGCTGCTGCCTGGTCCTTCTCTGTGCTCTTTCCACCAGCCTACACTCCACCACATGTTCCCAGTGTTAATGGGTTTTTTCCAGCCTTGTCTCAAAATCTCCCTGTCGACTTTGTTTGCTTCTGCTACTTCTTTTGAATGCTGTATTTGCTCACCAAACCTCCCAGCTTCTTTAATATTAGCCCTGCATGCTGCATGACAAGTAGGGTGGTTTAAATTATTTAAAAGCATGCAGCATTTGGTTTGCCTGAGAAGTCCATAAAAACAGGTAGCTAATGATTCTTGGTCACTTGAGAATTAGTCTTATAGAGTCAAAGCACGGATGCTTATGCTGGGGAAGGCTCCTGCAGACAAAAGCCCCAAAGAACCGGTGAAGGATCACTGTCATTTTGCTGTTGTGTTTTCTGCAGAATGAATATATGAAAGATGATTTCTTCATTAAAATTGAAACATGGCACAAACCAGACTTGGGAACATTAGAAAATGTAAGTTTCAACTCTGGGCTTTCAGTGCAGAAGCCCCTGGAAATGGGAATATTGTAGTCCATTCTGTCATCACCAGAGTGATGCCACCTGCAGGAGACCAATACCTGGACACACCAGGGCATGTCCGATTGCAGTGAGGCAGGCCAGCGATCAGCAAAAAATGGGGCTTTCCCTCTCAGCCTCCTTGCTTTTGTGCGAGAGTGGACGGTGGGGAGAGTTGGTGTTTTTTATCAGCACTCTTTACCTGGGACAGGGAGAGCAGAGATAAAATTCACAAGCCTATTTTAACCATTAACTTTAGGTATCTTTCATCTTTTCATCTCTGTATGTTTGTCAGAGCTACTCTACAAAGCAAAATTGATGCTTTAATTTTCACCTCCACTCTGCTTTGCAGGGTTGATGTCAGAAAAATGGCCAAAAGGTGAATGGGAGGAGCAACTTTGAATATTTTATAAAAATATTGACAAGCTTCTTATTTTTACAAGTTGGAGCACATTTATTCCTCAAATGTCAAGAATATCACTTAAGACTCATTGTAATCATTAACTTTTGATAAGATGTATCAGAGACTTAGGGAAGGCATCTGGTATTGATCGGTGCCTTTGGCCCAGTGGCTGTCCAAAGTGTGATCTCTGCAGCAACATCTGGGAACTTGTTAGATATGCGCGTTCTCAGCCCTCACCCCATACTTAGTGAGTTAAAATCCCTGGTGGTGGGGCCCAGTATGCTGTGCATTGTGGTGCACGCTCCAGTTTGAGAGCCCCAGTTTGAGAACTACTATTCCAACCTTACCCTGTGCTGTTGTGGTAGATAATGCTTTTATGTGATTGGTGCCAATTAATAGAACTTTTTATTTATAATTGGTAGTATTTGACTTGAGTTTTTCTTCCAGGTGATCATTTGACATTTCATAGTGTTTTTTTCATAGTAATTCTAAAATTTCGAATCTAAATGAGATGATTGGATGTGTTTTAGTCTGTGTATGAGTTGATCTGCCTTTTTCAGCTTCCAAATGGACAAACTTTGGCAGTGTGTAAACAGTTCTTAATTGGTTCATAGAGGGAGTTTTCTAAATAAATGATTAACATGAGGAATGGAGGAATTGCTTTCCTATCAAAACTGAAAAGCTTTGGGATAATCAAATTCAGAATAGGTTTTAAACTTCCCAGTGCAGCTTCTTGAAATCTAATTATAATGTTACCTTATGTTTGTCTAGGACTTAAAGGTTAAAAGGAATTGGTCGTGTATTACTGGGTTAAACATAGGTTAGGTACATTTTGTTATATAATTCTTCTCTAAGGACAACCAGAGAATAATGATGACAGATTTCTGTTAATTGGGCAGCATCCTCTCACACCACCCCCTCCACTTGCTTATTTTTTGGGTATACAAGGGTAACATAAGATTTCTAGATCCCTTAAGGCTTCAGATCGCTAATTTAATGAAATAGCTATCTGGATTTTTAAAATTATTTGTATTGTGGTCTAAAAGACTCAGAGAAAGATTACATATGTAAGTGTAGTCGTTTGTTTAGTAAGAATAGTCTACGGTTTGTTGTGTTTCATTTCTCTTTGTCATTTATAGGTACATGGTTTAGATCCAAACACGTGGAAAACTGTTGAAATTGTCCACATAGATATTGCAGATCGAAGTCAAGTTGAACCAGCAGTAAGTACTGCATACTCCCCATTGACATTTTAACCTGTTGCCTCTTACATTTAAAAATGATCATCTTTCTTTCTTTTATGGCCTGCGTTTCTACACTGCAGGGAGCCTGGAGTTTGGGTATGGGTCTGTGCAGCAAAAAGACCAGAGAGTAGGAGAGAGGGTTATTTGTTTTCTTGTGTGGGTTTCACCTTTGCACAAATGATCCCTTTGAGAAATCCCAGTATGTCTGAGATATATAGAGATTTCTTTTCATTGGCAGGGGTGGGGTGGAGACTAACATTATTTTATAAATGAATTCTCCTTTGGGCTTCTATAAATAATGTGGGTCCCTTATACTTTTAAAGTGTGATTGAGAAACCTGAACAGTTGTGTAGCTCTCTAATCTTTACTTTTACTAGATGTAAATATTCATAGTCTAGGCTTTTGACTTAATATCCACCCCCTAGAAGTGAAGACCTGCATTCTCCCATAGTAAGACCCTTTTATTACTTTGCCACAGTTTGAAAATACTAACTCAGTTCTTAGAGTATGCTGGTGCTGCTTGCTTTTGCAGGGCACAGTTGTGGACTTTTCCTATGTTAAGACAACCATTGACCCTCTTTATGCTAGTGTAGAGAGCAGAAGTTTTGAGACAAGATTTCTTCTGTCATGGTAAAGCCTAGCATGTTCAGTTGGCATTTTTATTTCATGACTTTTCCATTTCATTTTTAGTGCTCATTGTCTGAACACGAGTAGTGTTGTAGGCTGTACAGAAATAGAAATAACCCAAACACGAAATGTCTGTTTTTGCTGTTGAAATTTAAAGGTAAATCTTCTAGGGGCCCCAGGTTGGCTCACTGGGTTAATGTCTGCCTTCATCTCAGGTCATGATCCTGGGGTCTGGGGATTGAGCCCTGCATTGGGCTCCCTGCTCAGTGAAGAGCCTACTTCTCCCTGTCCCTCTGCTTGCCGCTCTGCCTACTTGTGCTGTCTCTCTGTCAAATAAATTAAAAAAATATTTAAAAAAATAAATGAAGATTACATTTCTAAAACCAAGGTCTCCCACCTTTTCTCTGAAATTGCTGGGTTTGAGACTGCCAGCTTTGACCCTCTGCTAGGCTGGGTTCTGTTCTGGTAGGACTCCCCTCCCTGATTAGAAATGTGAGCACTAATGAGGGATCCTTGTTGTAGAACTTCTTAAATTTTAGTTGTGCTATGATTTGACATGATTTCAATTTTAAGGATAATTATATATTGAAATTATATAGGACTTTGAAATTATATAGGACTTTTATTTTAATCCTCAGAAGTGAATGTATGTTCTGTTTTAGAAACAGTATTCAGATGTCTGTTTTGTCCTTTTATTTCTCTTGTCTTTTCCAGCCATGTTTACTGCATGTGAAAGAATGACGGTAGGAGGAAAAATCCTTGGTAGTGAGCAATGAGTGAGTTGGTTAATGGGCTAGTTCAGGGTTGCCTACGTGCTTGGAGCAGGTCACAAGATAATGGTGAGCGGCAGTATGGGTGTCCCAGAGAAGGCATTCAGGTTTTATTGTTGGTGTTTGAAAAAGTCGTATCAGCCAGACAAAACGACCTGATCTTGTGGTTCATGGGTTTGCATTTTAGGTTGTTCTCCAGCAGAACACAAGGTACCTTTGGTTTTGCTGGGGTCATAAGAGTTCTTTGTTCTTGTTCTTGGGCTAAAATGGATGCTCAGTCAGTGTTTGCAGGCATGAATGCAAGTAGATAGAACAGTTAAGGCTGATTGTGTAAGAGCCCCAGAGGCCCCTGGTTTCATTCCTTCCAGGTCTCATTCCTTCCACCCCAGCCTAGACCAGTGAGGAGAGAAGGCGCTGCTGGCCTTGAGGGGTGTGACAAGGGCACTTGAGATTGTTGCTTCAGGTGGAAAGCACTGCACATGCAGGGGCCGAGCGGGTGCTTCCCTGTGTGGGATGTTGTCTTGGATGGATACATGGGGAAAGAGAAGGGATTGGGCCCGAATGAGAAGGGTCTGTATTCTGAGTCCACAGAGCCGTGACTAAAAGCATATGTTCTGAAACTAGATTGGCTTTGGGTTCAGATTCTGAGGTTCTTCTACCTCCTTCTACCAACACTACCATTCAGTGTTGGATGGGTTGCTTTCTCTCTCTGTGCCTGTTTTATCTTGTGTAAAATGGGGCTAATTATCTCACAGCATTAAATGTGAGCACTGGAGCAGTGCCTAGTTTACCCAGTGTTCACCATCATTGGCATTGTGCAGGGGTTCTGAGAACTCTCTTCACACCAAGCATTGTTTGGGGAGTAAATCAATAGGTATGTGTGGTTTTGTTTTTCAGTGTTCACATCTCCTGTTTGCCAGTTACACTGTAGAGATTAGTAAGATACAAACTTATTTTAAAGTTGACTGAATTCCCAGTACTTTATTTTATTGATGAACTATACCTAGCATTTACCATTTTAACCATATTAAAATGTACAGTTCAATGGCATTTAGTACAAGTACCTTCATACCATCACTGTCCAGTTCCAGAACATTTCATCACTCCAAAAGGACACCCTGTACCTATTAACAGTCACTCTCTACTCCTCCCTCCCCCCAGCCTTTGGCTACCATTAAGCTGTTTTTGTGGACTTAAGCTATGCTGGATAATTCATAGAAGTGGAATCATAGCAATATGTGACTTTCATTGTTGGCTTCATGTACTTTAGGCTGTTTTTATCCCCACTGTGGTGTGTGTCATTACTTCATTTCTCTTTATGGCTGATAGCAGTCCAGTGTATGAATATACTACCCTTTGTGTATGTATTCATCTGGGGAGGAAGGTTTGGGTTGTTTCTACTTTTTGGCTGTTGTAACTAGTGCTGCTGTGAAAAACTGTGTGATCATCTGTTTCTCAGTTGTGAATCCTGGAAGTAAAACTAATACCATGTAGGGATTCTTAGACCTTTGGATATAAAAAAGGAACCCTGACATGCATATTTGGTGCCAAAGGGAACTCTGTGTGCTAGGAGGCAAGGGTATCCTGGGCAATTTGAAGCCTGGGGATGAGGAACAGAGCATTGAGCTGCCTGAGGATGTGTGAAGGCTGAGGGGATGTGGGGTGGGGATGGGTTGTGGGGCCAGTGCCCATTCTGGCAAGGAGGTGGGGAAGGAGGAGGGCAGGGACCTTGGGTCTGCCCTTTTCTTCTCCTCCTCCTCTTCTTCCCATACTTTGGGAGGTTTGGGACATTCACCCTGACACTCGCCCTTTTGGTTCTACCCCATCTATTTTTGGCCTTGAGTATAATTTTGTTTTGTTTTTTAAGATTGTATTTACTTATTTGACAGAGATCACAAGCAGGCAGAGAGGCAGGCAGAGAGAGACAGGGGGAGGCATGATCCCTGCTGAGCAGAGAGCCTGATGTGGAGCTTGATCCCAGGACCCTGAGACCATGACCTGAGCTGAAGGCAGAGGCTCAACCCACTGAGCCACCCAGACGCCCTGAGTATAATATTTATCCTAGGAATTAGCTTCTAATGCAAACACTTGGAACACCTGGCTATCCTTACTGCTTACTAGATCCAGTTTGGTTTTCTGTTGCATTTATTTGTTCTTTTGATTCTGACCGCCTCCCCCCTTTTTTAAAGTTTTTATTTATTTGAAAGATGGAGAGAACAAGCTCAGGAGCACGGGCAGGGGCAGACTGAGAGGGGGAGAGAGAAAGAATCTCAAGCAGACTTCTCTCTGAGCTCAGAGTCCAAACATGGGGCTTGGTTTCATGACCCTGAGAGCATGACCTGAGCTGAAATCAAGAGTCAGACACTTAACTGACACTTAACTGACCAAGCCACCCAGGCAACCCTTGATTCTGCACTTTCATGTTCCTTGAAAATTTTGATCTGTGGTGTTGAGAAAGGGAAGTTAAGCATGTATTTGCAATTCTCAAATGACAGTGTTTTCATAGCAATTAACAGGCAGTGAGTGCCTGCTCAGGCTGTGCTCCTGGGGTATTGCGGTAGTAGCTGTCCAAGATTGGGATAGAACCTTTGAGAGGCTTGCAGTCTGGGTGAGACAAGCCCACCACAGTGAAGCAGTGAACAAATGGCAGAGGCTTATGCATGGTCCAAAGGGCTGCAGGGTTTTGGAGGAAAGAGTAAACGATCTATGAGGACAAAAATCTGGACAGACTGTATCGAAGAGTCGTACCAGGAGGGAGAGTAGGATTTGATGGGTGGAACAGTCCACCCCCACCCTCATTATACTTTATTCTCTAACCTTCATTATTCTGACATACTATAAATTTGTTTACTTATTTTTCTCTTCTCCCTGAGTAGAGATTGAAACTCAAAGGGAAGAATCTTTATATTTTTAACTTGTCTCCCCAGCTCCTAGAAGAGTGCCTGAGCTATACATAGTAGGTTCTCAGTGAACGAATGTGGTGTAGGGAAGCAGGGGTGTGGCTCTGTTACCTGACACTGAAGGGAAAGTTGGAATAGTTTTTAGAGTTAAAGGGGACCTGAGCTACTCAGGCCACATTGCTTTTGAACAGTGCTTTGCATAATCCTAAGAATTTCTTGGAGGCCACCAGTTTCTCAGGCAGTCAGGATGGAGCGACTAGAACTGGGGTTGAGGAGTTCCCTCTGTCCCCCTCTCCAGCACAGTTCTGTCTGTCTGACATTAGTCTTCACTGTGCAGTTTGCTTTGAACACACAGTTCTGCAGCTACAGAAAGTTTGATTTCAGGGCTAACCACCCTGTTTTACAAGTGAGGAAACTGAAGCCCAGATAAATTAGTTTCTCTCAATGTTGTTTAACCAGTGCCAGAAGTAGAAATTGTAACTCTTCAATCCAGTGTTCTTTCTCCTCACTCTTGGTTCCTTTGGCGCCAAGGCCCTGGGCTTTGTTGCTCTTCAAGCTGCTGTCTTCCTCTCCTCGCTATTTGTTCTGGCATGCCTTCTGGGACTTTCTCTCTGTCTGAGGCCCATGTGTCCTGTAAGACAGATTTCATTTTCTCCAGGGAGATTTCACCCATGTTAGAATCATCTACTGCTTTCCTCTTACTCATTTCATTGATGTATTTTGTTCTCCATGGTCAGAAACCCATCCCCTTTTCAGAGTGAGTACTTCATCAGTATTTGTAGAGTGAACCTGATGAGCTTGAGGATCCTGATGAAACTAACTTTTTTGAATCAAGAATTTGTATAAAATAAATTTGATGTCAGTTTGTAACACCTGGGTTGGAAACAAACACTCATACATTGTCCGTGGTAGTGTAAATCAGCATAACCTGTTCTGCAGAATTAGAAATGCATGCTTTTTGACCTAGCAGAATCCTATTTCTGAGAATTGATCTACTCGGGTGCCTGGGTGGCTCAGTCAGTTAAGCGTCTGCCTTCGGCTCAGGGCATGATCCCGGGGTCCTGGGATTGAGCCCCGCATCAGGCTCCCTGCTCAGCGGGAAGCCAGCTTTTCCCTTTCACAGTCCCCTTGCTGTGTTCCTGCTCTCTTTCTCTCTCTCTCTGTCTGTCAAATAAATAAATATAACCTTAAAAAAAAAAAAGAATTGATCTATTCGTTAAGTAACTTGTATAAAATAAGACTGGAAACGTTCTGGAGTCTAAATGTCTCCCTCCAGAAGAATTAAGGGAGTGAGCTCTACTTGTACTGTTTGGGAATCCTTCACAAGGTAATATGGCTGGAGAAAGATAAAAAAGAACATTATAGGATACTTCTGTTTGTAATATTGTAAAAGGGGTAAAATATATCTATGCATTTATTTGATTGCTCATGTATAGATGGTTGAGAACAATGTGTAAGATGGTAGGAAGCGTGATTCCTTCATGATCGGTGGTGAGGGAGCTAGATGTCTGGGGAACAGGGTAGAAGAATTGAGGTCTTTCAGAAATGTGTGCAAAGAATTGGGAATGGCCTCTTGCTTAGTGTATCGGTTTCCTGTTGCTGCCTGACAAATCACAAATTTAATGGCCACGTAACGCAACTTAATCAAAGGAGTGACAGCCCTTCTACATATATAGTCTCTTGGTGAGAAGCAAGTGACAGGTTTCACCTGTGCTCCAGGAGGAAGCTTATACAGGAGTATGATTCGCTGTGGGAGTCCTCTTAGGGGATGTCTGCCATGCCATTGGTCAATTTTTAGGAATTAAAACTTGCTTTCCAGGGATTAAAGAGACATTAGAATTGATAGTTTGGTAATTCTGACAAGACCAACAAAGTGGATTTTTGGTAAGGAAGACCTTGTGAAGGTGTGGTGATCTCTCAAAGTTCAGACTATGGTACCTTAACCCCCAGAGGTTTTGCTCTGTCTCAGTCAGTCTGAATCCATTGATTTTCATTTGGTTGTTAATAAACTCTGTTTTTTCCTGAATGAGCTAATTTTTCCAAAACTTCTTAAATGGTTGAATTTCTGTCCTGCCTATTACTTTAAAAGAAGTAAAATTAGTTAATTAGTAATTTTGAGAGGATAAATAGCCAAATCTCCTTCTCAATCAAGAGAAATATGAAATAGTGGGAGTTCATTAAACCCAAGAATTTGGAAGTGAAGCTTGCTTCTTTTATCTCCACCTGGTGGGGGTTTTCTGTCACTGCAGGTGGATTTAATTCAAATACAGCCCTAAACGTTTTAATTCAGAGTGACTGTTGATTACTTTTAGGATTTACTCTCTTTGCTGGGTTGCTGGTTTCAGACAGATTGTATGTCACTCTCGTTGTAGACTTGCTGTTTTTTTGATCATGCTTATGAACTGTACTTAACCATGCATAGAACGGATGTGATTGAAACTACAGAGTAACTAAATATTTCAGTGGATGCTTTGACATATTTATGTAATCGAAGGGTGACATTGTCACAATAACTCTAGGACTCAAGGATTTGTAGTAAAAGTTTGTCAGTGTGCCCCAGGGTCACAGTAATTTGCTTCAGAAATCCTACGTATGTTTAAATGTGTGGGTTATTCATTTTTTTGTTGTTGGTTAACTTTGGAAAGTCTGTATAGAGCTGTTACTACAGCCACCATTGTCTGTAATTTTCTAGAAGATGAGTGATTGCCTAGTGAAACAAGCTGAGGAGTCTTTTAAGTTTTCTGCCCAAATGTCCCCACTCATTTTCCTTTGGCCACTATACAAAACAGGTTTCCTATTTTGGGGGAAAGCAGCATTGAGGTCAGGGGTTAAGGTGTTATATCCCTTAACAAGGAAGCCTATTTCTACTTGGTATGTTGTTCTAGAAGACCACATCTCTTAAGCCCCCACACCCTCCTGGCCCCTCCTGCATTTCAAATCTAACCCAGGAAATGCTCCTGAAAAGCCTTCCTTTTTTCCTGCTACCCTTACCAAAGGGTAAATTGGGTACCCTTTGGGGGCCCAGTCTATACTGTACCTCATCATCTCTGTGTTTCCAGGATCTAGCAAGGTGCTCAATACAAGACATCAAGTGAACTTATCAACATAGATTTGGTGAATCAGAAAGAATTTGCAGATTTTTCCTTTGTTGTGTTTTAAAAAAGGCGGAGTGGGGAAAAGACCATTTGGAGGAATTGAGGTTTTTACCATTCAGATATTAAATGGACAAAATGCTACTCTATTTCCTTCTTTACTAATCCTGAGTGATGAAGCACATGTGATATGTCTTTAATTCTAAAAATTCATTTCTAAATGAGCAAGTATCTTTCTGTCATATTAAAAAGTGTTTTCATTAGACCAAACTGTAATGAGTCAAGGTTTTATCTAGCATACAAAAGATACCAGAATATAATTTTTTTTAATTTCTAAAGTTTTTGATACAGAACTGCAGTAAAAAAGTTGAGAATTCTTTAAATGTCCTGATGAAATGCGCATGTATATCTTCAACTCATTTCCAAAACTTACACAAATGAGTCAGTTGACATCTGCTTCTGCTTTTTTTTTTTTTTTTTTAAGGTATAAATGTGAATCTGACTCCTTTTAATCATCTCCAGCACTTTGCCTAAGTAGCCTTTCATGATTTGTATACAAAAGTCACTTCCCAGGAGAGGAAGGCTCTTTAAAGTGTAAGCTAAAGTATACACACGATTAACATGAGAGAGACCTTCGTTTTTGGAAGTAATTTGAAAGAAAATGAGCATGGTTTGAAAAAAAAAAAGAAAGAAATTGGAACCACATTTTTTAGTTATATGTAACCAGAAAGGACTGTATCAGTCTTCCTCTATAGTGTATATTTCCTCTGCAGTGTATGCTGTGTGACTTCATCATTTCCAAGAATTTATTTTCATAGAAATAATGTTTAATTGATGCTTTTAAGGCTCATAAGTCCAAAAGTGATATGGTTTCATATCCAGCTGTTTTTTAAACATCAGTAAGTAGGAAATACTAATGATATGAAACTGTGGTGATGTTTCACTGAAGATGATATGCCTGCCAGTCGTTTCTGGGTTACAGAAAGGATGTGCAGGGTGTGCTGTGACCGATAGGGTCCTTCTTAGGGACTTCCCGAAGAGCTTGAAGGGTCTCTCTGATTGTGAGTGACCCAGTAAGCTTATGTTTTTAAGATAAAGCTCAGATTTCATTCCTACCTCTTCCTTCTTTTGTTCTTTTTAGCCCCTCTTGTTACCCTCTTGTTGTTTCTCAGTCATATTTAGCCCAAGTCTCCATCCTTTCTCTCAGTCCCTCTCCTTTGCAGATACCTCCCCCGCACCCCCCCCGCCCCCGCCCCCCCAAGCCGGGGAGACTTGGGACAGGTGTGTCCTGCAGTGTGGTCCCGAGTGCAACAGCCACCCTGCAGCCCTGATGCCTGCTCTGCAGAGCCAGACTTCCTGAGCTGTGGTCCTTGGGTCCTCACACTGCTGAACTCTGGACCAACCTCTGTGCCACCTCTTGGCAGTACAACCCTTCTCCCAGCAGTTTTTCAGCATGAGCTTCTGGACCACTGTGTGGCTCCGCTCCCTAGTCACAGTTCTTTCCTTGATAACCTCACAGGACACAGGCATTCCCAGCTGAGGGGGTGGGCTGCTGATAAAGTTTGCCTTTCCTTCCGGTACCTGGAATTGCCTCCCTCAGTCCAGCCCACTTGGCCTCACTCTTCTTGTTTATTTTCTTTTGGAGAATACCCCCCACGGTGGCTAGAAGGCAGGTCTGTACATGTGGGAATCCCAGTTGTGGCTGAATCTGCCCACAGGTCCAGTTCTCTGAACATTGTTTGGAAGTGAAGAGGTTCTTTTTAGGGTTCTTGAGGCCCTCTGTGGAGCATTGTGACTAACTCCCAAGCTTGCCTCTCAAAGCCTTAAAACTAGGACTCTGGCCAAAATGCTTGAGGCCCTTTTCTTTCCAGCTGCCCAGGGACAGCTTGTTGGAAATGCAGATTTTTAGCTCCCTCCCTGGTCAGTCTCTGGGTGGCCTCTGGGCTCCGTCCAACTCTCTGGGCAATTTCTGCGCATGCTCACTTGGGACATGCCTCCAGTACACTATACCTGGTGAAGATTGTACAGTGTGCACTCTTCGAAGATTTTAAAAACGGAAGGAATCTCACTTGGAGGCCAGGATCCAAAATATTTACCCCAGCCTTTATTTTTACTGTTAAGGAGTTTGAGCCCAGGGGAGGTGCTATAACTTCTCTAAACCACATAAGTGCTAGAAAGGGAAGTTGGGGACTCTTCCCATCTCCCCTGGTTCCTGGAAAAAGCAGTTTCATCAGTGGCCTTGGTCACCTCCCATGACCATTGTAGACTCTGGGATAGTTTGAAATTTGCAGATGTGCAATAGAATAGTAAAAGGTTTAGAGCCCCTAAGATGTCTTTTGGTTTGGGTGCTTAACAGAGAACACCGCTCATGTGTTTTCTCATATGTTCACTTGGCAAATAATCTATTGGAGCTTGCTGTTTAATCTGTGTGTATAAGGTAAATATTTTTCTAGATAGGAGAATAATTGTGTCCGTCTAAGGGAGTGCAAGATTCTTAATCAGGGAACACTTTAAAGTGTTTCTAAGTGACTTGTAGTTGTTTGCTTGTTTAGCGTGGTGGTGCTAAGTTCCTCTGTACCTTGGGGTTTTTCCTTTTCTTTTCCCCTTTTCCCTCACAACTGATACAAACCAGTGCTGGGCTCCAGGCTGCCGCCAGAGTGAGATTTCAAGGACTGACTAGAACCTGGAAGCTTGGAGTTTTTGTACTTTATACTAAAAGAAGACCATGGCCCATTTTCATTGTACATTGAAAGATAACAATGGAATTGTTGGACTCTTCTAAACTGCTCACTTAAGCCATTTGTAGAAATCCCTTGGTAATCTTTTTAAATTTTTTAAAAATACTGTATTTATTTATTTATTTATTTATTTGAGAGACCATGAGAGGGAGGAGGGTCAGAGGGGGAAGCAGACTCCATCCTGAGCAGGGAGTCTGATGCCAGACTGGTCCTGGGACTCTAGTATCATGAGCTTAGCCCAAGGCAGTTGTTCAACCAACGGAGCCACCCAGGTGCTCCCTCGGTAATCTGTTTAAGGATTGTCATGTTTTGAGTTTGTTCTTAAAATTTGTGCTTTTTCTTTGTTCTTTCTAGAATTGCCCATTTGTTCTTTGTTTATGAACGATTTGTTGGTATGATTTGGTAGGCGGAACAATGCCCCATTTTAGTTGAGAGCAGAAATAATGCTAAGCAACACCTCATTTTCTGAAATCCCATTTGCCTTTGTAAATGAATATATAAAGGCCTGCTGTTCCTTGAATTTAGCCATTTTTACTTTGAACACACCATTCACTTGTTTGACTTTTGAACAGTCTGACACTTTTTAATTGTTTTAAACTGTGAGGGTATATTGTTTTTAGTTATTGCTTTTTTAAAAAGAGACTTCTTGAATGTCAGCCTTGGAATGCTGATGAAACTTGGTTTAATTTATTTAGGCATGTAAGTTTGGTCACACCTTCAGCAGTGCTTGTTTCTGGTGCTCAAGGAAGGATTCAGGCATATCTTTTCCTTTGATCAGACATTCCGTGAGACAGTGCCCAGATGTTGCACATTTGAGTATATTCTTGGCAACATATGCTTTACTGTATTGCCTTTAGAAAAAACGTTATAATTTTAAAAAAATGCAAGAATCATAAAATGCACTTTCTAAATCTTTAAGATTAATTTTTTTCTTTAAAATTAAAAACATGAAATCTGACTGGAAAAAGCTAAATATTAGATCAGACTTTGTGAAATTGTTAGTATTTGTCAGCTTTTGAGCACATAAATGACATTTTTGGGGATCAACCTAGTAGACCTTCCAAATTAATCTTTGATGGATGATAATGCTAGCAGTCAACACCGGTTCATTATCTCTCACAGCTTTCAAAAAGCTTCGCAGTTGTAGATGTTGCTTTCATTCCAGCTCTTGCTGCTTACTTCCTAAGAAGGCCTTCCTGCTTCTCAGAGCTGTGCAGTGGCTACCCAATTCTTTAGCCCTGAAGAGAGCTTTTGTTCATTAGAAGTCCATGGCTGAGATCCAGCAAGTCCGAGGAGAGTCTGTGTTTGCCAGCGCTGCTTCCGTTGTTCTCTTTGGCATGAGCAGACACTTGATCTAGTAAAGTACCTCTTCCTTTTACCATAAATGAACCTAGACACTCAGTTTCTATCTTAAAAGTTTGTAACATATCTCTAATATATGTGCGAGAGCTCCAAAAGCTCTTTGTTAAAGTGCGTGCATAATGAAGAGGTGAGATGCCTGACCCAGCTCCTAATTGTAATAGTAGCCCCCTTCAATGCAGAGAAAAGCAAAGCAAAACAAAACATGGGTTTTCAGATAGCAGTGATTTTGCATTTGCTTACGAAATTTCCCCTGGTCAGATGCTCGTCTCGTCTTGCCTTTTCTGTGCCGTGAAGCATACTGCTGTTGAAATCCTTTCTGTAATAAGTTATAGGGGTTCCCCCCTTTTTTAAGGACATATGAATAAACATAAGCGTAGTTTCTATTAAAAAGAAATGTAAAAATGTTTCTCACTTTATTCTGTTGCTTTACACAGTCAATTTTTGGAACTCTTGGAAGATTCATATCCCGTCATGTATTTAGAGAATGTGCTCTAGTGTATTTGAAGGCCTAGTTGGATGGCAGTGCCCTCTTGTGGGAGAATAACATATTGTTTATTGCATGCTTGGTTAAATTTTAGAGGTTTCTAAATTTCTCTTAAAAATCTGCACGTATGAAGAATGCCTGGGTGGCTCAGTTGGTTAAGCATCTGACTCTTGGTTTTGGTTCAGGTCATGATCTCGGGGTAGAGGGAATCGAGCCCTGTGTCAGCTCTGCTCAGCACTTTGAGTTGGCTTGAGATTGTCTCTCTCCCTGTGCCCCTAACCTCCCTGAGATGACCTTATTTCTTGCTTGGTTAAATCTTAAGAGTGCTTATGTGCCTTCTTTCTCGCAAGTAAATAAATCTTAAAAAAATCTGCATGAACCAGTATATTTTGCACAAAATATTTTTTCAACTAGAACCTATTAACTTAATGTTTATTTTTGATCTCTTCCATATTTTAAAAATAAAAAAGTAGGGAGGGTGGTGGAGGTGGTGAGGTGTGAAGTAGAATTGCTCCAGTTTCTGGGTGGGGGAAAAAAATGCATTTTTGAGCAGCTGAAAGAAATTAGCATAAGTGGCTCCAAAATCGAGTTTTTAAAGTGTGTATTCCTTACAAAAGCCCCTTACCCCACGCTTTTTTTTTTTTTTTTTTTTTTTTTTTAAAAATAAATCAGTGTTACTCTTTCTTAGGGAAAGTTCTCCAGGCAGAGAGGGAGCCAAGATCCCTTCAGGTACCTGAGTCTTCTCAAGTGATAAAATGGAAATCACATCGTATTTGCAGTTAAAGTATGGTGTTTGGCCTGGGTATTGACAGAACAGCATCTGAGTCTTGGTTCTTCTGCTCCACAAGGGCAAAGGATTTCATTTCCCCACCCCCAGAAGTGGTGGTATATTACCTTTGTTCCAAGATTGTGAGGATTAACTAAGAGAATGTGTGTGCCTGGCATATAAGTAAGTTAAAATATAGTAGCAAGAATGATGCTATTTATTGGCTTATGCTCTTCCTGTTAAAAAAATATATAATTTTTTTCTGTAATTATTTCCTATTTAGTAGTTGTTTAATTAGTGCCAATGGGTTAACTGGGGTCATGGGTCTTAGGAACAGCTGTGTCTGAAGGTCAACTCATAAACCAACATGAACATTTTGCTGGAAAGGGCTCACCTGAATATTTATTATAACTTTCCCCCTTGTTTTAGTTTAAGGAATTAGATATGGTAGGTTTATATTGTCTATTTATATTTATCCATTGTCATTTAAGGAAGTAAATACATTTTGTGTTAAGACTTTCTTAAACATACTACATTTCAGGCCTTTGCAATTTAATCTTAAAATAACATTTAACAAGCACCTTTAACCAAATTGACTTGTTAATGTGTTAAAACTTACTGGTGTCAAGAGTTTTAAATATCTTCATTTTAAAATGCTTTAATAAATATATAAACATACTAATGAATATGTTGTAGTAACAAACATACTGTCTATTTGTGTATGAAATGTAAGCTTACCCAGACCAGTAGTAGCCCACCTACTCTGAAGGCAGGGCTAAGGAGTAGCCCCCCCTGCCTTGGGCTATCCTCTTTCCCACCTGCCCACATCTCAGAGCACAACTATTTGGTTTCTTTTTTGGGTTGTAGATGGATTTGTCACTTCAGGCTTCAAAAAAAAAATTCCATTTGGAGCCCCAGCATGGGGCTCGAACCCATGACCCGTAGATTAAGAGTCACGTGCTCTAGGATCTGAGCCAGCCAGGTGCCCTGTCATTTTAGGCTTTTGGTTGTAACTTATTTTCAGGGCTGGAATTTTGATTTCTTTCTGTTTATTGTAACCTTCCAGAGGCTTTGGGGATCTGCCTTCATAAGCATGACAGTGTCGACTGTCTCTGACTGATACTGATAAGATGAGAAAGAATGGAAGAGGTGCTTAGACTGACTGTACCCCAGCTTGGCTGTGCCCTACCCTGACTGTGCTCTAACCAGACTGTGTTCCAGCCTGGCTGTGCCACAGCCTGACTGTACTCTAACCTCGCTGTCTGTAGCCAGGCTGTGTTCTGGGCTGTGGCCACCTTATAACATAGAGCTCTGTTAACAGTCTCTGCCTGCTTCCTAAGCTCAATGCCATCCTCACCCCTACCCCAGATGTCTATGCAGGGTCTCTATGAGATTAAAATGATCACAAAACAAGTGTAGGTTTAACTGCATTTCTTTTCTCAGTGTAGTTGTTTGAAAATTCTCCTTTTAGGATTCATTGGTGGGAAGCCGGTAAGGATTAATGAGAGGGCTGAATTAGAGAATATTTTTTAATGCAGTTTTGTTCCTCTGAGGTACATTCAGTAACAGAAACTAGGCCAACAAGTTATTGACAATTAGTGGTCCTTTGGGAATCTGCTTTAATGAATAGATAAGAATGATTTGTAATTAGCATAATAATTATATGCAAATGAATGCTTCTGAATTGCTCTAAAACACTTCTGAACTGTTTAAACAGCCCTCCTGAGATCTTGTTACTCTATTAATTTGTGTAGCAAATCTTTTTTTCATAGATCACGCAAAGATAAACTTCAGTCCAGCCCCTGTCCGAATTATTATGAATTCCAAGGTGGTAGGACCTGAATTAATGAGATTTACTTATACTGTATTAATGGTGCTCTGTGGGAACCTGAAAGGGTGAGGAGTCCTTGGGGAGATGTAATTAAAAATAGGAAAGAAAGCTGCTTATTGCAAATAACTGTTGAAATGAGTTTCTTAAACAAGTTCGTAAATGTTATTTGTCTTTACACCTCTGTTACTTGCTTTTGCAAAATTTAATGCAAACATTTTTTTTTTAATGGGCTTCCCCTCTGGAGTTTGGCTTGAATTTTGTCAGGTCCAATTAGTTATGCACTAGGGTCAGCGGTGATCGGATCCAGGAACTCCTTGTGTTCCACGTGCCACAGTGTGTACTGAAAAATGAAGGGCATTGATAATAGATGAGGTTTGTTACTGATCTTCGTATTTAATTTGGTCTTTTCCCACTCATCCTGGTCTTTACTTTTAGGATGTGATTAGAGGAAATAAGCTTTGCTAGGTTGAGCAGCAATACCCATGCATTCTAAACTTAGTGATTATCTTTGAGCTATTTGAATAGACACCTAATTAATCATCTAGTGCTAAAGGAAAGCATTTTACAGCAGGCTTTAGGATCCTTATATCTCTCTCAAGTTTTTATTTTTACCCTGTAGAATTGGTTTTTTTGTGGGGGTGAGAGGCAGGGGAAATGCCCTTTTATAAGCAGGTGTGGAGGAGTTGCTAATGCTTGTGGTTTGGGCCCTGTTTTCCTCAGCTTACATTTAGCCTCACCTGTGGTAACCCATGCATGGTTCTTTAAGTATCTGGAGCTCATCTCGATTTTTCCACAAGCTGTCAAGAAACTCCTACCAGTCCCCCGCCTCCTACTCACTTCCCCATTCATAATCATGAGTTAAATCTGGGCTCAAGGACATTTAGGTTGGCTCAGCACAGATTTTGTACTTGCATTTTGGGGAACAGCCACTATGCTAAAAGATTCATAAAACTAATATTCTTTGTCTTCAAAATGAATCTGGTTTCTGTTGAGAGCTGTAGTGAGTAACAGATGTATACCCAAGAGGTAGCACAACTTTTGTATTCCAGTGACAGAAAAGGGCTATTTATAAGAATTTAATGAATGTATTCTGTGGCTTCAGCGTGGAGACTCAGTAAGCCATTTATTTACCATATTATATTTTATTTGTTCTCCAAAGGGTGTCTTGACTTTCACTTGCCTCCTTTTTTTTTTTTTTTTTTTTTTTTTTTTTACTTAAATAAGAGTTTTCAATTAAATAGAGTTGTATTAAAACTAATCTGAATCTACCTTATGCTGATACCATTGTGTTTCCCTGTTGTTCGGGCACTAGTGTTGGTGGAGAGAGCAGTGTCTAGGGACATTACACCTAACTTGATAATGATGGTTTTACTAAGCCCTTATCCTGGCCAGGCCTCTGGGCAATACAGATAATTAAAATTTGATCATAAAAAATTTTAGACACAGTGCACCTTAGCAATAAGATTTTTCTACTTTTAAACGTGATTTTAAAACTCATTTTAAAAATACATTTCCTTGGCCTAGTGAATTTGCTTTCTTTTTTTCCCAAGGATTACAGAAAGTGCATAGCAAATTCAGCCTTCAGAATACCCAGGAGCTGAAGACTCAAGTAGGCTACAGCTGTCTTCACCCACAGTATTCTAAAAGAACTAATGAGATGAGAAGTCTGCAGCTGGTGGCAAGCACAATAAACCATGAGCCAAGGGCTTCTCTTCATCAGAGCCTCCCTTTCCCCATGGGATCCCAAAGGAGACAGAATACTAACAAAGCCAGCAGGCTGTCTCATTCCACACTATTGCTCATTTGCAGCTATAATTGGTAGCTGAGGTTGCATTCTGTATGCTGAAACTGTCATACATGAAGGAATATATTTGTTCATTGTGATACGGATATAAGTCGGCCAGTTCTCAAATGCAGAAAGACCAGACTAGATACCCAACAATAAAATTATAGCAAAGACGATTCTGTTAAAAAAATTAAATGTTTGTTATAAAGGTACAAAACTGAGGTTGTTAAAGCGACACCTGCTTCCTGCTTTTTAATACCTTGCTACTTAATTCAACTGATTAAACATTTACGTATTCAAACTAACATTAAAAAAAAAAAGGCACAAAAATTCCTAGGTTTTAACAAGATGCATTATCCTCATCTGTCAGGGTTAAGGTGCTATTGTTAATAATTGGGTTCTGTTACATTTTCAGTATAATACCTTTAATATTTGCTGCTTTTTAGTCAAGAGAAAAAAGCCAGGGAGACTTACCTTTGGAGATCTGCGTATGTGTGTATAGTATTTTATATGCACATACTCCCGCCTTACAGGCAGATCTACTTAGATACCCCTGCTGCTGCTTGGTGTTGCTGGAATGTGCTTTGCTTATCTGGCTCTTCTGCCACCTCCTGTGTGGTGTACTAGAGTGAGCCGGGGACCAGGACGGAGGCTAAGAAGCCCTCGGGTAAGAGAGCCATACCACTTCCTTGCTGGGACTCTGGCCTCCTCATCTACAGAAAGAGGCTTCTGGGATGGTCTCCAAGGTTGGGAGACCTTTATAATTCTCTGAGTTCTTAGTTCAGAAAAGTATCGCTGTGAATAACTGGTACTGGTGATGGGGGCTGGGAAGTGGACTACAGCGGTGTGTTGGGCACAGAGTGGAGAAGTTTTGGAAGCATTATTCCATGTTCTTCATTTAATTAATCTGTCAGATAGGCATTGAGAAGCCCTGAGGTTGTCAGCCTGGTGGGGAGCTGGGGTTGGGAAGGGCCTGAAGGAGTGTTATCAGTGAAGTCTGTCTGATGCACCTGTTCGTTTTCACCCTCACTGGGGCCATAATCGTGTGGTAGTTCTGCAGGCTCCATCTTATCAGTTCTAAGGTTCCCCTGCCCTCTTTTCCTCACATTTTAATACATTTGAAATTAGGGTTTGTCTTCCAGCTGTGGCATATTTTATTGGCTGAGTGTGTTTCTTCTTAATGGCACATAGAAAATGATGGAGCATCCTCTCACTGCCATCCTTTCAGATTTGAGAAATGTGATATTTACTCTTTAGCATGTGCCAGGCTCCATAATATCTCAGATTTTGCATTAAAAAGAATATTTTGAATGGCATACCCACAGTGAGGTCGCACCTGAGACTGTTTAAAAAAAAAAGTATTTTGCCTTTAAATGGTATGAAATATAAAACACTTGTCAGGCCTCTGGGCATTATAGAGATAATTATAACAATCATAAAAATTTTTAACATACACTTTAGCAGTTAAGGTTTTTCTACCTTTAAACATTTTAAGAATACATTTATTTGGCTCGTTTCGCTTGATTTCGATTCTGAGTATAATTCGCTTCATTCTCTGTTGGCAGTTAATCTGTGCTCTCTGGGGTTTCTGTTATCTTTTCTTTGTTTGCCTCTCTTTCTTTCCCTCAGCCCAACTGTGACTTCTAGGAGCTAGCCCCGAGTAAGTGTTGGTTCTCCTTACATCCTCAGACTCCTCGGACTACCTCATAGTATCTTGCTTGCTGCCTTCCACGTGTGGTGGCTACGGAAATAAATAGACCTCGATGGAGGGAGATCGTGTCAAAAGTGATTATTTGATAGAATGTTAAATATTTTCAATTTTGGAGAAAAGTGAGATTGTGTCTAGGTTTCAGTTCTAGGTGTCAGAGCTAGAGAAAATGTTTTCTGGCACCACGTGGTTATTTACGTTAGTTTGCAGGATGGTGGAGTCTGCACTGTGAACCCAGGTCTTGAGACCACCTGTCCAGTTGGTTCTTTTCTCAGCAGTGAAGTTGTTAATTTGAGGGTGCGGCTCTAAATTGGAATTTAAGAACTTGTGTAAGTTGACAGTAATTGAACTTTCTGCTGATGTGCCCAGACGCACGAGTAACTCCCAATTCTCCAACTCTTTGAAGACGGCTTGTCCTGGGTCACTGTTCCTGGATAATGCTGACTGACCTCATGCCTGTGGCTGCACCACACTGCATCACTCGGACTTCACATTTTTCCTTCTTCACACTATTTACCTATAACTTTGTCAATAATTATTTGCATGTCATGTGCATTTCCTGAGTACGTGTTGAATCTTGAGCTGCTGCTTCTCAACATGTTTTCTTTGATTTGTGAAAGTTTGTCATATACTTTGGAGTCTGTTCAATGCTTGCTGTTTTCTCTAGAACAATGACTTTTCATATTTGACTTGTATGGGATTTCCCCCAAAATATGTGGTCCTTCCATGAATGCCATGAAGGACCCCTGGCTGAGAAATTCTATTCCAGAGGGCAGGGGCTCTCCTTTTGTAGGATTTTCAACTCACCAACTGACCTCTGCTCACTGGTACCATTAAAACTCATTTATTAAAACTCATTTATTTTTTTGAATCTGGACTTTTGCTCTTCAAAGGGAGTTTTTTCCTATCGCTGGATTGTTTGTGTATATGTGTGCAACGACAGAAGAACTTTTGTAAAGCAGACAGGCTTAAAAAGATTTACTTCTTTCATTTCCTCCATTCTTTATGGAAGAGGATGTTAGGGAAATAGAATTGACACATGCTATAGAACTTTGCTTAAAAGTTCTATAAAAGTCTTAGGGCCATTCTCCTGTGACATGATATAACTGAGGTAGTCCCATCACAGAGTCGTAAGCCTTTCTCTCACCTTCTGTGACAATGAGGAGCTGCCATGAGAACAGTCCCTCTTCCATGAGCAGGCCAAAGGATTTGCACTTAATGGATCTCTGGACGAGGGTTTGTTGAGGCTGGCTTTGTCGTGAGGCATCAGGCACAGACCCAGCCATGAAAGAGATGGGGGTGTTGCAGGATCAGGAGTTCAGTGTGCGTTCTCAGCCACAGTAGTCGCTCTTGGTCATCACCTCTGGGTATTGTCAAGACTGGGATGGCTACCTTTTATTTCTCGAATATGACTATATACTTATCAAAATGTTGAAACTGTTTAATGTGGGAAGATTTGTTCAGTAATCTGTGGTTTGCTCATCAAGACTTTTTTGACTAAATATTATGTAGTTGTCTGGCCTTAACATGATAGTATAAAGCAAAGAGAACCAAACCATCACTTAATGTTGTAATGAACTATTTTGCTACGTTTACACAAAAGCACAGCAAGTGTTAGCAGTTTCTGTCCCATGTTTTAGTAGTGGCAAAGAGCTGTTCTGGCAAGGTTAAAGAATTTTCTCTGAGTTTCTTCTCTGCCTCTGACTTTGTTTTGCTTTGCAGGACTACAAAGCTGATGAAGACCCAGCATTATTCCAGTCAGTCAAGACCAAGAGAGGCCCTTTGGGACCCAACTGGAAGGTACTGGCTGCTGACCTTTCTGACAGGCAGAGTCTTGGCAACAGACCACTTGACAGGTCCTGAGTCTGGAAGAGCTGGTGATGTTTAAGTGAAAAATAGAAATGGCACAAAAATAGTTTTATTTGTGATAAGGACTTACAGCCAGTTGCAGTTGGCCAGCAAGTCTGTGCTGTATTAACAAACAGAACACAGCCAGACTGTCACTTTCAGCATAATGTTATTCTGATAACTCTTAAAAGAGACAAGTGATTTAGTCTTTGGGGATTGTAATGTTCTCTTTTGAGACTTAAAGCAGTACAAAAATCCATGTTAAATGAAGGTTTATAGTTTATATTTAGTCTTAGTAAAAACTGAACAAGTTGCCTTCACCTAAGCTCATGTTCCTGGCCTTTTAATAGTTACATTCTGGAAACCAGGACACCAGAGAACAATTTTGATGGCAAGTAGTTGTTTTCTAATAAAGAACACATCCTTACTTTATTCATGGGAGTAGGAAAAGCAATGTCAAGATAATCATTTAAATTGCTATAGAAATATAATATATTTTAAAGATATCCACTAAACTAAATGACAGACCCTTAAAGACAGCCTTAATGTGGTGATGGCAAGTTATAACAGTTAATTTGACAGAAGCAGAGGAACATTAAAACCTAAACATGCCCAAAGCAGATTTCCACCAACGTGTTTTAACTTGGTAACTAATCTCTTCATGCTGATGCCAGTCACTGGTCATCGATAAAATATGTCTGGGTGCTAGTTGTTGTTTGCAGAAAGAGGATTACTATAATTGCCCCACAAATAACCCATTGAGTGGTTCTCCGTGGGTGTTGGATTGTTTTGCAGACTGTCTTGCACATCAGCTAAAATGAAGAGTGGGTCTGACTTTGTTCTATAAGAAATGATTCATAATTACCTTAATTTTGCATTTGTTCTCTGTTTAGAGTTTAGTTCAAGATTGTCCCAATTGAATGGTCACGGCCAGAGACTTTTAACTTTAAGTCCCAGGAAATGATCTATGTTACTTATAAATTAAGGAACAGATTTGGTATGTGTGATCTGAATTTCAGTGACTGGATTTAAAGAATTTCCCCACCCTTTTGCAGATTTCTAATTGTGGACTTTAGAACTCACACTGAGTCAGAGGAGAAGTCTTTCCCCTTTGAGATTTAACCTGGCCTTCCAAAAAAGCAGGTCGTGTTGGAGCAGTAGATGGGTGGCACTTCAAAGGCAGCCCTATCTTCTAGAAGGCTGTCTTGCTCCATTAAGTCCTAATGCTAGCTAGCAATGCTTTTACAGGGACTAGAGAGAGAGAGCAAAGTTGAGACTAATTTCCAACCTTTTAGAACTTGGAATATGATTTTTATTCCTTTTTTATTTATGATTTTTACTCTTAACCAACATTGCTTTGTCTTTTATCATCAGTGATTAATTAAAATTCTAGAATAGGTTTAGTTTTTAGAAATGTGAAATTTACATTTTTTTTACGTCACATTATAGCATTCTTCCCCATTTTGTGTGTGTGTGTGTATGTATGCACATGAGACAGTTGCTTATTATTTCTCTGAGAGGATGCTGGTTGAGTGTTCCCTTTCTACCCATTTATCTCTAGGTTATTAATTCCAGCCAAATGATGGTGTATGTAGCTACTCTTAAAAGTGGAGTTAATGCTTAACTGAATTACATTGAATTTTCACAATCCCAGAAATAACCAGTAGTCTGTCATTGTCTGCCCTCACCTCACCCCCTGCTCCCTGCCCCCGCCTCTGCAGTTTCTCTTTTTGAGGTTTCATTTATCCGTGGTCAACTAAATTCTGGAATTAGTTGTTCCTTCTGAGGTCAGAAGGTCAGTGGTAGTCTGACACTGCATCACAGTGCCTGCGTTGTTCACCTCACTTTGTCTTACCATGTAGGCATTCTGTCATCTCACACCATCACGAGATTCGTGAGCTCAGTACAAGAAGATACTTTGAGAGAGAGAAAGACCACATCGTGTAACTTTTATTACAATATTTTGTTGTAATTTTTCTGTTTTGTGATTAGTTGTTGATGTTTCACTGTGCCTGATTTATAAATCAAACATGGTCATAGGTATGCACATATAGGAAAAAACATAGTATATATAGGGTTTAGAACTACCCGTGATTTCAGGCCTCCACTGGGGGATTTTGCAGCATACCCCCCACGGATAAGGAGGACCTGCTAAATTATACCATCTGCTTACTCCTCTCAAGGAAAATAAAGAGTAGAAAGGATGATGGTAACTGGTAATTCAGCATGTAGAAAACTGTGGACTGACTTGATCTTGATCTTCTTGGCGGCTCCTGTCTCCGGCAGGCCCAGTTTGTCAGTAATTGTACTCCTTATGGCACTGTGGGCAGCACTGGGTGATAGTTGCAGATTTCTGTGCTTCTGAAATAGGAGAGAAGGCAAGGAATACATGGTAATTAGGGCAAAAAGGATGAAGAAATCCCGTTCTGGACCCACTTACCCCAGTGTGTGTGTGTTGGAATGTTCCTGTGTCAGAGCTGCTTCGTAGCTCTGCAGCTGCTTGAGAGGCCTTCCAAGTGCCATCTTACCCTCACTCTTCAGTCTCCCTGCCTGTGGCCCCTCGGGAGAAACTCCCCTTATAGGAACATATTCATAAGTCTCGTCAGCACTAAGTGCAAACTCTGTGATCTCTTTGAAACTTTTCCTTACTTATCCCACACTGGGGTGTTCTTTTGACCTATTGCAGTATTTACTGTTTGTCTGTACCAGACTGGAGAGTGGAAAAGAAACTTCTCCTTTGGTGCCAGGCACTATGCAAGGTCGTGTTTAATCTTCACGACCTTCCTGTGGGGTAAGTACAACTGCTTCATTATATAGATGAGAAACTTGGTCAGAGAAACACAGTTAATAGCTGTAGGAGAAACAGCAGGATGTCTCCCATTTCTGTAGCACTTGATTGAGGGCTTGGCACAGAGATGTTTAGAGACATAGCAGTTTCTGACTCAGAAGCCCATGACTCCCCAATCACCAGTGTATCTTTTATGCCCTGTTGCCTCAGAGCACTTGTATGGCTCTCTGTATTCATGGTATTTGCCAGGTATCAGTTGTATGTTTCCAGTGGTCAGGGAGTCTGTGGGTGAAATCCATTCCCTTATCCCATATGTTACAAGTTGTGAGTTCAATAACTCAATCCTAGCTCTGGGTCTTGGTTTCCACATCTCTGAAATGGGAAGGATGTTATAACTGCCTCAGAAGGTTGTTGCCAGGACTGAACGAAGTAAGGAATGTCATATTCCCAGCGGAGAGGAAGCTTTGGTCTTTAGGAATGAAAAGCTTCATCATACCTAGGGGTTGATTACATCTATGCATAAGATACCCTGTTTATGACACAGCTATTCTTTGTCTCTGTCTAGTCTCTAGGGCTTCCCTCATTCTAGTATCTGGGAGTTGTCAAACTTTTCTTGACTCACCTATCCATACCCTTTATGGTTATGCGTATTTAATGAGTGCTTGGCTTGGGTCAGCCATAAAGCAGAGGCTGCATAAAGTCGAGGGAGTCTTTGCTAGCAGAGGATCATGGAGATGCCAGGGAATAGATTTTCATATTTTCTGATTGGGCAATAGATATTCATATTTTCCAATTTCCAGGTTCCCTCCCCCGCCGTGGTATGATACATACCTTTTATTTTTTGAAAACTTCAGGCCCAGAGATGTTGGCCTTAGTTATATATTTATTTTTCCTCTGAAAAGATAATTTTTTAAAAGTCTTAGTACATGAATTCTGTTTTGTTAAGTAGTGTTCAACATTTAAGTGCTTAGTATTAGAATGATTTATAACCTGATAAAGATTTTTACTTCAGGGTAGATTTGTGCATTTCTTATGGATTTAAATGTTCATTTTGTTATAGCACTGCATGTATATGCGTGTGTATGTGCACATGCTTTGGTTTCTTTTTGGTTTTGAGGGCTTTGTGTGTATTAAGTCATGGGTATGACTGCTTATTCTAATGGCTTATCAAAAACAACATACATTTGGATTCCTTTAGCTTTCCAGTTTACCTCCTCCAAACTGAAGACTTGTCATTTTAGCAAATTGAAATACCATCTTTGAAGATTATAGTGTCATTTTAATTCTATGGCAAGGCCTCATTTCTTTCTTCATTTAATCCAGACTCCTCATGAAGACTTAAGCTTCTGTGTCTACATATATAAGATAGTTGATAATTAGGCCTTTATAGGAGGCTTTGCCAAAGTATCTGGCCCTTAGAGTACTTGACATGTCTCGAAAGAGTCATCTTGCGTCTGAACATTGAGGTACAGGGGATCAGGTCAAATGAAGGTACTGGTCTAGAAATTGGGATTTTTATGTTATCTTATATGTGTATTACGTGCTCTATCTAACCATAAAGACATGTCGTGTTAATGTTCTAATTCTACTCTGGAGCAGAAGCTCTGGCAGTTGGAGCTTTCACAGCATTATGTTATGCTGTTTACCTGCTCAGTCCTGCTTCAGACTCATTTTAGAATTACCAGAGAGCCTGTTCTGGATCCTTCAAGCTAGTTGGATGGTAGCCATCTTTGTGGGTTATAGGGCCGCTAATTTGTTCCCTGCCCTGCTACCAAGACTCCTTTCTCCTCCTGCCTCATATCTGTGGAAAGAAGTGGGAACCTTGCTTGTCAGTGGCCTAAAGTAAAGATACCTCAAGGTCCTGTTGGCCAGGGATGGGAAGAATGGAAGTGGGGTGAGGGAGAAGTTACAGTTCAGTTGTGGAAATCTCTTTGAGATAGAGGTTGGTGAGAACATAGCCCAGAGAGTCCTCAGGAGGCTGATGAGCACTGACAGCCCCCCCAAGGAGGGAGACTGAGGGTGCTCTCCTGAGGTCCTCATCTAGACATCACTGTGAGTTCCAGGAAGGATGTGAAGACATTTAAAACATGTTCCCTCCCTAGAGTCTCACTTTCAAAAATGTATAGTGGGTGACATAAAGATGCTTAATACATAACCACATATGGGTTATGTATAATAAAGCAGACCTTAAAACATGGCTGTTTTGTTTGTTGAGCATCTGGTTTGGAAAATAGATATTTTTGTTTTGTTTTGTTTTTTAAGATTTTATTTATTTGACAGAGACACAGGGAGAGAGGAACACAAATAGGGGGAGCGGGAGAGGGAGAAGCCAGCTTTCCGTTGAGCAGGGAGCCTATGCGAGGCTTGATCCCAGGACCTCGGGATCACAACCTGAGCCAAAGGCAGGCGCTTAACAACTGAGCCAACCAGGCACCCCGGAAACTAGGTTTTTAATACATTGTAAAATATAAGTAACATTTGGTATGTATGAATTATTTAATACCTACAGAGGACACCAAAAAAGCTGTTCCAGGTCTTCAAGAAGCTGAGTGCCCCAGGAGTGATACATGATTAGTTCTCACCTTATCTTGGACACTGAATGCCTTTGTTATCAGGCAGCACCAAAGGATTCAGGCTTGGACAGATGGAGTGTCTTACTTGAGTTCGAGAGGTGACTTGACAGGATGGGCCCCTTGCAGAGTTCTTACTGACGCTGTCAGGGACGATGTTTTCTTCATGGGTATTATCTGAAGGGTGAACTTGTGGTTTCGCTTGTATATAGTGTCACTCCTAGAGTAATTGGCCACAAGCATGAAGGACATGTCAGAGTTCTGATTAGCACAACGGGTGTGAGTGACTACAAAAATACGAAGTTTGGAGACATGGAAAATGTGACTGACTGCCTTGCCCAAGGAAGGAGGCTTTCCTTTTTATTTTCATTTTGCCTATTTTCATGAAACTAGTTTAACCTGTGATTAGTTTCATCTTTTGAACTTTGATTTCACATTTGCTTACTCCATTTAACATTTCCCATTTGCCCAGTCAGTTAGGAATCTTCCACTTCTGAACCCTACTGAAGGCCTTTGTTGGTGACCTTTCTCATGGTACTTTTTGTGTTCATGACGGGGTACTGGTTTATGTGCTCACCCTGTCTTCCTTCCCCACCTCCTTTGTCCCCTTGTATACACTGAGTTTTCAGCCATAGGCTCTGTGTCTTCTGACCTACTTAATATGGTGCACTGCCTAGCACAGAGGTTTGCTCCTGAGAGAGGCTTAGTAAGTATTTGCTGGATTCAGGTTAACTGCCTTAAAGCAAATAAAACACAATCAAATGTTGGACTTGCTCTATACTTACAAAGAATATAATGCCCACTGTAGGTATGTCCCAGTGGCTACCAAAATCTAAACAAAACTGAGGGAATGGTATGGCTGAGTGAGGAATTGGGTTTTGCTTGAGTTTTGCTACACATACTTCACATATATTCTGTAATCTTCTGTTGATATTTACTGATGCATGCACTGGCAACAGCCCCAGCAGTGTATTTATTTTTAACTTTCTAAGTGAAATCTGGGTTGGAAACTTAACATTATGAAATCAACAGTTGAAATTGAGCATTCAGATTGTCTAAAATTGAAAAATTAAAATATGAAGACAATGTGAGCCTACCAGAAACGCCTGTGTCCTTCCAAAGTATTAACTCTGATTAACTGTAGCACATACCAATTCCATCTTCATCCCAACGCATTTTAGGTAGGAAAAAGTGTGTGGAGTTGCTATGTAGCATGGAACTATAAGAGGACCACATTTTCAGAAAATGAGTTCCCAGAATGCCTTTGGGTTTGTTTTGTTTTTTTTTCTAATTGTCTTTTACATTTGTTTATATTTGTTTGTCACAGATACAAGAAACTAGTTCTTGTGAATAACGTGGCCTGATTGCTCACCATTCCAGTCACACACACTGTGTTTTGTTTAGTTCTGTTGCGTGGCTCCAGTATACATTCCTCTCCCTCAGGCTCAGTCCGCATACCTCAGAGTAACCTAATACGCGTTGTTAAATTAAAAACACAATTTGAGTTTGGGGGTTTCATTTATGGTTAGAAACATGAAATGTAAGGAATTCAGTGAATACACAAACTAAATACAATTTTGGAAGCGTTTTCACAGCTAGCTTGTGCTTGCTGTTTTACAGATGAAATTTAAATTATGTCGAGATGAGTCATAATTTGGGGTTCTTCAGTTAGCTCAGGGTTTTCATTTAAAACTTGTGACTGTTCTTGTCTTTTGGTGGCCAACCAGTCTGTACATTTTATTTTCAACTGCTCTTTTAAATTTTCATGCTTTAATCTATATACAACTCATATTTATCAGTGAAATAATTGTTTTTACTTCTAGATTTAGGAAAGAGTGAATCCTGTCTTTCTTTAAGTTTGGAAATGTTAAGTTTGGGTTATGTTGGAATGTGGTGAATGATCTGAATTTGGATTTTGGCTTTATTTGCCTTGGGTTTTTTTGTTTGTTTGTTTGTTTTTGGTTTTTGTTTTTTAACTTGATGGAAGAGGAAAG
This sequence comes from Mustela nivalis, assembly GCF_964662115.1. Lineage (NCBI taxonomy): Eukaryota > Metazoa > Chordata > Mammalia > Carnivora > Mustelidae > Mustela > Mustela nivalis. The sequence goes on from NC_139033.1 coordinate 90,082,869, forward strand.
AGAAAACATTTATATTGTTTAAGGCTAGAGAGGAAGCTCTGCTCGGCCCCAGTGAGCCTCCTGAGAGCTGAGCAGACAGACTGGAACTCCTTTGGGTTCTCTGGATCCTAGAACATTCCTCTGAATGTGGAGGCCCAAATATTTGCCCTGTTGAGATAGTTTACATTTTAAAAATTACACATTTTTCACAAGAATATTCCTAATAACTTATTCTGCATGTGTACCTCATTTTTTACTTTAGAAGTTTAAGATTAGGAAAAATGTAGTATGGACTGGACTGAAGTTAGATATTTAAATCTTAATTTAGCTTTTAGCTTGATTTTGTGTAGCTTTTATTTATTAAACATCAAAATGAAAAGAAGCAGGAAAACATTTAGATTGTTTATAGTCAAAGAAGAATGAAGATTTGAACTAGTACCTAAGGCAATTTAGGGCAAAATAATTCTTTGTCCTGGGGCGCCTGGGTGGCTCAGTGGGTTAAGCCGCTGCCTTCGGCTCAGGTCATGATCTCAGGGTCCTGGGATCGAGTCCTGCATCGGGCTCTCTGCTCAGCAGGGAGCGTGCTTCCTCCTCTCTCTCTCTCTGCCTGCCTCTTTGCCTACTTGTGATCTCTGTCAAATAAATAAATAAATAATCTTAAAAAAAAAAATAATTCTTTGTCCTAAAATGATCAGCTTAGGGCAAAAACTTTTGTAGTGTATTTTTGAAGCATAATTTTTTTCTTATTACAAAATGATAGATATTAAGTTTTGAAAATAAAGAATTATACACAGAAGAAAGTAAAAATCAATTAGTGTTTTACCATTTAAGTATTGCTATTTATTATATTTCCTGATTTGTGTAGTTTTGTTAATAAGTGTTTATGCCATGCACAGATACCTGTTTCTGTTTAGATTATGTCTTTTTAAAAAAATGAACGTTCTTTAAAAAGATGGTTTTTAGTGGCTGGCTGCACAGTAACCCATTGTTAAGTCCAGGTTTTTGCGATTATAAATAAATCTGTAGTGTTTTTCCTTACCTGATGAACTGGGATACATTTCTGAAAGTGGAATTGCCGAGTTAAAAGATACGTGGTATACATAGGAAATGAACAGCTTTAAGGCACTGTAATGATGTGGGGTCAGATCTTACCCCAAGAAGATGGTGCCAAAAGTATCATTTCAGCTTTTACTTAACCATATCTAGGCAATTTCTCTATTTTTGGTTTCACCATTAAGTATGGAAACCTTTTTTTTTTTTTTAAGTGATCCCTACACCCAACGTGAGGTTCGAACTCAGGACCCCAAGACCAAGAGTCACATGGTCTTCCAACAGAGCCCACCAGGTGGCCCTAAGTGTGGAGACTTTTTAAGTCATTTTTTAATTTAACCATTAGTCTTAAGGCCATACATAGCTCAAATTAAGAGGAGAATTGCATGAGTCATTTTAAGAGCTGAGACCTTGACTGTCGTATATATTAATAATGAGAAAAACACAACTTCTGTGTTCTCAGCTCGCTCTTCTGGTTATTTGAGGTTATGTGCCTCATGCTGTAAGGTGTTGATACTACAGAGAATTAGGCCAAGAGATAAAGGCAGCAGGCTCTTCATTTTCTTGTATGTTCTTTAATTGGTACATACTTCCCCAACTTTTCTTCTAATAACTACTTAACAACTTTCATGGAAAACAAAAAGCCAGTGAGACTGGAATACACATTTTAGATCTAGGGAAGATAGTTCAGAGAACAGGTTCTTTTTGTCTCCCACTTAAACTAAATTTTATAGATGAGTATTAGTTTGTAAATTACCAGTATTACCTTAATTGATTTGAACAGACTGCCAGAGTCACTAGATAGAATGTGAGAAACAGACTTAGGTAATTGTTGAAGTCCTGTGTGTCCTGCTCTTGGATCCCAAGTATGGTATGGACATATTTGTATTAAATTTAGTTTACTCTTTAACTAGAACCATGCTTCATCCCACTGCTTTTATAAAATGGTAGGAGAATTCTGAGGAGTTGGTGTTCTGCTGAAAACAACCAAGGATTTTGGTTAGCACAAGGTGTGCAATGATTTGGAGTTTTGGAACGAAGCCATCAGCTGCCCGTAATTAATAGGACCTTGGAATGTTCCATCTGGAAGTTATCTTAGGGGTAATGAGTGGTGCATCAGAGGTTCTCAGCCATGGAGGGAATTTAGCCCAAGTACATGGGCAGGAGGATATTGCACTAAGCCCATTATAGAATAAAGTGCAAAATTAAAATGTTAAGACAGGCCATCAGATGTCAAGGACATGTGCTTACTGCCTGTAGCGCTGGGCCACCCCTGACCCTGGACTAAGTAAGTTCACTCATCCTTGCTTTTAGTATCCTATCAGTGGAGGATGAAAAGTTGAACCTTTCCTTTTACTGACTGAGAAATAAGGCCCAGAGAGGTTAAGGATCCTACCTGCCTTGCATAGGAAGTTACCTTGCATAATGGGAACTGCAACCCATGTCCCCCTAGTCTTACTACTATTTAACAGGTATTTAAGTACTATATTCTTCATATCCAAAATTGTGTTTCATATGAAGGTTTTCAGTGACACTCTTTGGATTAGAGAGTACCTCAACATTGGCTAATGGCTTATTGGAAAAATGACCTGTGAAAGACCAGTCTTGTGATAATTTCAGTGAGGCTGGTCATTCAGAAGCTAGTTGTGTGGAAGGCTGGCTGGCTACTTCCACACACAGAAGCCCAGCTGAAGTGCATGGGACCAGCAGGCCAGGGAGGGGGAGGGGGAATTGCAAATATGTTTCAGGCCAGGGCCGCAGCAAGAGCAGCAGAAGGGTATCTCTTCTGGTAGAGCTCATTAGCACCAAGGATAGTGGTTTTCTTGTTATTTATGCACATGTAATGACTCTCGTCTCTATTGGCCACTTTTGTGACCTCTTAACAACACCTAGCATGGATAGAGTTGTAAATGACACCCTCTTAATACTTGCTGAATTAAACTTGTTCATAAAGTATATGGGATTGTATATGTATGGGTGTATATATACACATCTGTGCTGAATTTTAACATTAGTACTCTTTTATGGCAGGGGAAATAGAGCTCAGCTAACCAAATTCTTCTGTTGACATAGAACTCCCCTGTACAAGGACAGTTTGCTGTATATATCATGTTTTCATTTAAATGCGAATGGTGCTACCTCACTGATTTAATCCATGTACCAGCTCATTAATAGGATGAAATGTTTTGACAGAAGAGATTCCCTGAGAAAAGTTGATCAATCATGCAGGACTCTATAGAACATGGAGTCATATTAATAATAATACCAGGAAAGAATTTTTTCATCTATCCGGTCTTTAGAATTCACTTGGGACTGGGACATTATTGTGGATTTGGGGGGAAATGTGGTCTGGTGCTATGGTTGCATAAATGAAGAATAATTTTGAGGTTTAGACTATGACTTAGAAATTCATGATTTTTTTTTAAGAGTAGGTACATATAGTTGAATGGAACAAATATTTGCCACAGCAATGAACCTCCTGAAAGTGGGATGTGCAGAGGGGTTGCAGCTAACAGAAAGGGACAGCGGCACACAGTGTAACCAGTGCTGGCACTGCAGTGTCTTGAGTGTGGGGTGAAGCTGAGAACAGTGGTGAAGAAGGGGGAAAAGCCCTTCCTTATAAAAAGACTGCTTTCTCTTTTCACTCAATAGTTCAGTGTTTATAAAAAGTGCCCCCACATGACTTTGTACTCTTTTGAGAAGTTTTATTTAAAATTGTTTTGCAAACTCAAACTGGTTATTCCTACTCTTATGAAAGAATAAAGGAGAGTGAGAAGTAATATGTATTAAGCTCTGGAGTTTTCCCAGCTAAGCATGGAGCTCACACTGTTTTACTTAGTCTTCACAAGAGGGTCCTGAGACATAGCTTTCATCCTGTAAGTACACCGGCCCTGGGGCTTTACCAGTTTACCAAATAGTTCTTTCCTCAGACCAAACCTGCAGTCCTCTCTGCAGTCTGTGATCCTTTGACACACACCTCCTTTCCATGCACACCGTCAGGACCGGCATGAGCCCGTCCCAGGTGCTGTTCTGGTTCAGCCCAGGAGGCTTTTGGTCTCCTGCACGCACCTTGCAAGACCCACATGAAGCTCGCTCCTTAACCCTTCCCTCAAACTTGCTGGTGCATTGAACTTGCCACAGCCGAAGCCTTACTCAGTTTCACAGAAATGGGCGGTAATACAGATTGCAGTCCCCTGCCAAGTTTTTATAATAGAAATTTCACAGTTTGCCCCAAAACCCGGAAAGAACAATGAGCACCTGCACCTAGATTCACCAGTTGTTAGCACTTCACTGTCCCCTCTCCACTTCTCTTTCCTCCTTCCCTCTCCTCCTCTCTCTACACAAATGTATTGCATATTTCCAAGATTTTTGGCTGAACCGAGGTTGACATAATCTGAAGTTCTAAATTCTAATTGCTTTTTAGTATTTTTCTGAAAGTACATTATAGACATTATATTTTACTTCTTTTGTGTCTTTTAATCCAGATAACCCCCCACCTCTCTCCCTTGTTCCTTTTTTTAAATAGCCCCCCCCACCTTTTTTTTTTTCCTTTCTTTCTCTCTTTTTCTTAACCATAACTCTTGGTTTGATTCCCTGACTTTGCCATTTGCCATTTAAACTATGAGGTGTGACCATTTGTAGAAATTCAAGTCATGCTGTATGGGACTATCTTCAAACACTTGGTCATTGGAGATCATTCCTCCTGCTTGCCGTGCCCCTTTTCAGATTGCCCTTGCAGGGACGATACCTCAGTTAACAAACAGTGCCACTCCCTGTGCCTGTGTTAGAAGACAAGACAGCTACACTTTGCGATCGTTCTTCATGGTGCCTCAGCACATCCATGGCGGGAGTGCGATAATGGTGTTAGGAGAACCCTGCCATATCCGAGTTCACTGTTGACACTATATGGATAGAATTTGGTATTTAATATGAAATCTGAACAGGGTAATTTGAGGCAGCACAATGCACCTATTAAACTGCAGAGCCAGGAAGTAACTTCGTCTGTGGAAGGAGGGTTTGCAGCAGGGGAATACCACTTCTTTTGCTAAAATGATTTTGAATTTCCAAATACCCAAATTAAACACATAAGAGATTGTACTTTTCTTCATGTATGTCTGTGATGTTGTTACATAGCAGTCAATTTTCATCAAAATATAAATATCTAAGTCACGATTTCTCCTTTTCAATTTTCTTCATCTAGAAGGAGCTGGCAAACAACCCTGACTGTCCTCAGATGTGTGCTTATAAGCTGGTGACCATCAAATTCAAGTGGTGGGGACTCCAAAGCAAAGTAGAAAACTTCATTCAGAAGGTAAAGGGCTGTTCAAAATGCAGTGACTTAAATTAGGTAGCTGTTAATGGGGTATTTTCTGTTAGCACTGCTTTTTCTCACTTATGAGGTAAAAATTATTGCCTCTCTATAATTCCTCTCGTGTTTCTTTTATTCTCCCTAGAAACAGCAAAGACAGATGCCAGCAGGTTTTAAGGGGCTTTCTTTGGGGAAGAGCATAGGAGTTTTTTGTTCCAAGTGCTTTCCCAGTGGTTTGCCCAGCTGTTCTGCAGACAATGCTTTCTGCATACCGTATGTCCCCAGTGGGACCTACTGTCCTTGCATTGGCTGGAGGGAGAGGCCAGGCCTTCCCTGGTGAGGAGCTCCTTTGTCCTAGCTCAGCTGGGCCCCCACTCACACCCCAACCCGAATCTCTCTCTTGACACACTTTTTTTACATACTTGGCACTTTCTCATGGGATGTTTTCTTAAGAGGTCCTTACTGGGAATAGTTCCCCTTTGAACCTAGGGTGATAGAATCTGAGGGTCCAAATTCTGATTACCTCTTTTTTGTGTCTTCTTTATTAAAGTGAGAGTAACATGGACAATTTGATCTAGAAAGAGGGGAGAATTGGAGCTCTGTAAATACGTACACATGTTGAAAACACATAGGGAATATGAAAAGTTTCTTCGGTGTCTACTTTTCCTGTAGTGTAGTATATTTTTTCTGTTACCATTATTAAGAAACCCCTGGTATACCTCTGAACCCACAACTGCTCATGTTTGTTCCACCATAACTTTTCTACTGTTAAGCTGGAACTGCTCTGACATTTTTTTTTTTTTTTTTAGAAGGGTCCTAATGTGCTGGAAACTGTGATTACTCTTGGGCCTGCTTACAGCTGGCCCACGATAGGCACTCTATAAATGTTGGCTTCCGTCCTTCCTCTTGGATCACAGTAATAGATTAACAATCTAGTTCGTCACACGTGTAATTGATGAAGTCCCTTCTGTTCGTGGAAAAAAATTATATAGTTGAAGATTATCCAAAAGTATTAAAGTACTCACTGTTCAGTGCATTTTTTCTCTTCTTGGGAAAATTTTGTAAAATTTAAATAATGCAGCAATTAAAACCACATTATATACCTGGTTGTGTGTGTGTGTGTGTGTGTGTGTAACATGGGAGTATAAAAATTAATGGAGAGTGCTTAATAATTCTGTTTTTAAAGATTTTATTTATTTGAGAGAGAATGAGAGAGGGAGAGAGAAAGCATGAGAGGTGGAAGGGTGCAGAGGGAGAAGCAGACCCCTGCTGAGCAAGGAGCTTGATGCGGGGCTCAATCCGGAACTCCAGGATCATGACCTGAGCTGAGGGCAGTCACTGAACCAACTGAGCCACCCATGCGCCCCTGTGTGTAATAATTCTTGATTTAGATAAACATCTTATTCCAAAGAACCAGGATTCTTTAGTTTCAGTACACATTATAGTCTACCTCATAGTATTTCTTTGCATTGCAGAGAAGAATGACCATGTATAGTCTTATAGTAGAAGGAATCGAGTTGACCTTTGGTCACTGAGATATAGAAAAAGGTAAAAATAGGTCAGGTCTAGCAGGAGTTGATGTGGGATCAGAATGTGCACACCATGGTTTTTTCAGTTCTTGATAAATTGTGCTGCCTTTGCAAGGAAGGATTGTTTCACATTTCACAGGGAGATTTTTCTTTTTCATTTGTTTTACAAAATGGTAATGGGATGGAACTAAAGATTTCTACTAGTCAACAAAGTGGTCTTTTCAAACCAGGTGTATGGAGGTTGCATGGGTTAATTGGGACATAAAAGTTAGTATGTTAACGATCTTAGATTTTTGCTGTCTTACACTACTTTTCTTTTTTTTTTAAAGCAAGAGAAAAGAATATTTACAAACTTTCATCGCCAGCTTTTTTGTTGGATTGACAAGTGGATTGATTTGACAATGGAAGACATTAGGAGAATGGAGGATGAAACTCAGAAAGAACTAGAAACAGTAAGACTTCCCTTGTTTGTGGAAATTCTCTCATTTCCCCTTTCTAAAACTGTGTGCGTGCTGAGTAAGTGTAGACTTAGGATTAAGAAGAATGTCATTAAAAGCTGTTTTTTAATATTTACCCTCATCAAAATCAGTTTTCTTAGACACTAACATCCCTCGCATGTACTTATTTCTCTTTTCTTGAGCATCTTCCGTGAAAGTAGACTAGAGCTTTATTGATCTAGAGTTGGTTACCCGTAAAGTGGTTCTGTATTCTTTGTCATGCATTAGCTCTCTCTTATGGTTCATAGTCCTTTTAGGCACTCACTTTATCAGACCAAGTTGCCTTTGGCTCCTATCACTGAAAGTTACTGATGTTAGCACATTAAGTCGTACTTCCCTCTTTCTATGGAAAAGATAAGCCTGGCCATATTGTCCCAGATGCCAGAAATGCCTCCTTCCCTGCAGCTAGCACTGAATCCTTAGCTCTTCATAAGCTTTAGGCCGAAATTGAGGTGATGCTTGGGCTGGAGGTCAGCATGCCATGTTTCACAGTTAAAACCTGCCCTAGCTTCGGCCCACCACCAATGAGCAGGGTAGGCCCTATGTCCTGTGAGCGCCCCCTTTCTGCCAGGGTTAGATTCTTCCCACTTCATCTTAGAAGTGTCTGGTTTTGCTTTTGCTCTGAGCTGCACTGCTTTTCAGTTGAAAGTAAGGCCCTTCTGGGGGGAAGTGAACCCAAGGAATGTCCGGGATAGGCTAGTGGTTTCCATGCAGTCATCCAGAGTCCCGCCAGCAGTCCCAGTTTTGGAAGCCCTGCAGACGGAGTGTTTGACAAACGCCTGTGTGTGAGGCAGGACCCCCACTTAATCACAGGAGAATGGCAGCAAATCAGGTTCTTTGGCACAAAAGGCAATCTATTTGTCTGGCACACAGCATTATAAAGAATCTGTGTTTAAAATTGCTTACTTTTGGTGATTACAGCAGATCTGCTTCTAATTAGCTTTATACAAACCTTCTGAGAGGACTAGGACATATTTTCTTTATAAGGCAATAAAATGTTTTAACCTTATCTTATGCAGAAAGTAAACTTTCGGCAGTCTCCAACTTATGAATGGATTTTGTTCCAAAGTTTTAAGTTGACTTTTTGGAATTTGGGATATGTTTTACCATGGAGACAACATTATAAATTGGAGTTCGGTTTCTAGGCCAGACAATAGAAGCCTCTTTGACCTCCATTTCTCATACTAATAGTATGACTCTGAGTTCTGGATCGCAGGAGTAGAGCGATAGAATGGCAAGCATGGAGGGCTCTCCCTCATCCCCTTAGTTTTAGGCTGGCCGCTAATATTTAAACCAGCAAGAGTAAGTCATGGATACTTCCTTTTTCCCCTTGTCCGTCTCCCATTTCTGTCTCTCCTTTTTCAAGAGTCCAGTGCTTCCCTAAGAAGCACCCCTTCTCCTACCCAGTTTTAGTCCCTTTTCCCTTGTCTTGCCTGATTCTGCTCCCTCTAGGTGCTTCAGGCTCCAGAGATACCTGTCAGCTGTCCCCAGCCCCTCTGAGCAGCTAGGGGCATGGTGACCATGCTCATTCCTACTACATTCATGGCATAGCCTTGGTATCTTCAAAAAGGATTTGCCAGTGTTGAGATAAAACAAAACATACTTATTTTTCTTGGTTTGAACTCTCAAAGAGGAGTTTTGGTTTTGGTTTTGATTTTTTTTTTTAATATGTTATTTATTTTGAGAGAGAGTGAGCATGAGTACAGAGGGAGAGGGAGAAACAGACCCCTGCTGAGAAGGGAGCCCATTGTGGAGCTTGATCCCAGGACTCTGGACTCATGACCTGAGCCAAAGGCAGATGCTCAACGGACTGAGCCCTGTAGGCGCCCCTGGTTTTGAGTTTTGCTCTGAGAGGACTGTCCATAGCATGAGGAAAAGAGGTCATGGTTGGAGGGTGAGGGATGAAACCCTCCCCAGTTGGAACTGAGTCCTACCTACCTCTGGACCTCTCAGACAGATCTCTTCCTTCAGAAGGGCATCCTTACTTGCCTCCCGAGTTCCCAGTTTCAGGACACAGAGCATTCCCAGTGTGAACACAGTGAGTGCCCTGATGAGGTGGGGACGCTTGCTCCCGTCTCTTGACGTGGGCCTGCAGGCTCAACTCTGCTTCTTCATGCAGGTCTGTAATGTAGACCAAGTAGTTACACAGAAGCCCGGTTTATTAGAAGATACCATTGTTGTGCCTGCCTGGCTCAGCCCGACTGATTCCCACATGAAAATCGTAGAAATCTTTTGTTGGTTCAGGGTTTGGGGGTATGTGTCAGTTTCTTTTAAGTATTTCCAAAACATTTTAAGGCAATATCAGCATTCTTTGCTGATCATCATAACGTAAAATGCACTTAAGTTACTTTGCTCTGGGTCATTGGGGAGTGCTTTATTCCACATTCACGTTGCTGCTGCTTTGAGCCTTGACAGTTGGTTTGTGAGCATCTTCAGACTCTGGGCAGTAGCATGCCTGCAGGCCACAGCACCCTACCCAGAAAGCACCTGCCTCATGACGGGGTCTTAACATTTCCAAGTCTTCGCCACCAGAAGTTTCCCCTTTTTCTTGAGGTCCTGTTTCCCTGAGACCTGATGAGAGAGTTTGATACATTGTATTCTCTTCTTAATTCACAAATATTTTAAGACTTGGATTTCGTTCATAAGGGTTTTGGCTCTGGAGAAAAGGAACAGTATCTTGAGACCTTGGGCATGACAGGAATGTCCCTTCCTGGAATCCTAAAGAGAAATATGGGTTTAAGGCTCAGCTGCTAAAGAAGTACCGAGGGTAAACTTAACTGCCTGTTTGTTCACAACTGGCACTTCTGGGGGGGCGGGGAGAAGTGTTGAGGTTTAGAAGTGTGTTTATTACATCTATTCCTTTTTCTGTCCATTCTTTTCTGATTTTCTCATTGAGATTTTTGGAATTGTCTGTGGTCTACTATACGAATGCCTGTTCTTTCTGAGGCATCCTTATGTCTTTTGTTTTTTCGTACATTGTTCCTATGCTCGCTTGTTCTTCCTTTTGTCCTCCCTCTTTTAAATAAACTTCCCATGAAGAACTCCTCTCAGGGACTCTAGTCTCGGAAGTAGCAGAGGTGGCTACACCTCGTGTCTTCTTCTCTGGTCCAGGGACTATGAGAATCTGAATCAGACTGTCAGGGCATTTTCTCACATTATATTAGTGAACAACAGTTCATTTACCCTTGGCTGTCTTTGATAATTTCATACCATCTGCAGGCTTTTGTTTCCTGGATTCAAAAATAGATACACATTTTTTTGTGTTGTTGTAAGAAAAGCCTTTTGCAGGATTTAGATAGCCAACATTACGAGAGGGGCTTCAGAACTTCATTCTCAGTGTGTATGTGGTGTTATGAACAGGCAGCAGTTATTCACAATCTTTCCTAGATCCTTTCTTCTGCCTTCGCTTACTAACCCAATTTAGAGTCTGTGATTTCAGCAGCTCATGATTTTATTTTACGTTTAGATGCGTAAGAAGGGTTCCGTCCGAGGCACGTCGGCTGCTGATGTCTAGATGAGTTCCCTGTAGGGTCAGAGACAATATCAAACTGTGTAAGTGAAGACCCGGTAAAAAGAATGTTTAAAAACCAGTACCTTGTTGGTAATGGATAGTTAACTTGCTGAGCAGAGACTAAGTATTAAATGTGGTTTAATTTTTAGAATTTAAAGAGATAACATATTTTAGAGATTGATATGGAACGCTGAAGTTACTTAGAGTTTTATTCTGTGGAACAGGTTGAATATAGTAATCTCCAGTTAGTGCTTAGTGTTAGGGCCAGAAACCAACTGTCAGGCATACTCATTCATCACGTAGTGTTGTCCTGGAAGCCAGCTGATTCTTCATTGATGGCCAGTTAATTGACCTATTTCTCAGTAGGACCATATGTGGTTAGTAAGGAAATACATAAAAGCATTCTAAACCAAACAGAGCTCCTTCGTCCCATATCAGAAGAGATCCCATACCAGAATCACCTTAGTGATTCATTGTAGTTGAAATTTTTTCTGAACATCTCAACGTTTTCCTTCATGTTGAATCTTCAGTTACCTTTACAGTTAACTTTAATATGTATAAATATGCTTTGGTTTTCACAATAATATAAAACATTTCTCTGGCTTCATTTCCCTAACATAAATTTATATGCTCAGATAAGAGATAGTCCTTGAGGGGAAACAGGAAAGCAGCATGAGTAAACACAAAGGGACAGTCCACTGCCACCAGTTGTTACTGTTGAGCTACAGTGTTTATTGAGGAAAAGCACAAGACAAAAAACCACTCTCCTCCCTCACTGTGGTTCTTTGGTGCTCCTTACGTGTGCTACCTGCTCTTTAGTTATCGAATTATCAAACACACGAGAATTGAAGTGTTCAGTTGTGAACACAAGTAGTTGTACAAATGAGAATAAAGGAACTCTGCCAGGATTCCTCCAGAGCCCTGTCTTTAAATACAGTGTTCATTTAGAAAAAAAAAAAATTGTTACTTTTGTTAAGTTCTCCTAAGTTCTACTTCCAGTGTATTTTCTCCCTGATGAAACAAAATGTTATGTCACAGTGAGACCAAAATCTTCAAGAGATTAAATTTTTTAAAGTAGTAATTGAGGTACATTTTCTGCCAAAAGTTTTGCCCCGTTGAGGATTTTTTTTTCTTTTTCTGGAGATGTATGTGACACAATAACATTTTTTGAGTGTCTCTGTGTTTTAACATATTGCCCTGTCTTTCGCTTTTTTTACAGTTACGTAATCAAGGTCAAGTGAGGGGAACAAGTGCAGCCAGTGATGAGTGAAGAAGAATCTGACCAGTATCTTGCAGTGTTGATGTTTCCCAGACGTGTGCTTGTGATGATGTACTCACTTGCACAGGTTCCCAACCACGTGTGTATATATGTTTGTGTGTGTATAAATCTGTAGCTGTATATAAAACGCATGTAGAGCTACAGATCAAGATACACACACTTGTGTATATATGTACATACAAACATACTGAAAGGATTAGTACAATTTCTCCAAAGTACTGTACCTATCTTCAGCAAGAATGCAAAAGAAAATATTTTCAATATATATACCTGGAACAGATTTTAATAATTATCAGAGTAATACCATTAATGGACAAATTGACTGCAATGTAATACTAGCTGGTATGTTTCATAAATGTCAAATTGTGGACCAATATATATAGCCTTTTATTACTTTTCTGTTCTTTTAAATCAGCCTCTTACAAATTTTTATTTTAGTCCCATGAGCAACAGACTCCCACAGAAAAATGTATTCAAAATCTTTTGGTATTCCAATGAATCTGGAATGTAAACTTTGAATGTATTTATAACGATTTATTTCGGGATGGTTATTATCTTAAATTCAAATTGGACAGTGTCTATTAGTAAGGAGTATAGTTACCGGCCAATTTTTACTTGTTTGCCCTGAGGGGGAAAAAATCCTTAAAAAAAAATTCTGGTTTTTATTGGATTTTTGTATTTTAAATTTCAAGTATTTTTCTACATCAAACGTAACAAAAATAGAGTTGACGGTTTGTGATTTATAATAAACACTATATAATTTTCAGGCTCCTGTTAGGCAAACAAAGAAATTGATGAAGAAATGAATAGCATCATAGGCTGTAGGAAACTTGGAAGTAGAGCACTTCCATGGAGTCTTGTTTCTGAAATGACTGTTTTCTGAAATTAGAGCTTGGAAACTATGCAAATGATCTAGATTCCTCACAGCTGACACACTAGAATACAGATAGTGATGACGGTTTTTTGTTTTTTGTTTTGTTGTTTTTTTTTTCTCTTTTCATATTGAAAATACACCCTGAGGGGAGGCACTGCCTTTGAGATGGTGGGTAGTGGAATTTCGCCTTTGAGAAAGTGGATCAGAGGCAGGATCAGAGGCAGCTGCAGGCTGGTCTCCTTGCGTGGGAGGTCACCCTGAGGGGCCAGTGCTCTGCCGCCCACGCCCATGGGGAGGTGCTCTCTACTAGGATGCCATTGGAACCTGTCATGAGTAAGCGTCACGAGCGTGCGGGTTAGCAGCGGCTGCCACCTTGTCCTTCCTTCTTTAAGAAAGGAGCCATAGCTAGGTAAGATTTTTATCAGCTTTTTCTGTCCAGATCCAGTTTTTCTCCTGTCAGTCGTGGAAGCTTGACTAGAATGATATTGTTGAAGCCTTCCGGTCACAAACTGTCTCCTTTAACCTTTCGTCCCTCCTGCCACACGCTGGTCCCTGTAGTCCTATCACATTTGTAATCTGATTTGCTGACAGTGCTGCCCACCCTGCTCCCTGTTTTCCCACACGCCCTGTGTCCCCACCGCTGTGGTGGCCGCGAGTCAGATGAGGGTGTTGAGGATCACTGCCGCACCGCGATGCCGTTAGCCTTGGCTCCGAGCCCCACATCGCATATGTCCCCTGTGTACTCAGGATCAAGACTGATGTTTACTCTCTGGGCACTGTTGTAAGATAGGTGTTGTCAAAGCATAATCATTGTCTGCAAAGTGTTTGGTGCAAGGAAGATTATTGCTAATTTTGTGAAATAAAGAATCTCGCCCTCTCCTTTTAATGGACTAAACTCTCACTGGCGTCTGTAGCATTGTTGGGAGCTTGGGCGCACATGGAAATCCATGCCCAGTGCACGGATTCTAATGTTTTCCTAACAACTGTGGAGATTTGAGGGAATGCGTGGTGAATGTAAAATATCTAGTTTACTTGGCAGTCTCTTGTGTAAATTACAGTAAAACAAAGTAAATGAAATTGAAACAAAAAATAAATTTGATCACAAAATGCCACTTGTGTGCTTGAGTGGTTGTTTCCCTAGTGCCACGTCTGGTTCAGCACACTGCGGACCACTTCTCTGCCTCTCTCTCAAGACGATTTTTGTGCAGCCCTGACGTTCTGGGAAAAATAAAGGAAAAACATGGTTTTTAAAAAATTTTCACTGCAAACTCTTACTCTCGAAATGTGCCTATGCTACACTAACCCGTTACATTTGTTTTCTTAGATAATATTCTGCTATTAAAAGCTAAGGAGAAAACTAAAGAAGGGTTATTATGTCTTAGTGGTCTCAGAGGTTTTTTAAAAATTATGTTTCCAGGGGAAAAATAAGGAAAGCCCATAGTATTTCTAGAAGCACTCAGGATTTTGTTATCAGCTTCTGATTGTTTCAAGATGGTGACTTTTGGTTTGGTTGGGGCGGCGTTTCACCTCTCCGAGACGTCGTGGTTTCCACTCCTTGTTTCAAGACACCTCACAGCTATTGTCTCATGATCCCGTCTTGTATTCTAGAGCTGCTCAGCATTAGGAGAGGTGGCCTGCTACATGGATGGACTCGTACAGAACGTTATATTTCCAGGTGGTCGTTCTGTTTCTTGAGGTGAATTTCTTAGTGTTGTGCCTCAGAGTTAGTGTCTGCGTTCGTGGGGCTGGTCTGTCGTTCGAGATGCTGATGCTAAAGCTCAGCGTTTGGCTCTCTCCGAAGGCACCAGGATAAGTAAAAGCAGCACACAGTCCAGTGTGGGAGACCGACACATGAACAGATAATTACAGTTCAGTAGGATGATTGAGAGAGAGCTTAGACATCATCCACATCGTACAGATGCAAAAGGAAATGTTCAGGCCAAAGGCAGCTGGACGGGAGTTGGGCACCCGAGGAGCCTAGGGTGCTGCTCTTGGGCTGGCATTGCCCCAGGGGGCCTGGGGTCAGGCACACCTCAGCTCCTGCTGAGTGCCAGAGTGCCCCTCTCTGCAGAGGATTCAGGATCAGTCGGGACGTGTCACCGAGCACATGGTGCACCCTCTTCCGTGTCCTCTCTCCCTTCCTGTTCCTTCGACAGACTGCCTCCTGGTTGATTGGAAATCATAGTGGACCCAACACCTGGACTTTATAAAGCTCACCTCTCTCTCCATTTCCAACTTGCTAAGCTGTATGGTTTCAGAGCCCCGCCTCCTCACTTGTCTCTGAGGAAGAGACACTGCAAGTTGCTCTGTTCATCTCTCAGCAGCTGTATTGACAAGGGTCACTGTGGGATACCCTGTTCTTGACCATTTGGAAGGAGAACGTTCTGCCTATTCTTAGACCCTCCAATCTGACATCCAGAGAGCCACTGAATATTACAATGTTTTATGATTTAGGATTTTTTTTTCAAGTTGCCCTCACTGGCAGTTGTGGAGTTTGTGGAGAGGGAAAGTGCCAGGAGATAGGTTGCAGATTATCCCACTGAGCTTAGAGCATCCAATGCCCACAGGGAGTGCTGCCTAGGGATCCTGCCAGGGTCACGTGAGGTTGTGTCTTCTGACTTGGAAAAATGAAGCAACAGCTGGTCTCTTCAAAACCAGTCTTGAACCAGATTGGATTGGGAAGAGTAGATAACACAGCTGTTCCAGAGCAGCCTCTCAAAAGGCCGTGCCCTTCGAGGCCATGCTAGGCATCTGAAGCAGTGGTCAGCAGCTGGAGGCTCTCTGATGCTTTGATGCCCATCCCTTTTTTCCTTCTGAAAGTGCCATGTTGCCAGCTTATGTAGTTAAAAGGGATTCAGAGCCAACTCCGTTTGCTTCCCAAATTCCCTAAGATCGCTTGCGCTCCCCCAGGGTGGTGGGGGGTGGAGGGAGCTGTGTGGAGAACCCCTGCTTCCTGTCTTTCTCATGCTCTTCTCCAGCATTGAGTTTTAGTATATGTGTTGCTGAAGCGAGCACGTCCAGCATTGAGTTAAATCGTGAATTAAAATCCGTCACTGGATGATTCTCTCCCCAGGCATCTCAGGGGTTCACATCTCTTGAGTGTTAGCTCTGTCCTGCTAGGGCTAACTGGTTTGAAAAAATCCAGTGCGTGTAAACCAGAGATTCTCAGCCTTGGCAGCACCCTTGAGTCACGTGGGGGAGCCTTTAAAAGTATCAGCTGCCCACCAGTTGCCTTTTCTGTGGCTTGGGTTCAGTGTGCCCTGTTTTCAAAGGACAGGGAAAGAGGGCCCAGGGAATTCCCACCCTCTTCCTAGGAGATGACAGAGAAGACGGCTTTGTCTCCAAGCAGTCAGACTCCTACCCGGTTGACAAAGCCAAATGCCACTTGTTCCACGCAGCCGGCCTTAACCCAGTGTGGTCTCTGCAGCAGTCTGTACTCCTCCTGTGGCACCTGTGGACTCCGTGCATCCTCAGTAGGTTATTCGATGCTGTCGTCTTCCGTGTCTTTGTGTCTCACATCCCAAGTTAGCTTGGGACCTCCTTGTGGGCAGGAGCCACCGTTGTTACCCCTCCACACCTGGGACGCCTCCCTTGGGGGGAGCTTGGCCTCTGAAACTGCTCTGTTCCCCTTAGCGCACACCTGCCCACCCTGTACAAGGCCTCTTTTGAGTTCTGGGGTCAGAGGGGAAGGGAGCAGAGTTTCCAAATCTAAGTAAGCTCTAATATCTGCCCTTAGAGAATTAAGTGTGGCAACGAGCTGAAACAGGATGTAGTCATTCTAGAAGCTGACGGTACAAAGTACGGGGAGAGGACAGAGGAGGGAGCTCCAGGTCCACATTTCCTCCTCTCTTTCCAGACCTCTAAACCGGAGCTTTGGTAGGCTCTTCCAACTCAAGAAGTCTTAAACCAGATTCAAGTCTTCCCTCCTTCCCCTAGGCGTACGGTCTTCCGTCGGTTACCTGCATCGCTGCCTGCACTGCCCAAGCCAGGAAGCCTTGCTGGCCCGAGTCTTAGAAGTGCCCCAAGTGCCTATGATACCATATCCCACTGCTCGCAGGGGCCTGCTCCAAGCCGTCCTCTTGTCTAGGGCAGGGGCCCGGCAACTTCTCCGTAAAAGGCTAGACAGTAACTATTTTAGGCTTTTCAGGCTGTTTGGTGTATCCCAGCTCCTGAGTTGTGCCCTTGTACTGCAGAGACAGCCACAGACAGTACCAGTACACAAATAAGTAGGTCTGTTTTGATAAAAGTTTATTTATACAAATAAGTGGTGGGCTAGATTTGGCTGCTGGGGTCAAAGTTCGCCAGGCTCTGGTCTAGAGCACAGATACCCCAAATCAGGCTGTGCCAGAGGAGACTTTCTAGAACGCCCCTGATTGTGCCAAACCTCTGCTTGAACAGCTGCATGGCTCCCTGAGGCCCAGAAGACCAGTGCTGCCAGGGCCAATGAGCAGCCAGAGCCACCTCCTGCTCTCCGTAAAGTGGAGCCAGTGATGCTCGTCTTCCTCACAGCCGATGGATGGCCAGGCTTGGGTGGAAGGGACTGAGCTGATGTCAGCTGTGCATAGCGTGGATATTGTGCTAGAAAGCGCTCAGCTTCGGAAGACAGTTGCTGTTGTTTGCCATCAGATTGCCAACCAGTACCAACCCCAAGCTGAAGGGTAGAGCTGTGATGTGCTAACAAAAGCTGTTGGTGTCTGAAATACAATGAAGATAATGCCGGTTAGCTAAACTTCTCAACTGGCATGTGTTAACGTCCCTGTCTGTCGTCTGTTGTCCAGAAAATACCATCTGTGGCTGTTAAACTGAATGCTGTGCTCACGGAAAAGCTCATAGATGCCCTATGTGTTTCCCACGATTGAAAGTCGGTTTTCTAGATACCACTGCTAACAGGTTAACCCGAGCTTGGCTTCGTGACTCCTCACGGGGCAGGGCAAAGCTGGGCCCTGGCCTTGAAAATCAGTCCCGTTTTCCCAGAGTCAGTGACACTCCACCCTGGGTCGACTCTGTTTACTCCTTGAATTTCTGAGAAGCAGTAAAGCACCGTGACGTGCCTCCGCCTTGTTGATCCCTTATATATTCTGCCACCACCTGCTAATCAGTCGATAGCAGAATTGCCTCGCACTCCAGACTGAGGGAGGTTCATGAAGTGGAACGGAGGAGTGGCCTCCAGTGTTTATTAATGTATGTGCTAAACAAAAGCTTTGCCTCTGGGCATCCCGTTGCACGCTGGCTCCCTGCAGCCTGGAATACTGATGGCGTGTTCTCTCAGAGCACTCTCTCCATTTTCCCATGGCCTGGGAAGCCCCGAAACAACTCAGCCTACCGAGAGGTTCTGTGAGTGTTTTGTATCCATAACTCCAAAATGTCATTCCCAGAGAGGCACTGTGTAGGACAGGAGACTTCTCCCAAGTAAGGCTGGAGGGAGGCTTAGAATCAGGCCCACAACAGTCCTGCACGGACATCGCATGAGCCCTCCGTGCCTTTCTTTAGATGAGTGGTCAGAAAATTCTATAAAGGGCCATATGGTAAATATTTTGTGCTTTGTGGGCCGTGCAGGCTCTGTGGCAACTATTCAACTCTGCCTTTGTAGCGTGAGGGGAGCCTTAGATGCAATGTAAACTAACGAGGGTGGTGGTGTTCCAATAAAACTTTATTTACACAAACAAGTGGTGGGCCGGAGAGTTTGCCAATCCCTACTGTAGATTCTTCCCTCCCAAAACAGCCAGCACCTAAGAATGTGTGTCAGGCATTGTTCTGAGCACAACATATAAACAGCCTTACTGAATCCTTAACAACCGCCTTGTGAGGTAGGCACTGCTATTACACCCCCTTTCTACAGATGAAACTGAGAAACTGAGGCCCAGGTTAATGTTGCCACGTCCTGTTCCCGAAAGTGGCAGAACTAGGAATATCACCCGTGGAGTCACACTGGAGTCACCCGTAACCAGTCCCCATCCTGCCTCCCTGTCTTTCAGGACCTCTGAGGTCCATGCCTGTGGCATTTACTAAGAGTCGAAGGAAGGAGCAACCCTAATGATAAAAATTTTATCGAGGACCCTTTGTTCTTAAACACCGCTTAGGAGCAACCTTCCATGACCAATTCTTCCCAGAGCCCAGACCGAAGAAAACATTTTTTTCCTAGTCAGTGTCAAATTTCGGCCTCAGTCTTCGGTGTCAGGCAGCTCCCATGTTGCATTTTGTGTCCAACTGAGGCAACTTCTCTAGGCAGGCTTCCGGACCTAACTCCTTCATCTCCCTCCCAAACCCAGCCGCCCTTCTCAGCCCTCACACTTGTTTGTGCAATGGCGCTGTGAAAACGGAGGGTTTGTGGTTCTGTCTCTGTGCCTCCTGCGTCAGGCACCTCAGAGTACATGGGGGAAAAGATTTAGTGATAATTCTGAAATGCGTGTGGAAATACAAACATTCTCTGCAATGTAGAGGTGAGAATTCAGAGCTGCAGTCTCTCCTCAGCTGCAGGAAATCTCAAGGCCTGTGAACATCTGGAAGGGAGCCACCAGGCTTGTTTTGTTAACATGGCGGGATTGTGGGTCATTCTCCCCCACTACCCCTGACCCCCCGAATTGTCTTCAGTGTTTCACTTTGCAAGAGAATCTTATTTAAAACTCTATTTGTGTTGTGCCAGGCCTTGAGAATGGACACCCCCATACGCGAGTGCCCAGCAGTGCCTTTTATCACTGGGGATAAGATCTTTTGCTTCTGCATCTGATGGGCCATGAGTTCGCTCCTCTTCCTAAGGCGCGTGCCAGAAAGCCGTTGGGGAGGGGATTTCAGGATTCCTCCCAGCCCCTTCCAAACCCAACAGGCTCAGATTTTCCACTTGTGCAATTGAGGTCAGTGCCTGCATTCCGGCCGGCGGGCTCCTCGCACATGCGAGCTCCAGGCCTCAAGCAGGGGCTTCTCCCACTTGCCCTGGAATTCACACCCCTCCATCTTTGGTCCTCTTTGGTCCTCTCCATTCCGGGGCTGTTTGTGTGCCGCTTGGCCCCCAGCATCCGGGGGATGTTCTACCGGTGACTGAGGACAGCCTGGCCTAGCCCTGGCTCTGAGCCACCAGGATACAATGTTGGCCCCCGTGTTTGCTCAGGCCTTAGTGTGAGTCGGAAGGAGTCGTCTGGCCAGGCGAGGAATCGTGAGATGACTGTTGCTTACGAATAACTTTGTTCCCTTCCTTGTCAGCCTATCCAGAGAATGTGGAGCTTGGCAGCCATGATCTCTGCCAGTGGGTTTCACTAATGGTTGCTGCTGCTGTCTCTCTCCCCCATATCCCCCGTGGGAGAGGCCACGATGGACAAGGGGGTTTCGGCATCTGACACCTGCATTTGGAGTCTGCCTCATCCACTTGCTGAGCAATAGGCCAGTGAGTAAGCCTCAGACCCTCTGAGCCTCTGCGTTCTGCCCAGGAAGATTGGGGTACTAATACCAACACGGAATTGGGCCCCGAGATAAAAAATGTGTAAGTCATGGGTGAAAATCTCTCCAGCACTGGATTTGCGCCTTAGTGGGTCTCCTAACCAGTGAGGGCGACTAGCCATCCCAGTTCACCCAGGATAGGGGAGTTTCCTGGCAGGCTGGACCAGGATGGTCCTGGGCAAACTGGGGACAGTGGGCCACCTTATTTTCAGCCCCAAATATTCACATTCTTTAAGCCAGCAGCTTCATCTAAAAACAAATACAAAAGCCAAACGAACATAGAATGGGAGACCAGCAGCCTTGCTCTGTACCCTGATGTGGCCCCGAACCAGCCACCTCATCCTTTCTCCAGCCTCCATAGGGCACAAAAGGTTTCGGGGTAGGGTAGACTCAGGAAGGTGCTGGTCAGGGGGGCCTGGGATTACTTTGCTCCAGCAGGGCCATTCCATGGGGGAGAGCGTGAACCCCCTTCTCCACCTGAACACCCCCTGCTGTGGCTCACACTCCCCGCCCCCGACAGCGGCCCCCTGGGGGAGCGGGGAGTTCTCACATTTCCCTATCCTTGAGGAAACTAGGGCACACACAGGTCAAGAAGCTGCCCTCTGCTGAAAAGGGGAGGGCTTCCCGCAGCCCAGGGGCTCTCTAGAAGGAAAGTGGATCGCCTCATTCCATCTTTGCTTTGAGGACGGGCAAAACTACTTCTGAGGTTTTGAGGAGGCCCTGCGTGTTGGGCCTGGCCACCCTCTCCGCCCTAACCCCTTGCCTCCACGATCCAGGTTCTCGTGACCAAAGCCCATGGTGTCCCCTAGGCCCAGAGTCCCTTTCCGTCCCCCGTTCATCCTTCGACCTCAGCCCAGGGTCCAGGTCCTTGAGGACCCCCTCCCCTGACCAGCTGACTAGGCCCGCATCCCTTTTGGATGTTCAAAGGGCAGGTGCCAGGATCACTGGCCACCGAGCAGATCTGTGCTGAAAGAATGGAGCAGAGAAACCCCACATTGAAGCCCTCTCCTCCCATGCGTCTTCCCACGGAGCAGGCAGGCCGTGTCTCTCAACCGTTAACTGCCAGCCAGTCATTCCCCTGACCCCCGCCGGTAGCACGGCTGAGGCTGCGTCCCGGTAAGACCCCTTCCACCTCGATCCCATTCTTGGCGAGGAAATATTTCTGTTTTATGACTAACTCTGCTCCTCATTTCTCTCGTGTTATCTTAATGAATTAACTGGGTCCCCATTGCTCCCCCGGCCCCCCGCAGTTTACGAGCTGTACGGTGATATCTGCGATCTTAGTCAACCCCACGCAGTTGTTGTGCTGGTTCCTATTACAGTAATTGGCATAAACTTTATTCTTTTGCAGAGAGATTTTTTGGCCCGCTGAGACTGCATAACCATCTGCCATAAATTGAGACTAGTACGGCTTATTTTGGTGAATGCAAAATTGGATCCCATTCTTTACTCTGTGGCTTGATTCAACTTCCAGATGGTTAATCCACATGAAGTAATAGGAATGCGCCACATCTCTGCTTAGCTGAAGATGGAGACGTAATATTTATTTGCTGATGTGGAGGCCTCCGAACGCTGCCCTGTTGGGATGTCAGCATATAACACAGCAGCGCAAAATGTCAGCCCGCTTCATAGGAGCGACAGCCTTCCTCTGAGTTGCCATGGGGGACCCCCGGATGTCTTTTTTTTTTTGGTCTGCCCTTGACCTAATCTCAAGAGGTTTTGTTCTCTCCTGGGCTGTTTCTTATCAGCTATGTCTGCCCGTGTAGCCGGCTTCGCATCTGCTTTGACTTTAGTGCCTGTGACATTTTCATTAATACTTCTTCAAGGTTGAGCCTTTCCTTCAAATATCCTGCAGCTCACAGAAGTCGGAGCTCAGCTGTGCCCAGCTAGGGGCCGCTGGGAAATTTGGCTCAGCAGTATCGACAAGCTCAGTTGTCTCCATCCAGTTGGGCTAATCAATCCGTTTTCGGTTTTGCTTCTTCCCGCACTAGCCTGCCATGCTGGGAATGCTCTGAAGGAGATCTAGGTCAGCAGATTCTGGGTGCTTAGACCCCCAAGAGCACTTTTAGGAGTCTTGACTGCTCCCTCTGCCTGGATTACCCACGCCCCTACCCCCGGCCAGCTGAACTTGCCTTTGTAAACTCCCCACCTACTCTATCTCTGGACTTCAGAGGTGGGCCATGTTACCCCATCTACCCAAGGGAACACTGGAGCTCAGGGCTTCCTGTCAGCTCCCACGGGACCCCGTGGAGCACCCACGTTTGAATCACTTGGGGAATTTTAAAAATTCATACTTCTGGGTCATGGGAGACCAACCATCCCAGTTTGCTCAGAACTGTCCTGGTTTTAGAATTAGAAGCCTGCACCCTGGAGAACCCCTAAGGTCTGGGCAAATGGGACAGTTGCTCATCCTACTTGGGCCCTACTCCGGACCCACAGAGGGAAAAGCCCTGAGGGCTCAGGCCTAGGGTTCTGCATTTTGATCGGTTTCCAGCAGTGATGCTGGTACACACTTGAACTTGGGAAGTGTAGCAGGAAGCCACAAGTGCCCGCAGAGCCCATGCGCTCTCACTCCTGTGCCTGGCACAGATTGGATGTATAGGACATTTGGCATGAATTTAAGCACCAAATGCCATCATCACTTACTTATGTAGAGTGTTTTTTTCCCCGCTGACTGTGAAACCCTCAAGAGAAGAAAAAGCCTCTGCCCCGTTCACTTTTGAATTCTTAGTTCCAGGCTCTGTGCCTGGCCCGCAGTCGACACTCCAAACAGACTGGAGTAATAATTAGATACAAGCAAATATTCGTGGTAGGGAAAGTGACCCAGACCTGTTTCCCACATACTTCTCCAAAGTTCTGGGATGGACTCGATTAGAAATTAGATCAAGGAAATTCAAGTTAGGGCAGGAATTAGATCTAGGATATTTTTTAAGGAAACAAAAAAAACCTTGGAAGTCCCAAGATGGAACACACAAGAAATTAGATCTAAGAAGTTCTAAAATGGAATGGACGGGAACTGTGAATGTTCTAAGACAGAACCATTCTTTCTTCCTTAATCGTCCCGGGAGCTTCTGCAGCCAGAAAGAACAAGAGGCCGGATGCCTTGTACCTGATTATCACAGCTCCACATCCCTTAGGTACCTTCCAATGTTGAAAGTCTGCAGCTTCCCAAATAATCACAGCTGTGGACTTAAGTGTGAGGTTTCCAGGCTGGGTCGGGGGGAGCCAGGGAGCCCGGAAAACAAGCTGGGCCAAGGGTAGAGGAGTGGGAACCCATGCCTGGCCCCAGTAGGATCTCAGCACCAGGATCCTTCACTTCTCAATGGGCAGAGCTCAGCCAGGTGAACACCCCCCCCCCACCCTGTCACCTGAGGGCAACCCCCAGCTTTATTCTAAGCTGTGAGGTCACACCACCTCATCTGTATGATAAAGATGGAAAGACTCTCCTCTTGATTGTGGTGCAAACATAAAGGATTATTTGCATGGGTTTGCATTGCATGTCTGTGAAAACACTGCCCTTGGCTCAGGGTCCTGGTCCCACACCCTCGTGATCATCAAGTTGGCAAGAGGGAGCAGATGTGAAGAATAGAGGCAGTGAGTGCGAAAGGAGCCAGGGGCTCACCTTAAGGGACCGAAACTGCCGGTTTCACTGGTTTTAGTGGCTGTCAGCACGGTTGTTCAAGTGTATCATCTGAGGCCCCAGTGGTAGGCTGTAGAAGGAAGCAGGGGACCTCTCTCAGTGCCCCAACTCCCTGCCTGGATCACTCTCTATTTGAGATCATGTAGGCTTCACTTTCAAAATATTTCCAGAATCTGACCATTCTGATCATGTCCATTCACCACATGGTCAATGATCCTGACCCAGTCTAGCCATCATCCTTTCTTCCTGGGTAGTGACTCAAGACCTTCGCAACTGGGCCCCTTTCCCTCCCATGGAGGAGCCAGAGGGTTTCATTTAAGTACCAGACAGGTCACATCCCTCCTTTGCTCAAAGTCCTTCCATGTGACTCAGAATGTATAGGTCTCCTTTACTGTGACCCCTCTCTGTGACCGCCCTCTCTTAGGCCTCCTGTCCCTCACTCCCTTCCAGCCACACTGGCCTCCTGCTGGCTGCTCTCCAACACTGGGCAGCTCGCCTCAGGGACTTTGCACTGGTTCTTCCTGCTGTCTAGAACACCCTTTCACCAGAGTCCCTTACAGCTCCCTCCCTTGTCTCACCTGGATGCTCCAGGGTTCCTGAAGGCCACCTCATATAAGACCAGGCCCTCCCCCATCTGTCATAGTTCCTAATCCTTCACAGCACTTATCACTACCTGCATGGTGCATACATGCCTACGTGTTTGCGTGCACGTGCGTATGTACAGCTAGTCTCTCCCAGATGGACTGGAAGTTCAACAAGAGCCAATTTTTCCCAGTCCTCTATTCCCAGGGCCAGGTATGGTCTCTTCTAGGTGCTCAGGAAGCGTGGGCAAAGGAGCAGCTCTGATGTTTCTCCCACGTTAGACCAGGCTGGCAACTCTCGGCGAGATCACAATATAACCGAACAGGGCTGTCCAAATGCAATGATGGCCATTAGCATCTCTCTACCCCAGAGCGGCGATTCTGGAGCATTCTGTGTAATTGGAGCACAATTAAGCATATGGCCATGTTTCCACCAGGCCGTACATCTGATTCTGAGCTTCCTCGACGTGGGCTCTGGTTTCTTTCTTTTTTCCCTGTAACAACAAACCTGGATCCACCATCGGGCAGGCCCCGTGGTCTGGATCACAGGGGAATACTGGGGAATGAGATTCATACTAACAGGATTTAATCTTGAGACATTGGGCTATATATCCAGTGGCGATTTCCTGGATTTTGCAGCCAACATAAATAACAGCGAGAGGATTCCCGCTGTGTGACGTGAGATGCGTCCTGCTAGTCTGGGGCAGGAAGCTGCCCAGCCTGGGCTGTTATTGATGGAGCAGCCAGGGCCTCCCGATGGAATCAGTGGAGCTGCACATACCCCCTCCCCCCAGTGCCGGACCCCCTTGCTAGCCTTGCTCATTGCACCAGGAGTGCCAGGCACTGTGGAAAGCATAATCAGGATGGGAGGAGTTTAGAGACTGGTGGCTGAGATGAGAATTAAGAAACACATTGGCACCCTATTCAGCCAAGCAGTGAAATCTCTTTTCTGTACATACAAGTCTATGATCCCTGTCTTTCCGACTGGACTATGACCTTCAGGGGCTGGGTCGGGGGTAAGCTCTGCTTTTCAGGTGCCCAGCTTGTGGGAAGCTGGAAGTTGCCTGTGGCACCTCATTTTTATAGAAGAGATAACTAAAGAAGGAAAATGTAGGTCTAGTAGGGCAGGGTTAGAAATGTCTTGTGTCTCCATCCATGGGGAAGTGGACAGATAAAATAGGGGATGGTCATGCAGTGGAATATTATACAGTAGTCGAAAGGAGGGAGCTACCCCTACACTTCCCAGCCGGGATAAAATTAATACTGGGAATACCGGGAAATTAATACTGATGGAGAAAAGAAAATTGCAAACAAGCCACAGAAGATGATATCTCTTATGTTTGTTTAAAAACCACTTACCCATTATTTATTGTTCTTGAGTACATAAATATGTACGTGAAGGGCAGCAGGTGTCCTGGAAGGATGAAGCTACATTTCAAATATGGTGGCCCATGTCCACGACAGCAGGGAGGGGAACAGTCTGGTGGGGAAGGTCTGGCCAGCCTGGTGATAATACTGAGCTCTCCTGGATGAGTGCCTGAGGGAATCCGTTCATTCCTGTGCACCTGCCAATCAAAAACAAGTCAGTCGAGCCCCATGTTGGCTATAGAGATCACTTAAAATATATATATCCCAAAAGAAATAAGTCAGATTCCTGGTGTCTCCCAGACTATGGTCCTGGGTTCCCTGAGCCTCAAACTGCCTCTTCTGTGGGTTTTCATTATATACCTGTTCAATTCATAGAACTTCTGCATTCATAAAACCAGTATACTAAAAGAGATTGCTTGGCCAAAAAAGAAAAAAAAAAAAAAGATTATTTATGGAATCCTGCAGATAAAAATCCACCTTCTAATGCCTCCTCTCCTCTCCTGTTGATTTTCTGATTAGCATGGAACACTGCCATGTCTGCTTGTTCTTGTTGTTCTATCTGTTGCTTTTGCTGCTCTGTCTGCTTTTTCTCGCTGCAGGAACCTGATCAGCTATAGCACTGCATGCCTTGGAGGTCTTTTCTCTTCCCATGACTGAAGTTTTCCCTTGGTTCTTGCCCCCCCCCCGCCCCCCCCTTCTCTTTATTTAACCCATGTGTCTTGAATAGCTTCTCTGTGCCATTTGCTCTACTGGGATTCAAATGTCAATGCAAGATCTTTCCTCCTTTCAAGACAGGTTCAAATTTAATACTCTCCCTTTCTTAGGCCAATCAACAAGCGTAAGAGGCCAGGGGTGGAGAAACAGGGATGCCCACTGGAAGAGGTCCTCTGTTCTAAGCAGGAACTCTCATAAAGGCCACTGACACCCAGGCATGTATGCAGAGGAGGATGAGCAGAAGGAAGTGGAAACTGAGTTCATAAGAAGGCTGGAAAGACCTGGAAGTCCACATTCCATTTTGGAGACAACGAATCTCTCCTCCTGTCTACAGCCCTCAAGGACTAGTAATGTGAGTTTGGGGGAAGGAGGGCCGCAGCTGGGAGTCCACACAGGTTGAGACAATTAGGAGGATAATTTGGGCTGAGTCATCTTGGCAGAGGCCAGGAGGAGAGTATTGGGTGGGTGGGGTCCCCAATCAGCATAATTGCTCCAGACTTCGGCTTCTCTTTGACACAGCAGTAAAATAAGTTAATCCACTGCTTGAAAAGGGTTGAGTCTACTCATGCAACGTGGCATTAACAGCAAAATATGCCCGAACCTGATGGTGACCTGGCAAGGACCCTGTCCTGGGACAAGAGTAGGGAACATAGAGGGCACAACAGGCGTACTATACCCCTGCCCCGAGCCTCAATGCCCCAACCAGGAAAACGGGGAAAATGCTGTGTTTTGTCAGTTCTAAGTGCCTCCCTCCCCACCCTGCATTTTAATAGCTCTAAAACTGGGATGTGATTTATAACTGATAATGTCCTAGATTTGGTGAAGATTGGTGCTAAGAAGAAAAAACTAGGAGAATCATTCTAGTTTGTGGCATGCTTACTCCGTACCAGGTATGGTTTCCTGGAACCTTATGGTTTAATCCTCCTCAATGAATACTGATTTCGTGCCCATTTTATGGATGGAAAAACTGAGGTTCCCAAGTGAATCATATGTCCTAGTTTCCAAAGCCCGGGAATAACAGATACAAAATCCTGCATAGCAGTCTTATGATGCTTCCATGTGCACATGTAACTTGGGGCGAGAGCGCATGTGAAGTTTCAACATGGTGCCTGATTGCGTGGCAGGTGCTTGATTGTTTCTGCCATTCCAACCTGCCCTCTGTTCAGAGCATAGCACCGCCAGCCGTATGGAGGTCCGAGAAATGTTCGCTGCCTGCCAGACCAGATGGGTGAACAAACTTTCTGTAATGGATGCCCTGGAACGTGTCCTGGCCTGGCCCACCCTGGAGATCACGTGCACACAGGCCAGCAGCTGTGCTCTCCAGCCAGGTGAGTGAGCAGGCTGGCTGCAAACCCCAGAGGGTTGACGCCCCCAGCCCCACCCCAGGAACATCCTTAGTCAGAACAGGATGGGTATTGGGGGATACGTACATACAAGCTCCCTTGTCCCTCGGGTGGAGCCCCCCAAGTGTAATCTGCACAGCTTCCCAGACGGCCCAGCAGAAAGGCATCCCTGTTGCCCACAGTGGTACCCCACTCCTGAATGCATCCTTTATTGGCTTTCCTCTCCTCTCACTTCCCCCTTCCTGTTCCACTTCCTGGATCTCCTGCTAAACAAGGGGCTTCCCTCCAAATCCTTGCCTCGGAGTCTGCTCTGGGGGGAGCCCAGACTGAGTGTGTCTAGATGCCAGCCAGGATGGGCAAGCCAAAGGAACCCAATGATAATCCAGGAGACCCACAAGGGGGATGAGAGGGGCCAGACCCTGAGATAACCATCAGCGAGATTCTGAGCTCACTGAGGTTTGAATCCCAGCTCTGCGGTTCCCCGGCTCTGTAACCATGGACAGGTCACATGCCCTGTCTGAGCCTCTCTGTTCTCATCTGTGCAGTGGGGGTGATAATGGTCTCTGTGTCACGGGTTGCTAGAAGGATGCATCACAATAATGTGTGTAAAGCGACTTACACAGAGCCGAGTACAGAATAACCCGCCACTGCAGTGCCTGGGTCTGCAGGTGGAGTCAAATACCGGCTTGGGAGACTTCCAACATCTGCGTTTCCATTTCCTTTTATCTGAAAAGCAGTGGGGGAGGGTGTGGGATATCCTCACCATGGAAGTATTATAAAGATTAAAAGAGATTACACACAGGAAGCTGTGTGGGTCCCTGTGCAGCGGCCACACAGCAAGTGTTAGCTGGAACCATTGGTGTTAGGAGCTAATCAAATTTATTTTGTTCCCTGGACACTTCCTATGCTCCTTTCACACTGATCTTTTTGGGTCCTACCACAGTGCCTTTGCACATGCTGTTTCTATTGCCTGGAATACTGTTCCTCCTTTCTTTGTTTTGTTATCTCCCCTGACCTTTAGCTCTTAGCCTGTGAAACCCTCTATGGCCCCACATTCTCTTGGCATCCTGTACCCCCTTCTTGTCTTCTGACTGTATAGCTTCATGGGTCAGAAAGCATAAAGAAGAGAATGTAAAACCATGTTCCAGCAGAGCCAGCTTTGTCTGCAGGCAGAATTACTTCTTCCACTTCCCTTAGAAGAAGGGTCTCTTCTTACCTGTGCGGATGACACTCTAGAACTCTCCCTGAACCTGGGGCCAGGGGATGCGCTGTGGTTATGAGGTCGTTGCCTACCTCAATGTCATCATCACTGGGTCAGATTTCATTGCATGTAAGGAGCAGATGGCCACCCTGGCGGCTCTGACACATCACTCTGTTTGCTTGCCTGGCAGTGCGGCCCCAGTGGGAGCGGGCGCTTTTGTTCTCAAGACTCAGACACAAGCCGGGCTGCAGCCATGCGGGTATGTTCCAGGCCATTCCTGTGTGTTGCGGAGACTTCTCCGGCCAGTGTCCCTCCTGGTCGGCAATGGAAGACCTGAGACCAAGTCTTGGGGCAGGGGTCCAGGGTTGGGGGACAGCGAAGGTGCAGGAATGATCAGCAAGGGGAAGAGAAGGATCTGGAGGCAAGAGCTCTGTCTTCAGCACTCAGGAGGGTGGCAGAAGTGGCTGGCACAGGCCAGGGATGGCACACAGCTCCACACAGGGGCTTGAGGTCCCCCTCTGAGTCAGCTGCCAGCCTTCCCAGCCACATCGTGTGCCAATGGCTGCCTTCCCTGACCTCAATTGCCTCATCTCTAAAATGGGAATAATAGTACCAGTGGCCTGAGGGGATGTAATCGTAAAGAAACTTTAGAAAGATCTGAGGTGCTGTCACCCTGACCCCACGGCAATGTCCCTCCTGCACTCTTGTCCTGTCCCTCCCACTCTTATCCTGTGTGTGCACTTAGCTCCCCTGGCTGTAGGCATAGGGCATATTCCACTGTTCTTAACCCTCTGTCCCATCCCACTTCCTGTGTTCTGTGTGTTTGCAGAGTTCGCGGTCTTAGGGTTGCTAGATAGTCCATGCCATGGTGTCTCAGGAATAACTAAAGCATGTATGCACACACACACATTCACACACACACACTTGCACACACACTTATATACACATATACACATGCACACAGAGACACACATCCACACACATATACACACTCACATACACATACTCTTTGCCACCTGTGAGGTGTTCCCATTGTTCCTAGGTCCCCACCACGACAAAGCACTAGAGTGAACATCTTCCTATGGATATTTTGGGTTTTTAAAAAAATTCCTTTGAACTCTCTCCTGAGAATAAAATCCACAATGGGAGATCTCTGAATCTTGTTCTGTCATTTTGCCATCCTGAGGGGGTTGAGGATGACATTCCTCGTGGGGCTGTCCAACAAAGGGACAGACTGTCTTAGGTGGCAGTGAGCCTCCTGTGCATGGAGGTGTGCAAGACCACAGGGGCTGCCACCCATTGATCTGACAACCATTCATTGGTGAGGACACAGGTGACATGGCCCCTGGCTTCCTGGAGCTCACAGTGCAGGGGAGGGCACCGAGGGGTAAAGAGCAATGACTCACAGTGGGCGCCATGCTGTGCTGGGAGGGGACACTCAGGGCCATTTGCTCTCCTGCTTACGTGACAAGGAGCCCCCTTCCAGTAGCTACAGCTCTGCGTGTCAGTACTCCCCATGCCTGGGTGCTGAGCCCCTGGGGCCTCATGTGCTTCACAGCCCCTGAGCTCCATCCTCCTACAGTCCTCTCTTCATGGCTCCCACATGAAGGAATGTGTTCTGGGGGCTTCCGTGCTCTGTTCCCAACTCTAGATCAGAGGTTGCTTGAGGCTTCCCGTCTCTTGGTTAGTGTCTATTGAGAAGATGCAGGAAGGCAGCTTCTAGAGTCACTCCTTAAGTGTTTGAGGCTTTCTGGATGGCGTCTCTGGGCTGTTACGGGGAGTGGGCATACCTCCTCCCCTGCAGGGGTATTGTGAGCTCTTGGCCTTCGCAGTTGTCTGAAGGAAGTCTGGAGACCTGAGTCCTTTTGGGTGGCTGTGTGACCTCCTGCCAGTCACTTTACCTCTCTGTTTCCACTTCAGGGAAATGAGAGTGATAGTCCAGTGGAATCCAGTTACAGCCCAAGGCTGGGCTACTCTTTGCTTCTTCCCATTCACGGCCCATGATCAAGGATTTTAGAAATAGAATTCAGATTTTCCTTTGGGGACTGGTCCCCTTCCCATCTCAGACTGTGGCTTTGGAGTGGGGCTGATCCCACTCCCTAACTCCAAGTGTGGGCCTTGATGTAGATCTGGTCAGTGAGATACCACTGTAACTGGCTGAGATGTGGGTCTATCCAAGCCAGCAAGTGGCAGCACTAGGACTTAGGCTGAAAGTACCATGACAGGCATTCTCTTTCTGGTGGGGTGTCTAAGTCACAAAGCCAAGCCTTGCGCTTCTGGGGGCAATCCTATCATCAAAGAGAGAAGGTCTATCTGGGAAGATACCAGAACAGACTAAGACATGGAGAGAGACTGGTTTCTTAATTGAGCACCTGGATGCAGCCATGCCTGAAGCTAATGCAATTATGTAAGTTAATGAATTTCTAAGCCAGTTTGAGCTTGGCTTCTTTCACTTTCTTCCTAACTGTTCTATTGACTCGAGTCACAACCCCTTCCAGCATAACCACTGCATAGGAACTGGAACTGTCTTTCCAAAGTACAAATTTGATCTTGTTGGTACAGTTTAAACCCTCTCATGGCTCCCCAGGGCCTTCAGGATAAAGTCCAAATTCTTTAGCCTGGTGTTCAAGCCCTCCAGACCTGGGCTTTTCAACAGCAGCTTCCTTTCCTGCTCTGTCCCTCAAGACATTATATTCAAGTACAGTCTCATCAGTCCTTACAACTTTAGGCCCTGCCTTACACTTTTCCCTTAGCTTGAATGCTTATCTCCATCAAACGTCCATTCTGTGTTCACTTCCAAGGCCATTCCCAGTGGAGCTTGGTGGAGCTTTGCACACTGAAATTACTTGCTCATAGGAGCACTGGGAGGGTGCGTTATAAACAGAGATCCTTCAGCCACTGAGTTCGATTTTCTAGGCATGGAGTCAGGAGATCTCTGATTTTAATAAAAGCCCCTGCAGATTTTGTACTCTCCTGCTGTTTAACTTCTCTGCACTGATTCTCAGTTGCCTGGTCTGTAAAATAGGCATAACATCCCTGAAAAGATGATCTATTTATACAAAGCCTTAACATGACAAGGGGCACTGAGACGATGGTCTCTAATGGCTATGATGGTCTTGCAGGGTGACCAGCTTTCCCCATCTACCCTAGACTAAGGGGTTTTCTTGAGTGTAAGGCTTTCAGTTTTAATGCTAGGAAGGTCTCAGGCAACTCAGGATGAATTGGGTACTTTATATTTCTTGTTCTAGCCCCTCCCCCTGAGCCGGCTCAAAGATCTTGCTTCTTGGCTTCCCTGGCCAGTAGGAATCACTAAACTGGGGGCCTCCAACAGAACAAAAGGGGTCGTAAACTCTGAACAAAGGCAAAAAACGTTTTCAAAAATATTAAGAAGTGGTGTTTTCCTTCCAGGAGTCATATCGTCTACGTGTTGCCCTTCATCCCACTAAAAGGGTCACATTATGACCCCCCACTCTACATTCCTGCCCTCTAGCCTCACCCACATGCATGATGGGCTAGAGAAAACCACGTTGGCCTGAGTTCCCTGAGTTTTTGACGCTCCAAATTCTACCTCTAAATATTCCTTCCATTAGAGCTTTGAGGATTTTTTTTTTTCTTCCCCTGCATTGAGTTCCTGGATTTATTTTGAGCCAAACAGCTCCTCACCCAAACTCTTCTGCCTCCTTCTAAAACCCAAGGCCACGTCCAACCTCGCAGGCCCAAACCACGCTTACATAACCTGCAGTGACACTCAGTGTTTGTGGGGCCAGCCGGAGCAGGGCCGGGGCCGCCCGCGCTGGAGCACAGGGGACGTTCTGTCCTGCAAAGTGGTGCTGTTTGATCTGTGTGTGTGTGTGTGTGTGTGCGCACACACGTGTGTGTTTTTCCCCTCCCAAAATTCAAAAACAGCTCCTTTTGCTCAAGCTGTCAAGAAGAAGAAGAAAAAGAAAGAAAGAAGAGGAGGAGGAGGAGGAAGAAGAAGAAGAAGAAAAAGCGTCTGCAGTGATTTCAGTGTTGGGCCCAGATCAAGAATCGCAAATGCTAAGAGAATATTTTCCAAAGTTGTGAGGCGAGTAAGAGTTGCCGAGTTACGGGAAATCAGAGGCTGACCTTGTGTAAGTTCCAGGGGCTCTGTCTCCTGGCGCGTGCCTCAACAGGGGTGATGAGGTTTTTCTTTGACATCGTCGCTCTCAGAATGATCTGGTCCCTTCCAGACCAGACCACGCGCCAGGCACTTCTATCCTCGTCCTCTTCTTATCCCATTCCATTTAGGAGAAAAATCAAGTTCCGAGAAGTTGAAGGGACTTGTTCAAGGTCAGTATATCCGTTGGGAGAGTGGTGATAGGAATCGAGTTCTGCCCGACTCCCAAGTCCTGATTTTCACCAGCACGAGATGTGGATGTGAGCACCTACTGTATGCAGACAGCTATGGTTGGGTTCATCTTTCCTGTGGCTTTCTTGTCAGACATCCAGCTAAGATGTAATTTTCAAGCTTCTAACCCGTCTTCTGAGAGTGGCATTTGGTGCTTCCCGGGGTGGGGGTGGGGAAGTCATGTTCAAGAAGGTGACACCTGTGGCCACACTGTGTGCTTCACATGGATGAGACTGTGATGAATGCCCCTATAACCTACTTCTTTGGTGGAGAACCCTGAGGCCCGGGTTCAACCCCAAGGGGTCACTTAGCTCAGAATCTGCCTCTGTGGAACAGGCCAAAGAGAAGAAGAAACTGCTGGTTGTTGAACAGCTCCCATGTTCAGGGTGGACCTTGTTTGGTTTAATCCTTGCAAGGTCTGAAGCCAGGTGTCGCTGCATATACCCACTGTAGAAATGGCAGAACTGGGCTCAGAAAGGAAAAGGGATTGCCCAGGGTCCCAGGGTCACACAGCCAGGAAGCAGAGAAACCGGTATGAGACCCAGATTCACCCATTCAACTGGTGTGTCCCTGAGCACCCACTCTGCTAGATGGGAGCCCAGGCAATATGGAGGTGGAAGGGACACATTCCCTGACCTTAAGAAATCTAGCTGAAGAGATGGGTCAACTTTACAAGAAGACAGTATTGGGATGGGGTAACACCTGGGGCCAGGAGAGCTCAAAGGAGTCCCCTGGACAGTCAGGAAGGGCTTCTTAGAGGCGGTGATCATCTATATTGAGACCCGATGGTTGGTCCATCATAGCAGAAGGTGAGTTTGTCCTGGTCACTGCTGTGTTCCCCAGTGTGGTGCCTGGGACATTTCAGGTGCCCAAAATATAGGCCTTAGATCACTGAATGAATGGGAGAGGTCAAGGTCAGAGGCAGTGATCATCTCAGAGAGAATAACAGCCCCCGAAGATGTCCAAGTCCTAAGCCCTAGAACCTGTAAATATGTTTCCTTGTGTGGCAAGAGGCACTTTGCCAATGTGATTAAGGTTAAGAATCTTGAGATGGGGGATTATCCTGGTTTATCTGGTGGCAGAAGCACCATAATCAGGGAACCCTTCAAAGCAGAGCATCTCTCCTGAGGGTTCAGAGGGAGAAGTGACCGTGGGAGGATGACTAGAGAGATGCAGCGTTGCTGGCTTTGAAGATGGGAGAAGAAGGCCCACGAGCCAGGCAAAGGGGCAGCCAAGGTCCAAGAAAACAGAATCTCCCCTACAGCCTCCAGCAAGAAACACCTTAATACTACGCTAGGGAGACCTGGACCTCCAGAACTGTAAAGTGATAAATGTGTGTTGTTGGAAGCCATTAGGTTTGAAGCAATTTGCTACAGCAGCAACAGGAAGTGAAGACAGTGGTGGAGACTCGCTCCACCATGGGAACAACATGTGTGCAAAAGGCCAGGGGTGATCACGGACATACTGTGCCAATAGGAGCCTGAGGCTGGTATGCTTGCTTCTCTCCTCTCCCTTGCTTGATTGCCAGCAACAAGGGCGGGTCCTTACCTGCACAGGTAGGCACCTGAAGGCTCCCCTGGGTGCTCCCCTGTGTACCCATAGTGCACCCTCTCAAAAGCTGGCCAGGGCAGACCCACTGGCAGGTCGAACTCAAAGTGTACCCCTCCTCTCTGGCCTGCCTTCTTTCCGGGGATTTTATGAGAACAAGGTGCAATAGAACCCTTTGGAAAAAGGGAGAAGGCTGGGCCAACCTAAGGACCACCTAAGGGATGTCACTTGTCTGCATGGAGCCCAAGGTTTGGTCCCCATTTTGCTTTCATGGCTATCATACAATTTCTTGAACCAAGAAATTTATCATACAATTTCTTGAACCCCTGTGAGGTCTGCAGGGCCAAGAGCAATAGACCCAATAGGAGGACAGAGATGCTCAGAGAGGTTCCCTCACCTACCCAAGGGTGCTCAGCATGGAGGGAAGAGCTCAGCTGGTCTCTGTGTCCTTTGATGCTATTTCCTGTCCCCATCCTGTCTCTTGCCTGCAAGAGGAGTGATAAACACATATGTTTTTATTGTTCCAAAATACATACAAAGTGATCATTTGGACCATTTTAAAATGAATGAGTCAGGGGGACCTGAGGGACTCGGTGAGTTAAGCCACTGGGTCTAGATTTCGGCTCAGGTCACGATCTCAGGGTCCTGGGATGGAGCCCTGAGCTGGGCTCTGTGCTCAGCAGGGAGCCTGCTTGAGGATTTGCTTTCTCCCTTTTCCTCTGACCCTCCCTCTGCATTCTTCCAAATAAATCAATACACCTTTAAAATAAAATAAAGTGAGTGATTCAGTGGCATTGAGTACATTTACAGAGTGGTGCAACCATCACTTCTAACTAGTTCCAGACCATTCTCACATGGAAAGGAAACCCTGTACCCCTTGTAACAGTCACTCCTTATACCCTCCCCCCAAGCCCCGCTTCCCCCAGCTCCTGGGAACCCCTAGGCTACTTTCTGGGTGTATAGATTTGCCTGTTCTAGACCATTTCACATAAAGGGCATCACATGGCCGTGATCCTATGACTGGCTTTCTCCACGTAAGCAGGACGATGTCCAGGGACATCTGCATGGTAGTCCAGGGACATCCGCATGGTTGTGCATCTGTACTTTGTGCCTGTTTAAGGCGGGCTGATATTCCATCGTTCAATACACCACGTTTTGTTTATCCATCCCTCTGTTGCTGGACATGGGGCTGCTTCCGCCTCTTTAGCTGCTAGAAGCCCTCCTGCACCCATTTATGTCGGAACCCTGGCTTTCAGTTTTGGGGGGCATACACGCGGAGTGGACCAGCTGGGTCCGGGGCATGACTTGTCAGCACAGAATCTGGCGCTGCGGTGAAGGTCAGAGATGTTTGTGGACATCCCCACCTGCTCGTTCGCTGCAGGCTGTGCACGCGCTGCTGCTGGGGCTGGGGCGACAGCGGTGGCCAAGGCAGCCATGTCCTTCCACCACAAAGACCATCTGGGAATGTGTCCCCCGGGGGGAGCACTGAGATAGATCACATCGGGGCTTCCTCTAGGAAGTGATGCACAAGGTGATCTGTGACGGGTGAGATGGCCATTCACTGGGGAACAGGGATGGCAAGAGAGTCTCGGGCAGAGGGGACAGGGCTGCAAAGTCACGTACGCTGGAGAGGACTTTCGATGTCACCCAAACTCCTGTTTTATAAAGAGGGAGAGACCGAGGCCCCGGGAAGGGAAGGGACTGGCCCAAAGCTTATCATGGTTAAAGACCAAATTAGGACCCATGTCCACATCAGCTACGGGTCCCAGCTTGAGACAGAGAGTGTTGGCCAGTTTTAAGAGAACAGGAGCTGTCCCCTGAGTCCTTCTTGGGGCTCGGTGCAGATCTGTCACCTGTCTCACAGACTTGATCCCTGGCCCTTGCTCATGGGAAGGGCCCTTTATGAACCCCTCATCCCATTCCTTAACTCTGAGCTCCTGCTGGACCCAGGCAGATGTGGGCACAGAGTGAGCACTCAGTGCATAAACATGGAGACTGTTTTCAGCTGCTTACGATGCACAGTGCCTGGTCCCATGAGAAAAGTCAGAAGCTAGGACCAGAGTGGGCCCAAGGTCTCAAGATACAGTTTGATTCAAGAAAGATCATTGGTGGTGGGGCGCCTGGGTGGCTCAGTGGGTTAAACTTCCAACTTGCGGTTTTGGCTCAGGTCATGATCTCAGGGTCGTGGGATTGAGGCCTGTGTGGGCTCATTCGGTGGCTGGCATGTTCCAGGCTCTTGCTAATGCACCCAGCAGAGTGGGGAGTTGGTGGCAACTTTTCATTTGAACATCTTTTCTGGAGATGTCCCTTCTCTTCAAGGAGGTAAGCAGGGCATGGTTACCTCAATAAGCCGAGGCCCACACCCAGCTTGGGTAGGAAGCTGCCACAGCCCCTGCCTAACTGCGTGACTTTAGGCAGGTCACTTCATCTCTGAATCTTGGCAAAGGGGCAGCAGAGTGGTTTTGAGAAATAAAATAAAATAAAATAAAATTAAATTAAATAAAAAAAAAATGAAGTGAGTAGCTGCTGCTTTTAACGGGGTTTCAAGCTCCTTAAATGCGTCATTTTGTTGTGTTCTCAAGGACAACAGCTGCGTGAAGATCAGATAAGCTGAGGCATAAGCAATTACATGAATTTTTTTTTATTGTGGTGAAATTCACGTAACATAAAATTCACCATTTTAACCACCTTCTAGGGTCTCATTCTACAGTGTTTGTGGTACCTTCCCAGTGATGTACCTCCGTACAGTTCCAAAATGTTTTTGTTATCCCAAAAAAAGACCCTGAACCCATGAGAGCTCTAACTTGCCATCCGCCTCTCCTCCGGGCACCAGGCAACCACTAACCTTGTTTCTGAGTCTGTGGATCTGCCAATTCCTAGAAAAGGAATCATCACAATATGTGGCCTTTTGCATCTGCCTCGATCCCTTAGCTTACTGTTTCCGAGGATCCGCCACGTCATAGCGTAGATCAGTAGTTCATTGTTTTTTTTTTTTTTTCATTGCTGAATAATATTCTGTCATAGGAACTCACCACATTTTGTTTACGCATTTGTCCGTTGATGGACATTGGGTTTTTTCCACCTTTCTCGGCTGTTATGAACAGTGTTGCTATGTACATTCATGGCAAAGTTTTTGTTGGAACAAACATCTGTTTTTAATTTTCCTGGGTATATACCTAAGGGTGGAACTTCTGGGTCATCTGGTAATCCTACAGTTTCACTGCTTGAGGAACAGGAATCTGCTTTGAACTTCCCCTTGGTCTCAGAGCCTGTGAAAGTCCAGGTGGAGCTGGTGTTTCTGATTTAAGTCCAAGTTCTCCTCTACCATGTGGTCCTCACGCTGAGCGGCATGGAAGTGTCTGTGTGCTTTGGGCACTACACAGCCCTGAAGAACTGTCACTTTCATTTATCAGAAATTCGAGGGGAGCCAATGGGTTCCTTCAGAGGAGGTGAGATCGGTCGGGCGGAGAGGTTCTGGGGGAGGTGCTCACGTGTGAACTTGAAGGAACAGGGTGTGTCTGGGTTCCAGTGGCTGTTGGATGTCCTCTCGGGTGACCAGTGGGGTAGAGCTCGGAGGTGGGAATGCATTCCATGTGTGTGACCATCAACGGGATGAAGAGTGTACAAAGGAAACAGTTTAGAAGATCCAAGACACCCAGGTCACGTCTGGCCCCCTCACGTGGACCCATGTGTCCCTACGCCTCAGTTTTCCCATCCATAGAACGGGAGTCCTAGTCTCAATTTCCTGGAGCGCTGAGGACTGGCAGTCACGTGTGTAGGAGGGCTGGCACCTGTTAGGGGCTCCGTGAATCACAGCTGTCATGATGGCTGTGGGATTGTTTCCCCTTAGAGACTTCCCAGCCCAGGCTCAAGGCCCCAGTCTGCCCTGAGTTAATCTTGTTCCTAAAAAAGCATGGGGCAGATTCCGTTGGAATGATCACCCTCACATTTGAAACAGGCTCCTCACAACATTTCTGAACCGTTTTGCAGTGTGATCTCCCTTCACTGCTAATATCTTTAGGGATGGATATATATATATATATATCCATATATATGCAACAAAGAAGCTTTTGTCTGCTGGCCTGGGCAGGCTGGCGGGGATTTTACTCGAAATCTGATCGGCAGAGGCTGGCCACAAGTCTGCTGTTTTGTGCTTCAGCCGTGGCCACTGTGGCTGTGGCTGGGTTAAACTGGGCCTTTTGTTGGGGCGGGAAGGGCCTCCAGCCATGTGACTCAGCAGAGCATTCTCCTTGCCAGCAGCCCTTTGGGGCCAGCAACCCCTCCCTCGAAGTCACCCAGCCTTGGGGATCTGTCACAGCAGTCCCAGGACGGGCAAGATCTCCATCCCTGCTTTCCAGATGAGGCGTTGGTGAGGGACTTGGTCAAGGTCACCCGACATGCGAGTGACATAGCTGGGATGTGGGCTAGGATCTGAGCACAAGCCCTGCACTCCTCTGTGGAACCAGGCCTTGGGTTTTGGGTCCAATCATTCAGCAAATGTATGTTGAATACTTACAACACTTAACTCCAGTTCCAGGCACTGGGGATCTGTTAATGAGTTAGACCATGACAATGGTTCATTCGTTCATTCATTCATTCGCGCGTGCCACTAACATTTATTGAGCTACAGGAGCCAGGGAACCAAAAGAGGAACTGTCCAGCAAGAAATCAACTTTATCACTCACACACCACCCCCCATGCTGTGTTCCGCAGCCCCAGAGCTCAAGGGAGCAGCCATGTTCCTAGCTCTTTCCCTGTTGCTTTGCCAAGGCCAGGTACCACGCCTGGCACACAGTAGGCTGCTTCAAAAAGAAGCAGCTTTAGGAACGTGTTTGCAACAGCAGCATCCACAATAATGCAAAGGCAGAAATAACCCAAGTGTCCGTCCGCAGGTGAATGGACACACGAAATGTATATCCTCACTGTGCCGTGTCTTGCAGGAGCATGAGAAAGATCCAGAAACACGAGTAGGATCCCAGTAGGTTATTTTAGCCCAGTGGGTTCTACGCTATAGAAATATTATTCTCAGGGGAGCCTGAGTGGTGCAGTCAAAGCCATCTGCTCTTGGTTTCAGCTCAAGTCGTGATCTCAGTGTCGTGAGATCGAGCCCTGTGTCGGGGTCTGCTCTCGGCGCCAAATCAGCTTTGAGGACTCGCTCTTCATCTCCCTCTGCCCCTCCCACTCATGCTCTCTCTCTCTCTCTCTCTCCAATAAATCTTCAAAAAGAAATACTAGTCTCACCACCTAGACTCTGTCCTATCTTCTTCAGCCCAAATTATCACACACAGATTTTTTTAAAATTTTAAAATAGTTGTCTCATTTTCTTTGGGTATAAAGCTTGAAGGATTACAGTATTTTTTTCTGGCATGAGTTATCGTTATAGTTATCATGGATATACAGTTGATCAAAGTAACAGAAATAGATTATATCTTTTTATAAAATTATAAACTGTTGATTATAAGAATGCAATTATTATATAAGATATTTATCATCATAATACAATTATAAAACAACCCTAGTTAATGAAATAATTATTATTAACTGTTCAGTGGAACATATCCTGTCATGAGGTGACTCATGATCAGACTTTTCCTCTGCTTTGAGTGAAAGACAAACCTAGATGTTGCTCACGCCTAATTGGTCTGCACTTATCTCCTTTAAAAAATTTAAAAAAAAATTTATTTGACAGAGAGAGATCACAAGTAGGCAGAGAAGCAGGCAGGGTTGGGGGAAGCAGGCTCCCCGCCGAGCAGAGAGCCCAATGTGGGACTCGGTCCCAGGACCCTGAGATCACAACCCGACCTGAAGGCAGAGGCTCAACCCACTGAGCAGCCCAGTTGCCCCCTCCTTTAAAATTTTGTTGTTGTTGTTGTTGTTGTTCATTATTGGCTGAACCTGTGAGATGAACTTCAGATTATCTGTCATTAGAGGACTTTGTGATTTTTTAAAAATTTTATTTATTTATTTGATAGAGATGACAAGCAGGCAGAGAGGCAGGTGGGGGTCGTGGAGGGCGGGGAGCACACCCCCTGCTGAGCAGAGAGCCTGATACGGGGCTCAATCCCAGGACCCTGGGATCATGACCAGATCCAAAGGCAGAGGCCTTTACCCTCTGAGCCATACAGGCACCCCAGGACTTTGTGATATTACCTGATAAAATATATTTGAGCATCTAATCGAGTATCACCTGCAGAATCTGGACAATTCTCGTCCATGGGTTTGATCCAGCGTATCTTGGAAAAGTCCCTGCAAAACGTTCTAGTTGAGTTAAAGGAACCAGAGTGCACTGAGTCGAATAGCCTATCCCCGCAAAATTCAGGCCCACCCAGAGCTTGGAGATGTGACCTTATTGGGAGAGAGGGTCTTTCTTATTTGTGGATGTTATCAAGTTACAATGTGTCCGCACTGGGTTAGGGCGGGCCCTCCATTCTGTATAACCCGGGTCCTTATAAGGAAAGGGAGATTTGAACTTAGAGACACACAGGAGGAAACCACATGGGGATACAGGCAGAGACTGGAGGGAAGTGTCCACAAGTCTGGGAAGCCCAAGACTGGCTGGAGGCCACAGAAGCTGGGAAAAGCAAGGAAGGACCCCTGCCCTCGCCCCCCACCACCATCCTAGAACCTTTGGGAGCAGGGTGCAGGCTTCCAAGACCTTGATTTTGGACTTCTATCCTCCAGGATGACAAGAGAGTATATTTCTGTGGTTTGGAGCTGCCCAGTTTGTGGGGCTTTGTTATGGGAACCCTAGGACGTTAATATGTGGGGTCACTACCCATCTTGCTTTAGCTGCTTAAATGTGAGCTTTCTCCAGCTGGTAACATAATGCAAGGATGAGCGTTGAGACTCTTGGGGAAGAACAGCTTAAGTTAGGAGGAGGGAAGGAAGGGGAAGGACAGGGAAGAAAGGAGGGAGGGAGGGAGGGAGAGGATAGCTCATGAGATACGACAAGTCAGAGCTCAAGAGGATCAGCTCTCTGAGGAGTGGGACCTTGTCAGTCTTACTCATTATTGTTTCTGCAGGGCCTAGAACAGAGCCCTGCAAAGACAGGCTCACAGGAGGTGTTAAATGCGCACTGATTAATCGAGTGAATCAATGAATTTCCCTGCCCTTATTCTTGAACGGCTTCCTTTGGTCTGTGAGTCTTACCGGCCTGGCTCCTGTCACTGCCTCTCATTTCTCTGGTCTGTCTCGTTTCCTGATCTTCTGCTGGTGCTTCCTGCCTCAGGGCCTTTGTCTGTGCCATTCTGTCTGCCTGGGGCACGTTTCTCTCCCTCTCTCTTTCTCTTCCCTAGTTAGCTCCCACCTGTTCTCCCTGGGCCCCAGCTCATTCAGAGTTTCTTACTGTCAGGCTCTGTCTTCTTCCCCTTCAGAGACTTTAGGGCCCTGATCTCTTTGGAATCCTGTGCCGT
Organism: Mustela nivalis; assembly: GCF_964662115.1. Classification (NCBI taxonomy): domain Eukaryota; kingdom Metazoa; phylum Chordata; class Mammalia; order Carnivora; family Mustelidae; genus Mustela; species Mustela nivalis. The sequence continues at coordinate 90,125,504 of NC_139033.1, forward strand.
TCCTTGTCACTGTTGTACTCATACCCCATCTCCCTCTGGACTATGGGACTCCTTGAAGGCTAGGACCGCATCTGTTTTAACTCATCATCATGGTCCTGGTATGCAGCACATAGTAAGGGCTCACTTAGAGTCTGTTGAAGTGAATCGTCTTTTGTAGGGGTCCTAATCTTGTCTCTTCCCCTCTATAGCCTCAGTTTCCCTTAAGTGCAGGGCCCACTACAACCCATTTTGCATGGTGCCTGGGAAGCCACACCATGTCTGGCTCTGGGGGGTGGTCTCAATATGTAGTTAGGGCTGTACCTGGCATTCTCAGGGAAAGAAGCCGTGGGCCTGGAAAGAGACATTTCCGTTTTTTGTTTTTGTTTTTGTTTTTTAATTCAGCTGATGGGTGTCATGAATGCAGTTTCTGGGCTGCCTGAAGCTAGGCAGGGCTGCCTTCCTGCCTCCCTTCCAGCAACAATGAGTCCTTCCGGGGACCCCAGGCTGCTGCCCCCATCCCTCCACTTGCCTCTCTTCTGACTCTTCCTGCCTCCTCACCAGCCAGTGCATCCAGGACATGCATGCACGCGTGACCTTCATTTATGCAAAGTAGAGAGGACTAGCCTTCCCAACCAGCAGTCCAAACAGAAAACTGAGAGCTCTCTGGGGCTCTTCCTTGTTGGCCTTGTTGGAATGCCCTTGCTTCTCCTGCTGTATTCCGGTCAAGCGTCACCCCCTCCAGGAGGCCCACCCTGATTGCCTCTCCCCTCCAGGGTCTCCTCTTTGCTCCTGCAGATCTAGAGCTTCCCCCATCTAGGCATTCAACGACTGTTCCTGTGTTTCTCTGCCCAGTCAGGACCAGCGCCAGGCTTAATCTAACAGGTTTTAGAAATGTTGTTCTGCACCCCCAATATTGCCCCTTTCTCTGGATGCACAATGTCTTCATTCATTCATTCGGTAAATGCGGATTGTGTTCCTCCATGATGCCAGCAAGCCAGAGGAACCCAGAGGCAGGGAGAATCTCTGCCCGCCTGGCACTCACTATTGAGTGGGGTGGACAGAGATTCATTAAAAGATCCCCCAAGCTAATAATGCTGGCTGGATGTCCTCGGTGATGAGCATCACTCTACTCAGTCCCAGCGTGAGGAGAACTTCCTGAAGTCAGCTTTTCAGGTAGGACTGGCTGGGGAGGACTTCCCTAAAGATGTGGAAATTGAGCTGAGCGATGGCTGTGCCTCACCTGAAGGAGAGAGGGCATGGGCAGGAAAGAGACTACCCCCCCCAACGCCTGCCAGCTGGGGGCACCGCACCTGTGAAGTTTTGTGAAGGATGGAGGAAGGGCCTGGGAGGCATGGCTGGGCAGAGACAGGGGTGGACATCACCAGGTCTCTAGGACCTGTCAGACTGTGGCAAGGAATTTAATCTTTATTCCCAAACACTGGGCTCTGCCTACATTTTCAGAATGTAGGAAGGGTGGGAGTGGGGAAGGAGGAAGGGAGTATGTGATCTGATTTGATCCGACTTAGTTCCGGAGTGGGGTGGGGGTGGGGAGGGTAGCAGAACTAGGGAGGGGAAGGAGCCAGGAGAGATTTTGACAGGACCTAGGGATGTGCGTGTGTGTGTGTGTGTGTGTGTGTGCATATGTACGCACCCCCTGGTGCGGGTCCAAGCTGGGTGAACCCCTCCGGACCTCCCTTCCTCCACCAAAGGAGTAGGCATGACATCGGTGGTAGGTGGAGGTCCAGTGCTTGGAGGCGGCCCCTTTCTCGTGGCCCCACCTTTGGAGTGACATCAGGTCGCTGCTCCCCGGCCCCTTCTGTCCATTCCCTATGATTTAAGAGGCATTTTCCTTTTGGGTGATATAGATTCCAAAACGCGGCATCCATCTCCTAGGCCTGGTGAAGCCAGCCTGTCTGAGTTATAGCAGATTGCTTTCTGCGTGCACAAGCGGGGCGGAGGGCACCGTTTTGCTCTCTCTGCTCCCTAGGCCTGGAACATTTGAGCAAACATTCCTGGCTGCTTTGGAAGTTACCAAACCCAAATGAGCTCATCCCAGCCAGAGGTGGGGGCAGCTGGCGAGGGGAGCCTGCCCAGAGCTCACCAGGTGGCCTGGTGGCAAATGTCAGAGGCAGCAGGGCCTCAACTGGGGAAGGAGGGTGAGTGGGGGGAGCCAGGGGAGGGTGGGCCCCACACAGCTGGGGCCTGGTCCAGAGAACCTGGGCTGGGGATGCTGGCCTGCTGCGCCTCCTTGGAGCTGGCTTAGTGTTTGGCCTTGCCAGGCCTCTGGATACAAGCTGGGGGCCTTGGACAGCCCAGCCAGGGGCTGAGAGGGAGCAAAAGTGTGGTCCGGGCACCTCATTAATCCTCCCCAGGCCTGCCCTGTGGGAGCCAGGCCCGCCCTGTAGGAGTAGCATCGGGTGGCTGTTTATGGAGTGTTAACTATGTGCTAAGTACTCTGTGCTGGGTACCCCCCAAACGGAAGACCCAAGGGATGATTATTCTCCCCATTTGACAGATGAGGACACTGAGGCTCAGAGAGGTAAATTGGCTGCGAGTGGCCACACTTGAGGCCAATCCCGCTTACCTCTGGGCTATCCTGGCCCTCTGCTTACTCACGGAAAAGCTTGCCGAGGAAGAGCTGTTCATACTGTCACGGGCCAAATAGTGATAATTTGTGAACTTTTTCAAAGATCTGACTCCAATCAGCACATTACTGACTCGGCCTAGGCTCTGTTGCCTCACTGGAGTGGGAAGGGCCCTCAAAGCCCACCAGCCCTGGGGTTCACTCCACAAGCTTCAGTGGCAGGGGTGGGGTTCCGGAGTCTGAGCCTTCGCTGGGGAGTTCTCTTTATTCTGCCCCCCAACCCCGGGGTCTTTTGGCCACAGGCAAAGGCTCTTATTTTGAAGGAAATTTCCCCACACTCCTTCCCAAAGCAGTGCACCGTCCTCTAAGTTCCCTTCTGTAAAACGGGTACATGCATAACCCTGCGTACTGCTGCCTTAGGAGTTAAAAATAATCTAAGGAGCAGACTCAGCACAGAGGCTGCCGCAGGGAGCACTCAGACCAGGAGAGCACGTTCCTCCTTGTGGGTTGCTAGCCCTCTCCGTCTCCTACATTGACTTCTACTTCTCTCTTGGGGGTTCAACATTGAGACACTCAGTCAATATCATTTCATGGTATTCTCATGGAACACCTCCTTCTTAAAAGATTTTATTTATTTATTAGAGGAAGAGAGAGCGAGAGAGCGAGCATGCGTGTGTATGAGTGGGGGAGGGGCAGAGGGAGAAGCAGACTTCCCTCTGAGCAGGCAGCCACACGCAGGGATCCGGGGTTTGATCCTAGGACTCTGAAATCAGGACCTGAGTCAAAGGCAGATGCTTAACCAACTGAGATACCCAGGCGGCCCCCTCACAAACATCCTTTGGCATAGGTATGCCGGGACCTGCTTTTTCAGATGAGGAGACTGAGGCACGGAGAGAGGAATGGCCTGTCCAAGGTCATAGATATCACATCTGGGGGAGGCTCTGAGCCCTGCCAGCCCTGTACCTTCCCTCCGCAGCCGAAAGCTAAGGAAGTCTTAGCCAGCAGCCCCCTGTGGCTGTCGCTGCCACTCACCCACAGAGTCATTCTTCAGACTCTAGGTCCTCCCAGGAATCCTCTCTGGGAGACAGGTCCTTGGCCCCAGGCGCTGCTGGACCAGGTCTGGGTGACCTTCCCTTTGCCTCGGCCCCCTCTCCCAACCCCACTGGAGACACCACCATGCCACAGCCTCCCCCCAGCAGGGGAGGGTGGGGGAGGAGGGAACAACAGACAAAGTCGTTTGAAAGGCTTTGGCTAATGACCGGCTGGTCCAAAGTTTTCCCATCATATATGCTTGTTTGGTTCTGTTTATGGAGCTGGTTTGCCAGCTAGATTCTCGGTGGTAATGAGCTCACCTCAATGACGGCCGCTGGGAGAGAATGAAGGGAGGGGTGTGCGTACCATGCTAACTAGATTTGCTGAATAATTATGAACCCCTCCGAACTTTTGCATTTTCTGACTCATTGTGTGCTGTGTGATGCTTCACGCGTGGTGCCTGTTATTTTGCTGAATGAGAACTTTTTCAGAGGGAGGCCCAACTGGGCGATGGAGTCGCCAGGCCTTCAGTTCCAGCCCATGGAGCTGGTTTGGGTTATTTTGGGACTAGGGCCTGGGTTCAGCTTAGAGAATGGAAAATAGAAGCTCAGAGCTGGATGCTGTCTGGAGAAGAGAAAACCTTGTAGATGGAAGGGTTGGCCAAACAGCCTGAGGATCCTAAAGCCCAGAGTCTGAGACCAGGCCTGGCCATGGACAAGCCGTATGGGCACCAGCAAGTTTCCAAGGATGATGGAGGCACCTGTCTTCCTCCTAGGATCTTTTTCAAGATTAAATGAAGTCAAGGGGAGTTTCTGTGCTCAGAGAAGAGGCATCTCTTATTAATGCTACTATTCATACTTTCAAGCCATGGTCTCACTTCTGGTCCCCTGGTTCACAGCTGAGCATGTGGGTACTGACTTGAACTAGGCTCTTGAAAGAGGAGTGTGCCCCAGGGAAGGCCAGGTTTTGAGGACAGCTTGATGCTGGAAGCAGGTTACAGGCTCGGTCCCTGTGTGTTTGGGTCCCTGGGAAGCTGGATGGCTATATGGTGGCAAGAGCTCCTGTCCTGTGTAGGGAGCCCTCCCCAGCCAGGTGAGCTGTGAAGTGGCCCAGTCATATTCAAGGGGAAATTCACTGGCTCTCTTATATTGAAATGCTGTGGTCAGACCCCAGACACCTCTGGGAATAAGGGGTATGCAGAAAGGAGCAGAGAGCAGGGGGACCCCCGATCCAGGCTGGGAGTCTCCAGGGACAGGGGAAGGAGAAGTTTTTCTGGCAAGGTCAGTTCCCTTTCCTCCCCTGGGGAGGCTCAGACCCAGGCCAAGCTGGACAGATGGGACTGGTGGGGGGCTGATCATAAGGTCAAGTCAGTCTTGGTGTAAGTCCGGCTCTGCCCCTTGCTCTCTGGAAACTTGGGGCAAATCCTTTCACCTCTCCGTGCCTCAGTTTCCTCCTGTATAAAAGAGGAAAAATAATAGAACTTACATCACAGGGTAGCTATTCAATATAATATAGGATATAATAAATAATATGTTACATATGATATATATGATATTGTTTGGGCTGGGTGCTTTCCCATGCTTGCAGTCTCCCCGCCACCCTTGGAGGCTGGTATTATTATATAGCTGGAAACTGGAGCTCCAGTCCAGGTCTGGTCCACCGTCATGTGATCCGGGGGTGGCGGAACTGGGCCTTGAACTTGGGACATCTTGGACCTGTCCCTCGGTCTCCTCTAGCCGAGGGCCAGGTGGGCCAAGTTCAATTCAACACGGAGCAACATCTGTAGTCACTGGGGTGAAGGGACCCTTGTCTAGGAAAACCAGCGGTTATTGTCTTGCTCTGTGCTCCCTGCCTGGTTACAGACCCTAGGTTATCCCCCTCCTCAGGCTCTGTTTCCAGGGAAACCAGTGAAGATGGCTTTTGGGTGCATCTTGAAAGGCAAAGGAAGCTGAGAGCCTCAGGTCTCCAAGGATCTTTTAAAACCCACCCCTAACGAGGTCACTTGGCTTTGCTTGAAACCCTTTCCTAGCTCCCCAGAACCACATCCAAACTCTCCCACCTGCCTTATGTTCCTCCCAATTCAGGTCCTCCTGACCGTTTGGGCTTTAGATCTGCCTTTCCCTCATCCAGCTCTAAACAAAGTGCTGCCCAAGCCTCCCCCACGCACTCTAATCTGATTTCTCTGCTTGGCAAGTCCCTTGACCCTGTTCTGGTTGTTAAACTCTTATTCTATCTTCAAAACCCACCTCTGAGAACCCCTTTCTCCCAGATCAGTTATTTTACCTCTTACAGTGTGTAATGTAGTCTATCATACGAGGTTGTTTCTTGGATCTGCCTTGAGAGATAGGACTGGAGCTTCCCCCTTTTCCTAAGTTCTCAGCATGAGCCCAGTGGCACATGGTAGACATTCAAAGGACAGATGGAGGACTGGCCTCCGAAAATATCAGGCATCTTACATAGAGAGAGAGAGGAGATGTGGTTGCTTCACAACCGGCAACCTGTGGCTACTTGAGGGTCTCATCCCTTGCAACCTCTAGCCAGGTCCTCTCCTCTGCCTTGGCCATAGCTGGGCCCTCCCAGAGCTTTCAGTCCTGGGTCTCCCTGGCCAGCTGCTGGGCCTGCACCCATTTACACCAGCAAAGTGTGAAGTCGGGGAGGTTATGCTGACCACAAAACAGAAGCATCTTTTCTCTCAAAAGACTGGCTGGTGAAACAAGGCTGGTTTAATCCAGTTTTTCTGGGATCTTTATTTTGCTTTCCTCCTCCCTGGATCCAAGCAGAGAAGAAACAATAATGATAATAATAGAGATAAGAGAGGCCACCTGCTATGCTCTGAGCCTCTCTTTAAGCATCTTCTCCAATCCTTTCACTCCATATGCGCTGGCTGTGATTCCCCTTTGCAATGGGGGAAAACTGAAGCCAAGAGGAGGCAAGTATTTTGTCCCAGGTTGCACAGCTCAGAAGCGGTGAAGACAAGATTGGAATCTGGCTAGGTCATGCCAAAACTCATACACTCCCCACCACTGACTCAGGAGAGGTAGTCATTGCGTGGATGCTCTACCCTTGGCATTAGGGGAAGCAGGTCCTGTTGGCTGCATAGCAACTTGGGGATGCTGTGGTTCCTGTGAGTTCCTGGGCTCTAAAGGGCATGGGGGTTAAGGGAGAAAAGGCTGAGGCTATAAGTGTGTGTATGTATATGTGTGCCCATTGCTCTCTCCAGTCTGTGTGGGGCAGGGGAACACACAGAGACTAATAATACTCATCATAGCCACAATCATATTAATAGTGATAATAACGGCAGTAGTGATGAAGGCAGCTACCATTTTCTGGTATTTACCGTGTTCCCTGCCCTGTGCTAAGGCGTTTACCTGAATGATCACATTTAGGGACAGCAGGCAGTGGTGAAGAGCCAGGGCTCAGGGACAGGTGGGTTGGCTTGGAATCCTAGCTCTGCCACCATTGGACTCTAGGAAAGTCACTTGGCCAGTGTGAGGCTCCATGTCCTCGTCCTGTAAAATGGGTTCAGAACCCCAACCTCGTGGGGGCTCCCATGAGAATGAGATGGGACCCCAGATACAAAGCAATTAGCATTGAGCCTTCCATACCCAGGAGCGGGTGTTCAGATGAGTGCATTATGGAGGTGCATGTGGGCAAGTGTTCCTGTCTTGGTGTTGGGGACCTGAGGGGCAAGGTGTGAGGGCTGTGTGTCTACTAGGTGAAGGTTGTTGAGTATTGATTATTCTGTGTTTTTGTTGAGCAGGGTGTTCACTGGTTGGGGGGGGGGTCTCCCTTTTAAACTGGAGCTCCTAGGGTCGTTCGAATATGCCAGTCTCTCGGTCCCAGGAGGGCAAGTTCTGGTAGCCCTTCTGGGGGCCCTTTCAGGCGGTCTCTTCACTTGTCACCAGCTGGGAGCATCCCTCCGCAGCTCCGGGACCCTAGTCCAGTATCTCCTTTCTCCATCCGGGAGGCCCTACTGAATGCCAGCACACGCAGCACCCCTCGAGGACCAGGCCGAAGGAAGGGAAACAGGAAGACGAAGGGTGGACCCTTTGGCTCTAGGCTCTGTGCCAGCGGGCGGGGACTTTGAATTGTCTGAGCGCTAGGGGGCAATGTGTCTGTTCCAAAGAAACCGCAGGCTATCGTTGGTGGAGTGCTCATCCCGGCAGACGCAGGGGCGCCCATCCCATGGAGGCACAGTCTCCAGTGTGTCCACAGGCACAGATGGGTCCAGGTGGGCGCCCACTCTCACACTTGCAGAGAAAACAGACACACTTGAGCAGAGACTTGAGCATACAAGGTGTGAGGCAGCCGCACGCCTGGGGCCAACACAGGCAGGCACAGAGAGAGAAATGGGGGTGGGGGTCCACAGCCCTTCCCCGAGGGACATTCAGCGAGATGCCCAGAAGCACATGGAGGCACGTCCACAAACACACACGGCTGCCCAGCCACCCCCACTCAGGCCAAGACACAAAGTGCAGGCCCCCTGCCACACACCCACACAACATTCTAGTGTGAAGGAAAGGTGACCCAGACACATCCTGAGCAGAAACCCAGCCAGGCCCCAACACACCCTCTTTTCAGACACTCACACACCTTGTAGACTGAACTCTTGGAAACAGCCCCAGAAAAATACTCCCACACCCCCCCTTCCCCGGAGCACACAGAATTATTCCACAGGAAACCTGCCCAGGTGTTCAGGGGACCCCCACCCCCGTGTGAAGTCATGGCTTAGCCGAGAGCACATCCCAGCCAGGGTCTCCCCAGACTGCAGGTCTGTGGGCCATTCTTCCCACTGCCTGGGCCCACCCAGGCCTCCAGACAGGTCCCAACTTCCCCCATTCCCTCCAGACATCCAGGAGACATAATGCTTCTCTCATAGGGCTCCTGAGACATCCCTCTCTCCCAGCACTGATGGCTCTGGACAAGGCGTGCCACCAGCTAGTTGTCACGGGCTTTGCACAGGCCTTTGCCCATGCAGAGTCCTCCTCTGGTGACCATTCCCCCTGCTGGTCCCTTTCCTGACCAGGAGGCGCAGGCTCTCCCTGTCTCTGGCCTGGGTGGGAGTTGGGGGGCCTACCCCCACCCAATGGAGGCCTATCCAGTACCTTTATTTCTTGGTGCCTAAATCAGCCAAGCCCCAGTCTTTTCCGGCTCTCACTTCCTTGTCACTTTGCTAAGTAATAATTTCCATGTCCGATTCCATTTCTTTCTAGTTCTGGAACCTCTAAGCTATCAGCAAGAGGATAGTTCACATGAAAACTAATTACACAAAATCAATATTTAATCACAGACCAACAACCTGATCCTGCAGAAAAATCCTTTTAAAACTCCACCACCCTGTACAAATACTTCTTCCCGATGCTTATTTATGGACTCCATTTTTGGTGGGGGTAATTTTGATTTTTAATTTCAAAAAGAAAAAATATCTGTAGACATCCACAACAGGAAGGTCCCAGGAAGGACCTTGGATCTGAGCTGGCTTCCGCTCTCTGAGTTTCAAAGTTGCAGGTTTTTATTGCTTGTTTTATTTGTATTCTTTTGGGGAGGGGAGTTATTTTCTCCCTCAAGAGACCCTGCTTCCCTCCTCCCCTCCCCCTAAGTGGAACCCATTTTCCTGGCATTTTGGCTCAGGAACACCCAGGGTCTGCTTTCCCAACAGCGACACGGGGGAGCAATGAATCCCTGTGCTCGCAACGTGGTAACTTTTCAACTCCTGCCTGCGACGGTGGAGTGCTTAATCTGAGGTTTTTAAATAAAAAGGGCTCAGGGGTTGGTTTTATTATAACGTTTATTTCATTTCAGATTTCATGCGCAATTTAGCAAACGCTAGACAGACTTGGATGATAAACACTTTCTTTTGTGGGGGGAAAAGGCATTTTTATACACCATGCTTAATTTTATTTAGATTTAATAGTGATATCGGGGCACTTCAAAGAATGTTCTTTCTTTTTCCCCTCCCCTTCTCCGACGAATGCTGGTTTGCTAGCAAAATCACCTCGTGCTATTTTATGGCAAGGGAAATTACAGGCCTTCTCCCCCTTCCTCCCTTACACGCACTTTAGGGAGGAAAATACACGCAGGCACACAGAATAAACATCTTCTCCACTCTCCATCCCCTCTAAACTCCCAACTTCTAATTGCAAGATAGATTTCAGCCTCAGTGGGGATCAGTAAGATCTAAACATTTTAACTAAGATTATTGGGATAAATATTTCATAAAGAGAAGGGCAGATATTAAATTACTCCTATTGATTTTAGTATCACAACCCAATTCCGTTCCTTGGCCTCTTCAGTTTAATTGATCTCTTAAGGAGGCCAACCTCGCGCCCGGAGAGGGCCTGGGCCTTGGCCCGGGTGTCCGGAGGAGGCTGCTCCCCCGGGCGGGCGCGCCCTATGCGCACGGGTCTTCTCGAAGCTCCTAGCCGCCTCGCGGCTCTGGCTCTGCGTTCATTCGACGTGCACCCCTCAGTCCCCCACAAGTAGCCGAATGGTTATGGCTTCTCCGGGCGGAAGCCTGCGACTGAAAACGGGGAGCCCCAGAGTGCGCGGGTAGAGAACAATTGTGCGCGCCCTAGTGAGGAGGAGTGAGCAGGCGCCCGGGCCTTTCGAGCGGAACCCTAACTTCGGGGTTCCCCGTTTGCTTCCACCTCCAGAAAAATCCGAGGGCCGGCTGACTTGGGTGCCACTAGTAGGCAGACAGCGGTGGAGAACCGTGGGTTCGCCCCGGGGTTGAAGCGCAGTTGACTGTTTGCGACTTTCCGTGGCGAGTCCAAGAGCTTTGCTCGGCGACCCTATTGTCTAAGCGCCCCGCACCGCTTACCGCCCACCTCCCCGCCCCCTGCCCAACCCGCAGGTCTCTCTCCAGTTAGGGGTGGGGAGTTGGGAACTGTGTGAGTGGGAAGGGGGTGAACAAAGCCAAGAGCCCACCATTCTCCGCCTGCGCCTCCTCCAGCCCAATGCGCCGGGAGGCCAGGGCGCTTCCCCCAGCGCACTGGCGTTGACCCCGAGGCAAAACCCGCGCGGGGTACCCGGGAGCTAGCGGAGTGCGGGTTCATGGCGGGGGCCTCGGCAGCCAGCAACCAGGACCACCTTAAGAGCGAGCCCCGCCCCGGGCCCGGAGCTCGGGCTGCGCTGATTGGTGCAAATGTAATGGCTGAAATTGATTGCTGAAATGCAAAACTTGTTGCTGCTTCTCCCGGCGCTGGGCGAGAAGCAGACACCGAGAGGGGAGCCGAGACCCTCGGAACGCCCCACGCAGAGCCCCCCCGCCAGCCAGCAGAGGGGTGCGCGGACCCCCCCAGGACTGCCCCCCCCCATTCCGGGCTCCTAGAGCGTAGCCGGAACGCCTCAACCCGATCGCCTAGCCTGGCCCCCCAACCCGCGTATGCCCCCCTCCTCGGGTCCGAGGGGGACTCGTGAAGCACCTCGGCTTGGAGGCAGGGAACCCGAGCTTCGGAGCGACCCAACCTCTCGACTCGCTGCCCGCCCGCGCCTGGAAGCGGGCGCGGAGACCCCGCGAACTCAGAGACCGAACAGACAAGGACAGAAGCGGCAGGCGGCGGACGTGGCCGCGAAGCGGCGCGCCGGGGTGCAGCGCACCCGCCGCGGAGCAGGGGAACCGCGCCTTCCCTCAAACCTGGGCTCCAACCCCGGGCGCCTGCTGCCTCCCCAGCCCAGCTGCGCCCTCGGCTCAGGGCCCGCACCCGTGATGCCGAGCGGAGCCTCCAGCCTTCCGACCCGCTGAAGAAGCAGTAGCTGCTTGCTCGGGGCCGACGGAGACTGTGCGAGCGGACAGTGCTCGGCGGAGGCTCGGGCTGCGGAGCGCGGGGACTCCGGGGGGAGGGGGGAGGGACCGTTCTGTCCATGCCTGGGCGCCAGCCACGGCTTTGAAAGGTCTCCCTGCTCGGCCCCTTAGCAGCTCCGCCACGGACTCCGGGAGGCTTCGGGAGACGTCCTGGGGCTTCCCACCCGACCCGATCGGACTTAAGAAGGTGATCGCTCTGCTCTCCCTTCCTTCCCGCCTCCTTCCCCCGACTTAACTTTTTGTCTCCACTCGCCCGCAGCTCCGTCCCCTCCGCGCAAACCCACCCGCGGCTGTACCAACCGCTGGGGCATGGGCCCCCCAACACGGCTCCCCGAGGCCCCGCGGCACCGCAAGATGTGAGAGGCCCGGGTCCGGCAGAGCCAGAGCTTCGGGAGAGGAGCTGATAACCCCCAGCCTCCACACGCCAGGCGAGGTGGCGGTGCGCACTGCACCCCCGCGGTGCTGAGCGTCCCAGAGCGCCCAACCCTGGGCCGGAACGTTTAGCTGGCCGGAGGCGCGCCGCGGAGAGCAGGCTGTCATGCCCTATTGATCCCCCCGCCCCCTGCCAAGTATGTTTGGGCTGGACCAATTCGAGCCCCAGATCAACAGCAGGAACGCTGGCCAGGGCGAGAGGAACTTTAACGAGGCCGGACTAAGCATGAATGCCCACTTTAAGGCCCCGGCTTTCCACGCGGGGGGACCCCCTGGCCCCGTGGACCCTGCCATGAGCGCGCTGGGCGAGCCCCCGATCTTGAGCATGAACATGGAGCCTTACGGCTTCCACGCGCGTGGCCACTCGGAGTTGCACGCGGGGGGGCTGCAGGCGCAGCCGGTGCACGGATTCTTTGGAGGCCAGCAGCCGCACCACGGCCACCCGGGAGGCCACCACCCCCACCAACATCACCCCCACTTTGGGGGCAACTTCGGTGGCCCGGACCCAGGGGCCTCATGCCTGCACGGGGGTCGCCTACTTGGCTACGGCGGCGCCGCCGGCGGCCTGGGCAGCCAGCCGCCCTTCGCGGAGGGTTATGACCACATGGCGGAGAGCCAGGGGCCGGAGAGCTTCGGCCCGCAGCGACCCGGGAACCTCCCGGACTTCCACAGTTCGGGCGCCTCGGGTCATGCGGTGCCTGCCCCATGCTTGCCGCTGGACCAGAGCCCTAACCGAGCCGCCTCCTTTCACGGCCTGCCCACCTCCAGCGGCTCCGATTCCCACAGTCTGGAGCCTCGAAGGGTGGCGAACCCAGGTGCCGTCGACTCGCTGGAATACAATTACCCTGGCGAGGCGCCCTCGGGACATTTCGACTTGTTTTCGCCCTCTGATTCCGAGGGGCAGCTGCCTCATTATGCGGCGGGGCGCCAGGTTCCCGGCAGCTCTTTCCCGGGTGCCTCGGCCATGCCCAGAGCTGCAGGCATGGTGGGCTTATCCAAAATGCACGCGCAGCAGCAGCAGCAGCAGCAGCAGCAGCAACAGCAGCAACAGCAGCAGCAGCAACAGCAGCAGCAGCACGGCGTGTTCTTCGAGAGGTTCAGCGGGGCCCGCAAGATGCCCGTGGGGCTGGAGCCGGGAGTAGGTTCCAGGCACCCGTTGATGCAACCTCCCCAGCAGGCCCCACCGCCCCCTCCGCAGCAGCCCCCGCAGCCGCCGCAGCAACCCCAGCCGCAGCCGCCGCCGCCGCCGCCGCCGCCACCCGGGCTTCTGGTCCGACAAAATTCGTGCCCGCCTGCGCTCCCGCGGCCCCAGCAGGGCGAGGCGGGCACGCCCAGCGGCGGCCTGCAGGACGGGGGCCCCATGCTGCCCAGTCAGCACGCACAGTTCGAGTACCCCATCCATCGGCTGGAGAACCGGAACATGCACCCGTATTCGGAGCCCGTGTTCAACATGCAGCACCCCCCTCCCCAGCAGGCGCCCAACCAGCGGCTGCAGCATTTTGACGCGCCCCCCTACATGAATGTGGCCAAGAGGCCGCGCTTTGACTTCCCGGGCAGCGCGGGAATGGACCGCTGCGCTTCGTGGAACGGCAACATGCACAACGGCGCGCTGGACAACCACCTCTCGCCCTCCGCCTATTCGGGCCTACCGGGCGAGTTCACGCCGCCTGTGCCCGATAGCTTCCCCTCAGGGCCACCCCTGCAGCATCCTGCCCCGGACCACCAGTCCCTGCAGCAGCAGCAGCAGCAGCAGCAACAGCAGCAGCAGCAGCAGCAGCAGCAGCAGCAGCAGCAGCAGCAGCAGCGCCAAAACGCGGCCCTCATGATTAAGCAGATGGCGTCGCGGAATCAGCAGCAGAGGCTGCGCCAGCCCAACCTGGTCCAGCTAGGCCACCCTGGGGACGTGGGCCAGGGCGGCCTGGTACACAGCGGCCCGGTTGGCGGCTTGGGCCAGCCTAACTTTGAGCGCGAAAGCGCCGGCGCGGGCGCGGGGCGCCTGGGCACTTTCGAGCAGCAGGCGCCTCACTTGGCTCAGGAGAGCGCGTGGTTCCCAGGGCCGCACCCGCCGCCGGGGGACCTGCTGCCCCGTAGGATGGGTGGCTCAGGCCTGCCGGCTGACTGCGGCCCGCACGACCAGGGCCTGGCGCCTCCCCCTCCCCCCGGTGGTTCCGGAGTGCTGTTCCGTGGCCCTCTGCAGGAGCCGCTGAGGATGCCCGGAGAGGGCCACGTGCCCGCGCTGCCCTCCCCCGGCCTGCAGTTCGGCGGCAGCCTGGCGGGTCTGGGCCAACTGCAGTCGCCAGGGGCTGGGGTGGGACTGCCCAGCGCTCCCTCCGAGCGCCGACCCCCGCCGCCGGATTTCACCGCACCAGCGCTCGGGGGCCAGCCTGGCTTCCCATTCAGCGCGGCGAACCGGCAGGCCACGCCGCACAGCGGCCCAGGCGTGAACTCGCCGCCGAGCGCGGGCGGGGGCGGCGGCAGCACGGGCGGTGGCAGCGGAGGGGGCGCCTACCCGCCGCAGCCTGATTTCCAGTCCAGCCAGCGCACCTCGGCCAGTAAGCTGGGCGCGCTGTCGCTGGGTTCCTTCAACAAGCCCAGCTCCAAGGACAACCTGTTCGGCCAGAGCTGCCTGGCTGCACTCTCCACCGCCTGCCAGAACATGATCGCCAGCCTCGGGGCCCCCAACCTCAACGTGACCTTTAACAAGAAGAACCCGCCCGAGGGCAAGAGGAAACTGAGCCAGAACGAGACCGACGGCACGGCTGTGGCCGGCAACCCGGGCTCGGATTACTTCCCCGGAGGGACTGCCCCTGGGGCCCCAGGGCCTGGAGGCCCGTCGGGGACTAGTAACAGCGGCTCCAAAGCCCCAGGGCCGCCCAACCCGCCTGCCCAAGGGGACGGCACCAGCCTCTCCCCAAACTACACCCTGGAGTCCACGTCTGGGAATGATGGCAAGCCGGTCCCCGGGGGCGGCGGCCGGGGACGGGGTCGAAGAAAAAGGGACAGTGGTCACGTGAGCCCTGGGACATTTTTCGACAAGTATTCGGCAGCGCCAGACAGTGGGGGCGCACCTGGGGTGAGCCCAGGGCAGCAGCAGGCACCTGGCGCAGCCGTCGGGGGAAGCTCCACGAGCGAGGCTCGCGGGGCTCCTACGCCTCACGAGAAAGCGCTCACGTCACCGTCGTGGGGGAAGGGGGCCGAGTTGCTCCTGGGGGACCAGCAGGACCTCATGGCTTCCCTGGACGGCGGGGCCAAGTCGGACGGTAGTTCGCCGCACGTGGGCGAGTTTGCCTCGGACGAAGTGAGCACCAGTTACGCCAACGAGGACGAGGTGTCATCCAGCTCCGACAACCCCCCAGCCCTGGCCAAAGCGAGTAGGAGCCCCCTGGTGACAGGCTCGCCCAAACTCCCTCCGCGTGGGGTGGGCGCTGGGGAGCATGGACCGAAGGCGCCCCCGCCCCCCCTCGGCCTGGGCATCATGTCTACCTCTACCTCCACCCCTGACAGCTATGGCAGCGGGGGCGCGGGCCACCCTGGCACGCCGGGCCTGGAGCAGGTCCGGACCCCAACGAGCAGCGGCGGCGCGCCACCCCCGGATGAGATACACCCCCTGGAGATCCTCCAGGCGCAGATCCAGCTGCAGAGGCAGCAGTTCAGCATCTCTGAGGACCAGCCCCTGGGGCTCAAGGGTGGCAAGAAGGGTGAGTGCACTGTTGGGTCCTCTGGTGCGCAGAATGGTGACAGTGAGCTGGGCAGCTGCTGCTCTGAGGCGGTTAAGAGCGCCATGAGCACCATCGACCTGGACTCGCTAATGGCAGAGCACAGCGCCACCTGGTACATGCCTGCCGACAAGGCCTTGGTGGACGGCGCAGAAGACGACAAGACGCTGGCGCCTTGGGAGAAGGCCAAACCCCAGAACCCCAACAGCAAAGAAGGTATATGCCCTTGTTCCCATCTCATCTCCCCCCGGAGGCCAACCCCCCACTGCAGGCCTTAGCCTAGCCTTGAGTGGTCCATTGGAGGGGATGATCCCTTGGGGTTAGGAGGAGCCCCAGGCTCTCTTAATGCCCAGCTCAGGGGTGGACACCATCCCTTTGGTTACAGCAAGGACTCTGCGGGCAGATCCCCCCACTTCCATCCCCCACCCTTCCCCGCCGGGCACTGCTATCAGGTGGATTCTATTTCCACACCGAGGTCGGAACTTTGATGGCAGCCCTGTGGGCATTATTTCAGGGTCCCTTTACCAAGTTTCAGCTGAGTTGCTGGGTGCTCAGAGGACAAGCCCAGGCCCTTTCCTTTCACACCAAGACCACTCCTCACGCTTAACACTCGGGCTGGTTCTACTTTGTGGGAGTTGTGTGCCTGCCTCTACACCCCGCCCCCCCGACTTTCCTGGCAGGACACCTGGGAACTTGTGTTAATAACCTTCCCACCTTATCCTAGGCAGCCAACCTCCAGCTTGAGTTTCCTTCCATGTGCCAGCATCTTTAGAAAAAAAAAAAGTTACCAGGTGCTGGTGTCAGCAGCATCACTCCAAGGCAATGCCTAATTTGACATTTGTTCCTAATGAATAGCTGTTTTGTCTCTTCTTAACTATTAAGGTTTCATGGAAACCTGGAGACCTGTCTGGTTGTAGGAGGCAGGCAGGCTTTTCCTGGTTGCATCTCCTTGACATTCGGGTTGGGGGGTTGCTGGGGCTGGGGTGGAGTCTCTGCTTGGCGGAGACCGGACGACTCAGCTGCGGCATCGTCTGTGTATGGGGTTATGGATATATAGTCTTAAGACACAAAGGACCCGCGTTTGTCAATATCTCGCCTGGCTTTGGTGACAGATGTCTGGTCCCAGCTCTTGTTTGCATTCTAAGCACTCCCTCCCCACCGGGCCTGGAGGCCTTTAAGGTGGGTGGGGTGGGGGTTAGTAAAGGGACAGCCATTGCAAGTTAAAGTCATAACAATTTTGTCTTTACATCGTAAGAGGATGGGACTGCAGTAGATAACCGTTTCATTTTAACAGGCCCTTTCTTTTTTCCACACATAATTGCTTCTTAAAATTAATATCATACATCTCCCCTCACTAACCCCCCAGCCCCCACAATTCCTACCTTTTTCTTTTAAACCCTTGATGCCTTCCCTAGGTTTGGGGCGCGGGGGGTGGCGGGGGATGCTGACTATTACCATGGAACCAGCGGCTGCCCATTGAACCTGTCTTTAAAAAACAGACATCCTCTGATTCTTGCTCTCTCTTAGAGTTCTTCCTCTCTGTCTTCTTTGGCCTGGGCCTCCTGCCCCTGAGTTTAAGGTGCGGGTAGGTTTTAGGAGAATGGGCTGGAGGAGGAGGAAGAAGAAGGAGTGGGGAGGGGAAGCGCGGCCCCCGGACTTGGGTGGCTCAGAACTCCGGGCTTTCACCGCTGCCTGCCGTCCTGGGTAGGTCGTCCTGGATAGCGTTCCCGCTTAGGTTTTTCTAATTCATGAATGCGGCCTCCCCGCTTTTCTCTTTGTTCGCCTACTGCCCAGCCTGGGACGCTGCTCTCTCATTTGATGCCTGCTGCTTAGCATGCACGGCAGACCCTGCGGCCAACATCAGCATTCTCCGGGCTTCTCCCAGGCAAGGCCATAAATTGGTTAGTTTGGGACCCTCCGCTTCTTCTCCCTGGTTTTTCCCCCCCTTCCTTTTTAAAATGGACTTGGACATAGCATCCTGTTTGCCCAGCTCTTGGCCACCCTCCCCACCCCAGTCTCTTTTATTTTCTTGTACACAACATCTCGATCCTACCCCGATCGATAGCTGGTTAGCACAAATCCCAGCCCCTGTCACTTCTACCTGGCTTGGCCAGGCTGCCCCTCCCCCGCCCCTCCAGCCCTCCCCCTTCCTTGTAATTAAGAACATATTGGCCAAAATAGGGTGAGAAAAGTTTCTTAAGAGCCCCTGATTTCGAGAATTAATATAGAAAAACCAGTAGCCCTCGGCCTGTGTGCCTTCTGAAGGTCCTTCGTAGATGAGGTCCGGAGGAATCGAGTGGTTTTAAGATTTTTTTAAAAGGTGTCACAGAGCCCTCTTGCCAGGGGTCCCCCTAACCTTCCTTCCCGGAAGGAAAAAAAAAAGATGCAGCCTGTGAATGAAGAGATGTCATTAAAGATACATTTTGTTTTGTTTTGTTTGTTTCATTATCACAGTCAGAGGAGCAAAAATATTTTTTTGGAAGCAGATGCTAGTCACTTGAGGGTTGATTCGCCCTGTAAGCTAAAGGCAGCCCTCCCTTGCCCAAGGGGGAGGACAGGGGTGGGGGGACGGGGACTTCTTTCTGGACAGGATGGGCTGGGGACTGGGACGGGCTGCGGGGCTGGCCTCCTTAGCAGCCTCGCAGGGACACCCACTTGACCTCCTTTGTTTTCCATTCTGTGATGTGGGAAGGGCAGTTTCCTAGATAAAGCCCCGAATTGAGGTCACTCAGAGCTTCGGCAGCCTTGGGGCTGCTAGTTAAGGCTTTATAAGGTATCTGCATCAGATTCCTGCTCCCTTACTGGTAGTAAATAAGGATGATTAAACTTTTCATTATGATAACACCCTGCAGTTCCATCTGTACATGTTGTATAAATAGGTACACAGAGCCTTCAACAGCCCCCCGAGTCCCCTGGCTGAAAATCAGTGAAGTGTGCCACTTCAAAATAGAGGTGAAAAAAAAATTTTAAAGTACAACGTCCTGCTTGTCCTTAAACACATGCCCCATGGGCCCATCGGCCACGAAATGGGGTGTCCAGCCGCTTTGAACATCCCTTCTGGAGGTCCCAGCCCCCAGCCAACCCCTTCCCTCCCACCCCCTTTCAGGCAAAGCCCGTTTTTATAATGATATTTTATTTTGTCACGCCGTAAAACATGCCAGTACTAATGTGATTAAATATTAACACCGTTTCTGAAATTCTTCGCTCCGATGACAAAGTACGAGTCGGTATTTAACAAAATGATCTGTGCTCGGATTGGTGAGAACGGATCAGTCTTCAGACCCGCACAAGCCGTGTAGTCGGTGGGACGTGCCCAGATTGTCTTATGGGGTTTAGATGTCCTTTGGAGGGGAGGGAACTCAAATGGCAAGTTGTAGTTCTGGCAAAGGCCAGACCCGAATCATGTGTGATGATGATTTTTTTTTTTTAAACCAGGTAAGCGGGCTTCTCCAAATTTTGCTTCTCCTGACTTCTTAACCCATCCAACAACTTTTATATAATGAAACTCCTCATCTCCTCTTGAGGTTCTGTTTGCACAAAGTTGGGGGCGGAGGTGGGAAAGGGTGAAATTGTGCGGAGGGATGGGGAGGGCAGAAAAACCAGCCTGAGTTTGGCCCTCTTCAGACATCTGTTAGATCAGCAAGGACGACACGGATTTGAGAGGAGTTGGCAAAATCGTCCACTGATCTTGGTAATAGGTGTGTGGCTGCGGAGGAATTCCAAAACAGAGAAGGAGGGAAAATGAGGAATTGTAGATAAGGGCGTATTCAGTCTGAAAAAGGCCGTTTAGCCCCCTCCTGTCCCTGACGGTTTTCAAAACTTGAATTAACTGTTTTCCTTACTAAGTTGATCTTGCCAAACTTCCACTCCGTGGCTTGCTCTCTGTCCTGAAATCTGGAGTGGTCCAGAAACGTTCCTTCGCACACATTGAAATAGAAGAGGGCTCCATGTACACTGTGCATGCAATCCTGCCCTTTTTGGAAGTATGATATTTTTACAGTAATGCGGGAGAAATTTTTGGAATTTTATCCCTCTCGGAATGTGCCGGTCGGAACTCAGTAAGCAGTACTGAGAAAGAGTGGGCAGGCAGCATTTGGACACTGAGTTTCCTTAGACGTGGGGGCAAGCTTGGGGGAGGAGGGAGGCCCCAGTGCTCTTTCCTGAGTAGTTTCCCCCACTCCTCACGGCGGCGTGGAGAAAATTTTTTCGGCTCACTCAGGCTTGTTTCGGGAAGGCAAGGAGCCTTGCCTTCCCGTTTTCCTGCGAAATCACCCAGCATGGGTTGCATGCCTTCCTGTGACTTTTGCCCACCCCCCTCAAGATGTAACCCAAAACTTTGCAGGTGTTAATCAGGGGCAATGTAAACAGATAGGAGCCCCCTTTGTAGAGCTGACGCTCTGGCCTGCTTGCTCCCTGGCTAGTTCTGGATGCACTACTACTGTTCTTTGGTGCTTGTTTCATATTTCATGGTTGTAATAAACCCGTCTCCTTTGCCCGCCTCCCGTCATAAAACCCCAACCTAGCGTACATCTGCAATTATACATTTCTACTAAATATTAATAAAGGACAGGGATTTTTGAGGGTTTGAAGCTTATCGGTGTTGAACTTGTTAATGGCTTCCACCACTGGATTTTTCTGACTGTTTTGATTTTAAGTAGCTGCTGCCTTCTGATATATCTGTGTTGACCCATGTTCATAGTTGCACATATATATGTGAATATATAAATAGATACAATTTTTGTAGATCCAAGGGCTTTCCTCAAGGATTGCTTTCTTTAATATCAATTCATTTACATTTCTTGTGGGGCCCTTCAGACCGGAAGTAAGGAGCTGTTGAAATGTACTTCTGTTTTACCGAGGTTTCTAGGAAGGGAGTGAGGGCTGGTAAATCTAATAGCTCTTTCTAGCAATGAAATTCTATGATTCCTGATACGATTTTGTTTGCCTGACAGAGGTATTTAAATTTCCACAAAGAATCTTAATAGGGCCTGAAAATCTTAATAGGTCCTGAAAAATAGATCCTGCCCTTACCAAGAAGTTACCCGATATTCTCTGCTGATATAAAATATACATCTTAAATAAATAGCCCAGGAGGACCAGGTGAAACTGGAGGAGGGAAATTCTTCCCACTCTGGCGGGACAAACTTGAACGTATCCTTGGGATCTCACAGGATCTCCTGGACTCATTTCGTGCTGGTGCGGAGAGTAAAATCATCTCTCTCCACTTGAGTGACAGTCGTGTTAGGGTCACGTTTTTTGCCCAGGGAATGATCTGGTTTGCCAAAGGCATTTAGGAGATAAATATTCCTGGTAAGGAATACTGTATTTACCTCTGGTTAATTTTAGAGGATAAAAAGCTATAGCTTTTATGTCACGGGATCAAATGTCTGGGCAATGTACAAGGGCAACCAGGCTTCCCAGCAAATTATGGTATAAAACCCCAACCCTTCTGATGCCAGAGGGGATCTGGGTCTGTCTGCCCCACCCCCCCATAACTGAGTGGGTGTACTTTATGCCCTTCCCTCTCTGTCCTCCCGTTTATTCCACCCAAATATCCAGTCTGGAGGGTCTGGAATAACCAGCTTCATCCTTTTGACTCAAGTTGGGATTTTTGACTTGCCGAGCGATGTGTTTGTTTTAGGACGATGCCTATTTTTAGGCCCAACTTGGGTGGACAGATTTGAGTGTGGGTTTTGATTGCTGGTGGCGGAGATGTTGGTATATACATGAGTGCGTGATTGAGAAGAGAGACATTTGGTGGAAATTTTTCAAGCTTCCTTACCTTCTCGAACCCACGGAAGCCAAAGGAAGTGGTCTGGGGGCCGGCTTGAAGGAATGTGGCCGAGGTGGGTGTCGGCTCGGGATCTGCCCGCAGCCCACGAGAGGAAAGCAGGGCCCCTTGCAATTCAGTGTGTGAAGGAGGCCCCCCTCCGTCCCCCACGCCCCACCCCTGCACAAGAACATATACATATGCATGGCCAAGTGTATTTCCATCAAATCATCCAGCCACTCCTCCACTTTACCCTTAATCTGCTTTCCCAAGGCAAGTGGGGAAAGGAGCTAAACCTTCAGTTTCAATGGCGTTAGCTGACAGGTTCTGATTCTGTAAAGGACTGAATGAGCGCAAGTCCTAAAAATAGACAGAGGATTTTGAAGATCCTAATTGCGAAATCTCGGCCTCCTGGGCCTCCTGGGCTGTGGGTGACTTTGATCTGGAGTATTTTGGTAGCAGACACGCATCTCCCCTTGCTGGGTTTTGTGCGTGAGCGTGAGCGTGTGCATGGAGGTGTCTCGCTGGTTGAGTTCAGCTGACACCACTCTCCAGCCAGGAGAGGAATCTTTGAATCGGTGCCCACCCCGCCTTCCCCCTGCTCCTCTCCCGCCCTCCCCCTCCCAGTTGTGGGAAGCAGACGCTGCTTCTCATTTATGGAAATTCCTCTCCTTCATTGTAATCTTTTGGTACCAACATGGAGGAGACGATGCTGGGCTTTCGAATTAGTCACAGCCTTGCCTTCGGGGACCCTCTGTGTCCTGACACACTAGAGCTCCACTGACAGTTCCCAACTCCATGCCACGCGGGGCCCTGGGAAACTCTGAATGGGACCCGAAGGAAGAGATGGTTCTGGGACCCTGGCACCTTTTGCCCCATGGGCAGCCCAGCGAGGGGGGGCCCTGAGCATTTTCTGATGTCTTGAAATGATGCGACAAGAGGTACCACGCCTCAGCAGGGTAGCCGTTACTGGAGAGATGAGAGAGAAGGTGGCCTGAGTCACAGCATGTCTATGGGGGGCAACAACTCCAGACTTACTCTGTGCCCAGGATGGAAAGGCAGAGTGCAGTTATGGTGCTGTGAGTGCGGGCGGCTGTTTGAGAGACAGCATACTCTCGGGGTGTAATTCTGATAGGACAAGAGTCCCGCTTTGTTTGCTGGTCTGCATTTTAATCAGCGTCCTCCAAGGTTTGGGAAGCAAAGGAAGGGTCTGTTCCAACATGGTATTTACCCGGAAAGGACCCGGGAGAGGAGGCAGTGGAGAAACTTTGTCAGGGGTTTCCCCATGCCTTGAAATCTGAGGGGCTGTTTCGGGTTCTTGATAGCTTTGAGCTTTGGCCCGATGAGGCCACATTGGACTGCCCTCCCTCCCCCGGTACCTAATGGGTGTGTGTGTTGGTGTGTTGGGGGGTCCATAGATCTACGGTATCATCCCAAATTCCCGTTCTCCCTCCTGGCTGAGAAAACCTTTTCCTTGCAAAGCTGGATCAGAGAGAGAACTTTATAGCGATCGTGTGCATCTCCTTCCATGGTTTACACATCATCTTATGGACCCAAATGCCCTTTTAAACATAAAGGCAATTGAATTGAACTGTTCGGAGGTCTGAGTGCATTCGCAATAACCTACTGGCTCTCTCTGCATGTCCCAGAAGGAACATCTAACACGGAATAGATTTGTCCAAAAAATGGGAAAACCTACAGCAAACATCCTAACACACTCACCTTGTAAGAAATAAGTCATTTAGTGTACTGATCTTTAAAGTTCAGGGGTCCAGCAAACTCAGCCTGCCCCCCTCTTCCCTAATTGTTACTAGGATCCACTGTGTGACCCAAAGCCTCTGTCTTCCTTCCCACTTTCCACCTCTCTGTGGAAGATCTTGGGCACCTCGTGAACTGTTTGGCCCTGGGATTCCAATCCCTCCAGTGGTCCCTGGTTTTCTGGATTGCAGACTTACTTATCTGTGCCAGGGTTTGGTTTGCGTGAAGGAAATGTGCTGGACAGGGGTTTAGGGAAACAGAGAGACCCTTGGGCAAAGCCATAGTTGGGGCCCCTGACTGTGGACATCTTTGGAAAGTCGAGGGCTTCGAAGACCCACCCCCCTGCCCCCTGCCGCCTCAGAGGGAACCAGGTCTTGCTTTTATCCGGCATGTCTCTGAAACTATCTCCACGGTTACTCAGCAATAGACAGTGATTGTCATGCCTTTGGAGGAAGCGCGGACTGACTCTGGTGTTGAGGCACTTGGCCACCCCCGCGTTCCCCTTTTCCCTCTTCCAGCAGCCTGTCTTGGGGGAACAAAGTGGCTCGTAGAGGCGTTTGATTCTGAGGATTTAAAATTAGGTTTCCTTCTCGTTGCTGATAGTGATTTAAAAAGAGTTTGGGCACCAAGATTTAATTTGATCTGAAAGCTCGGGTCCGAAGTGGCATTGGAACAAACCCTGGTCTCGGGCCGTTCTGAGCAGCTGGCTTAGTGTGGCGTGTCTGGGGAAACCCGTCTGTCCCAAAGTTGAGGGCCGCAGTGTAGCGTTCCTGGTTGTATTTGGGAGCTCCTGGAACGTGAGGTGACAGCTAATGAGTGAACCCCTCCATATACACTTGCATGCACACACACACACACACACAACGGGCGCGTGCACACATACAGGCACACACACACGGGCATATGCACACACACAGGCACACACACAGGCACACACACACGGGCGCATGCACACACACAGGCACACACACACGGGCGCGTGCACACACACAGGCACACACAGGCTCACACACACACGGGCGCGTGCACACACACAGGCACACACCAACACCCTGCTCCCTATCCATCCAGTCATCCTGGGCAGGGTGGGATGTCAAAAAGAGATGACCTTTTTCAGTTACCGTGAAGCAGTGTTTTCAAACGCCCTTGGATCTTCGAACGCAAGTATTGTCGAATGATTGGCAACGACCACTAGGAATAAAATACTTTGGAGGAACCATCTTATGATCAGAGCGGGGGTGGGGAGTCCGAAGAAAACATAGCCTTCTTTGAAATCTCCCAAGCTCAGCCTTCCAGCGAAGGTGACGGGTTGGTTGGGAACTCACTGAGAAATGAGGGGGTTCCACCCCGGCCGCGTGGACTGTTCGAAAAGTCCTCGCGAACATCAGGGTCCCCAGGCCTCATGTGTATATTCCGCTCTCTTTTCCTGTGAGAAAAACACCCCTCTTTGGGAAGACTGAGATCCGGGAGTGGTGTATTTTCTCGGGGCGGAGGGGGGCGGCTAGTAGAGGGGTGGGCGGAGCAGGGAAGAAGCGTGTCCATATGAATCAGAATGTTATTTACCAATATTTGGGGTTTCAGGAGTGGCAAATGATTTCTAAATGTGGAAGTCATTTATAGAACACTTCCTGGGCAAGGCTGGGGGTGAGCGAATTGTTTGGGGGCTGTCGTCGGCCATCGCAAAAGCACGCCAAGTTATGGTTTGAGCTTCCCCGTGACCACAGATTTTGGGGGGTAACATAGACGTGGAGGACCCAGTGTGGACTGATGACCGAATGGTGGGTCCGTTAGCAATTAGAGCCCTATTTTGTTTAGATAGTGGCACGGGGTGTGGGGTGGGAGGGGTGCGTGTGGAGGATGAAGACCCACATGGGCCCTGGGTGCGTCAAGGCCTTGTAATATGCCTGTGGCCACCTTTTCCTACAGAAGAGTTGGCCCCATGTGGCCTGTTGCAGATGCACCAAGTTTCGAAGATGAGCCCAGACCTTTCCATTAAAGAGGGATGATGGGAGTGGGAAAAAGGAGAGACCTTTCCCCTGGTGACCCCATAAGGTGACACTGAGGCTTCCTTCCCAGCACCCAGCCACTTTGGTGATAATCTTGCCTTTCATAGACCTCTCAGGCAGGTCCCACTGCTTTGAAACGCAAGCAGCGCCCTCCTACACAATGTATATTTTTTTCCCCCTTTTTCTGAATGGTAGGCAAAAACGGAACGAAAGTCAGTGATGAATTCAGCAACAGGAAGATCTCCCTGACTTGAGATAAGCCAAGTGGGGAAAGGAGCTGCAGACATTCAGGTCTCCTCTCTCTTCCTCTTCAGGAGACCCCCGGCCCAGCCATCGGCAGCCTGGAGTGCTTTTGTAGGGAGGCCTAATTGGCTCAAAACAAATTGACCATTTTCAACCCCTGCAATATAACTTTTGGTGGTTGTTTAGTATTTGAGGGAAGAGAGGCGGTGGCCCAAAATTTGGCTTTTTTAAACAAGAGCAATTTCACGATCCTTATGCCGTGACTATTTCTAAATTGTCTGGGCATAAAGCCTTTTGCTGGATTCTGCTTGTGCGTGCTTACCATACACACACACACACACACACACACACACAGGCCTGAGAAGTCTTCATAAGAAATGAGAAAATAAATGGGTTTCTTCCCCATCTGCACCCCCTGCCCGAAAAGAAGGCTCATACAAAGTTTTGGGTCCTTTCAGTTTTAAGTAGAAGCTTATTGATCTCCGTGTGGTCAATTTTTGGCGAATTTGTAATCCTGTTAGGCCCCCGGGAGAGGCATGATTAATTTACTTGTGCATTTCACTATTTGGGGTCAGTGTAGTTAATAAGCATTTATTTTGTGCTCAGTGTGAGAAGCATTTTTCTGGGATTACGATTGTGGGGGTGTGTGGGTGCGCGCGTGCGTGCGTGTGTGTGTCCGTGAGGCTGAACATGTACGGTAAGAGCCCCGGCTCCCCCAAGGCTGAATAAAGACCCCCAACTGCCGTTCCCACCACCTCCCCAGGACAGGAATAGAGAGAGGCGAGTGGCCCCTTCAGCCATCGCTTGTCGGGAAGGAGGCAGAAAAAGCCCAATTGTCCAGCAAACCCAGCCTCCCCAAAGAACGTGGATTTCCTCCTGGTGCCTTGGTCCCTGGAAAGTTTTCGAGCATTACTTCTTAACTAACTGGGAGCTGAGCGCTGATGTGGAGAAGACTTAGAATCGTAAACCTTTTTGGAGCACCCTCCGTGCTGCTGCTTTGACAAACAGTGGTGCTGGGATGTGCGCGTGCGGAACTTTTAGAAAAACGCATGGCTGGACTTCCAAAGAAGGAAGAAAAAGTATGTGTAAGTCTTGAAAGCTGGGACAAGGAAAAACAGAGCCAAACAGCCTGCAGCTTTGGCCTCTCCTAACGCTGAGTCTCAAAGGGGGACCGTGTGTCATCCTGATGGTGCGGGCTCTTTGGCCCGGAGTCTGTGGGTACCCTCCTCTTCCTCCCTGGGCTCTCCACAGCCTTCCTGTCTCTCCTCTTCCAGATGATGGGTTAAAATTCCACTTCTGTTATGATTGGCCTTTTTTTTTTTTTTTAAAGATGGGTCTTGGCCATCATGGTTTTTGAGCAAATGATTTCCCGAGTAACCCCGCAACCCCCATTTGCTTGATTCTACACACACCAGTTTTCATGGAGTCCTTGCCTTTGTGGAGCGAGGGCAGGACGGAGTGTTTTCGGCGCCAAGCCAGCCTGAAATGAACCTGAGTCACTGAGGAAACGGGCATTTGGAGAGATGAGGATACAATTTCTTTTTTTATGTGGGCCCGTTAAAGTCTAATGGACATTGGTGTCTGGCCTTAAATTTGGAGAGGGTCTTTATCTAACCCTTAAAACTAGAGTCGTTTCCTGTAATTACGACACCCCAGGCAAGATCACTAAATCTTTCAGAAGCTCATCTGGAAGACGGTGCGGGAGTGGCGGGGCGGTGGGGGGGGACAGAGGGGGCGCACACCTGTTACCTGGATCAGCTATAATTATGACATCTCTGGACTCCTGGTTTGAAAGGAAGAATTTATGGACCCAGCAGTGCCGGAAGAGAGCAGCCCGAGGCATTCTGTCTCCTGGCAGCGAAATCACAGCCACCTCCCCGCCTGCGTCCCCCTCCCCGCCCCCCCCCCAGCTTTGTGCCCATCACAGTCCCTGCATCTCTTTAATGAATTAATTTAGCTCCCCGACATTTGGTATTAAGTAAGTAGCTATTTTGGGAATCCAAGAGAGAAAGAACTAGAAGACTTTTTTTTTTTTAAACTCTTTGGAAAAAAAAGTGTTGCATTTTGAAGTTGGAGATGCCTGAGAATCCAGGCATGGCGTTGTGAAGGAGAACACATTTGGTGGGACGTGGCAGAATGTGGCAAAGCGGGCTGACCCCGTCCCTGCTGTGTTTTTGCTTCACTGAGGAGTGTTTTTTTCCAACTCCCCCCCCCCCCCAACGTTGTTAAGAACGGAGGAGGCCACAACCCCCAGACTCCATGCTGTTTGTTTGGAAGTATTGTTTGGATTACTCTCGCTTTTCAAATTGAGAGAAACTTAGTTTAATGGGAAAATAGCAGTATTACTATCTTGGTGTGTTTGCTTTAGCGTTTAAAAATAGTTTGTTTTCATATCCTGAATTTCATCCTTTCCTTGTTTGCTTGTCTGATGGGAACCCGTGAGAGCGTGTGCGTGCGTGTGTGTGATACCAGCACACACATCTGTCTGTACACACTCAGGCAGGCAAATGATTGCAGTCGTGCAACCAAAAATCAGTTGCAATTTCACAGCTGGTGCAAGAGACCCAGAGCATTTGCTTTTAACTTAAACCATCTTGTCCCCCTTCTTCCCCACCAGCACCCCACTACCAGCCTTCCCCTTCCATCTCCCTCAGCAACGTTTATTCCTTCCTTAAAAAAGGAATGCCGGGCCTGTTTGCGGAGGTCCCCGTTGGAATAGATTTTCAGGGGTTATGTATTAAATGTGTTTGAGGGTGATTTCAGCCCTCAGCCTGGTCGTCCCAGTACTAATGGTAGCAGGGCCTATTATAGGGAGGCAAAGAATATTGTAAATGGCTTATGCAGAAAAACCATTTAGATAAAAATGCAATTTTCCCTTCTGCATAGAGTGCTAAGAATTAATAGCACATTCTTTCTAAATGGGTATTTTTATATTATATTTTCCTCCTAATGAAATTCTTTTCCCAAACAGGGGTATGTTTCATTTTAAACTTTAGAGTAAAATTGATCTCTTTGTAAGCATACAAAAAAAAAGGGGGGGGGGTGTCCTGTTTTGAGCAGGCCCCTTTCCTCCTGACCCTGTGCCCAGGATTTTTTGAAGTTCGATCGTGCAGAGGTTGCGTGGAAATGGTGAGTCTGCCGTAGGGAGAAGGGCTGGGTTTGTTCACATTGTTTTTTTCTTTTTCTTTTTTATTTTTTTCCTTTCTTCTTCCTGGGGTGGGCTTGGGGGCTGTTTGGTGGTTTCCACAAGTACAGAAACTGGTCTTGGAATTGGAGCTGTTTGTGCTTGGCACCTCTCACCCCCTCACCTGCCCTCACCTCCGCAGGCAGGTTTCCCACCATGCTCTCTCCCTGAGACCCAGATGCCTGCTCCCTGCTCCCCCTCACGGGACAGCTGTGAGAGATGGTTGCTTTTAGCTTCTGTGCACCCAGTAAGGAGTGATTCTGTGGCCCAGCTCTCTGCCAGGGCCTCTGAGGCCATTGTAGGGGGCAGTGGAAATTCAGAACTTTTTCGAAGGCCGGCTTTGTGCCTTCCAGCAGAAGCTTGCAGCAGCCTCATCATGGAAAGGCTTTGAGAGCTTCTTGCTCTGGCTGCCATGGGCCAGTGTCTGCTGACCCCAATTTTCCAGCCCTGCCTGGGTGTGCACCTATGGAGACACACATGTGTTGGTGACTTCGATCTGCAGACAGGACAGCAATCAGAGCTGTGGTGTTGCTCTAGGTCAAAGTCCTGGGGCACGTGCTCCTAGCTCTCACTCTCAAACTAGCATCAAGGTGAAAATTTAGGTAATGTTGTAGATGGGGAGAGAACATCTCCTGGTTTTGTGCCCTTTCTCCATAGCTGTGCCCAGCTGAAATATCCAGGGCCCAGAGAGGGCAAGCTACCTGGCCATGGTCACACAGCACGGTTGCAGAACAAGGAGTGGACAGTAGCGGACCCTGGGCCTCGACCTTCCCTTACTACCTCTTGACCTTCTCATCTGTGAGCCAGGATCTGATTTTGCCTGGTTAAGCCTTGTGTGTACTGGGGCCGGGGCCATCGTAAACCAGAAGTCTCCAAATCCCCTGTAGAAATCACCCTGACATCCATTCCTGAGGACAGAAGCACTTACTCTTCAGCCTCTCAGGAGGTGGATGTTGTTTAAGACACCGTTCTTGACCTTGAGGAAGACGCAGCACCTGATTCTGCCCGACGGGTGGTCTTGGGTTCAGGACTGGCCCTTCGACTCTTCTGAGCTCCGTGACCTTAAAGCCACTTCAGTGGTCTTAGCTTGGTTTCCTTATAACATCAAGAAAGCAGAAAAAATTAGTGCTTCCCCTCATAGAAGTATTGTGAGGATTGAATGGGACGATTGTAGCTAAACAGGACTACATGGAGGGATGATAATGATGTGGTTAAGAGCATGGACTCTAAAGCCAAACACGCTGGGGTCAAACTCCAGCAACTCCCATTTCCTGGCTGTGTGACCTTGGGTAGGCTCCTTAACCTTTCTGTGCCCCCTTTTCCTAATCGGTGAAAGGGGACGATCATCATTCTTACCTCATGGGGCTGGGAGGGTTCAGTGAGTTCAGACATGCAGGAGCAACTACTTGGAAGGCTGCCTGTCACCAAGAAGCACCATGCCAATGCAGCTTTTATTGAGCACCTGCTGTATGCCAGATGTTTCATAGGCATGACCCTTCGATGTGTAGGGTGGTGGGGCTGTTGTTGTTTGTCCCAGCAAGGGAGGCCATGGGACTTGTCCTCTGCCATCCAGTGGTGCAGGCTGGAGGGGGACCACAGGAGGCCGTGCATCAGGTGCTGAGACTGGGGCCGGGCACCAGGAGCTTGCTCAGTAGATGTTACTGTGTCCTGGGTAGGGCAGGGCTGGGTTGCTATCCACTGCCCCTGCAGCAGCCACCTCTGGCCTCATTGTGGGTCCCTCTCCTTATGTGGGGTGGTCAGAACCCCCCCCCCCCAGTGGACAGTGGTGGGCCGGCCCTAGCGTGGTGTGGCCAGCCACGGTCAGCCACGCTTGCTGGCTGCAGGATGGCAGCACCGTGATATTTTTCTTCCCCTGACAGCTCTCCCTGTGCGCTGAAGGCACAGTTCCCTGATAGGCGTGAGTAATGGTCAGCCTTCTCATTGAAGGAATTCATGAGATGAGCTGATCCCCAGCCTCTGAGCACTTTGCCAGGAGCCCGCGCCGGCCATAAACAATTTGAGAGCTGGCAATAAAATATTAACCCCCTGTGTCTGGCACCTCAGGTGGGGCCTCGGGAACCTGGCAGGCTTCAGCTAAACAGCGAGAGCGCCAGTGAGCACATTCGAGAGGAAGAGAACATCCCTGCCACAGTGAGAGTGGGAGGGGCTGGCTGCCTAGGCCTGAGTTCGAATCCCAGCTCTGTTACTTGGGTGCTGTGTGACCTTGGACAGGTGGTTCACCTCTCTAAGCCTCTGTTTCGTGGGTGTGATCCTTCAGTCCCCTCTAAGATGGTTGCTGCGGGGGTCGATGAGCCTTGTGCCCTGGGGGCAGTGAGCAGTGGAGTAGGACTTTGGAATCAACTAGAGGGGAGTCATTTTTTGTTCCCACATTGGCCAAATCATGCTGCCTCCCCAGCTTTAGTGTCCTCTGCTATGTGCTGGGGAGAATAACAGCTCCCTCAGGAGCCTGAGAGTGAGGGAGTGAGGACCCCACACCTCCCCTCCCCACCCCCACCCTCCCCAGCCAATCCTCACCCGCCGGGCCCTTGGCAATGTCTGGAGACATTCCTGGCTGTCACAGCTGCAGAGAGGGAAGTTGCTCCTGGCATTTAGTGTGTAGAGGCCAGAGCTGCTGTGAAATGTCCCACAGCACACAGGACCATTCCTACCCCAGTCCTCCCCCACAAAGAATTCCCAAGCCCAGAAGGTCGAAAGCGCTGGTGTTGAGAATCCCTGAACCATAGTGAGGGATCGGGGCTAGGGTTCAAAATAATCCAGACGTGACAGCAGTGTCTGCATTCAGCAAACGTGAATGAGGCCGTTAAGGCTGTTCTGGGTGCTGGGATGTGGTGAGGAAGCAGAGGGACAAAAGCCCCGGCTGGCACAGCGTTTATATTGTAGGAGAGCAGACAGATGGACAGACAAGCAGCAAACCGAGAAGAATGATGCATAGTGGGCAGGGTGGGGAACAGAGCCTTAGGAGAAGGGGACTGGCACGGGAGTTTCTCTACTGGGCCACTGGGGATGCCTCTGGGGGGTGGTGACAGGTGAGCAAGAGGCTTGAATGATGAGAAGGGACCAGCCAGTGGTGTGGTGCTTGTCAGCAACAACTGGCTCTCTGGGGGAGGAGGAAACATACAGTTTCTGTTTTGTAGCCTCTGCCAGTTCCCCTGGAGTAAATGCTCCCCAACAATTTCGGCCCTCAACCGGCTTGTGGAATTCCCATATAGCGAACGGTCTACACCCCCTGGAGCCAGCAGAGTCCAGGTCTACAGGAATGGGCTTTCAGGAGGGGATGCAGCGGTGAGGGCAGGAGACCCTGGCAGGACTGAGCAGAGAGGTGTTGGTGAGGAGGGAGAGACTGTTTGGGCGGGCAGGGGCTAGACCGCTGGGGGCTTATCATCACCGTCAAGTCAGGAGTGTGGATTTTATTCCAAGTGTGACAGTGGCCCAGGAGAGGGTGGTGAGCCCTGGAGGGATTGGATCCGATAGCCCATAGTAGATGAGCAATTAATAGCGATTACATCTGAGCCCAGAGTCTCTGAGATGATGTCTGTTTCCCATTTCTTACTTGGTGCTGGGCCCCTTCTGAGGAGGCAGAAACTCTCTTCCCCTAGATTGGCAACATCTGGGCCACAAGTGAGGGCAGCGGGTGTATGCTCCTTCCCAGGAGCAAGGCACTCAGAGCCCAAGGGGACTGCTCAGCCTGCCGCAGGTGGGGGGTGTGGGGGATGTCCGTCTGCTCCCTGGTCTGGGCAGGCCACGATTTATGTCCCGGCCCAGGGAGCCTCTGTTTCCTTCTTTTCCCAGGCATTGTTCTCCATGCCTGACAGAGGTCACTGAGACAGGAAGGCAACAGGCCCTGTGTAGAGGGCTGAGCCTCTGGGTGACCTGGGCTTGGCGTCTACCTTCTGGGAGCTTTTCTTTTGCTTTCCTCCCTGACTCTCTGAGCTAAAAAGCAATTGTAACAAGCTATAGACAGAGAGGGCCAGGTATATCCAGCCCCATATTATAGATGAGTAAGCTGAGGCTCAGAGAGGCAAACTGACCTGCCCCAGGGCAGCTGGCTGGGAGTGAGGGCAGAGCGCACATTCATGCCTGGGCCCATGCCCAGGATGGGAGCCCATGCTCAGGATCGCTAAGGACGATGCAGCTGGAAGCCGATTTCTCACCAACAGATGCTCAAAATAAAAATCGACTCAGGGTCTCTCCCCCTTCTGGCAAATGTCAGCCATATCATTGGCTACTGAGATCTTTACCATCCGTGTTTTCCACTGGTCAAGGTGCTGGGGGTAGGGTCCCCAGGCCTGGGGGCGGAGAGGTGACCTGCTGTGACTGAGCCTCAGTCTGCCTATCTGTCAAATGGGTCCTTTCTGGTCTTTCTGGTCTTTTCTAGGACCGCCCTCCCCCCCCCCATAGGGAGGGAGCATCTGCTCGTGTAGCAGTCACCTTTCTCTGGGCCCTTGCCCGGGCCAGAACCATAGCTGTGAACCAAACACACTCTGCCTGTTGGGGGCTTGAATATGCTTGAATACGGAGGAAGCATAGGTAAAAAGGACAGTTGCGTGAATGTTCCATCGGAAATTGGCCAGTGGAAGGAGAGTGGGACTGGGGTTGGCCTGCTGGCCGGGAGGGCTGGGAAGCTCTGACACAGGGGTTGAGACCACAGTGAAGACAAAGCAGCAACCATTCCCAGCACCTGGCCCTGGCTTGGCAGCCAGTAGCCATCTGGTGATTGAACGACTGAAAGAAGGGGCTTTACCGAAGGTAGGGGTGCGTCCCTGCCTGGTCCCAGGGCTGGAGGTTGAGTGTCACCCCAACAGTCCTGAGATCTAGGAGGGCTGGTGGGACTTTTCCTCCAGAGGGGCTGGGGTGAGGAGGGAAAGGAAGGGGGCCCCCGGATATTAGCATCAGAATTCCTCATCCTGCCAGCCCTGCTGGTGTGCCTTGGGTCTCCATCCCCAACACCAATCCTCCCTTGCCCCTCCTTCCCATGGGTCCCGCTTGCCTGAGTCCCAGTAGCCCAGGACACAGCCTCTGTCCCAGTCAAGGCTTGTTCCAGATGCCAGGGCCTGCCTGACCCAAGTGGGTCATCTCAGGGTGCCTGAAGTGGCTACTGGAGCTGCTATTTATGCCCCAGACCTCAGGGAGGAGGATGGTACAGGAAGTCTGGGCCAGAGCTGTAACAGCGTGGCTGTGGCCTCACCCTGGACTGATCCCTTCACCACCCTGGGCCTCCATTTCCTTATCTGTTTTTTTTGGGTTAAACAGGGTCTTAGTGATGATTACAGGAAATAATGGACTAACCCAGCATCTAGCTCATCACAGAGGTTACTAAACTATGACAAAAATACAGGTGCCCCTCTGGGGTGCCCCCTCCCCCCTGGCCCCACAGGAAGAACTCGGAGCCTTCGAGGGGAAGGCGGGAGTGGGGGCCGCCTTACGGGGTTGCAGCTTGCAGTGAGAAATGTGCCTGCAGAGTTTTGGACGGTGGTCTTCCATGCCATGGAGGGGAGAAACAGTGCCCACAGCGGTTGGCAGGAACTCCCCAGACAGTTTAGGTGTTCTAGGACACAAGTCCGTGAGAACACAAATCTGAGGTAAAAATCAGACATTTTTTGGGAGTCCCTAAGGAGTTTTCTCTACCCTGGTCCTACATACCCACTTCTTAGACTCCCTATCCGTATAGGATTTACAAATCAGTCCCTTGCTAATCTTAGGAATCTCTCAAAATCATGGCCAGAGTGCTAAGGAAGAACGTAAGAATATTACTCCCGCTTCTACTCTGGATGTAGATAGGGATGGGCTCTCCGTGGGCTGTTAGGCGACACCATGCATGGTGCTTAAACATGGCGCTTGGCTGGCAGGAGGCCCCAGTGTCTACTACCTGCTACTTGGTCACCGGCCTGGGCCACCGACTGGGGACAGCAAGGACGCTTATCCCCGGGGACTTTGCTTCTTGCTTGTGTTTCTCCCCAAATCCATGGGGCTGTGAGTAAGCGTGTTTGCTGGAGATGTCCTCCTCAAACATTCATTTATGGTTTCAGCTAACAGAAGCAAGGCAGAGAAGCTGGTGGGCAGGAAGTTAAAACCTCTCTGTCCGGAGTGGGGTCCATCGATGTCCCCCGTGCGTTTTAAACACTGGTACAAAGACTCTTTGCCTGCCAGTCCCTGGGGGACAGAAAAATATCCCCAGCTGTGGTTCTCCAGGTGTTCGCTCTGTCTCCCGTACCCCCCCCCCCGCCCCCCTCTCCCTTTCATTCCTGGAACAATGTCCGGGCCAGTTCCTTTGGGCTCCTCCACATTCCCTGCCAAAAACAAAAACCATTCTTAACCCCAGATGACCAGGCCTGTAGTCGTTTTGTCTGGTATGTGGCGTCCGCCTGGGGTTGGGGCGGGGGGTGGGGGGGCACGCATGCTTCCAATTTATATTCCAGAATGCCAGCTTCAAGGGGAGCAAAGGCCGGAGGAAAGAAAAGGCCTCAAGGAGCAAGGACTCCAGAATCGCCCAGATTTCCAGAGAGGAGAGAGAGAGAGAGGGTGAGGGAAGGGCCAGCTGGCTCAGGGGTCTGAGGCCGGCCCCTGGGGATGTGCGTGAGGGGATTGTGGGTCAGGCCAGCCCGGCCCTTCACCCGCTCCCTCCTCCCTGCTCCCCCCACTTGTTAGCCACGTTGTGGACCTCGGATTCTGCTCTGTATTCTATTTGGTTATGATTATTTTTTAATGAGGTCAGACTGAAAATCCATCTGTCTGGGCCTGCCTGCCTAGGTTTGAAGGCAATTAAACTGGAGACTAACCTCTTAATTAGGGTTTCCCTGTGTAAATCTCGTTTGATAAATTCCTTATCATCTTTGGCTTTAACTACAGCGAGGCCTCGAGAGGGGATTGTCCCCCCCACCTCTGAGTGAATCCCCCCCAAAGAGGCTGCCTCCTCGACAAACGGGGCTCTGCCAGCCAGAACCTCCCCCAGGAAGGGCTGGGAGAGAGGCCCCTTTCAGGGTTAATTAATCAGAAAATTTAGTGGTGCCCGGTGATTCCGGAGAATTTGTCTGCCACCTTTTTATTCTCCTGTTCCTCCTTCTGCCTCCCTTCTTGGTCTTTCTTTAAAAAAATTTGGGGGGGGACGGGGGTGAAGTGGACTCTACAGAAGGAAATCAGCAGCCCCCCCCTTTCCTTGTCACCCCGCTCTACTTCTCCCCAACCTGTTTGTCTCTGTGGATGGTTAAATTTTCTTCCTTCCCTTTTTTAAATGCAAGTGAGGCTGGGAGGGCTGGGAGTGGAAATGTCAGGGGTCAGTCTTCAGGCAGCAGGGAGCAGGGCGGGCAGTCTTTGCCATTTGGGAGAAATCAGAGCTGAACTTAACCCTTTGGAGCCCAGCCCTGGCCTGGGGGCTTGGGTGCTGCTTCCTACTCTGTTCCTGAGAGTCAGGGGACTTCATCACCTGGACTCCGTCTTTTAGGGTTTTAGGCCCAGGGGGCGAGGGGCAGGCCAGGGACCGTGCCAGGAGCAGCCCTTAGGAGAATGTCAGGTTGAATTTATGGTACTAAGCACCTGTGCTCTGTACTGGGGACTGGGCTCCATTTGCTGTCCCTTTGGATGGGGCTGGTGGGTAGGCGTGGCCACATTCACTGCTTTAACCCTGTCAGCATCCCAGGGCATGCCCCCCTTTACAGATGGGGAAACCGAGGCCCGGGGGGCGGTGGCGTGGTGATGTGCTGAGTCTCCCAATTGGTAACAGGCAGGGATGGGGCTGGGGTCTCTGTCCTGAACCCTTGATTCCAGAGCTTCCTGGGGCCCAGTAGGAGGACAGGTCTGACTCAAGCATAACATTTGGGCTCCTGGAGAGCCCAGCAGGAGCCGGCACCTTCTTTGAGCCATGCCTGTGGCATCCTCACAGCTCTGTGAAGCAGCTGCTTTTGTGTACCCATTTTACAGATAACGGGAGTGAGGTGCAGAGGTGGGTGTGGTCGGCAGGGATAAAGCCCAGTCTGCACCCCCACCTTTCTGCCCCCCGGGCCAAGCTGCCCCTTGGCATGGCGACAGCACCAGAACACAGAAACGGGAGAGATGGTACAGAGCTCACACCTTGTGACCAAAGGTCCTCATCACCTATAGGGGGTCTCCAGGGGGTAATGGAGGGGGATGCATGGTCTGCGAACCTGGGGCTCACTGCGCATGTGGCTGGGTGTTGGTCAAGGTGATACAGTGAACTTAGTCACGTCATGGCTTAGGTCAGCCCCTGGCAGAGCTGCCCCCAGCATGTGAGGCCCATAGGGTAGTTGTCACAAGTGTTCTGCCTCGGTTTCCTCATCAGTGAAGACAGGATGATGGCAGCGTCCATCTCAGAGGGTTCTGTGGGAACTACCTTTGTTCCAGCATGAAAAGCCTTGTGATCAGTGGCTCACACCTGGCAAGCTTCAGTGCAATTAATGTGGTGTTATCTATTCTTAATCATGGCAGGGGCAGTCGGGGAGGGGGGATATAGGCAGCCACAAAGTCCCAAAGAGCAGCAGCCCCATGTTGTGGTGGCATGTCTGTGGATAGCCAGGAGGGAGGGGGGGACAGTGAGAGGGAGGAGCCAGAGGGACTCTGCCAGGGGCTGGCCTCAGAACCTAGGCTGTGTGGCCCTGGGCAAGTCACCTCACCTCTCTGTGCTCTGGAGGTGGGAGGGAATGCCAGCTTCCTCTGTAAGCAGTGGCATGAGTCTAGATTTTGAATCTGCAGGGGGAGTAGAGGAAGATTTGCTTCATGGCTTTGTCCTTAACTGGGGTGTGGCTCTGGGATCTATTCTGCTGGCCGGGTGTCAGTTTCTCTGTCTGGAATGTGTAAATCGGGGTGAAGCCTAGAGGAAGCGACATGCCCAGATGTGTTCTGTAGCCTCCAAGGAAGCTGTTCAGACATCAGAGATTATTATTAGAATGAGAGAAAGTGGGATCGTTTCTCTGCCGAGTGGAGGGATATCTGAGCACGGTGGAGCCACTGCACTTGGAAGCTCCAGGTCTGCCCCAGGACCTTTGCTTGGCATCTGCCTCCCAGAGGGCACTGTAGGGAGAGGGAGAGAGAAAAGGAGCCCTTTTGTTGTGTGGCCTTGAATGAATCCTGTTGCTGCTCTGTGCCTCAGCTTTCTCATCTATAAAATGGGTGCGGCAGTTGCTGCCTCTTAGGGTGGACGTGAGGACTAAGTGAACCAAGGTAGAGGTATTCAGGGTGCCAGTCTGGGCTCCCATGGATGCCATACATTTGGTCACTGGTCACTGGTCACCGTGACAACGGCTCAGGCTGAGCTGAGCCTAGGAAGGTCTTTGGAGCTGCCTGAAGTGGAACTTGAATTCTCCTCTTGCTGGCCTGTGGCCTCCCTTCCTCCCGCCTTCTGAAACCGA
The DNA here is from genome assembly GCF_964662115.1 of Mustela nivalis. Taxonomy (NCBI): domain Eukaryota; kingdom Metazoa; phylum Chordata; class Mammalia; order Carnivora; family Mustelidae; genus Mustela; species Mustela nivalis. The sequence continues at coordinate 90,163,392 of NC_139033.1, forward strand.
AGCCCAGCATCTGCTTCCCCAGGAGCTGTTTAATATTCTGCTGGGGTAAAATGAACTCATTGGAGCCACCCGAAAACAGCTGAATGAACCCCCGGTGCCCGCGGCCTTTCAGAGAGGCTCCAGACCGCCACCCCCCCCCGCCGCCACCCTCCAGACCTCTGGGAGGCTGGCAACCACAGCAGCTGTGGGAGAGGGGCCCCCTTTTCTTTTTGGTGCCCCGGGGGAGCCTGTGCCCCCAAATGGGGCTCCTGGAGGGTTGGGAGCTGGAGCACGGGGAGGGGCTGCCTGGGTTTCTCGGCCTGTTTGGGGCCTCGTCTGTACTTCTTGGCTCAGAGGTTCTGTGTGTGGGGCCTCCTTGGGGAGCTGAGAAAGCCAGGCCTTCCCCAAATTCTTCTGATCCTCCCCGCCCCTGGTTCAAACTGGGTCCAGTGGAGGCACGAGGCCCCAGCCAGCAAATCTGTACTACTTGATGTCAGTGACCAATCGTCACGGTTGTACTTGTTGAGCACTTGCTCAATGCCGAACATGGGCCTTAGCATGTTGTCTGTGTTATCTTACTGACTCCCCAAGACCACGGTGGCAGATTATTTCGTCTCCTTATTCCTGTTTGACAGATGAGGACACTGAGGCCTGAGAGGTGAGCTGGCTCGTTCAAGACCATGCCGCTGGGAAGTGGTCAAGCGGGAATCCATCCAGGGCCCAGGTTTCTCTTGGATGGCACATGGATGTCTGCCCGTGATCCTTTGGGACCTGGTGGCCTCTTCTGTCTTCTGTAAAGTGGCAGTGGTGGGGTGTGTGGCTGACGTGCCCACCTGCAGGGCTGTCCTGAGGTTACGTGACTATCATGCCGGGGGGGGGGGCATTTCCCAGGAGCACACAGTTGGGGCTCCCTTATGTCTTTATCACCTGATTATTACTTTGCAAATCTCAGCACCCTCTCCCTTCTCCTGCCTGCCTGTCTTGCCTGCCTGCCTTCTTTTTTCACCCCAGCAACCTGGGAAAGTGAACGGTAACAAAGTGCTTCCAGGTAAAAGCTGAATTAATTTCATGTAATTATCCCTGATAAAATTAAATATTACTTGCAATTAGTCTTGGGCAATTTTGCTCCCGAAGCAATGGGATAAAAACAGGCTGAGTGGGTGCCCCCTGGGCCAGGCGCTGGGCCTGTTGGCAGGTAGGTGGGAGCTGCCCATGGGTGCCCCATCGCCAGGAGGAGCCTCAGCAAGTAGCACTGGGCTGGGTCCTCCCTGCAGGTTGTCCTGACGCACCTCTTTGGCCCCTCTGACCTTTCTGGAAGGTCCCTGCAGTTCACCTCCGGGAAATGGAATCCAGACCTTCGTAGCTTCTGCCCAGCTGTGGCATTTGGAACAAAATATCTCCCTTTCCTGAGCCTCAGTTTTTCTCATCTGTGAAATGGGGGCAGTTTTGCCCATTCAGTGACTGAGTGGCAGAGGAGTGAGCAAACCTATTCTGTAAAGGATCCGATCCTAAATTTGTAGGCTGCTCAGGCCACTTGGTCTGCATTATTTCTACCTAACTTTGCTCTTGTCATGTGGAAATAGCTAGGATGTGTGCCCAAGGGGACTGCCCAGTAAATGGAACCGGTTACTGTTACTATTTCCTGGGCTTGAAATACCTTTCATGGAAGATTTCAGAGTCTTTTTACTTTTTACTGTTCACACAGCGTCTGTGCATTTTTTAAAAATTCTAAAACGAAGGAGGGACATAGTACCCCCCACCTTGCAGGGAGACAAGGGTAAAAGAAGGAAACTGCCTTATCCAAGGTCACACAGTGGGGAGAAGGCAGAGGTGGGACCTGAGTGTGCACCTGGTTCTCCGCCTGGCTCAGGGTCTGCCTGGCAGGACAGTTGTCAGTATCAGATTGTGCTCACCCTTTAGTGAAGATGTGACCTCAGGCAGGTCCCCTTGGGTCTCTGGGCTTCCTCATACCCACATTGCAGGTTGTCATGAGAGTGAAGGAGGGGCCGGGGTAAAGGGACCCACGAGGTCGGGCATGCAGCAGGTGATCAAGGCAGAGGCCTCCCTGTTTGTATGTCTGAGGGCACTGCATTTCCAGGCCCTTTCTGAAGATTGCGAACTCTCTCTCTCCAGATTCCTTAATGGTGAAGAGCTTTCCTCCTGGCCTGGCCTGGACCTGCCGCCTGACCTTAGGAAAGTTGCTTTATTTCCTTGGGCCTCAGTTTCTTTATCTCTGTGAGAACAGGGCTTCCGTGTCAGCTACAAATCTGGAGTGATGTCGTTCTGGCTGCCTTGAACATTGGGTTGAGAAAGACTCTGAGGCTGAGTCTGGGCTCTGTGGGAGCCAGTGTTGTGGGTGGTCAGCGAGCGGTACTCTGCTGTGGGCTCACAGGGAAATACGTTTTGGTGGGAATCTTTGGTGGTGGATAATCTCAGAAAAGAGGATCCCTGTGGTTCCTTCCTGGACCCTAATTTACCTCCGTCTACAGAACCCCCCCATTTGCAAAATGATGGAGTTTGCCTTTTGTAAGCAAAGCTGTGGACACGGCAGCTGCTGACACAGACGGGATTTGTAGATTATAATTCTAGATTGTCCAATAGAACTTTCTGCGATGACGGAGATTTCCTCAGTCTGCACTGTCCAGTACATAGTGACCACCAGCCCCGGATAGTTGTCGAACCCTTGCAGTGTGGTTAGCTGTGAATGAGGCATTGATTTTTAAATTTAAAAAAAGCCACATGGGACTAGCGGCTGCCAGGACAGCCCAGTTCTAGACCCACAGAGCTCCTGAGCTATGTTATAGGGTCCCTGAGATCACAGACTTGTTATACCCCAAGCGGGTCACGAACTCTGGGTAGGTTGTTGGGTGCAAGCCTGTTGCTTAGTAACAGACATGCAGTAGAGCTCTGCCCCAAGGCAGCAGCCGGAAACCAGCCGGAAACCACCCCTGCAAGAGAGTTAAGGCTTTTCCCTGCTGTCCCACTCCCTTCCTTGGGGTCCTGATTGCTCAGGGCTCAGACTCTGCAGTGGGTAAGGCCTGGTCTGAATCAGCTGCCCCCACCAGATGGTATATACGTTAGCTTTGCCTCAACCCCTGGCACCCCAAGAAAGTGGCAGGTGCTTCCAGACGCAGAGTGGGCGGACCGGGAGGGAAGGCAGGATGCCAGCCCTTTAAAAGAGACAGGATTTTTTTTTTTCCTTTTCCTTTTCCTCTCCTCTCTCTCTCTTCTCTCTCTTTCTGGTGTGCAGCAAAAGTAGAAAAGCCTTTAGAAACGGACTTGACCTCACCCTGCATCGACTGCTCCCTAGCTGTGTGGTGTGGGGAGAGTCACCCAACTGCTCTGAGCCCGTTTCTGCATCCTTTAAAAAGGAGTGACAGCCCCTCCCTGTGTGGGTTGCTGGGAGGTCCTGATGCAATGGTATAGACGTAACTTTTAGAACAGTGTCTGGGATGTGGTCTCTTTCCCTGAAGAAGAAGGAAAAAAAGAGATGGTGTGAGGGCTATTTAACTGAGTTCTGTGCTTGCTGTCAACTTAAAACTCACCTTGGGGGTCGTCTGAGTGGGTTTGGGGGCTCGAGGCCAGTAGGCAGAAGGGGTGGGCTGGGTGGGGTTATTGGTTGGGAAAGGGGCCTTCCTGAGTAGTCATTCTTGGGTGGAAATTTCTCTCATTTGTCAGCTAACCCCCACCGCCCCCAAGTTTTCTTTCCTCGAAAAAGGCACCTGCATTTTGGGGCTTCCTCACATACCTACAGGATCTAAAATAATTTGGGAGAATTCTAGTGCCCAAACTTGGAAGGAAGGGTGTTGGCTGTGGGGTTTTGGTTGTGGAAATAAGTGGATATCATTCCTCCATTGCTGGATAATAGTCTGAGAGGGGGTGTGGTCCCTCTAAGTACATTTTGGGCAGGGGTTAGTGAGAAAGCCTCCTACTGAAGTCTTGTTTCATTGGCACCAGGAAGCCTTGAAGAGTTCCTATTCAGATCTGTCTGGAGGCCCACATGATATGGTTTGATCTTCCTTATTTTAGTGATTCTTTAGGGTCTGTTCCTGCCCATAGGAATTGGTGGAGTCAGCATATACTGGTTGAGGGTCTACCAAGGGCCAGGTGCCAGGGCCACAGTAGTGAATAGGAGAGTCGGGGCTACGATTTCATGGAACTCCTATTCTAGGGGCTATAGTAGAGAGTAGGACAATTAGGAGAGGTTGGGGTTAGCACCAGGTATTAGAATACAGTGTACACTTGAGTCTACTGAGGGGCTTGAAAAGACCTACTTGAGGAAGGAGGAGACAGATGAGTTATTTAGGTGAAGGGCAAAGTGATAGTAGTGGCAAAAAGAGGGGAGAGCAGGCAGCAGTAGTGTTGCCACCACTTGGTGACAGCATACTGCAAACTCCATTGTCAAACCTTCTGAAGGAGGAGAGGACTGAGTGCTGGCTTAGGCAAAACAGGCAATAACTCTCTGCTTTACTTATAGTTCTGCCCCTGACTTACTCCTCTCTGGCCTCAGTTTCCCCAATTTACAATACCAGCTAGCCCAGTCTTCCTAGGGTCCAGTTCTGCCTTCCTCAAAAAAACCACAGGGACAAGAAGGTGTGACCTCTGCCATGGATGGAGCATGGTGGCCCCTGCTTTTCCTTCAGAGCCCACATCCTATCTGGCATTGGAGGCCCCAGTGGGGACACAGTGGGCTGAGCCAAATCCCCACTCCCAGGTATAGCTTAGCCTACAGTTCCCATAAGTCCATAGCATAATTTGGGTTGGACAATATCTACCTGGGTGGCCTCTTTAGGTCACAGAGTGACAGGTCTGGCAGTAGGGATTCCTGCAGCCCAGGGAGAGTGAGTGATAGCCCTGGATTTGCATAGCCAGCTTCCACCACTGGGTCCTGGTTTCCCACAGTAGGAGAGGAAAGGAAAGCAGGAAGGAAAGCAGGTTGGGGGTTGTTTGCGGCAGAGGCACCTCTCCCCAGAAGCCTAAGCCAGACCTTCCAGAACCCATGGAAGATGGGAGCTGAGGATGGGTGGGCCAGCCACCAGGCAATCCAGGGTTTCTCTTCCCTGTCGTTTAGATGGGAGTGACCACCCAGCTTCTTCTAGGCCTGGACCAACTTCCGCTGTTCTGCCCATCTCTCTCCCCCAGGTCGGGCAGATGCCGCAGGTGGTTAAGGTCATACAAGGCTCTGGACTCCTGCAGAGCTGGGTTTGAGTTCTGACTCTCCACTTTCTTGCTGTGTGACCTTGGCCCTGCTAGGCGGCTGATGGCATAAATGAGATCAGCCAGTGAGGAGGCCCCAGGGCCTGCCCCAGGGCTGGTGCTCTGTGGCTCAGGGTCTACATAGGCCTGCTTGTCCTGCCTGTCACTGTCCCCTTTGCCCATTGCTCTGTCCTTCCAAGTAGAGACTCAGAGGTCATGCAGGAGTGAGCTCTGGTTGGGGTTGGGGCACCCATCTCCCCTGGTCTGATGGGGCTGACTTGTTCTGCCTTGGAGAGACCCCTTTCTCTTTTTGTTGCATGGTAGACACATTTTGGAACGATTTTTTAAAATAGCAACCCCTATCCTCCCCACCCCTCCAAACCAACATTTTAATGTTTTATTGATTTTTTAAAAAGATTGTATTTATTTATATGAGATAGAAAGGGAGCATGAGCTGTGGGGAGGAACAGAGGGAGAGAGAGAAACAGACTCCCTGCTGAGCAGGCAGCCAGGGTGGGGCTTGATCCCAAGACTCCTGGATCATAACCAGAGCCAAAGGCAGATGCTTAACCGACAGAGCCACCCAGGTGCCCTGCTTTATTGATTTTTAAATAGGAAGGTAGGGAGGTTTCCCCTGTAGGCGGAGAAGGGACACAGTGAGTGGGAGGGACATTTCTGACTCTCTAAGGGTCACTGTGCGCGTCTTCACCCATCAGCAGTGTTGTTTACATATTGACATGTTCCTAGGGAACATGTGTGGAGCATCTACTGGGCGCCTGGTGGCTCCTTCCTACTTGTGTGAACTTAGACAAGTGATGTCGCCTCTCTGAGCCTCAGGGTCAGGGGTCAGCAAACTTTCCTCATAGAGGGTCTAATAGAAAATATTTTAGGCTTGTGGCTTAAATAGTCCCTGTCACAACTACTCAACACTGTCATTGTAGCATAAAATAGCCATAGACTAAATGTAAATCTACAAGTGTGGCTATGTACCAATAAAACTTTATTGATAAAAACAGATGGTGGGCCAGATTTGACCTGTGGGCTATAGGTTGCTGACCTTAGCAAGTCCTTTACCTATGAAAGGGGGCTGAGAGAATAGAAGCTGCCCTTTTGGGGTTATGGTGAGGAAGTTTAAAGGAATGAATGCATGATAGGTATTGACCCCAACCATTTTCTGTTATTGTTAATATTATTGTATTCATTCTCCTGGCAGCCTAGCCCTGCAGGTGTTATGGTCTCATTTCACACATGGGGAAACTCAAGATGTGGAGAGATAAGAAACTTTCCCTTAACCTTTCTGCTCTCTGTTGGATAACCTGAGATGCACACTTTGGCGCCTTGGGTTTCCCACCTGTATTCTCAGTGAGGGTCTGTTGATGTCAGTTCACAGGGCCCGGTGGTCACATCTGTTGAGTGGAGAGGAGATGGAGGCATAGAGAGGTGGAATCCCTTGCAAGGGCCCTCGGCTCCTCGGCTGACACATGACCAGGCTGTGCTGGGTTTCTTGGGGACCTGGGTTATAGGCATGTGACTCAGAAGCTGCTGGGGAGGGATGGCCTGCCCCATTAGACCAGAGCTGTCTCAGAGCACCATTCCCTCAGGAGTGGGATCAGATCCCCCCACTTGTTTAGAAGGACCTTGGAACACAAAGGACCTTGTCCCCAGTGGAATGTGTTTCTGATTCAGGTGTACTGTGCCAAGGCTGGAATGGATGAGGTACAAGCCTCTTATGCATGTTGACCGATTCCTGATGCCCCTTCCTTGTTCAGCAGCCTTCCTTGGCTCCCTTCTGCTCTCAGGAACAAAGCCAAACACTTCCTGGGGCCTCCAGGGGCCTCTGTGACTGACTTCATTTCATCTTTGCAGACTCCTTTTCCTCCCTCTCCCCCAGGCCCCAAATCAGAGCTCCTGGGCTGGCCCCCAGTTCTCTCCAATCACAGCAGAGGCTGGGAGCTCACCTCCTGCTTCTCTCACTGCAAAGCTTTATATTCATCCTCAAGTCCCCCCCCCCCACACCTCACGTCCTCTCCTCTGCAATTTCTCCTCCCCCCCACCCCATCGCTGCCCCATCCCCACCTATCCCCTGGGTCAGTGACACAGGGCAGACTGTCTCTGTGGCGGTGACAGGCTCTGTTTGACACTAGGTGTTTACTGAGTATCTCTCAGCCAGACTGAGAACACTGGGGGGTGGGGGGAGGGGGGCAGGCTGGGAGCTCTGTGATGGGATCCCCTTTCTGAGTCCCTCACCCAGCACACAGCTGGGAACACCTCCCTGTTCAGCTGGGATGCTTTGACTCATCGTCCTGCTGTTATTGCTATCTTAAGGCCCCTTCTTCTTCTTCTTTTTTTTTTTTTTTTAAAGAGAAGGAAAGAGGGTAGGTGTGGGAGGGGCCAAGGGAGAGGGAGAAAGAATCTTAAGCAAGCTTCATGCCCATTGCAGAGCTGGATGTGGGGCTTGGTCTCACCACCCTGTGATCAAGACCTGAGCCCAAACCAAGTCAGCTGTTTCACCGACTGAGCCCCCTGGGAGCCCCCCAAGGACCCCCTCTTACAGGCTGGCCCCAGGAAGGCTCAGGTTTGGAGAAGCAATTGTGGGATATGGAGGGGCAGCTGGGTACCAGGTCCCTGGAAACTAGCCCATGGCCCCTCTCTGCAAGGCAGGAATGACTGAAGACATTTTTCAGGTTTGGAAATGGAGGCTCAGGGGGTCAGAGTAGCTGATGCAGGGTCCCACAGCCTGGCAGTGATAAGGTTAGGATTGGATCCCAAACCCTAGCTGCAAAGCAGATGATTATCCCACGATGGACTCCCACGCAGAGCCCTTCCTTGGGGATGCAGAAATGCTATGGGAACCTGCATGGGTGAGCAGGTCCCCTGCAGCCCCATGGGCCCCGCGTGGGAAGGTCCCAGAGCTCCCGCAGACACTTGGATGGGTGAGTAGGGCACATGTCCTCAAGAACCACCACCCAAAGCATCAGCACTTTGGAGACTTATTTTGTGAAATCCTGAGTTGTCACTAAATTGTCTCCTTCCTTCAGTGGGCTGAAAACAATGGTATTCTACTTCAACAGAAGCATATGTGTCTGTCTGTCTTCTTTTATAAAATAAGTGTTTAATGGCTGAATGCCCCCAGGCATTGTGCTGGGAGCTCAGGGAGGAGTCTGCCCTGGTTCTAGGTTGCCCCCAGGATAGAGGGGAGGAGGTGGGGGCTCAGAGAGGGGCAGAGACCTGTCCAGGGCCGCCCAGCGCTGGGCCTAATGCCATGGGGCATGAGTTGTGAGCGAGAAGGGGAGAAAACAGGGCTAGAGTGGAGATCTGGGTCGAACAGTCCTGCTCACAATGCTGAGAGCAACTACTGTTTCCTGGCTTATCCTTGGTGCCTGGCGGGGGGCTGACTCTGCCCCCTTTACCACAGGGGCCATTCCCGCGTTTCTAGCAGAATGATGATGCCCCCGTTCCCATCTGGACCCCTTGGGAAGGGGTCTTCCTGCTCTGGGACCCTTGTTGCACCACAGTGGGCCCCGTCAGAAGGAAGGGGCAGGCTGAGGGGTCGGCCTGTGGCCCCCTCCCTACCCCTAACTGTCATGTCTCGGTAGCAAACAGGCCAGGAGTGGCCCGGGGAGTGCACGGGGCTGCATCTGTCACAGGTCACTGGCCGTGGGTCCCGAGGCGCCAGGAGAAGGAGCCCAATCGGAGGCTCGGGCTGGGGTGAGGGGCCCGCGACGTCTGTCCTGTGGGCTCTGGCGCTCTTCCGCCACCCTGTCTCCTCCTCTAGGGCTGGGCCAGGTCCCTAGCGTCCAGCCCCTGCCCCCATCCCCAGCGCTCGGCCGCCCAGTCCCCACGATGCCCTTGCTGCTTCGCCTCAGTGGAGCCCTGAGCCAGTTCTCAATCTAAATGACAGCTGCCCTCAGCCAAGTCAACTCCAATTAATTTCCGAAGGCTTCCAGGGGCCGGTGGAGGCTCCCACCAGACTCCGTTGCCTGGCGGCCCGTGTGCGCACGAGGCCCCTTCTTTACCCTCATGGGGCCCAGGCGGGTGGGGCCGCACAGGGTCCCTCCTGATCCTTGGTGGGGGGCCCTTTCTTCCTCCTAGGAGCCCCCATGCTGGCTTTGGATCACGCCTATCAGGTTGGACTGATATGGAAAATCTCAGGCAGTGTCCGTGGAGAAAGACTGAATGGCGGGCCTCAGATTTTGTCCTTGGCTTCTCTGTCACTCTGGGGGTCATTCTCATTCCATCTGTGAGCATCACGGCCCTTCCCCAAAAAGTGAGAGTTGATTTCAGGGAAAGACAGGGAATTGAGATCAGGGGGAGAGAACAGAGAGATTGAGAAAGAATTGGGGGGGTGTCGTGTGAGAGACAAAGAGAAAGAATAGGGGTCAGGGAGAGGGAGCGCCTACCACTTTCGCTGGTAAATTTCACTTTTTCATGTGACTTTGATGGACCCACACACTGTGGCATCAGGCAGACCTGGGAGTGACCCTGGCTCCTCTACTGGCTGGCTGCATGACTGTGGGTCAGTGACGTCTCCTCTCTGAGCCTTAACACCCCCGCCCTGGGCGAAATGACCTGGTGTTGGACCATCTCTCCCCAGGTTTTGGGGTCAGTGCTCACTCTTATCATCCTTGGAGCTGACAACAGTGGGGATGGGCTCACGTTTCCTTTTTCCTTTCCTCATTTGTCATAGTAATACCCCTGCTTGAAGTTGTCCTCGAAGGGAGGGGAGGGAATGGATGGGGTGCGGGCAGAGGGCTGGGCTGAGGAGGGGCTGGTCCCTTGACCTCTGTGAGATGACTGATTGGAGTTATCATTCAGGCTGCCAGCAGCCAGCCCTCTGTCCCTGATCCCCAGGGTTGTGCTCTTGGGGATTCCTTAGGTGAAGGTATCTTAATGTCCCTCACTTGGGGTGGGCTCCTGCCCCAGCTTCCACCCTACATCGAATGTATAATCTGATTTTCCTGAAGGAATGAAAAGAGTCAGGGAGGTTGTATATCTACCCACCACCGTTCATTTCAGAGAGGACCAAAGAGGCCCAGAGAGGGGGAGTGACTTGCCCAAGGTCACACAGCAAGCAGGTGAAGAGCTGGAATGAGAATGTGAATCGTTCTTTCAAATATTTAACAAATCTAGGGCGCCTGGCTGACTCAGTCGGTGGAGCATGCAACTCTGGGTCTCAGGGTTGTAAGTTTGAGCTCCAAGTTGGGTACAGAGATGACTTAAAAATAGAATAAAAAAAAAATAAAAAAAAATAAAATATTTAACAAATTCTTTTCAGCAGCCTACTGTGTGCCAGGGACCAAAGAGACAGCTGGGATCCTCGTGAGTGTGTCTGCCCTCAGGCCAGGCTCCTCTGAGAGGGGTTGGTCACAGGAGAGATTTTTAGCCCCCCTCTCCAGAGGGGGGACCAGGCGCAGCAAGTTGAGCTTGCCCAAGGTTATGGAATGGGTGAGATTTAGACCGGGGTGGAATTTGAATCCAGGCTCTGAGCACGCAGAGCTGGGGCTCCCCCAAAGCTGCTGAGGGTAGGGGAGGAGAGCAGTGGGGGGTTGGGTGTGCCGTGTTCCTGCTTCGTTGGTGGCTCTGTAGACCCTCTGTGTGCGGCCCCCCATCTGGCTTAGATTTTCTGTTCCCACCCTCAGACCGAAGTTAAGTGAGTCCCCTGGACCCTGTGTGTCTCCCTGGAGGAGGAGACATGGGCCAGGGACCCAATATGGACAGGCAGCTGAGGAGGGCTTTTGCTTTGGGGTCGTGGGGCCCTGCAGAAGGCTTCCACGGGGGTGTATGGGGGTGGCGGGGGTCAGTTCCAACTAGGGTTGTGTCCCCCACATTCCCAGTGGCAGATTCTTAAAAATGTGCTGCCTTAAAAATCCTTGTGACTTTGCTTACCACTGGGCAAGGCTATCTTTTCCTGTGACTATTGTCTGCTGTGACAGCTGGTGGCCATTGCGTGAGCACCTGCCGTGTGCCAGGCACCGGAGAACCTGGGGTAACCTGGCGAGGAGCTGGGTGCTATCCTTGTCCCATTTCACGGGGAAGGAAGCTGAGGCTTGGAGAGGGGTTACGGTTTGCCCAAGGTCAACCCACTGGGGGAGCGTCAGGGCCCGAGATGCAGACTTTGCTCATCTGGCTGCAAAGCGCCCCCCTCCCCCATGATGTTTTTCATCTTTGGCAGCTTGTTGTCGAGGGCCCTGAGCACAGGACCCCCCACCCCCTTCTGGCAGGGTGAGAGGTGTCCGTGCACCCTATAGCCAGCCCGGGGGGGGCAACTGAGGCATCATTGCTGGCTGGGGGCAGGGGGTGTCATGTGAGAGCGGGGAGGGGGGTTACCCACCTCAGAGAAGGGGTGTTGGAGAAACTTTGCCACAAGGCTGACAGCCAGGTAGAATGTGGGAGTCAGCAGGGGCGAGGGGTGGGGAGTGCTAGAGGCAGAAGAAATGGCAGGTGCAGGGCTGTGGAGGCGGGAAGGATCAGGGCTTCATGGAGAGACTGTACAGCAGGCTCACGGAGAGGTGAGGCTGGAGGCCCACAAGGAGAGCAGGCCAGGTTATGCGAAGCTGGGAACTTTACCTTGGGAACACTGGGGAGCCGTGGAAGATTTATGCAGGAGAAGGGGCTGCCGTGTTTGGTGCTTTGGGAAAGGTATCTGACTCGCAGGGGAAAATGGGCTTGGGGGCCAGTGGGGAAGCAGGAAGGAGGCAGTGGGGGCCTGGCCCGGGGTGGAGGCAGTGGGGAGAGAAGTGGGTGGATTTTGGAGGCAGTGTCCTCCTTCCCTGGTGCTTAGGCTCTGGGCCTGGGCAAGAGTGAAGAGAGACATTCAGTGCCCTGGGTGCCATATCCCACCTTTCTTGGAGATGGGGAACAGGAGCTGGGAGAGTCATGGAAGTATCTGGGGGCCTCCAGGCCTCCCAGGCTGCAGGACAGGGGCGCTGGTAGGATCTGGCCCAACCCTGTGGCTCCCAGGCCTGCTTCTGCTTCCGGGCTCAACGGCCCACCCTCCAGCTGAGTGGCAGCTGTTAGACACCAGCATCTCCCCCTGCCAGGTCCAAATAAAGGAAAAACCAAAATACATTTCCCTTTGTCGGAATCCGGTGAGGGTGAGTCGGGCGGGAGTCATTCGCTATTGTGTTCTGGGGCCCACACTGCTCCTTACATAAGCTGGAAGTTAAAAATATGCACGGAATTCTAATTTGCCTGCTTTGCCTGGGATCGTACCCTGGTCCCCCTGCCCCACCCCACCTTGGGGGGCAGGGGGCAAGGCAGGCCCCCACCCTACCTTCCCTCCCCGGCACCCACAGAGACAAAGAGACCATCCTGTGGCCAGTATCCCCTACTGGCATTTGGCAGGATTAGCTCCAACCACCTCCGAGGTCCTGGGTAGTTAAAGCCCAGTGAGTGTAATAACCCTAAGAGCAGCTAACGTTTTTGGGGAGCTCATCACGTGATTAAAGTCTTTATCCGTGTTATCTCCATTAATCCTCCCAGATGCCTGTGAACTTGGTTCCCATTTTGCAGTACAGGTTAACACCTTGCCCAGGGCATGCTCTGGATGCGCAGCCAGGGAACCTTTGATCTGGGCCCTACCTGGAGGTCCCCCTGACCCCCCTGACCCCCTTTCTCTGGCCTTCCCTATGGTGGGTGGTGGGCGGGTGGTGGACAGGAGGTGGACAGAAATCCCCTCTCTGAAGGTTCAAGGACAGAGCCGTGCGGTGCTGCAGCTCCCACCAAGCCCTGCCTCAGGGAGGGGATGAGGATCAGGGAGTTGGGGGGTGGCGGCTGTCCCCAGCTCAGGACCCCTGACCATGTGCCTCTCCCAAATTGGGACCCAGTCCTGAGGATCCTGAGTGCAGAGCAAGGTGGTGACAAGGCCTGTTTTGCCATGTTTACAAAAGAAAGAACACCTGGCTCCCTCTGTGGGTGGCCTCTCTGGGAGGGAAAGGAGCCATGAGGTGTCCCCAGGTAAACAGACACGAGTCTGTCCCCTTCTCCCTTCTCCGTTTGCGTCTACAGGTGGGTCAGCGGTGCTGCTGGGCAGGAGTCGGCTCTGTGCTGGGCAGCAGGCTAAGCCTTTTACATGGATCATTTCATTTAATCCTCGTCGCCGCCTCCATGAGGGCCAGTCCTATTATTTCCCCCATTTTCCAGGGCTCAGGTTCTGGGAGCTGAAGTGATGTTCGCAAAAGCCCTGTGCTCTGCAAGCGGTAGGCGCTGTCATGGTTGAACCCTGTAGGAGAAATGACATTCCTCTTGTTATTCACTTTTTTGACACTGACTCTAGGTTCTCTCCTTCCCTTTGTGGCACTTACCGTCCCTGTTGGGGGTCCATCCGACGCAGGCCCCAGGGTCACTGTGGGATGGAGCAGGGGGCAGCCAGCTCCTCCATGCCATGGTAGCAAGTTGGTGGCAGAAATGACCGAGTGGCTCGTGTGCTGTGTGGTGATGGGAGGGGGTGCTGGGGAAGGGCTGGATAGATCAGCTAGGACATGTTTGTGCACATGAAGAAGGATGGGGAGGAAGAGCGGGCTTCCGCCCTGCAGGCCCTGCCTTGCTGGGCGGGCGTGACATCGGGTCCCAGAACCGGAAGCCCCTCACCTCGACCCCTGGGCTGCCTGCACGGGGTGAGGGTCATTTGGGGTGACAAATTTGAGATGGTAACACCCCTGCCTCGAGGAATGATCCCCCCACATGCACAGTGTCTCCTGTCATTCTCTTGTATGATCCCCCCAAGCTGCTCGGAGATAGGTCTGCCAGGGATCATCATCCCCAAGTTGCAGATGCGGCCGGCTGCCCATGTATGGGGGGTTCAAGATCTCACCTCAGCCCAGTGCTTGGGGAATCCCGGACTTGAAGGAGAGGGCTGGTCCAAGCTGCTGACCTGGCCCTGGGTGATGCCTGCGCAGTTCCCCCGCCTCCCCCACCCAGGGCCTCAGTCTTCCCATCTGTCAAATAGGGATGAGAATCACTCCACAGCCCCAGGCCCCCAACGGAGCCCCTGTGTGCAGGGTACTGCGATGCCACAGTCTGATGGGGAGGCTGGTCGCTAACAAGTAGAAAATGTGAAGGTCTGCATTGGTGTCTGTGTGCACTGAGTAACTCCTAGTCCTGGGAGCTTGGGGAGGGTGGTTTTTTCTCTGGGTCCTTGTGTGGGGGGCCGGCATGCCTGCCATCACCGAGGAGTGGGGACTGGGGACTTCTCTGGAGCAGGGGCAGGCCCTGACTTGAGGCGGCTTCCGTGGGACTGATTGATTTGCAGCCACTCAGCAGCCCTGGAGGGGTGGAGGGGAGCTGCGGTCCTAGGGCGTGTTGGGTACCCCCAGCTGGAATGAATCTGGTGGGAGGAGGAGTTTGGTCATGCTTGGGTTGTCAAGAACTGAAGAATAATATTCTCTCTTAAAAATATTCCCCATGGATACCAGACTCTCTTGCTTGTCCCAGGCAGAGGCTGGGGAATCCTGCGCCTATGCCCTGTGACGTTGGGCAAGCCCCTCACCCTCTCTGAGCCCCAGGTTCCCCTTCTAATGTGGGGAGAAGAGGCGCCCAGCTGTTGGGCTTGCGGGGGGCATGGGACGGAATGAGATAACACAGGGACATCTTCCGCTGTGTGCCTGGCGCGCCCTCACTAAATCTTCTCCAAGTAAGAGGAGCAGCTGTCTCTAGGGTTGGCACATGGTATGCTTTGGAGTCACCCAGAACTGGGGAATATGGCATCTCGAGGACACGTGGCTATTTGGGCCAGTCTGGAAAGATCACTCAGCAAATGCAGCTCCCAGAAGGGTCTGCAAGCCTCCTCCGTCTGAGCACAGAACTCGGAAAATGGCAACTTTCCTTCACCTTCCTAGCGTTGCAGTCCCAGAGCAAGGGAGCCAGGTGCCAGGTGCCTGGTTCTGGGGGTCTTGTCTTTCTTTAGCTGGGTGGACTTTGGCAAGGGGCCTTGGTTTCCTACCTGTGCAATGAGTACAAGCCTTGCTGTGTTGGCTCCTTGCGATCATGAGTGTGAAGTGAAATAAGGAATCCTTTTCAGAATCTTCTCTCTCTCCATGGCAGATGCTCCCTTTCCCCAGTCCAGATCTCACAATGCTTGGAACAGGATTCCTTCTGAGGGGATTAGGGAGTGGGGTGTCACTAGGAGCAAAGCCTAGGCTCAAGAGCAGAGGTGTGGGGTGGGGGAAACTGAGGGTCCTAACTTCCTGGGGTACCTTCTCCCCAGGAGTCCCTGGGTGTGGCATTAACAGCATTCTAGGACTACCACTGCTAACCAGCTTTGAAACCTGGAGCCCAGGGCCTCAGCTTCTCCTTCTGTGAAATGGGCGCATAGATGCCAGTCTCATGGGCAGGAATGTGCCCGCCTGGTCAGTCCCAAGGAAGGGATGAGGCTTGGGGGCCTCTAGATGGCTGCAAGGACCCCTCACCTCCTGAACCGTCAGAGACTATGCCAGCAGCTCTGTGGGGAGGGGATCTCTCTGTATGCCAGGCCATTGTAAGGCCTGAAGGAGAGACATGACCCCCACTTCTGCAATAAGGAACTAAGGCTCGGAGAGTGGAAGAGGGGCAGACCTCTTGCCACATGGTGGTGGGGCTGGGATTAGGATTCAAGCCCCATGGTGTCTGTGATGCTCTCTCCTGCCTTCACTGCCAGCTCCTGGAGGAGGAAGACAAAGATAGCATCTGCCTTACTTCCGGCCGGATCCGCAGGGCTGGAGCCACGCCTGGCACATAGTAGGGACTCAGTAAGGCCTTATTAATTGGATGAATGAGGAAAAGAACAAGGGAGAGAATCTTCCCCCCGGGCCCAGCTGCTCCTGGCAGGAAGGTCCTTAGCTGGGTGTCTCTGGGGCTCCAGGGTGGAAGCCCGGTTAGTCACAGCCTGGCCCATCCTCTGGGAGGATTTTCTCTGCAGGCTATGGCTCAACTCCCAGGGGAGGCCTCCCCCTTAATCCCAGAGGATGGGATGGGTGGGGTAGCTCCTGCCTGGCACAGGGCCCTGCTGGGAGGGCGGGCCGGTCGTGGAGTTCAGTATCTGGGCGTGCTCCTTCAGCTGGAGTGGGGCCCCCACCCCCAATTACAGCTTTGCTCACTTCTTCGGAGTCAAGAGATTGACCACAGGCTCACGATCAAGCCCAGCTCTGCCCCTTCCTGGCTGTGTGACCTTGGGCAGGTCGCC